>NC_138054.1:9256865-10003572 GCF_964194185.1 Rhinolophus hipposideros | reverse complement strand
GTTTTTGTGTCTCTTTCCTCTATCTCTCCATCTTTTCTTTTTATATTTCTGTGGTATTTTTCTTATATTTTCCCCAATAAATTCTTATTAAATAAGAAAAAAAAAAAACCACTGTGTTATTTAAAATAAAGATCTGCTTGGTCAAAATGCATTTAATCATTTCTTCAACAAATATTTATGGATAGTCGTCATTGAAAAGATAGATCATGTCCTTAAATTGACCTTCAGTGAATTACTTAATCTTCTTAAGACCTCAAATAATAAACTCATCTGTCTCAAAGGATTATTGTGAGGATTTTTAAGAAAGAGTTAATGTTAGGTAGCACATTGTAGTATGCTTTGGGCATATAGTAAGAGCTTAATAAAATCTAACTACTTCTGCGTATACACTGTGTACCAGAAATGAGGATATAAGGATGAATTAACAACAAAAAGTCTTGGTAGAGAATACTAGTATTAAAAGAATTTGTGGTTAAATTACACAGATAATTTCCTTATTTTTGTCCTTTATTTTTAAATGTAAATCAAAATATCTTAAAATTGCACAAATATAAATATTAGAGGGCTATATCTAATAATGTTATTCAGATCATTATCTGAAATAGAAATATCTAATTTTTCTAGGTGTTTGAATATTGCAAATGTTCACTAATTATTATTTTTGTAATAGCTATATCACAAGTATCTTTCAAACAAAATGAAGTATTTAGCAATATGAATTGACATCAAAATCATAACAAGTTTTCCATGATAACCATAGGATAAGCTGCAATTAACTCTTCCGATTGCCTGGACTTTTTGCTAATGAGGATATCTTAGGTCCAGTTAGTTTAGCTCACTATAGCCCAGTTTGCTTTTCTATATTCCATGATGATTCACAATAGCCCAAATCATGGCCAAGATACAAATGAAAATGTGGCCAGATTGTCCCATAAGTAAACTGGATAAATAATGAATATTCTACTGTTAAACCCAAGTGGAAGTCATTTCAATTCAATGCAACAAACATTTCTTAAGATCTTACTATGATCTAAATATTGTGATAGATACTAAAAATTCAAACATGGATAAGCTCTGGTCTTTTATCTTGAGGTCTTTATGGTCAATTGGTAGACATACATATAAACAGGTAACCACAGTGTGTTGTAAATAGTATGATAAAGCAATATGCTGTGTAGAAGTGTAGAAAAGGACACACAACACAGCCAGGAGTGTGTGGTAGAGATATGTGTACGTGTGTAGGCAGCAGGTATGGTATCAGAAAAGATTTAGAGAAGATAAAACTATTATCAAATGTCATCTTCGAGTATACTTTCCTTTTTGTAGAAAGAGATGAGAAGTGTTGATGTACTAATAATTGTCAAACATAGTTGTTCTCTTAAAGCACATTTTCCCAATATTTGAAATTTTCATATGTAATGTTTGTAAACTTATGGGATATTGATAGTATCACAAGGGTACCACTAAAAATCAAAAACGAAGCTCTATATTTTAAATTGGTCATTGCACAAATATATAGCAATACAATACTCTGTGTTTAGGCTGGAATGTCTGTTAGGTAAGCCCACACGTAGGCAAATATATGTGATATTCCTGACCAAAGAGCCCATCAACATGAGAATGGTAATGTATTTGAACAAACATGTGTCAAGGTATAACTAAAGTAGAAAATAAATAACACCAAAGAGTTCAGCATAATATACCAGGGCCATTCATCACAAAAAGACTTTATTGTAAATAATAATTTAATATTTGTTATAATCAACTCATTTCATTAGTTTGACAAGCATTTTTTTAAAAAAAATTAATTCATATTTTTGTGTTTTTATTATTTTTTTAAAGTTTATTGGGGTGACAATGGTTAATAAAACTGCATAGGTTTCAGGTGTACAATTCTGTAATACATAGTCTATATATCACACTGTGTGTTCACGACCCAGAGTTGGTTCTCCTTCCATCACCACATTTATGATCCTGTTTACCCTTATCTACCACGCCTCCTCCCTTACTCTCTGGCAACCACTAAACTATTATCTATGTCTATGAGTTTTTGTTTCTTTATTTGTTTGTCTTGTTCCTTCATTTTTTTCAGTTTTATATCTCACATACCAGTTAAATCATATGGTTCTCAACATGGGTGGATATAGAGATTATTATTCTAAGTGAAATAAGCCAGACAGAAAAAGTTGGCAAGCAATTTTTTCCAGACACTGTGTAGTACACACAGGTGATTAAAAGTTGAATCAGCTATGTTCTCTTCTCTCAAGAAGGTCATTGTTTTCATAAATGTCTTAGCCCTTATTCAGGCTAAGCACTGAAGGAACGCATATCCACACAAAAGCAGGAAGGTTGTAGTATGAGAGGAATCCAGGAACCATTTCTTGAACACTTTTCATGTCTTCAGGAGAGAACATCAGAGGGCATCTTGCTCCTCCAATGAACTACCATTTATGTAATCTACGTCTTCAGCTTTCCCACCTTAGCGTGCTGGCCACTGCTACTAGCCTGGGGCCTAACAGTGTTCCACTGTACCTGGCTTGCATCACTAAGTCTGTTGATGCTCTATTGAGACATGTTTAACTACTAGTAAACAACAAATCTCCACAGGGAGAGATCAGGTAATGAAGGTATAGGGCCATGGACAAGTTCTGCAAATTTCCCAGTTGCCATCTTTCAAGACCACTTGTTGACTACAGACGATTATAAGTTATCACAGATGATATTCAAAATATAGACTGTATGGAAGTGGGAGTGTCACTTGTACTACTATCAATGTTACTATATTTAAAGATACCTAAATACGTGTCTAAATATTGGATTGTTCATTTAAAAACTCTATTTACCTTATATAAATAGTTCCTGAAAATCCGCCACATGGATTTTGCCTGTGTAGTTTTAAATCACTTAAAGAAATTTAAGAAATGCTATATTCATGTATGGGACATTTGGATTACATTAATAGAATGGGAATTTGGGCTGAAATGACCCTCAATACTCATTGATATGATAAGCAAATATATAATACTAGTTTCACTGATTTTTGACTAGGCCGTATCAAAGCAATTTCCTTCTATGAATTTATTTGGCATTCATTTATGTGACAAAATTTCTCATTAAAAAATAAATAAATCAAAGGAAGACTCTGGGAGCAGAAAACCCAATGCTTGGAATCTAAGGATTTTCAAGTGCTGAGTATTTCCATCACCTCTGCTTTTCTCTCTATAGCAGTTGTCAAAAATAATTGACTTCTCTTGAGTCCCTAGGGACAAAGAAGTGCCCTCTTAGAAACAGGGAACAAAGAGAATGGTAATCATTCAGGTGACCTGAGTAAGTACATGTGATGAAATGGGTAAGGACAGCAGTTAGGAAACAAAAGAAAAGGTGTTTGATTCCTGACTGGATGACCTTGACATCAGGAAACCATCAAAGGAGCTTCTTCCACCAGAGTTTAACACAAATTATCCCAATATTTTTTTTTACTTTTCATGACTTTGTTTTCCTTTTAATACAACAGGAATAAGTGACTTTTTTATATAAAAATAGAAAGGAAGAATAACCTTAATATGTTGACAACCTTTAAAAAGCAGCTTTTAAAAGATATTTGTATGACTAGTTTTTAGACTTGGACAACATAAGTTTTTGTCTAAAAATAAAGACTTTTTGCGAGACTAATTTAGCCTTGCATTTTTGTTCTTTGTTTACTTATTGACCATTTTCCCTCACTAAAATGTAGGCTCTGTGAGAAGAGAAAGCGTCTGTCTTGTTCCGTGAAAATATTCCTGATAGAACAGAATTTTGCTCATAGGAGAGCTCTCAATAAATATTTGTTAAATGGGTGTGAGTAAATACATGAATGAATTAATTAATCCTTAATTTTGAAGCATGTGTTCATTGTTTTCGGTAATGTATTCTGCAATTCTCCCCACAGAATATAGACGGCACTACTCTCCTAATACCAGATTTTCTTTATGGTTTAGATTGTAAATGTTCACTGTGCCATTCTTAATGGTCTATCATATTACAGTTAAAAGATGATGTAAAACGTTATGATCATAAACAAACCTTTTGGTGGTCAAAATAGAGACATGTTTTGCATTTTCATATGCATCTCAAATGGAAATGATCTTGCATTTGTTAGACATCAAGACAAAGTACTATAAAATCTTTCAAGAGCATGGTTAATTTTTAAAAAAGATTATCCAGGCAATTGAAGCATTAAACTAATTGTGCCAATAAAACTGTTCAAAATGACAGAATTTGCTATTTATCTCAGAGCTAAAAAAGGCTGCTTATTAGATTAATCTTCTCTATCCCCTGAGCTCACCTCTCATCCATCTTTGATTTAAGTTGATAGCTGCTCATAGGACACAACTTCTCTCTTTTCTTGTATATGGCTTGAAGAGTCATGTACAAAAATCATTCAAAATATCAGTTGGATTTTATAAAACAAATCCACTCATAGTCTACAGAGCACTTTATAGAGGAGGATGAAAAATATAATGGATCAAACACCCAGAGACCATGATTCTATATCTGGTTCTAGAGCTAACTAAAAATCACCTGTGAACAAAGCTCAAACATCACAGTTACCTTTACAGTGCCCTTCTTCCTCTTCTCCCTGCTTGGGATCTAGGGTGAGAAAAAAACGCCTGCTATCCAACAATTCACAATGTGGTCGTGTTTCACAGTGAAGCAGCAGAATGTTTTGGGTTATCTTGTGATGCTAAGGGAGTCATCTTCAAGGAGCTGAGGGCTGGGGTAAAGGAAGTAGTTCTCCCAAAAGGTGGCTCAGGAGAGAGAAATGGTAGGACCTAAGACAGACAGAAAATGAGCACTGGGGGCCTGACTTTTGCTGAGCCTGCCAATCAAGAACAATTTCACACAACCACCACCAGGAGGATACAGCTTAGAAGGTGCCTTTGTTGTTCATTGTCCCTGGATTTCATTGCATAAAACTGACGTGTGAAGGAAGGGCCCAGAATCTGCACGATATAATCACTTTATTTTCTACAGCTTAGAAATGATCCTACCTGGGGCATTTGATATGCAGGTTTCCAATAACTGACACTGCAACTTTCCTTGAAAATCCCTGCTAATTACCATGAAGGAGAACAAAATTTCTTTAGATGTAAGAGTTTCAAACCCCATTCAGATGTTTGGTTGTGGGCTTCTTACCAGATTTCACTTCAGAATTCCTGTGGGGGGTTTACAAACACAGCCACCCCTGAAGATTCTGGGTTAGTGTATTTGCAGAAGAAAGTGATGGATGCTTGACAAATACTATTTTAGGGTCACACACACTCACAAATTAAAGACAGATTTATCTCACAGAAATGATCACCAATGTTTTACAATGAGACCTGGTGAGATAAATGGTGCGATAATGAACAGAAAGACAGTTTCATTTACATAATGAATTTATAATAATTATTGGGATCCACAATCATTCTTATCATATACTGAACGCCCACTAAGCTTTAAGGACCAAGGCTAGTCATGAACACTTAATTTAATTTATAACACCATTTTAGTGAGAGGAAGGACATCATCTCTATTTCATATAGGAATGAGTGGCTTCGCTAGGAAAAAATTTAGGAGGTTCTGAAAATAGGTTCCAGGGCAAGTTTGCCTGCACCTAAAACACACCCTCTTTTCACTATATACACATCATCCCACTGTCTTTTCCCCAGACAAGGACAAACGAGCATAGAACAGGAGTATACCAAGGACATCGCTGAGGCATAAACTTGAGCTCCAGTTGAGAAACAAGTGATATACCAATTAGTATTTATGTGTACAGGGGCTATGTTTTCTCAACCCAAAATTGGGCCACTTTTACTGAAAACGGGGCAGAATGTTTTACATCAGATGATTGTGAACATTCTATAGCACACATTCAACATAAACAAGTACACAATAAATTGCATGTAGAAGGAGTATTCTAACCCGATGGTCAGTCAAGGTTATGGGATAGATGGGAGGCAGACTGATTTAGAATACCTTAATATCTTACTCTTAATATCTCATAGTACTCTCTAGCCAGGTCTAAAAACATAAAACAGCATGCTTTTTTTTTTTTTTACTTATCAGTTATTACAAATTTTTCACGTAAAATAGTCTGAGGGCATTTAAAGAGTCAAAATATGACTTAGATATCCTGAGTTAACGTGGTATGAAAATCTAAACAAGGCAAGAAATGTTATGCTGAAATTATATTGCTTTAAAATGATGAAATGCATTTTATATAAAACAAAGCTTTTTGAAAACAACATAAGAATGCAATTTTCTAAGGTGTCTGAGGTATGAAATGGTATGGAAAATGGATATCATATAACCTTATTGTGTTTATCAATATATAATTATGAAGTAATTTACAATAATGCAGTTATTGATTTAACTTCACCCATGTGCCTTCAGAGGATATTTATACTTTAGGAATGAAATTTAACTAAATTATTGGATGAAAATTGCCACTAAGCAATCCTAATTAGAAAACAGATGCTGATGTGAAGATCATGTTTTATCTTGGGAGGCCCCCGATCCCAATATAGTTGCTTTTTTAATAGATTGATGTTTCTGTGGCATAACAATTGGGAATAGCTTCTATCAATTCTATTGAGGTGAGCCTCATGTTTCAGCATATGCTAAATAGAAAAACATTCTATATGTCCCCTGAAATATTCTGATATCTCAAAAAATTCAAGAGTGGCAGAGAGTTAGCAGCTGGACTGCTAAATCAGAAGTTTTAAAGATATATGTGTGGGTTTGGCTCAGTTGTGAACTCACTTAAAAATTATTTGCAAAAATAAAAATAATCAAGGAAGGAAGAAAAGGAGGGAGGGGAGGAGGGAGGATTAGAGGAAAGAAGTGAAAAGAGAAGATACAAAGAAGAGAAAACCTACTGGAAAACAAAATGTGGCATATGCAATCACATCTTACTTTGAATAAAATAATAAATGAAAATACTATTGTAATATTTGTTAGGTTATTACCAAGTGCGATGATCTCCCTGTTAGGTGCTAACGTATTTACTCTTTGAGGGAGGTATTATTATCCCTCTTTTGCAGATGAGATGACCAAGACTTGGAGGGATTAAAACATAAAAACAGGATTTGAACCCAGGCAATGTGCCTGCAGGTTCTCTGCCCTTAATTACTATGTATCTCAGTATAATTTCAAATTTATTTAATATTGGAAACAGAAGTATGAATAAAAATAATACTAGAGGTGCATGTTAGAAATTTCAATGCAAACTGCTCAGGATGTTTGAGGAGAATAGTTGGCAGGCAGAACTCGAGATTTGTAGTCCGACTGTCAGTTGCCCCAAGTGTCTTCAATATGCAATTGAGTCACCAGGTACCTACTAGCACAAAGTAGGCTCAGTGATTGACCCAGGGTGGAGAGAAAGTACCCTTTGTGAAATAATTCAAAATAATTTCTCTCTATAAATTGAGAACAAGCATGCTTTAGGGGGTTAACTCTGCAGTCCATGTAAAAGATCACAATAAGCAAAGCTAAAATTTAGGCTAATAAATGTAATTACTAGAATAGGAACAATAATTAATTAACTCCCTAGAATTGCCAAACCAAATTTTAGCTCTAAGAATATCAATACCGAATTGCAAAAGTCTAGCAAGTATCCTTCTGAATGTAATTTAGTTATTTTTCTAAAAAAAATCTTGTCACATTCTTTTGTATCCATGAAAAGTTAATTTCATACGGTCAGATCAGAACTATAGGAGACAACAGTTATTTTATGCTCCTAATCATTAAAAATATAACCAGAACAAAAGAGGTCTTATGATTAATGATCAATTCTTATGATTAATAAATGCATGAGCTTTGAAATCAGATGACTCAGCAGTTACACTTGCCAAATATGAGAATTTGGAAAAGAAACACAGCCTTGTAAGCCTCAGTTTATTTAGATGTAAAATGGGGAACTATAATAATAATGTATACAGTTATGTGAGAAACAAATTAAGTCCTCACATTTAAAAGCAAATTTTCAGGTGCTCTACACATTGGCACTGGATACTGTTCTTCTTTTGTTTTTCCTTAAAGTTTACCGTCAAAATATTACAGCTCCTCCTTAAACAATCCTTGATGGCAAATGACAGCAAAGATATCAATTTTGTTGCATCATTAAAATTGTAGAACCTTATGAGGTAATAATAATGTTAAGTGTTATCCAGCCAATGTGAAATTGGTATCCATTTCATCTTGAAAATTATCAAGGATAGGAGTTCAGCTCTCCCTATGGCAATACACTCCAGTTCTGATTGTCTTGAATTCTCTCTAAGGATTCTTGTAAGGTTTCCCAAGTTTTGCTCTCTATCAATACGTAATAGACCTATATTATCTTCCATGTGAGAGTCTTTCAATAGGTGTGAATTGCTTTTGCCATTCCTGGAAAGATTTCTTTTCTCCATGTTAAAAAATATTTTTGTTTGTTTTAGTTCATCAAGTCACGTTTTCAGGCCTATCAATTTGACATGCATGTTCCTCTGGGGGTAGTCTACTTTATTAATATTCTTTTTATGTACAGGGGCTATCTTCATCTTTGGGCAGAGCATGGCACTTCCATTATTATTGTTATCCAAACATTTTTTAGTTATATGCTGTAGTTATATGTTGGCTTAAGTTGAGATTACTAATCAACTAACACTTTTTATATATATACTTTTTAATATTCTATCAAGTCTATCCTACACTGTTTGATGAAATTTAAAAATCCAAAATAAACAAAACATGGAACTTCATATATATTCCAGTTACATTTTCAATTTATTTTTTGTGGTTCTTCTTACCTGTCACAATTTTTAATTTGTATTCTATCAACCAAGTCTTTTTGTTATCTATGAATTCTATATTCATAATTTAAAGCGGTCGATTGTAAAGGTAATTGTAGTCCTTTGACTTCATAGCCTTGTTAGAAAGGTTTAGCAGACCTAGGCCATTGGCAGATTTGAGTCATGGTCATGGGTGACAAGCCAACAATCCAGCCAGGCGCAACCATCAGTTGTGATAACCAGTTTCCAAGCATCAGAAACAGAATGGCAGTTAATATCTGAGGTCAAACCTGCACAAGAATAAGAGTCAGGCTGACAAAATTCAAGGTATATAAACCAATGAGAAGTAAATTAAAGGTGCTGAGAGATTAATTGTGTTTTTAATCTTGGACTTATAAATTAGAAAAGCAATAGAAGGAAATAAACAGTTTACATCACTACCAAAGGGAAGTATAACTAAATCTTATCTTTCGTTCATTTAATTGAGACATTCTATGTGGAATCCAATACTTGTAGAAGACAGTTACTAATTGCAATACTAGAAGAGTGAATAAGGGCAGACAGCATTTATTGACAGAATAGTCAATAATTTGACAGAAATAATCTGACATAATAGAGATCTTGAAACATATTGACTATTGAGTTATCCGTCATTTTATGTACTACCCAAAAGGCTTCTAGAATTTCTTTTAAACATTACATATCTCAGAAAAAAGAAATCTGGCATACAAAGTGAGGTACTCTTACTTAACAAAATTCTCTCAAGTTCGTGCTCATATAGACATACGTTACTAGGTGCTAGTTCCTGATACATTTTTCTCAAAAACTCATGTAAATTTCCAATTCCACTCTGAAATACAAAGAGCTTGGAAGTTGTAACTCCATCTTCACGACAAGAAAAAAGCTAAACAAACTGAAAATCAATAATACGTCTTAGATATGCCAGAGAATTGAAGTGACAGGACAAATGGCTATCCTGAAAATGGGAGAAACAGTTTATTACAGAGGATCACAGTTTACTGGAAAAAGAGGCTGCTGAAACCAGATACTGGCAGAAATACTTAGTAATTGAGTAGTTGCTATAAAATGAATGTGGACTAGCTTGAGAGTAAAAAACACATAGGGGCACAGTCTTGGGTGGGGGGCACTGACAATTTCATGAATTTTATCTCCAGGAGCCTAATGAGATTCTCATGGAGAAAATCCAAGAAGAATTCCCTTGGGATTCCAGAAGGGGCGGGGAAAGTAGCTATTTTGAAATATACTAAGAGGGAAAAAGTATCCATCATACCACCAGACAAAAGAAGAAAAATCACATGATCATATCAACAGATGCAAAAAACAAACAACAAAAAACAAACAAACAAACGAAAAAAAAGCATTTGAAAAAGTCCAACACCCATTCATAAAAAAAAAAAAAAAAAACCTCAGTAAACTAGGGATACAGGGTACCTCCTAACTTGATAAAGACCATCCACAAAAAGTCCTACAGATTATATCATACTAAATGGTAAGAAATAAAAGCCTTTCCCTTATGATCAGGAATAAGGCAAGGATATTGCCTCTCATCACTCTTATTCAACACTGTGCTGGAAGTCCTTGCTAATGCAATAAGACATGAAGAGGAAATATGTCTATGTTCACAGATGTCATGATTTTATTTGTAGAAAATCTGCCCAAATCAAGAAAACAAAAAAACCCTTTTGAAACTAACAAGCAACTATAGCAAGATTTGTATCATGCAAGCTTCGTATAAAGTTAACGTGGTTTTTTTATATATCAAAAATGAACAGTTGCATTTTGAAATTAAAAGTGCAATGCCACTTACCTAAGCACTCAGAAAAATTAAATATTTAGGAATAAATCTAACAAAATCTATATAGATCTAGAGGTACTAAATATATATAAGTACAACTACAAAGTTCTGATAAAATCAATTTTTAGAAGATATAAATAAATGGGGAAATATTCCATGGTCACAGATAAGAAAATTCACTATTGTTAAGATATCAGTTCTTTCTAACTAGAGTTGTAAATCAATGAAATCCCAATCAAAACTGCAGTGGATATGAACAAACTTATTCTAAAGTTTATATGGAAAGACAGAACACCAAGCATAACCAACAGAATACTAAAGAAGAACAAATTGGAGAACTGACACGATCTGCCTTCAAAATTCGCTGTAAAATTGCAGTAATCAAGGCAGTGTGGTATTGTTGACAAAGAAACAAACAAACAAAAAAACCCATCTGACAAATAGATTGATGGAATGGAAATAAACCCACACAAACATAGCCAAATGATCTTTGACAAAGAAGTAAGGTCAATTCATAGGATAGTCTTTTTTACAAATGGTACTGGAATAGTTGGACAGTCACATGCAAAAAAATGTCATAGTAGTATAGACACAGACATTGCAACTTTCACAAAAATTAGTTCAAAGTGGATCATAGCTCTAAATATAAAATGTGATACTAAAATTTCTAGAATATAAGGTAAGACAAAATCTAGGTGACCTTGGAATTTTTGATAATTTTTTAGATACAACACCAAAATCATTATTGATGAAATAAAAATTAATAAGTTGGACTTTATTAAAATGAAAACATTCTACTCTAAATATATCACTTAAGAAAATAAAAACACAAGTCACAGAGTAGGAGAAACATTTTTAAAACTCATATTTAACTAAAGACATATCCAAAATATATAAAGAATTCTTAAAATTCCACAATAAGAACACAGACCACCTAGTTAAAAACTGAGCAAAAAATTTGAGCAGCTATCACCAAATAAGATATACAGATGGCAAATAAGCAAATGAAAAGATGCTCAACATCATATGTCATTCAGGATCTGCAAATTAAAACAACAATGACATACCATTACATAAGTATTAGAATGGCTAAAATTCAAAAGACTGACAATAAAAAGTGTTAGCAAAGGTGTGGAGTAACAAGAACTCTCATTCATTGCTAGTAGGGATGCAGAATGGTACAATCACTTTGAGGGCAGTCTGGTTGTTTCTTACAAAGCTAAACATTGTCTTATCATGCAATTCAGCAATCATGCTATTAGGTATTTACCGAGATGAATTGAAAATTTATGTCTGCACACACAAAAAAATGTACACAAGAATGTTCATGGTAGCTTTATTCTTAATTGCCCCAAATTGGAAGTTACCAGGATGGCTTTTGATAAGTCAGTGAATAAACAAACTATGATATATTTATACACTGAAGTATTATGCAGTGATGAAAGGAAATGAGCTATCAAGACACAGATAGATGTAGAGGGATCTTAAAAACATATTGCTAAGTGAAAGAAGCTAGTCTGAAAATGCTGTATAATGTGTGATTTCAACTTTATGATGTTCTGGAAAAGAATGTCAATATGAGTCAATAAAAAGATCAGTGGTTGCCAAGGACTCATGCACAGGGAGGGATAAGTAAATGGAGCACAGGGGACTTTAGGGACATGAAACTATTTTTTGTATTACTGTAATGGTGGATACATGACATTAGGCTTTGGTAAAGCACATTTAACACTGATGTAATCTATGGACTACAGTTCATAATAATATATCAATATTGGTTCATCAGTTGTAACAAATATACCACATGAATATATGACGTTAATAAAGGGAAATTGGTGCAGGGAAGAGTTGGTACATGGGAACTCTCTGCACTATCTGCTCAGGTTTTCTGGAAATCTAATCTCTTCTAAAAATAAAATATATTTCCCTAGCTATGGTGTAGTTGCAGCCCATAGAACTTAAAAGTTGTGTGGAGGTGGTTAAGAAAACAGTCTTGGGTTGAATTCAGTTTTGTCAACACTAGTTTTGTGGCTTTCAGCAAGTTACTTAATATTTCTGAGACTGTTTCCTTGACTGTAGAATGAGAATGATATCATCTTTATTATAGGGTTATTGTTATTGTTAAATGAAATAACATGTGTATGTAAGTAACTGGAATATAGTAGGTATACAATAAATAGTAGCTACTATTTGGATTCTAAAGGATGTTAGAGATTTTAAAGATGGAAAAGTAAAGCTCAGAGGCATGAAATTATTTGTGAAGATCATGAAGTAATGTCATCTGCAGAGCACTTGCTATGTTGCTATATTAGGTATTTCTGGGAATATGCATATAAGAAAACAAAATAACTAATGTTTTCTTCCTAAGTTAAGACTTAAAAAGATGAATAAAAACTATGAGCTAGATAGAAAGATTTTCTCTACATTGCTTTCTGTTCTTCCATATTTTCTCTCATCTTTCCTGCCACTGTAACCATTAAGGAAGGCAAAGATGGGAAGAAATGACGAGGCAAAGAGGCCCTTTAAAACTGCAATGGGGTGGCTTACGTGTTTTCCCAGCCCAGGGAAGGACTGCTTATTTTCAATTTCACTCAAATAGAGGAGCTTTAGGATTGATCAAGTAACATGTTGTGTGTAACTTACTCTAGGTAACACCTACTAGGTATCCTAGGGCTCCATACTGCATTTTATGGGAATATATGTATCTTAAGACATAGAAAGGATGACTGTATATGGGACAATTTAAGATAATAGGCTTTAAATTTGTTTTATGAAATACATGTTGCTCACCGTCATTCAACAAATTATGATTAGCCTGGAAAGAGATAGGTCTTGGGAAAAAGCAAATCCTTTACCGTCTGCAATGTGAATAAATGACGGAGATTATTTTACAGCAAAACTCACCCAAATTCATGGGCAAAAATATCACTAGATCCTTATCTTTAGGACTGTAGTTGTAGGTAAACCAGAGGATTTTGTGAACGCAAAGATTTCTTCTGGTCAATGTGCCTCGCTCATTCTCATCCTTTAGGTCTCTGTTGAAATGTAACATCCGAATGAGTATCCATTTAAACACTTCTTCCCTTTCTCCATTCCCCGTTACCAGTCAGATATGATTATCACTCCATTTGCCAGTTCCATCATTTATACTTACTATATCTTAAAGTTATACATTTATTTCTTTATTTTCTTGTTTGTTACTGCTATCATAGAATAGTTTTTAAATTTCCTGAAAGTAAGGACTGTTTTTGTTTTTTCACCAAAATATGTGTAATCCTTTTCATGTTATCTGATGCCAAGTGGCACTCAAGAATATCTGCTAATTAATTAATTTAAGGAATGAATAAACTCAAAATGCTTACATGACCAACGATCTCGGTGTTAGAGAAGACATATATCTCTCTTCTTAGGACTCACCTTAAATAACTAGCTTCCAACTTATTCTGAGAAACTTGTGTAGTCATTTCTTCTGCCTTCAATTTGTCGAACCATTTTTTTTTTTTCAATTCACAAGTTACTGTTGGCTAGAACACAGTGAAGATCAAAATAAGTAGTCTACCCACACATATTGGACAAAACAAAACTCAGAAATCAATAAAAACTAAAAGAAATATTGACAATTCAGGGTATTCTTTGCCCTGAACATTTCAAAAATCAAATCAATAATAAAATGAAGCTAAGATTATTTACTGATTAAGATACATTCAGCCAACAAATATAGCACAGATAAGTTAGTATAATAAAATATAATACAGCATGATGTAAAGGTTAGAGTTGTTGATGTATGAATGTAACAAGACACCATTATTGGAAATTGAGTTTTTAAAAATTAAAACAAAAAGGTTTGGGAACATTAGTAATTTTTGTAGTCAATAGTAAGCAGATAAAAGTTTCATAGTGACATATTAGTCAAGAATTTTATTTTTTCTAAATGACCAATGCATCATGTAATAAAAAACTATTTTTTATGATTAACTATTGCAGGAACATTTTATCTGAAATCATTTGCTATTATTAAATATACAAACCCCTCGGATACTATACAGGAAAGCTGAGAATGGCAGCAGTGGTTTGAAGGATTATTTTTAATATTTGGCATAATAGTCTGTAATGGTTCCTATGACTCTGATCACTCAAAAATTGAATAAAGAAGTAAAGGTAAAGTTGAATGCTCTCATACTGTGACAAATGTATTCTAACTTGTGTTAAAAACTCCTGAGATAATAAAAACACTTTTAGTTTTAGCAGCCAACCAGAAAATAGATTTGTGGAAAGGAAGGGCATGGAGGACAGATACAAGGGGTAGTTGTGATTAGTATTAAATAGAGCAAAACTCAGAGGTAGAAATGAGTGTGTACTTTAGGTAGATATCAAGCAACTAGGAATAAATGAATTGAGGGAAGCTGTATGAAATGAATTGGGAGACTTAAATGGTTACTTATAACTAGCATTACAATAATAAACATCTCTATACATAGCATGTCAACAGTTTAAAGTTACTACATAGAGAGCCAATTTCAGCAATAAGACAGTCTAGGTGCTTTGTCTAACACTTTTGCTGAAAACAAGAAAAACGAAAATGTGTGATGGGACAAGAAGTTCTAGGCTTATTTTCCTAGGTGTCTTTCCTCTAGATACAATTATAAAACCTGTAAATAATTCATCAGATGATCACAAAAAACTCTGAAAGGTATAAAGAAGAAGATGGACTGGCTAAGGACCTCAGGACTTGAGAAAAGACACCAAATTAAGTTCCTGGGTTTCCTTTTTGTTTCTCAAATACGGCAGACTAGAATGAGAGGCCTGCAAACTGGAACTGCCACAAAGCATAGGAAAAAAATAAACAAGCAAAATTGCTCTTTCTGGCCAAATGACTGGGAAAGGAGCAGCTTAGCAGAGAGCTAATAAGGATATCCCTATTAAACACCCAGCAGGGTCCATTCAGAAATTCTTCCGTAGTCCACCAGTAGATTCAACAGAGGCCACAGTCAGGATGGTTTCCCTGATGGAATGGGGATACGTGCAGGAGATAATACGAGGTCTGACAATAAATTCGCAGACTTATTGCAACAATGTTGCTAACCTTTTTTGATATCAGAGGGATTATTCATTATGAATTTGTACCAACTGGACAAACATTTAACCAAGTTTAGTATTTGGAAGTGCTGAAAAGGCTTCATGAGAAAGTTGGACGACCTGAACTCTACCAACAATTCATGGCTCTTGTATCACAACAATGCACCAGCTCACACGGAACTGTGTATGAGGGGTTTTTCAGCCAGGAAACAAATAACTGCATCGAAACGCCCTCCCTACTCACCTGATCTGGCCCCCAATGACTTCTTTCTTTACCCAAAGATAAAGGCAATACTGAAAGGAAGACATTTTGATGACATTTAGGACACCAAGGGTAATACGACGACAGCTCTGATGGCCATTCCAGAAAGAGTTCCGAAATTTCTTTGAAGTGTGGACTAGTGCTGGCTTCCGTGCATAGCTTCCCAAGGGAAGTACTTCAAATGTGACCATAGTGATATTCAGCAATGAGGTATGTAGCACTTCTTCAAGGATGAGTTCATGAACCTAATTGTCCGATCTTGGATGTCTTTGCATAGCTTTCTTACTATAATTGCTTGCTCTAGATATCACAATATACATATAAAACTTATCATAGCTACTAGTGTCAAAGTTTTATTACTTCGAACAAAATATAGAAAACCTACTTCCACTAATATCCTTTTACCCTTGCCACTTTAAAAATATAATCATCTTAAGTATTTCCTCTAGATACATTGAGCACCACATCACATGGTGTTATAATTTTTGTTTCAAACATAAAAAAAAAATGTGATTTAAGGAAGTCATTGGGTGAAGGACAGTCTACTTATTTACCCCTATTTTTACCCATTTTGTTGTTCTTCTTTCCTTTCTAAAGGCTTCAGCTTTCTTATGATATCATTTCTTTTCTTTTGGAGAGCTCTCTTTAGCTATTCTTTAAAGGTTTATTTGCTGGCGACAAATTTCATTAATATTCTTTTATCTGAGCATATCTTCAGTTCTCTTTATTTCTGAAGAATAGTTTCACTGGAAATCAGCTTCTGGGTTGATAAATTCTTTCAATGCTTGCAAGATGTTTTGACATTTCCTTCTAGCTTCAGTAGTTTCAGATGAGAAATCAACTGTTATTTGAATCAATGTTTTCCTATAAGTAATGTGCCATTTTCTGGTAGTTTTAACATTTTTTGTTTTTAGTTTTCACTTTAAATATATTTTGTTTTGGTGTTGGTTTTAAAAAATACATGTTATTTTGGATACACTCATCTTGAATCTATAGGATTATCTTTCACTAAATTGGGGAATTTTCAACCACTGTGCCTTCAAATACATTTTCAGTTCTACAATCTTTCTACTCTCATTCTGTAACTCTAATGATGCAAATATTAGCCCTTTTGTTATTGCCCCATAATTCTTGAATTTCTTTTCCTTTCATTGTTATTATCATTCATCTCTTAGTCTGTTTTCTTTCTGTTGTTTATATTGAGTAAGCCATTGATTTTGTCCTAAATTTCCATGATTCTACCCTCTCTGCTTTTGAGCCCACTCAAAAAGTTATTATTCCAATTATTCTATTTTTTAGTTCCATTATTTCTACTTGGTTCATTTTTATAATTTTGATTGCTTTGCTAAGGTTTTTTTCCCCCCGTTTTATTTTTATTAAAGTTTATTGGGGTGACAAGTGTTAGTAAAGTTAGATAAGTTTCAGGTGTACAATTCTGTAATATATCATCTATATATCACATTGTGTATTCACCACCCAGAGTCAGTTCATCTTCCATCACCATATATTTGATCCCTTTTTACCCTCATCTACCATCTCCCTTCCCCCCTACCCTCTGGTAACTACTAAATTATTGTCTGTGTCTATGAGTTTTTGTTTCTTCATTTGTTTGTCTTGCTCCTTTGTTGTTTTCAGTTTTATATCCCACATATCAGTGAAATCATATGGTTCTTGACTTTTTCTGTCTAGTTTATTGCACTTAGCATTGTAATCTCAAGATCCATCCATGTTGCTGCAAATGGCACTATTTCATCTTTTCTTAAGTCAGAATAGTATTCCATTGTGTATATATATCACAACTTCTTTATCCAATCATCTATGGAAAGACACTTTGGTTGTTTCCATGTGTTGGCCACCGTAAATAAAGCTGCAGTGAACATAGGTTCACATATATCCTTACGGATAAATGTTTTCAGATTTTTGGGGTAGATACCCAAGAGAGGTATTGCTGGGTCATGTGGTAATTCTATTTTTTCCACTTTTTATCAAGATAATTTTTAATTGCATGTAGATGTGTCAATATGATAAATACTTAAAAATACTATCAGATAATTCCAACAACTTATTCATCTCAGTGTTGGCTAGTTGTTTTGTCTTTTCTCATTTAAGTTGTTTCTTTTCTTTTTTTAAAAAAACAAATACTGGATGAAATTTCTTTTAATCACATTTACAAAAGCTGTTGCTGAATTGTTCTACTGGGAAAACCATTAAACCATTTGCTCTTTGGGGAACTTGCTTATAAAGTAGATGATCATTCTTTTGTTTTTGACATTCAATATTATTTTATATTAATTTCAGGTGTACAGCATAGTGGTTAGACATTTATATAATTTAAGAAGTGATCCCCCTGACTAGTCTAGTACTCACCTGGCACTATTACCATATTATTGACTATATTCCCCGTGCTTTATTTTACATCCCCAAGACTACTTGTTATACACCAACTTGTACTTCTTAAACCCTTCACGTTTTTCACCCTGCTTTCCCAAAGCTCACTCCCATCTATCCCTTCCTTATTCACCTGATCTGGCCCCCAATGACTTTTTTTTTTACCTGAAGATAAAAGAAATATTGAAAGGAAGACATTTAAAAATTTTTTTTTTAATTTATTGGGGTGACAATTGTTAATGAAATTACATAATTTCAGGTGTACAATTCTGTATTACATCATCTATAAATCCCATTGTGTTCACCACCCAGAGTCAGTTCTCCTTCCATCACCATATATTTGATCCCCCTTACCCTCATCTCCCTCCCCCCACCCCCGTCACCCTCTGGTAACCACTAAACTATTGTCTGTGTCTATGAGTTTTTGTTTCCCATTTGTTTGTCTTGTTCTTTTGTTGCTTTTGGTTTATATACCACATTCAGTGAAATCATAGGGTTCTCTGCTTTTTCTGTCTGACTTATTTCACTTAGCATTATACTCTCAAGATCCATCCATGTTGTCACAAATGTTCCTATATCATCTTTCCTTAACGCCGAATAGTATCCCATTGTGTATATATACCACAACTTCTTTATCCATTCATATAGTGAAGAACATTTTGGTTGTTTCCATGTCTTGGCCACCATAAATAAAGCTGCAATGAACATTGGAGCACACATGTCTTTATGTATAAATGATTTCAAATTCTTTGGATAGATACCCAGGAGAGGGATTACTGGGTCATATGGTAATTCTATTTGTAATTTTTTGAGGAACCACCACACTGCCTTGAAAGGAAGACATTTTGATGACATTCAGGACATTGAGGGTAATACGATGACAGTTCTGATGGCCATTCCAGAAAAAGAGTTCCAAAATTGCTTTGAAGGGTGGACTAGGCACTGGTGGCAGTTCATAGCTTCCCAAGGGGAATACTACAAAGGTGACCATAGTGATATTCAGAAACAAGGTATGTAGCACTTCTTTTAGGATGAGTTCTCGAACTTAATTGTCAGACCTCGTATGTAATTATTGACATTTTATTATTCATATTTTTTCACCTCTTTTCTTTTTTTTTTTTTTTGTCTTCTTAAAGAAGTTCCTCTAAGATTCCTTATAATACTGGTTTGGTGGTAATGAACTCCTTTAGCTTTTCTTGTCAGAGAAGCTCAATTTTAAATGATAGCTTTGCTGGGTAGAGTAATCTTGGTTGTAGTCCATGCTTTGCATCACTTTGAATATTTTGTGCCAATGCTTTAGTCCTGAAAAGTTTCTGTTGAGAAATAAGCTGACAGTCTTATGAGAGCTCCCATGGAAGTAGTTACCTGTTTTTCTTTCTTTCTTTCTTTCTTTCTTTCTTTCTTTCTTTCTTTCTTTCTTTCTTTCTTTCTTTCTTTCTTTCTTTCCTCTCTCTCTCTCTCTCTCTCTCTCTCTCTCTCTCTCTCTCTCTCTCTCTCTCTCTTCTTTACATTAAAGTTTATTGGGGAACCAATTGTTGGTAAAGTTACACAGATTTCAGGCGCATAATTCTGTAATACATTATCTATATCTCACATTGTGTGTTCACCACCCAGTAGAGGAAATCAACAGCACCATATATTAGACCCTGTTTACCCTCTTCTAGAGCCCCTAACTGCTTTTGTATAGTTGTTTTTTAAGATTTTTTCTTTGTACTTAAAGTTTGGTGTTTTAATTATGATGTGTCTTGGTGTGGGCCTCTTTGGGATCATCTTATTTGGGACTCTCTGGGCTTGTATGTGTATTTCTTTCACCATGTTAAAGCATTCTGTTATTATTTCTTCAAATAGGTTTTCAATGCCTTGCTCTCCCTCTTCTCCTCTGGTACCCTTATGATACAAATGATGATATACTGGGTGTTGCCCCAGAGGCCCCTTAAACTGTCCTCATTTTTTTGGATTCTTTTTCTTTTTGCTGTTCTGTTTGGGTGTTTTCTGCTCCCTGTCTTCTAAATCGCTGATTCAGTCCTCTAGTATTTCATCTAATCTACTGTTGATTCCCTCTACTGTATTCTTCAATTCAGTTAATGCATTCTCTGTTTTTGACTGGTTCTTTTTTATGTTTTCTGTCTCCATTTTTATGTTTCCTATCTCTTTGTTTAAGTTTTGCCTCACATTACTGAGCATTCTTATAATCGGTGTTTCGAACTTGGCCTCTGGTAGATTGCTTGTCTCCATTTTGTTTAGTTCTTTTTCTGGAACGCTGTTCTGTTCTCTTATTTGGGACATGTTTCTTTGTCCCCCCACTTTGACTACCTCTCTGTGTTTGTTTCTATGTATTAGGTAGGGCTGCTATGTCTTGTTAGATTGGCCTTATGTAGTAAGTATACTGTGGAGCCCAGTGACAGTCTCCTTAGTCACCTGAGCCCGGTGCTCCAGGTGTGTCCTTGTGTGGGTTGTCTGTACCCTCTTGTAGTTAAGACTTGGTTGCTGTTTTCACATTATTAGGAGGGATTCATCATTGGGCTGATTGGCTTTGAGGATTAGCCTTGATGACAGTTAGGGAGCTATTGTGAAGGGGCTAACTGTACAGAGCAGGATTTGGTTTAGCATGTCTCTGGTACCTGCCCTGTCTATCCTTTGGGTGTGTCATTTTTGGAGGTGTCCAGGTGATGCTCCAACTCAACTGGGTCTAAAGCGGGCCATTGGCCATGCCAGCCCCAGAGCCTATGGGGAGGGGCCCTGCTGCACGCCAAATTCAGCAGAATCCTGTGTCCTTCCAGGGGCCACCAGGCACGGCCACAAAGCAATCTGTAGATGGCTGCCACCTATCCTGGGCTTGGAGGTGTCTCCGGAGGCCAAACCAGGAAGTGAGGCCGACTGTCACTAGTGACAGGCTTAGGGCTGCTCAGCAACAGGTATGGGATATGCAAAAGCCAGATGCAGCTAGTTTGGGTTTTGTGAAGCTTTGAGAGATTTTAGGAAAGTCAGCAGCATGGTCCAAAATAAGCCATTTTTATGGAAAAGCTACTTGAATTGGCGTGGATGGGTGAACGGTGTTAGCCAGGTTGATGGAGACCCAGATATGGTTCCTACCCAAGTCTACACATTGAGTGGTGGGAGGGATCAGCAAAAGAACAATGGCTTCTGCCAGCACTGCTGTCTGGGAGAAAGCTTCCTTGCTTGCCCTTGTTCTGAAGCCACATAATTCAGTTCCTCCCTGTATGTCCCTGACACCTTTTAAGCTGCTGCTCCAGCACAGCAATTCAGATTGAGTGAGTCTGTCAGTGAATAAATTCATGTGTGGGCCCTTTAAGAGGAACACCTGGGACTCTAGCCACCCTTTATCTCACCCGATGATAATCCTTGTTGGTTTTCACAGCCAGAAGTTATGGGGACTTCTTTCCCTGCCACTGGAACTGTAGGCAGGGTAGCCTAGTGTGGGGCTGGGACCCATCACCCCTCAGAGTGGGGACCTCCATAGCTGAGATACTCTTCTGATTTTCAGCCACCACATGCGGTGCGGAACCAGCTCTTTCTATGTCTTCAGCCCTCTCCCCAGTCTAGAGGTGGCTTGTTCCAGATGTTCTTAGTTATAAGACTTCTGTTCAGCTAGACTTCAGGTGGTTCTCTATGATCATTGTTCTATACTTCCGTAGTAATTTTGATGTTGTCATGTGAGGAGGTCAACACAGCATTTACCTACTTTGCCACCTTGACTGGAACTTAAATTGAATTAATTTTAACACTCACTTGTAATTGAAACTCTGAAAAAGCTAGGAATAGTGGGAAACTTTATCAACTCATAGAGTATGTACAAAGGAAGATGCAGTTAACATAATGAATTTTGTAATATCAAACGCCTTCCTTCTAAGATCTGGAACAAATAAGGAAGCCTGCTCTCACCATTCTTATTCAACAAAGTACTGGAAGTTCTAGTTAGCAGAATAAGACACAAAAAAGAAATAAAAGGAACACAAATTGGTAAAGAAGAAATAAGGCTATCTCCATTTGCAGACAACATGATTTTCCATGTAAAATACTCCAAGGAATCTACCAAAATTTTTCTTAGAATCAGTAAGTGAATTCAGTGATGTTATAAGATATATGATCATCATACAAAAAATCAATTGCACGTTTATATATTAAAAATAATCAAGTGGAAATCAAAATAATAAATATAATACTATTTAGAAGTGTTTCAAAGAAAATGAAATATGTAGGTATAAATCTTTTTTAAAAATCATGTATAGGATCTATTTACTAAAAATTGAATAATGTTAATGAAAGAAATGAAAGAAGACCTAAATATTTGGAGAGATAATCCATGCCTATGGATTGTAATGCTCAATGTAATACAATTATCAGTTCCCCCTAAACTGATACACCAGTTTAATGGAAGCCTATCACAATCCTGAAAAGGTTTTTCTGTGTATATAGATATGATTATTTTAAAAATTATATGGAAAGGAAAAGATTCTGAAATGGCCAAAGAAATTTTGAAAAATAAAAATAAAATGGAAGGAATCACTCTTCACAATAATATGAAATACTTATGTCTTCAGTAATCAAGATGTAGAGTGCTGGTGGCGAGATAAACACGTAGATCAATGGAACAAGAATAGAGAAATAGAACCATACAAATGTGCCTGACTAATTTTTTACAAAAACACAAAAGTAATTCAATTGAGGAAAGATAATCTTGTAAACAAACAATGCTGGAGCAATTAGATGTCTATAGGCAAAAAAAAAAAAGAAGGAAAGGAAAGGAAAGACAGACAGAAAAGAAAAAAGGAAGGGAGGAAAGGAGGAAGGGAAGAAAGAAAAGAACCTCAGCCTAAAACTCATATATACCAAAATTAACTTAAAATGAATTATAAGCTTAAATGTGAAACAGTAATATATAAAATTTTTAGGAGAAAAAAATAGGAGAAACCTTTTGGTACCCAGGATTGGGCAAATAATTTTTAGACTTCATCCCAAAATCACACCCCTTAAAAAATCGATAAATTGGACTTTGTGAAATTTATAAAATTTTGCTCTGTAAAACACCCTTCTATGAGAATAAAAAGACAATTTGTAATGTAATTATCAGTATGTACCTACTGAAGTGATCCAAAAATTGTGATAACACCAAATGCTAGTGAGAATGCAGACAAACTAGATCACTGAAACATAACTGGTGGAAAGGAACAATTACTCTGAAAAATAGTTTCTCATTTTTTTCTTTTTAAACTACAAATGATCGTAGCATACAACTAGGAATTGTACTCTTAGAAATTTATCCCAGAGGAAAAAAGCACACAAAACTTATTTCCATACAGAAACTTGTACATGTATGTTTATAGTAACTTTATTTCTAATAGCACCAAACTGGAAACTACCCAGATATTATTTAAGGAGTTAGTGGTTAGACAAACTGTGTCTAACCAATGTTAGTTTAAAATAAACCAGTCTTAGTTTATTTACTTTAAATTTCAAGTGATTGTTTAGGGTACTAATTTGAAAGATTTACAATTTCTGAAACTCAGATTGAAACTGGTTGTGCCAATCTCCCCTCCATTCGCTTCCCACATTCTTCTTAAATATTATAAATTCAATAAAATACTGTCCATTCTTGACAAATTCAATATCTGACCAGTAAAGGCTTATCCACAATTGCTTTGAGATATACAGAGGGTGCCAAAAAAATGTATACACATTTTAAGAAAGGAAAACCATACTAAAATTGTAATAATATATACCGATAACAAAAGATGAATACAAGTCATGTTTGACTTCTGCAATTACAAGCGGTGCTCAAAGTCGTTACCTTCGGCATCCAGAGACTTCTGATTATGGCAAACTACTGCTTGAGCAGGCATAACATCTCTTAAAATGTATATACATATTTTTGGCATCCCAGGTAGTTTTAAAGCTATCTATGGATGTATGCTGTCACAGAACTAGAAAAATCAAGTATCAGGATTCTAGTGCAATACATTAACTTTGAAATTGTGATTTGCTATTAAAGTGTGCACACCACACACACACACACACACACACACTCTTTACGTGTTGATTCAAAATCACTCTACCTGTATCTGAATTATTTGATCCAGTCCAATCAAAAATTTGGTAAAATGAGTTGTACAGATAAGTATCAAAAATATACTAGTTTTGTATTTCAATATCCATTCCTAAACTCACCTTTTTACAAATAGAAAGAAAAATTAGCATTTTATATTACCATCTTCACATGATCAAAGCAGAAATTATATGGTTCAAGGGACCCCACTATCGCAAAACCCTTCTTCCCTCAACAAAGCATCATAGTCTCTCTGAAATTCTCATCATGTATTTGTTTATTCCTGTAAGTTAAATCATAGTCCGTGCTAAGTTAAGGTGCACATGCATTATTTAGAAGGACCCAAAAGGTGTACTAAAAACATTACTCAACCAGACAGTTGTAGCCTTAGTTCTGCCACCGTTGGGTTAGCGGTGAACTTAGTGGTGATTAGAAAAAAATGCCGCTACATTAGATTTTCTTTGTGACAATGATATGGACTAAGTTAGTGGTTTGCAAGCTATTTTGTTGGCCAAGAAACATTTTGTTCTACTAAAATCTTATGAGAGAAACAAGAATATAACAATGAGAAACAAGGCACTACGGAGGAAGTAGAGTTAGAGGCCAGGAGCCCCGCTTTTCCCCTCTCCGTCCACTGGCCCTTGCAACAACTTCTGTGGTTTCTCAGAGCACAGTTTAAAGGCCTCTGGATGAGGTGATCTCTAGGAATCCTTAGCAGTTTCAAATTGCATGGGTGACTGTTTAGAGAAGGGGTAAAAGAATAGAGTGTTTCTGAAGGAAATGTACAGAAATGTAAAGCTCTAGGATAAAGCCAGGGTCCTAGCAGCTAGTAGAGATGAGATGGAAACGATAGGGAGTGGGCCATCCTGTGCTTGCTCTGCTGTGGTGTGCACCTGTGCTTTACTGGGGTTGCATGACATCACCCATGAAGAACAATTCACATGCTAACATCGCCTAGGATAGTACCTTGACGAGCCTTAGGATGACATGTTCAGGCAGAAGGAAGATGACAGAAAGCACAGTCAGGTAGATGCAAGAATGGCCTTTGTCTATACTCCATGGAAAATTCCCCCCAAGAAGGACATCAGAATGCTAATAGGAAAGGCACTGGATACCGAAGAGAAAAAAAAAAAAAATGCTGCAGCCGTTATCTAATATTGCCAGATGCACTGGGGCAGAGGGCAGCTCTCCCTCCATAATGGAGCTGACTATAAGAAGAACACCGAATCTTTCCAAACCAGAAGGCTTTGAGCTATGTGGAGGAAATGTTGACTAGTAACAACCAGTTGGTGTTTAAAGCTGATGACAATCTTGTAAATGGAATTTAATTCATCCTCAACCTGAAGTAAGACATTATCTAGCAGATATAATTTTGGCATCAGGAATTTGCTAGCTTTAGACTGTGACAATAACATGGTAGAAGACAGCAGCTACACCTGGATTATTCAGTTCCTCTGAGAGAACATTTCTTTTGGACAAAGAGCTCCTTAACAAAAAAAATGAAAGACAGGATGTATGGGCAAATTCATATTATTTAGGAAATGAAAGACTGAAGTTAAATGTTAGCAACATATTTTGTGACAAGAATGGTCATGCTTTTAATCTTTTTGGCAAGAATAAATACACATTTGACTGTATAATCATTTCAAATTCAAAAGCAGCCTTCATATATTGGGTTTTAAAAGCTAGCAATTTTTAAAGTATGTTCAATGGATTGTTCTTGTGACCAAATCTTCTGAGGTTGCTGGTCATCTCACTGTGAAAATTTTTCAGTCTCATTTTTGGTATTATGTGGCTGAGGAATTTTGCAAAAAAGAAAAAAGTCCTAGTATAATTGGTAGAGTGAAAATTAAAACAAAGAGTATAAGACTCATATATTTACACAGATGAATAATGGAAATGATCGCTGACAAGAAACCTTTTTAAAGCATGCTGTCCCTTGCCATGAAAATAAGATTTTCTTTGTGAATGTTGATTTTTCTAAGGTCTCCAAATCTTGACTGTGGGAAATCTTTATTGTGGATGCTCTTCTGTCAAAATAGTTTTTTACTTAAAATTTCTGATAAGGAGTGACAGACCATTTGTTTGGTTAATTCAAACAAATAAACAAAACCAGTCACTTAAACAAGAAAGAAGTTTGTTTCTCCCTCATGGAAAACAAATCTGCCAGTAGATAGCATAGGATTAATATGGTGGCTCTAAATCCTGCAAAAATGTAAGCCCTTTTACCATCTGCCATCCTCAGGATGAAGCTTCTATTTTGTAGTCCAAGGTTTACTTGGACTCTGAGAATCACATCTTTAACCATACCTCACCCTCAGGAATAAGGAGGAAAGTTTAAGGGTGTATCTTCCACCCTTTAAAGATACTTTCTAAAGTTGCACACAATGTATCCTCTTACATGTTTTTGGCCAAAACGTAATGACATGAGCACATCTGGCTTCAAGACAGGCTAAGAAATGTTATCGTTCTACGGGGTGATCAATTACCTGGAAAAAGTCTGGGTTTCTCTTACTAGGGAAAATCAGAGAACAGATACCAGTGTAGCAACAGTAGTCTTAATCAAAAGGTAACTGAAAGGTAGGCAGGTAGGCTTTATTTTAAAATTTAATTCAGAGATGGTAATAATTGTAGTTTACACACACACACACACACACACACACACACACACACAGAGACGGTGCCAAAAAAGTATACATATTTTAAGAAAGGAAAACTGTATTGAAATTGTAATACTCAATATATACTAATAACAAAAGATGAATACAAGTCATGTTTGACTTCTGCAATTATAAGAGGTGCTCAAAGTGGTTACCATCAGCGTCCAGACACTTCTGATTACAGGGCGACAAAAGTGTCCACTTGTATACATTTTTTGGCAACCACAATGTATATATTACCTTTTAAAATCAAATATAAATCAATACTTTTAAATGTGTTTCAAATTCATGCTTCACATCGTACAAGTCAGTTCCTGAGGATATCTCCTCAGGATAATTGACTTATTCAACTGTCATTTTCTGATCATTGACAACAGAATCTCAAAAATTAAATGAATATATTTGTAGGGATGCAAAATAATATTTAACATTTTAATCAGCTGTTTGATAAATGAATATTAGCATTGTATTATCTGAAACATTTTGAAGGAGCTAATATAATTTTTAAACTTTTATTTTTGGTGATTAATAACTACTATCCTATTAAAATAATTTTTATTTCTTTCAAATTACTGACAGAAACCCTTAATAGTCCCAGAAAAAAATGAACTCAGTATAATCTGATGTGGAAAACAATGGGTAATTTTTAATTTTTTATTTTGTAAATGTAAAATTAAATGAGCACATTTTATTTATTTGTTATAATAGTGATTTAGAGAATAAACCAATTAAAATATGTGAAAAACTTAACTTTAGAGGTTATTTACTTACTTATTAGGCTAGTAAAAAAAGATTGTGGTAATACTGTAAACTGATATTAATTGTGAACTGTATAAGATTTACATTTCAAGTTTTAGGAAAGTTAAGTGGGAAGTTTTAGGAAAGTTAAGCATAAGTCTTGTCCTCATAAGTTTTCATATTTGTTTATCCATTGGTAATAGATTGATAATAAAGAATTTCTGAATGTAAGTTAAACAATGCTTGTTCAAATTCCTTGTGACGCTCACACATATTGAAATGTTAACTTACTGAAAGGTCTTACAGAGGCTGTGTTCTCACACTTCAGTCTAGGCGGCTTAAATATTTCTCTTATGACCTTTCTTTTGAAATGTAGTATATCATAGACCACTGACATATGACGATGGTTGTGTGTAATTTCTAACTGTAGGTTAAGTATTTTCTTGTCTTTATTTTCAGGGCAAAAGAAATCCAAAACACAAATCAAAAACAAACTTATGATAGATGTGATTGTTATAGAATTTTAAAAGCAAAATGTATAAAATATGCAAATAAATGAAATAGAAATTATTTGCCCCACATAGAGATGTATTTTATTCCATAAGAGACTTGTATTTATTCAATTATTCAGTGAACTTATACCTGTGGGGTTTGCTATTCATTTATTTATTTATTTATTTATTTATTTATTTATTTATTTATTTAATAAAACAAGAACTTTAAATAATTCTTCCAAATTTTTCATGGTCTAAATTGAACCAATATTATAGGTATTTGCTATAAGCAGCTAATGTACTGATACAAAAACAGTATACAAAAAGAATATATTTTCATGATATTTAATGTGACTTTTATACTAAAGCACTATGCAACGCACTTTTTAAAATATAGAAATACAGAAAAGTATAAAGAAAACAAAATGCCCTATCCCTTTATCTATAGATTGCATAGGCAATAAATGTTAACTCATTATTATCACTGGTGATGCTATTTTTATATTTGTAGTTCTTGTTGATTTTTTGTAATTTGCTCATTTATTTGGGTTTTGCAATATAATTTCTAAATTTTTAATAATCTTTGGTTGATAATTTCTAGATAATCTTGTTTTAATCACCACTTTAGCACTGCAAACTTTTGTCCATGGGCAGCAGGCTGGGGGTGTAGGCATGTTGGTACCTCCCTCCCTTCCTCTACTGATGTTTCCTTCAGTTTTCAAATCAACCACTTGCACTGAAAGCTTTGGCTCGAAGTCTATTTCAGGGGAAATAGAAACTAAGATAAAATTTGTAAAACCAAAATATAATGCATCCCCATAATATAATCCAAACAAGTTTTAGGTTTAGTAAATTCACATTAATATGTTTGTGAAAATTACAAACTTAGGACAATTTATGATATTACTTTATGTGGGATTTCAATAAAATACTTAGGTTTAACAAAACCAACTCACAAATTATGAGATGAAAGGACAATCTAAACACCGCAAGGCATGAGGGGAGGATACCAGCCATCAGCAATAAAGCATAAACGATAGCTCCAATAATACTGTATCCTTACTAGGCACGTGTGAAAGAGCAAACATGTGCATCATGCTTTATAACCTCCAAAAAAGGCATGGAATTACAGGCTATGCAAAGTAACAGCAGTAGGAAATTTTTTAATTCTGTGGTTTTATGACTGTTTTTCCCAAAATGAACTCTCAAAGTTATGAAAAGGCCAAGACAGATGGTTCAAAAGATTATTCACTTCTTCCTCTGAGATGTATGTGTGTGTATGTGTGTGTGTGTGTGTGTGTGTGTGTGTGTGTTTTAACATTTCCCACTAAGCATTATTTTATTTAATTATTGTCTGTCTGGCTTTCTCTGTGAGAATTTATTTCTTAGTTTCAGAAACTCCTTCCTACCCCCATTCTGAAGGACCAGTAAGCCATCATTTCATAAGTCACACATGAGCCTTAAACAAACAAACAAACAAACAAAAAAAACCACACTGAAACTCTAAAGATTTAGCCATAACTTAATCTCATCAGGGCAGGAAATATTTACTTACTCTAATAAGCAACAGTATAGACAGAATTTTAGGTGATTTTTTCAAGTTTGAAAAAGCCATTTTTAGGTGTTAATTCTATCTTTTTCTAGAACTTTAGATCAAGTAGATAAAACATTATAATGAACTTGTTTCATACTTGAGATTTTCTTACCAGTACATACAATTTAACTAAATTATATTTTTTTAAAAAATCTTAGAACCTGAAAAATAAGTTTGTGTTCTTCATTCGATCAAGAAGTGGGGACCTGTGAGAGGATGAAGACAAAGTTCTTTTGCTGTCTTTGACAAAACCACCCCATTATGCAAACATCTGGATTAGATATTGCATTTTTCGGGTTCCTTTCTCCTTCTTCCTTCCCCCGATCAGTTTTGTGTTAGACCTTTATATTTTCATTGTAACCTGGCAGCAAGAGCTCTCTTAAATAGAAAGAGTGAATGAAGACAATGTTTTCCTTTAACAATATATTTCCCTTTGGGGTCTCTGGTGTGTTATTGTTCTTCTTTGTTAGAAAGAGCAAAAACCCCAAGAAAACTGTCTTCAGTTGTGAAGCACTATTTTTGATCCTAGCTGAAAGCCTTGGGTTTTGTTAACCTATTATGAAAACATACTAAAATATTCCCGTAAATGAATACAATTCAGAGCAAACATCTATACATATATGAGCAAGAGTTGTGCTAAAAACATACATTTTAAAAGAGTGTATTTTCCCAAGTAGCCAATATGGAAAATCTGGAAGAACTGAAATTTCAAAGGAAGGTAAAATATTACTTAAATGCATTTTTGAAAAGAGTGGATTCTTATTTGGAAACCTCAAAATATTACATACAGTAGTATAGATGCATGTATTGTAGTGGGTTTGTTTGTGCTTTTTTAAATGCCTTAAGACATATGTACACACACGTATATAATATATATATATATATATATATATATATATATATATATATATATATATATGTATAATGTAGATTAATGTCCTAAGACTATATATTATGATATATAATAGCATATAGCATATACCATAATATAAATAATAGTCTTTAAACATTAATCCATTTTATAACTCAATAATTTACATTTTAATACACTTATTCATATAAAAATGGAACTTAGTCTGTCCTTCAATTTATTTCCTTAGATGTTTCAATGTCTTGATTCCAATGCCTTTTGGGCAGAGATGGTGGAGCTACAAGTGAAAGAGAGGAACCATTTTTAGTGGAGTACTTAACATCTGCAAGGATTTTCCACATGAGTTCTTCATTAAGCCACTAAAATAATCTTGATGGGTAGATGAAATTTTTTGTGTATAAATTGTGATGCTTTTGGCTACAAGTAATATAAACCCACCTAAAACTATCATATAAACAATGCATAATTTTATTGGCTCACATAACTGCAAGTCCAGAGATTAGATGTAGGATTCAGGGGACATATGATCTAGCCTATAGTTTCTTTTCTCTATCATCCACTAAGGTCCAATCTTTATGAAATTTCAGATTCGTCTTCTGGCTGTGTTCCTTCAAAAGTCACAAGATAACTAGGGTAGAACCTGGGACAACATGACTCCAGATTTACATACAAGTGGAGAGAGAGACTGGCTGCTGGTGACTTTCTCTGAAAAACTGGAACAACTTTCTCAGAAATCTCCGGAAAATATTTTATTGCATCTCATTGACAGGAATCAGGTCACATACCTATTACAGAAAAAATTACCAACAAAAAGAGATAAGGTAACTCTTTGGTCAATCAGATCCTCCCTTTAAGTTCCCAAATACATTACTATAAATCAGAAGGTCAAGGATGAAATGGATTCTGGGCTGCCATCTACAATGTTCATTGAAAATCCTACTCTAGTGAAGAAAAACTGTTAGTCTGGCTTCTGAAGTAACATAATTTGCCCACAGTCACAGAGTAAAAAAAAAAAAAAATAGCAGACGCAGGGTTGTACCCAATAGCTCTTTTCACAAGTCCATTATTCTTTCCACTATATCATGTGAAAATATACTACCATATTTTGTGTTGTGTTGTTTTTTAATCCATTAAATCCATTTATGCATATGCAATTGATATGTAGAGCATGCAAAACAGCCAAACTTTAAACCTATATTACATACTATCGTAATTTCTATTAGAAAGTAAATATGGGTATGAAAATAATCTCTCAATACACTTCAAGCTCCAAAGCTCTCCTTTACAATATGGAAATACTAGTGTGAACTTTTTTATGAGCAGTACCACTCAAAATCAACAGTGGCTAAAAGTTTAAGAAACGCCTATTTGCGTTTAGCAGTCCTGGTAGGCAACAGCAACATGGATGAATAATATTATGTGGATAACCTGGAACTTTAAAGAAAAGGCCAATTTCTTTCCTGCTATTTTATTTTACTTTTTAAATTCTCTTGACAGGTCATAAACTTATTATTTATTGTGATGAAGGAATAGAAACATGGGAAGAAAGGGGGATAAAGGAGCAACTCTGAATATCACACTTAGTTTAAAATAAAAAATAACTAATGGCCGTCATTTACAAATTGATACTTTGGGTCTGCGCTTAGCTTATTGGTAATTCTGAGCAAGAAAAAGTACAAAAAAAAAACGCTATAAATACATAAATTAAAAGTGTTCTGTGTCTTACCAGAGATCTCAAGAGGAAACTATTGTGGCTTAGCTTTTCCTGACCCTGTCACTTCCTGCTTGGCCAGGGTCTGTCAGCTCATCTAGGGACAGCCTGCACACACAGAGGTAAATGTTCAGAAATAAACACATTCCAGTAAAGGTTACTTAATGGCTTTCCATGGATTTCAAAATCAGTTTCCAACTATGCAGGACCTAAAAAAAATTCTGATAATTTATGTTACCCAGATGTTAAGAAATCCAACAGCTTTCACTACTCATAAATTTAACAGCATTAAGCACCTGCTGGCTGCAAGCAACAACTCCTGCCTAGAAGGAAGGAAGGAGCTTTGCAATACACTAATAGGCTCCTTTCCTGGCCATCCAAGCTGATTTCAGGTCTCAGTCCTGAAGCTTCACACCCTCGCAGCCTCCCACAGAGACATCCTTAGGCTCCAAAAGCCAAGAGCAACCGCAACCCACTTGGCTAATTCTACACTGGATGTAGGAAGTGGAGAATCAGAGTCGGGGTATGACTGTTTCTAAAGCTCAAGGAACTCTAGCTGTTAGTGAAATTAGTAAATGAGAGGCATTAGGATGATTTAAGAATAACAAACACTAAAACTTTGAAAGTAGAATAAAATAGTACAGGTTAATTTTGATCTTCTCTCACTGTGAGAGCATTTAAATACATGCTAAATTTTAAAAAAACTTTTCAGTCCAGAGTTTTACCTTTTACCTCTGCCAAACCCATTAATACATGTCAAAATTGTTGGATTTAGGATGCACTCCTTTTTATTTTCTATTTCCTTTCTTTGAAGGAAGAGCTAACAAGCATCAGAATGGCAGTAACATGGGCATCTGAAACGTACTGTATCTGAAACCTATTAAAGACCAGGGATAGTGCTAGCTGATTCTCATGAATGTAGTAGAAATGAACCAAATCCACACAGCAAGGAAGTTATAGATCTATGATAATTCAGAGTTGTCCATAGACTTTTCATTCATGGAAATACCAGACCCTAACCTCCTCTCTGTCACTCTGGTGAGTCTAGCCCAACACACACTCGAGTTGCTTCACCAACTTGGACTTCTTGTGGCAGCTCCAAATCTTAGCCATAAGGTTGGAAGGAAACTATTAGTGGCCACCATGTACCTGCTCCCTCCAAGAAGGCACCAGTTGGATAGATCCACTTCCCTCGTGATGCTAACCATAATTCCATGAAGGGGGCTCACCAGTGGTCTCCAGGAGTAATTACTATTAAGAGCAAGTAAGTAATTAACATTAATAAGTAATTAATATTAACCCCTGATTTAACTCCCTTCACAGTTGCACACCCTATTTATTATTCCCTTTCTTATGTTCAGAGAAATGAACATCTTAGAGCACATGCTACATACCAGTTAAAAGTGCTCACACTTTTGACATGCTTAACCTCATTTGCTCAGTCTGCAAGGAGCACCTTGACTTTTGACTTTGCTCGTGAGGATTAGAGCCTACTTCTTCTCAAAGTGCTTCTTTTATTTACATGTACCCTCCTTTTACTCATAGAGGATTATGTCAGATTCTACCTCCTAATTGTTTGAATGAGTTTATAGTTTGAAAACCTTTCTTTATTTTTTCTTAGAGATTCCAGGGATCAAACTATATCTCCATCCCTCTGTGCCATCACTGTTTGTTCATTGATGGAGTACAACATACACAGTTCCTACTAGTCATGCTGGGGAATAAAGCTAACAATCTCTGGCTGCCTAGTTCAAAACACACAGCTGGAAAAGCAGGAAAAAAGAACATTTTACACACACCGGCTGAGTGTAGTGAGAACTCTTCTAGAGGTAAAAACAAAACACAATGAGGTAACAAGAAATTAAAAAAAAAAACACAAAAAACTTTGGGGAGAAAATAGATTCAACAATTTTCCTCTGAGAGATTGCCAATTTATGCATTGATCATAATAATTGATTTTTTTAATATTTAGATTATGCTGGGCACTATATTAAATGCTTCATACTTGTACCATTATATTTGTTAATTCTTATTTCTAATGCTATAAGAAAACACAATCTGAAAACTTAAGTAGTTTGCCCAAGAGCATATGGTTGAATTGAGATCTGAACCTGGTCTGCTTCTGTAGGATGAGAACTTTTCATGACTACTCTAACAGCACAATATGGTCAGTAGGCCTATCTACTAAAACACTTTCTTTTAACTATTCCATTTCTTCACAGATGCAGCTTGAAAATTTTGCAATTGATCAAGTAGCTGCATTTATTCCAAGTATTGCTCTCCATTGTAATGAAATATGAGGTTGTACTGGAAATGTTGTTATTTAATATGATTTTCAGTAGAAGATTCTATATAAATTAGCATCATTAATCATTCATGGAAAAAAGTGCATTGAGTGGGTAAAGTTTTTGAGGAAACATCTTGAGTTATTAAAATGTAAGTAAATTTGTATGCACTGCAGTTACAGGTACAGGGAAGGGAAGTATAAATTTAAGCAGCAAACAAAATCCAAGTTAAACACTTCTAGTGAACCCTGGGAAAGAGTTGAATATTTAATTTTAAATAGACCCTGTCAGACTATGAATATTAAAGACTAACCAACAAAAGAGTTTAACAAAGGGGATATGAAAACATGAATCCTACTACTGATAATACAAAGTATTTCAGTCCAGATATATCCATTTCCTCATCTAACTCATTACTACCCACTAGAATAGGCCATTACATATATGAAGCCTAAAAATCTTATAGAAAAAAATAATAATAATCAGAAGAAAAATAAGACAATTCTTATAAATTAGAAATATATATATGGATATGTCAATTTTGCAAAAATATGAGAGAAAGGCACGTAGATTAGCCATCAAGAAATTCTACATACTTATAATAGAGATACCAGTAAAAAGAGCAGAAAGATGTTAAAGTGGTGGAAATAAAGAAATTATAGAATAAATTTTCCCCAGAAATGAAGACAGTTATGAATCAGTCATAAGAAAAACTCATAGACACAGACAGTTTAGTGGTTACCAGAGAGTAAAGGAGGAGAGGAGTGGTAGGTGAGGCTGAAAGGGATCAAATATATGGTGATAGAAGGAGAACTGACTCTGGGTGGTGAACACACCATGTGATATGTAGATGATGTATTATAGAATTGTACACCTGAAACGTATGTAACTTTACTACCAATTGTCACTCCAATAGACTTTACTTAAAAAAAAAAAAAAAAAGGAATAAACAAGTTATCTGAGTGCTCAGCTCGATAAACAAAAACCAACCTGTGCTTGGAAATATTCCAGTGAAATTTTCAAACACCAAGAGTACGTAAAAAAGAGAGATCCAAGATGGTGGAATAGAAAAATACTGTGCTTTCATCCTTCCATGAACACATTATGATTGCAACTAAATTATAGCACAATCAACCTGAAGAATCATCTGAAATCCAGCCAAACAAAAGTCATATAACTACAAATATAAATAAGAAGCCACAGTGAGACTAGTAGGAGGGGTTGAGATGTGGAATGGGCCCCAAACCTAACTGTGGCAGTTGGGGATCAGGAAGGATATCGCAGCTGTGAAGGTTCTTCCTGGAGGAGCGAGGGACCCTAGACCCCCACACCAGGCTCCCCAGCTAGGAAGAGGTTCTGGGAAGAGAAGCCTCTACGACATCTGGCTGTGAAAAACATTGGGGATTCCAACCATTCAGGAGGGATGGAAGGCTTAGAAAAACCAGATGTCCTCTTAAAGGGCCTTCACACAGACTCAGTTGCTCCCAAGCACTCACTTGGGCTCCCGTGGAGGGAAGGTGACTTTGGGGAGGCCTCAGAGACATACGGGGTGGGGAGCAGACTTACGTGTGTGCCTGTGGGTGGAGGACTAGAGGACAGTAAGCATGTTCCCAGTGAGGAATACTCTTTCTGTGCAGCTGGCAGGTAGGTGCCATCTTGCTTGTTTGAGCCCACCTCCACAGGCCAAATCTGAATCTAATTGGCCTGGTGAGCTTTGCTGTTCCATCCTGTTGACTTAGTTGGGACCCCACCCCACCCAACTCACATACCACAGAGGCACTTTCTCATGAGCAGCCAGCCCCATCCCCATTGCATTCTTTCTTGGAAGACTATCAGAGTCTGACAGGCTCCAGGCAGACGGCGACTGGCTTCTTTGTGCTCTGAGATTTTTGCTGAGTCACTCCAGACTCAGCACTAGCACCAAACCAGAATTTACATTAATCTAGTGACCACAACTCTTCCCACTCTAGTGACTCCCTGAGACCCTGCCACACCCAACTTGCATGCCACATGAAGCTTGATCTGTGGTTGAACCTTAAAGGAGCTGGCAGGTGGCAGCAAGGCAATGGGTGTCCTGGCTCTTTGTGGAATTATTCTAGGTCTGGTACTGGTGGCAGCAGACCGTGATTCACAGCGAGGACTCTCCCATGCACCTCCAGGTTTAGCACAGGCAGTGAACACCCATGGACCACTTTACAGAACCTATCAGTTAGTCCCCAGCCAGTCACAGGCAGTGGGTGACCTGGGCCTGCACCAAAGTTTCTCCCAAGAGGCCTCAGAACCACCATGTTTGGAGGTTGACTTCAGAATAAAGCAGAGCACTGCCCAATTACCCCACAAGTGGCACACACAAAGGGTAGCCTCAACAGGCACCAGCGCCCACTGGGGAAAATCCCACTCCACATGGTATGCCCCCCACACAGCAGCCCATATGCTGTAGACATGACCAAACCCCACAGAAAATTAGCCTGAGGGTCAGTCCACCCACTGATGTGCCAATAGCAATCCAAGCTCAATTATAACAGAAGAGCACACACAAACCACACAAGAAACACTCCTGAAGCACCTAGCTCAGGTCATCAGGGAGACTGTGCCACTGGGCTCCACAGGACACCTATTACATAAGGCCACCCAGCCAGGACTGGGAGATATAGCAGATCTACCTAATACAAAGAAACAAACACAAAGAGGCAGCCAAAATGAGGAAACAAAGAAATACACCCCAGATGAAAGAAAAGGAGAAAACTCCACAAAGAGAACTAAATGAAATGGAGGTAAGCAACCTACCAGAGACAGAGTTCAAAACAATGTTTATAAGGCTGCTCAAGGAAATTAATAATTAATATTCAACAAAGAGATTGAAACCATAAAAAAGAATCAATCAGAAGTGAAGAATACAATAACTGAAATGAAGAATACATTAGAAGGAATTAACAGCTGATTAAATGAAGCAGAGGATTGAATTAACAATTTGGAAGACAAGGTAACAGAAAACACCCAATCAGAACAACATAAAGAAAAAAGAAACAAAAAAATGAGGATAGCTTAAGAAACCTCTGGGACAACATCAAGTGTAACAATATTTGTACAAGAGGGGTACTGGAAGGAGAAGAGAGAAAATAAGAGATTGAGAACCTATTTGAAAAAATAATAACTGAAAATTTTCCTAACCTGGTGAAGGAAATAGACATAGAAGTCCAGGAAGGGCAGAGAGTCCCAGACAGGATGAACCCAAACAGGCCCACACCAGGACACATTATAATTAAAATGGCAAAGGTTAAAGATGAAGAAAGAATCATAAAAACAGCAAGAGAAAGGCAACTAGTAACTTATAAGGGAGCTCCCATATGACTATCAATTGATTTCTCAACAGAAACTTTGCAGGCCAGAAGGGACTGGCACAAAATATTCAATGTGATGAAAAGTAAGAACCTATAATCCGGACTACTCTACCCAGAAAGGCTATTATTTAAAGTCAAAGGAGAGATAAAGAGCTTCACAGACAAGAAAAATCTAAAGGTGTTCAATGCCACCAAACCAGCATTACAAGGAAACTTAGAGGGACTTCTTTAAGAAAGAAAAAAAAAAGAATAAAAAATGTGAATAATAAAATGACAATAACTACCTATCTATCAACAATTACTTTCAATGTCAATGGATTAAATGCTCCAATCAAAAACATAGGGAGACTGAATGGATAAGACAAACCCTTATATATGCTGTCTACAAAAGATTTCAAATGGAAAGACACACACAGACTGAAAGTAAAGGGATGGAATAAGTAATTTCATGAAAATAGAAACAAACAAACAAAAAAAGCTGGGGTAACAATACTTATACCAGACAAAATAGACTTTAAAACAAAGGCTATAACAAGAAACAAAGAAAGACCTAGTAATCCCACTTCAGGGTATTTATCTGAAGAAATCCAGAACACGACTTTGAGAGGATGCCTGCATCCATATGTTCATTGCAGCATTGTTCGCAATGGCCAAGTTGTGGAGACAGCCTGGGTGTCCATCAATGGATGAATAGATAAAGAACTGGTACATATATACAATGGAATATTATGGTCATGGAAGGAAATGGGGACTTGCAATCTGTGGCAGCATGGATGGACCTGGAGAGTATTATGCTGAGTGGAGTGTGTCAGACAGAGAAAGACAGATGAAATGTGATTTTGTTTTCACGTAGAATCTAAAGAACAAACAAACAAAAAAAGGAAACAAACTCATAGATACAGAAAACATTTTGATGGTGCCAGATGGGAAGGGGTTTGAAGTGGTGGGTGAAAAAAGGGAAGGGATTAAGAAGTACAAATCGGTTGTTGCACAGTAGTCATGGGGATGTAGGGTATAGCATAAGGAATATAGTCAATTATATTGTAATAACTACACATGGTGTTACATCAGTACTACATTTGTTGGGTGATAGATGAGAGATTAGGTGCGGGGTAAAAAAGGAAGATAGTAAGTACAAACTGGTAGTTACAAAATAGTCATGGGGATGTAAAGTAAAGCACAGGGAATATATGTTTTATGTATGATAATAACTATGTATGGTGCCAGATGGGTACTAGACCAGACAGGGCAATCACCTCTTAAATTATATAAATGCCTAACCACTATGTTGTACACCTGAAATTAATATAAAATAATATTGAATGTCAACTGTAATTGAAAATTTAAAAAAGGGGGGAAATGTTGAAAGGCAATAAAAAAGAGAAAAATATAAAAGACTTCAAATCCTCAAAATAAGTAAAAATAAATAAAAATGAAACAAGATAAAAAAGGGAATCTAAAAAAATTAAAACATTTGAAGAGTAAATATAATTTACCTACAGAGAATTAAGTTTCACCTTGTCATTAGGTTTTTCAACAGTGACACTAATTACTAAGAAGTAATGCCTTCAAATTTCTAGGAAAATAAAATGAACTTGAACTCATAATTCTGTAGCACGGAGAACTCATAATCAAATGTAATATCAAAATATAGACTTTTTCCAAAATGTGAGAAGTTGAAATTTAATCTCCTATTATTCTGTTTTAGAGAAATGAGTTGAGGAGTTCCTTCAGAAAAATGGGCAATAATTTTTGATTGATTATTTGATTTTTTGGTACAGGCATTATTTCTACAATAATTAAAAGTGAGTAATGAGGGAAGAGAGAAATTAATTAAGTAAATCATGTTCACAAAACTAGGACATGGGAGAGCCAGCTGTAAACCATGTGTGTCAGTCTGGGTCCTTCAGGAAATAAGTGTCAATATAGAGCAGAAATGCAGAGATTTATTGGGGGTGATGCTTGTAAAAGATAAAGGGAGGAAGCAGGAATAGGCAGGGAGAGTCTTCAGAAAGTGGTGCCTTCTGTACCTGTGAAAGGAAAGCAGATATGAAAAAGGAAGCCTCTCAGACTGCAGTATTATTCAGAGAAGATCTCAGTCAGACCACTGGAGGCTCCAGACAAAGACGATTTATGGAGGGGTCCTGAATTAAGTACAAATGTTCAGGTGCTAGTATGTCACCATGCTGAATCATTGGCTGAGAGCTGCCAAGGGAAAGCATGGTCTCAGCTCCCAATGTGCTGCAGATCCCCAAAACACCATAGCTGGAGGCTTCCAGCTAACTGCACTCCTCACACAGTAGGTCTTTCGGAGAGCAGTCTGAGCAGCACAGGTCCAAGGTTACCGTGACTCACCTGCTTAGTCAAGATGGGCTGATTAGAGAGTCGATGTGAGGTGAATGAAAGTTAATTTTGTTTTTCTCTCTTGATGCTAGAATTTCTAAAATGTCTCCATTAGAGATTAGGTAGTTTAATATTTTATCCTGGAAAAGATTAGCAGTATCCTATAAAATATATAACCCATAAATATATGGGAGTAGCGAAAGGGGAAGGGACAGAGAAAGAGAGAGAGAAGTATAAATGAAGAAAGTCAGCTATAAAACACTGATCATAGCATGATCCAGTTGGTGTGAGAAATGGGGCAATAAAGTAATTACTTCTATGAGTATTTGTATAAATCACGTCTAACAGCACACACACACAAATTCCTAACATTATTTGCCTAAGGAGAAGGAAATTGTATTGCTGAGACATAGAGGTGGAAGAGATACATTCATTATACAGTAGCTGAATTCTAGGCCGATGAAGGTACAATTCATTGTACCTTCAATTCAAAATACCATGAAGGTATATTGCATGGTATTTTGACAACTTTTTGATAAATTTCTGTCTCTTAGCAATGACATTGTATTTAGAATTACTATCAGAGCAATTGAGAAAGAGATTTCACTTCTTACCACTTGGTTCTCAGGTCCAAACTGTCAATACTTCAACATAATTCATCACTTTTGCCAAATATGCATTTTCTATCTGTGATATCAGTATTCTTCATTCTCCAAAGCTAGACTGTGTAAACACTTTCTTCTTCATGTCCTATAACAACTGAATGCTGAATCCTGCCCTTTCTTCCCTGTCATCTCAGGGCTACTTGGGCACCCATGTCTAATGTTGATCCTAGGATCTCTCTCTCTCTCTCTCTCTCTCTCTCTCTCTCTCTCTCTCTCTCTCTCTCTCTCTCTCTCTCTCTCCATCTTTCTCTCTCTCTCTTGCTCTTGTACTTCCCCTCTCATTGTCACCATGAGGACATGTGTCATAATTTCATACCACCTGTCTTCTTTTACATGTTTCTTTTCTCTGCAGCAGATACGTACAAGTATTGGCAGTATGGAAAGAATTAGTCTCTATGTGAATCGTGTTGTTCATTAATTACTCTGAGCTTCTCTATTTGTGAGTTGAGACATGTTAGTATTTCACATATATCTCATAAATGCATCAATGTGTAAAATTCAATTTTTGATACAACTTTGTAAGTGTGACATAAGAAAGCAAAGGTTGCCATAGTTACATGACAAACCATGGTTCTGAAATCAAGCTGGCAGCAAACTCAGTTTATTCATACTAAAAACATATATAACTTGACATTCTGAAGGTTAAAATATCATGATTAGGTAAGCAAAAGAGTTGACCAAAACCGCAAAGAGTATTGAACTTGGACAAAGGAAAAAAATGCCTTAACCAATGCTTTATGGTAATGGGAAACATCATTTTACTATTGTGACTGTATTGCAAATACTACTGATTTATTTTATTGTCGTTTTGAGTTTTTCAATTCCTTTTACTAAACACCAAAAAATTCTAGTATTGAAAAATGTGCCTTAAACCAATGAACTGAATTAAGGAAAAAAAATACTGTTGGAAATACTGTTGGAATTTCAGGTACTAGAGTCATAAAGCAATTTCAGTTATGATAAGAGCTATCTAAAGGAAATCTTAATTTCCTAATAATCATTCAAATTTTGATTTCTGGACCTTAAGCTTTCCAATACACTATTAGACTTAAATAATAATCCTTGGGAAAGTTGTGATTTCTCTGTATCCCCTTCTACAGAAAGAGAGGAACCTGGAGAATCATCAGGAGTATATTCAAACCTGATCATATGACCTATCTCATTTAATTGTTCTTTGGGTAAGACTTTTTTTTGCATGTTCACTCACTTGCTTTGTTCCCCCAACAATTAATTCATTCTCCCAAACCATCAATATGAGTATTATAAAATAGAATTTATGAGTTCATCCTCATATGGGGAAATAGATAAAGCATTCTTTTAAAGAACCTGAGATTTCCCTTGCTGAATTTTTAATTAATAACAAATCTACAGTAGGAGCTCAAGGGCCTTTAGGGTTATAGCTGTGCTCTAGTTTGCCTTCTGACTGGAGCAGAGACATCTGGCAAATACCCGTCTGAGAGAGCGTTTTGCTGTGCCTCTTCAAGTATGTCTTGAAGTTTAAGAGGATTTTTTTCTTCTAATCCGAATTACTTTGTCAGTGCTCACGTCCAGCCTGTGCCTAGACAGACTGCACATGTTCCTGCTGAAGCAGAAAGAATCAGAGAAACAGATGACGCATACGCTCAGTTTGCTCTGTGGAACACCTGTATGAAAAGCACATTGCATTTTAGGGATGGAGCCTCGTCAGGTGGCAGCTTTGGGGGAAAGAAGCTCTGCTTCGTCATGGAATGCCCAGCCCTTTTGAGCAAGAAAACTATTTCCACTTGGATGGAAAATCAGCCATTTCACACCCTCTTTCCTGTTTCTCCCTAGATTACCACACAGTGATTTCAACTGCTAAGGCATGCTGCAAGACAGTCTCTCTCCCAAGGCCCCAAAGCGTTGGAGGCAACAGGCAACCGTGTTGCGAAGGATAATGCCCCTTAAGAGCTAGGCCAGCCGATTATCTGCTAAAGGCTGTTTATCTGCTTTCCTGGAAAGCACTGTGCTTTTTGAATTTTTGGATTTGGTCTAAAAATGTGCTATAACCACTATGGGAATGTTCACTGTGATCCTGAACTTCTCAAGTTTGATTAGGCACTAAAGCTACTAAGACCTAAGCTAGTTCCAACTATCAGAAAACTTAGTTTCCCACTAGGAAAAACTCACAGATGCACATAATTATGTACACACACACACACACACACATACACACACACAATCTTTTTTCACACATTTTTTCCAGAATAGAAAGAATAAAATATATGGAGAAAATTCTTGGGAGAAAAAGAAGATTTACATTTTAATTTAAAAATGCAAACAGTATTTTCTGAGTTTTCCAGGTCAAGTCAAAAAGCGACCTTATTTACAAATAGGAACTGGTGAAACTGATGCTTCTATAAAATTATTTTTAAAAAATACTGTCAGTTTACCCCCATATAACACAAGATTTAAACAAAACAAATTAATATTTGTATGGAATTATATGTTTCTGAAACAATACATTTAGAGTTCTTTTGTCAATGGGTTTTCCAACACATTTCAGCATATATATATTTTTTAGACAGAACACTAATCTTTATATATTTTTACCCTGAAAAGCCAACAAATTGCAAGCAACAATAAAGCTAATTTCAAGCCAATTATCATATCAATTAATAGGAAATAAACGATGTGAGGAATATGAATTCTGGCTTTGCAAACTGATAACAAACTCAATTATTGACTGGTTTCTATTTATAACATGAGTAAGTAGCTCCCTGAATTTTCACCTGATTTGGGATGAATATATGTGTATGTGTGTGGGGCGGGGGGGGGAGAGCTGGGCAGAGGGGGTTCGGGGGGGGGGAAGAGAGAGAGAGAGAGAGAGAGAGAGAGAGAGAGAGAGAGATTATAAAAGCAAGAGAAAAATTATATATGGTGTTTTATTTAGTGTTCTGTAAAATTTCAGTTTCTCAGAAGATATGCCTTTCTACACAATTGATGCTGAATTCTTTAAGCCAAATTCAGCTGAAAGTTCAGATATGCATTTATCATAACACTTGAAATCCAATCTCTGTTCTTTTTCCTTTTTCTTTGTAAAAAGTCATTACCAAACATATTGACTTTGAACCCTAGGGACTGAGAACCAGCAAAATTTGGAACAAGGATAATAGATAACAGGTTTTTGTGAGTTTGCCTCCCTCTTAGTAATAAAGAAAATGAAGAGAATGAGATTTAAAAAAAAAAAAAGAGAGAGAGAGAAATAAAAAGTGAGCAAAACTCCAAGACCAATGACCTCATCATTCCACAAATTAGTCTGGCATACCCTCTTAAATGGAAAATGTCATGGAATTGCCAGAGATATCAGTATCTTCTCTTATGTGAGAAAGTTTCATCATTCATGACAAATTATTCTGTTTGATGTTTTGTGCTAGACAAATAACAACTGAATTCACAATGGGAGTTGTTAAATGATAGGTAATGATTTTTATTTGAGAAATGTGGACTAATATCACTTAACTGATCACTAAAGAGAAGTTGGTCAATTTAGCTGCATTCCTCATTCTTACTGCTGCTGTAGGATTGCTTTAGTATTGGCATTGCCAGGCCGCTCCAGCCCAGTACATTTCATGCTCCATTGATTATTTTTGGCCTATTAAGAGATACAATTCATCGGTCATTTTCCAGAAGTATTAGCTTTCTGTTTTAGATAGCATTGCGCTATACTCTTCCTCAGGGAAGTAGGATAGAGGGATACCAGCCTGGTAAATATTCCAGAAACTGAAACTGAAGGAGGGTCTTCAAAGACTGGCATCAGAAACTAGCCCGGCTCAGTCAGTGAGAGGTCCGTAATGCCCCCCAGTTCCCAGTTAACATTTCTAGGGTATTGCATTATGGGATATTTCGGCTGCTAGTATTCTTTTCAGGTCACCATGCACCTTTGTGTGTGTGTTTGTGTGTGTGTGTGTGTGCGTGTGTGTGTGTGTATGGCATGTTTGCTGTTAACACAGGCTGGAGAAATGTTTATGCAGTGGCATTTAAAGTGCAACCCAAAAGTTTCATAATCAAATATTTTACTCCTAGGAGATACTCAAATTCAATCACTCAGAGATCAATGCTGAGAAAGCCATGTTTAAACATCATTCTTAGCTTGCCCGTAGAATATAATCCTTTTTAAGTCTCATGGTAACACTGGGGAAAAATCCCCATCACCCATAAACACAACAACTGCATATAAATCAGATAAATCAGTCTATCTAAATGAATTGTATGGCATGACATTGAAAGAAAAAGAAAGAAGATTTAAAATAGGTGAAAATAGTTTCTGTTTTGATTTAAGCATTGCTATTTTCTATTGCTTTCACCCTATATCTTCAAGTTTTCAAATCTTATGCATGCTTTATCATTTTATACAAAGTATAACATATATCTGCAATGATGTCAGATATGGTATTTACTATGTGAGAACTCATGCATTTAAATATTTTTCAAATTTTTTGTTGTTATTGCAACACATTTTCCTGACACAATGCCTGAAGATTTTCCACCACTTGTTATTTGTTTCCTGCTCTTCTAAATTAAAACATCGAAGAATGTCTTGTTGGCCCAATGAAGGTGGGATGATTGGTTTTCAAGACATTATTCCAAATTATCTAATTTCTTGTATTATACTTGGGCATATCCCTTGGTCTCCAAGTATCTAACTACTTGCAATAAAGAAAGTAAAGTCAAATTTTCTATTGCAATTATATCATAGTAGCAATTATTTTTGATAAAATTTACTGAACTATTTCAAAAATTGATAATTCTCTAGGCAGAAAGAAAGAGAGAGGGAAGGAGGGAGGGAGGACGGAAGGAAGGAAGGAAGGGAGAAAAGAAAGAAATAAGAAAATGCAAATTTATTAAAGGACAAGCTATTTAGTGTTTTTGAAGTGTGGAAGTCTTATTTTATGTCATAGGAAATAATCTTCCTGCATTTAAAAGCATTATATTTAAATGTTTTTTCTTTGTTTTTTAAATTTAACATGCTAATATAAAGCTAACTTTGCAGAAAACAGAAACTATAGAATTTAGTACATGCCTTCCTATCATATATCCTCCTATTATCATATTCTGGGTGTCAGTAAAAGACTTACTCAGAGGAAATATTATTTTTAAAAAAATTTTTACTGGAGTTTTAAGCTTACTTTAGCTACTCAATTAAGCTAAGTCAGTATTAATTATCCTAGAATCTAAAATCATAACACATTCACTTTTCTGTTCTGTTTACGAATAATTGGCTTGAGTGCCTCAAATATTTTTTTTTAAAGAATCTTAACGAACTGCCTAGGAGAAATAGTTTATACTTGAAAATAAGTAGAGAATGTTGGCATGTGTGCTATTGTTTTATAACAGAAATTTTGCTATCCATTAAGGAGTATAAGGAGCTACCTGAAACATTAACTGCCTGAAGTGAAAGAATAGGTATGATTGTACTCAGCATAAATTAAGATGTCTTGAGAGCATGGGGCTTTAGGTAATACGTTAAATTAAGGCTCTCCAATGTGCATTTAATTAAGATATTTAATTTGAAATGTCTGTGCTCTTTAATTTCAATTGATTATTAAAAATAGATTTATTTAGGATATTAAAAATGTGAGTAGAGGAAAATATGGATTTCAAAAGTTTACTCAGGACCCTGCAATGATCAAACCAGTGCATGTTCTTTGTGTGACCTGATGCTGCCATTCAAGTGTCAGACTCATGAAAATGTGGGCTAAATTGAAAATGCTCCTTTGATTGACTAATGAATATCCTCCATCATATTCTCCAGATTAGGTATTTATTACTTTTGCTTCCATCTGACAAAATCATTAACAATGTTGCTGGGACCATATCAGAACACTTTTTAATGTCCCCATCAGGAAATAGTAACTGAGAGCCTAGTATTTGGAAAGGACTGTCATAGATACACTAAGAGTTGGAGAAGATTATTTGAAAGTATTCTACCCTCAAATAGCTTCCAATCGAATTAAGAACACACACACATACACATACACACACACACACACACCATGCATTCATTAGATAACAACAAGAGACATGCTGTAAACGCCAAATAACTTCTGTGAAAATCTGAGGAATTTAGAGGTGTAGGTAATTTGTTGGGATGTAATCGTCAAGGATGACTTTTCAAATGAAGTGATTTTTGTCCTGGACTTTGAAGGAAGGAAAAAAATAATAATAGAAGCACACTGCTGGTGGGAATGTAAATTGGGACAGCCACTATGGGAAACAGTATGGAGGTTCCTCAAAAAGTTAAGATTACCAGATAACCCAGCAATCCATCTTCTGGCTACCCCCCAAATCCGAAAACATTTATCCATAAAGATATATGTACCCCTATGTTCATTGCAGCATTATTCACGGTGGCTAAGACACGGAAACCACTGGAGTGTTATTTGGTAGATGATTGAATAAAGAAGATGTGATACATATTCAATGGAATGTCATTCAGCCATAAGAAAAGGTGAAATATTGCCATTTGTGACAACATGGATGAATCTTGAGATAATCATGCTATTTGAAATAAGTCAGACAGAAAAAGTCGAGAACCATATGATTTCCCTCATATGAGTATGCAGAATATAATACTGAAAGCAACAAACAAACAAGCAAACAAACAAAAACTCATAGACACAGACAATGTTATGGCAATTACCAGAGGGAAAGAGGGGTGGGGAGGAGATAGAAAAGGGTAAAGGGGATCAAATATATGATTTGACTCTGGGTGGTGAACACACAATGCAATATACATATACGTATTATAGAATTGTACACTTGAAACCTCTAATTTTATTAACGAATGTCACCTCAATAAATTTAATAAAATAAAAAGAATAATTATTGACCTTCAACACTGTCTCTGGAATGTTTCTAAATTCTGTTCAGAAATTGTCTTTTAATCCTTAAAAGGACACTCTGAGATTACATCATGTATACCCCCATTCTATAGATGAGGAAACTGAGGCCCATAGTGATTGAGTCCCTTGGCTACAGTCCCACAACCAGGCAGTGTGGAGTCAGGATGAGAACCTTGAAAGTCAGGTTCCAGAGCCCCCGCCCCCACCCCCTCACCTCATAGAGTTTCCTTTCTCAGAGAAGCAGAGAAATGACTATGCAGCAGCATAAAGACCACTTTAGAAATGTTTCAGTAGTGGAAGAAATGGCCCAGTACAAATCACGTTCCAAGGAATTGATTAGAAGATACAGCTATAAATGTAAACCAGGGCCTAGGCGAAGCCTTCCAAAGGCACAGTAAGGTGATTAGGCTTCTGTCCTAAAGCAGTGGGGAGTCACTGAGGATTTTCTCCGACAGGATGAAAGCAGTCCTTTCCAAGGCTTGTTCTGGCAGGGAGGGTAGGGTGATTAGGTCCTACATGGAATGCTAGCGCCCATAAATTATTTGCTACTGGCACTCCCTTTAGCTTGATGTTCTTTTCTACTATCTATGAAACCAGGATTTTACTTTTTTTTTCTTGATCTATTATTTTTCTCTTTATCTTTTGAGTGAATGCCTTAAACCACAGTTTGTTTGTTTCTTCTCTGAAACAGAGAGGAGGTGTTGGGTCTCTGAAAATTGTAAAAACCTGGATTTAAACCTCAATATCAGTACTCACTAACTGTAGGACTTTGTGTGAATTAGTTAACTCTTCTACGCTTCTGTTTCTTTTTGCAAAAGTCAGTAAAAATATAAAAGGGCAGTCCTCGTGATGAAATGAAAATTTACAAGGGAAGGTTTGAACATTATAAAGACCTCCTGGATCATGACAGCAGTATTTGCTGCTGAAGTGTGGCAGGAACTGAGCTGAGCAGAGACACACCCAAGAATAGTCACTTCAGGTACTTCCCTAAGTACTCATAAGTATGTATGGCAAAGAGAATCAATGAAGCCATTTCCCTAGTCTCACGGAGTAAGTAAATGGTAGAGCAAGAATTTGACTCTTCTTTGGTCTTATTCAGAAGAGATTGCAATCCTGTCTGTTATACGAGATGGCCTCTCAATTGCTTACTGGGTTGTTAAAACAATACTCCGAAAGCAGCCTCATCTTACAGTGTGAGTCCCTGCATTGTCTACAGTTTATTCATAACACAACTGCTTCACATTTTATTGTCTCTAACAGCTTCTCCTCTTCTATGTACTTCAACTGACTCCAGATTATTCTTCCGAAATTGCTGTGTTGATCATGTCATTTCACCGCTCAAAATCTTTGAATGACTTCCCGCTTCCCATTACCTATAGAAAGACACAAACATCCCTTCACATGATAGTCAAGATTCTTAAATAGACACCAAACAGATTGGTCTGTCTTCACAGCTGCATTTCTCTCTAGCACCTGTGGACAGAAACCTCCTCTGCATCCAATAAGTTCTGTACTTTATTGCACCAATGTGCCTGGAGCTTTCGTATCAGTAAGTCTGAGCTTGTGCCATTTCTACCTCCAGGCATATCTTGCATTGTTGGCCCTTTCTATCAAATGCCAAAGGAACATAGGTACCAAATGCATTAAGCCCTAACTTATCAAGGCATTTTCACTAGACTAGAAGATCCATTAAGGCAGTGGCTAAGTTTGACTTTGTCACCAACACTATATTCACAGCACCTAGCCTGACACATATATGTGTACTACACACACACACACACACACACACACACACATATATATATATATATATATATATATATATAGTAGTTGACCCTTTAGCAACATGGGTTTGAACTGGACGGGTCAACTTATATGCAGATTTTGAAAATAAACACAGTAAATGAATTTACTCTTCCTTATGATTTTTTAATAACATTTTCTTTTCTCTACATTACTTTATTGTAATATAGTATATGATGCTTACAACATAGAAAATACATGTTAATTGACTGTGTGTTATTAATGAGGTTTTCAGTCAAGAGTCAGCTATTAGTTAAGTTTGGGGGGACTTAAAAGTTATACACAGATTTTCAACTGTGCAAGGGTTAGTACCTCTAACTCCTGTGTTGTTTAAGGGTCACTGTATACACGTATACACATATATACACATGTACACACACACACACACACACACACACACACACACACATAACACAAGGACTTTTCCCCCCTGCATCCTCACTTACCTAATTTCATGCCTGAAAATGGAAAACAAGTCTTCTTTCATGTTCTTTGTTATCACTGCTACTGTTTTAATTCACCAACACTCAACAGGAAATCCACAGTAACTGTCACTCTAAGGTATCACATTGATATCCCAGGGACTCATAATGGCCTTTACTCATTTAATTTTTTTCACCTTTTATAGGCTCCTACAAAGCCAGACCAGATTTCATGAAGCTAGGGAATGGGTTGAAGTCTTTGTAGATTAAGGTAGAAGCAATATATTTTTTTCCTTTTTCTTTTCTTTTCTTTTTCTTTTTTTTTCTTTTTTTTTTTTTTTGTGTGTGTGTGTGTGTGTGTGTGAGTTTTCTCTTTGATGAACAGGACTCAGAACCTGCTAGGAATACCAGGCCGAGGCCCTGTGAGAACCCCTTCAATAGAGAAGACACGTCATGATAACCCTGATAGTGTTAGAGGAAAATTTGGAGACCATACAAAATGACTCAAGAATCAGGTCAATTAAATAGACTCAACATGGAAAGTCTGAGTGCAGAGAGCACCCCAGAGCATAACAATGTCACAGGTGGGTCAACTCAGATATACACAACTGATTGTCCAAAATGCAGAGGCCACTGCGCATTTGACAAAAGACACTGATTTTTTGTACAATGAAAATCCATTAAGGACACTGGGAAAGAAAGAGAGAAAAAGGAGGAGGGCAACTCACTGGCAGGCACAAACATAATTACAGCTATTACATTTTTTTCCTAAAGTGGTTATTTTGGTGCCTCCAAACTCTAATGTGTTTTTATGTTGCAGCCTGTTGTGATTGGGGCAGGCTGCCTGACATTTGCAAGGTTCCATTGCTATTAAAAAGAATGATGTTATCAAGAGGAAAGCGAGGCGACAAAGCAAAATTAATTAACGCCACCATCTAACAAAGAAAAATAAATTAAACGATGGTTGACTTGCATTGTGTACTTCTAAACGGTTACTGAGGGGAAACCAAAGCTTTAACCCCCTCTGCTCTGAGCTTAGCAGCGTGGCAGAGTGGGCTCCAATGCAATCGGAGGACACCGTGTGGTCCATGCTTGTACACAGGCAAGCAAACGGGTAAGCTATTCAGATCCCTCAATCATAACACTGGGGCTCTTGCCTTCTGCATAGAGGGCAGCAGATGGAACACAGTAGGGAATGTTTTCCCCAAATTTGTACTGCCTCCAAGCACACTTAAAAGAAATATTATTAGTTTTGCCACACATTGAACACAATGAAGACAAAGCAGCTGATACATTTTAAAACAATTGGAGTTGACTATGCTCTCGGAGTTTGGGGTTCTGTCATCACAATGATCTGCCACCTTGCACATGCCAGTGTCCCACTACTGTACTGGACAAGTTGTTGAAGCATCACCAAGATCATCGTGTGGCTTTCTAGAAAACCCCTTTATGGCATAGAAATGAATACTGTCATAAGTCAGTTATTAAGTGGGGATTTATTGAGTGCATACTCTGTGATCACAACTGTGCTACATATGGGCAAAAACAAAAGAGAAATATAAGCCATGGCCATGGGAGCTTATAATCTGGTTTGAATGCTGAAATATAGGCAGGTGCAACAAACAGAAACAGAAAATCAAGCAGATAGATAGACACATAGGCAGACAGACAGACAGACAGACAGACAGACAGATAGATAGATAGATAGTTGATAGATAGATGATAATAGAGAGAGATACATGATAAATAGATAGATAGATAGATAGATAGATAGATAGATAGATAGATAGATAGATAGATGATAGACAGACAGACAGACAGACAGACAGATAGATAGATAGATAGATGATACAATTGCATTGGTGTACTTATAGAGAAATATACACACCAATACTACTAGATCTAATAAAGTGTTCATTTCTTTTTTTTGGAACAAACCCATTGCTTCACAGCTCTAACATATTTTATATTTTTTCAAAGTACTTTGGGCTATATTATAGTATGTGATCATCATACATGACTGAATTAGTGAATGGATGAATTAAGAGAGACAGACAGCACAACCATTAATATTTCCATTTTATAGAAGATTATCATAGGCATAACGAGGTTAAGCTACCTACAAGACCAAAAGACTAGCAAGTAGCTACAATAGTGCACAAGTTGCTGATTGTTTTATACAATTTAAATATCATTGAGAAGAGGGAGATCATCATAAACGGACAACAGTAAGCTGACAGCATGAGGATATTTTGCAGAGAAAGAGAGACAAAGTATTCTCAGCAGAGGACACAGGTAAACGTAAAATCTTTCCTTGCCCCGCGCTCTCTACTTGGGGAGTCATCCTTAGGGAAAACACTCTGATCGCATATTACTATGTGCTCCCAAAATAGATAATGATGTTAAACATAGCAGCAGCCATAACAGGTATTCTTAAATCAGTAATCAAATAGCTGTGATTACTTACTAGGCACATATAAAATTCACAGAGAGTAAATTTCCAAGTGAAAATGTACTTGTAAATATTTGCACATTAATAAGAATGAGTTTTCTTAAAGTCCATAAAATAAGCTCAAACCAAAGACTGATGATGTGTCCATTTCACAGGAAATTTCAGTGCCAGCAGCTCACTTATCTGTTGTACCTATTGCCAAAGTAATATTACCTTCTAGGGGAAGTTATTTTCGAAAGCTACCATGCAAGGCTGTAGAGTTTCTATTGTCCCACTGGGAAATTTCCAGAGTTTATTTTAAAAATATACATTTTATCCTTATTGCAACAATGAGAAAATAGACACAAAACACCTCCAAGTGTGTAGGTTTTCACCTATCATCAATAAGTCAATTGTTGCTCAAAGAGAACAGAGATAATATTTGAATATTGACATGCAGGTTGTCATTACTAGATGGCACTCACTAAGCTCAACAGCCCTGACAGTATGTTTTAGGAGTTATAAATTTCAGACTATGCTTTCTAGAAACTTGTTGCTAAAGCAAATATATACATACATATATATATATATATATATATATATATATATATTTGTATAATATATATAATGTGTGCATATGTATACACATATCTATATATATATATGCATATATGTACATATGTATGTGTATATATACATATATATGTATATATGTATGTATATACATATTCTATCTTTGCATGTTCATCTTCAGGTATGTATGTATCTGTATGCAAAATACAAATTGTCTATATTTCTCCATTTGCTCAAATCTATTTTGGTCTTATATTTCATTTTCTCACCTTACAGCAGACATTATTTGTGCTAAATTGTATTAAGCTTATCCAGTAATTAAAATTACGGCTTAAGGAGATACAATGATTCTGAAGTGTCTTTCTTCTTTAAACAAGTCTCTCTCTGAGGTATGGGGGTTAAAGTCAGAAATAAATGTGACCTAGTTTCAACACTTTTAATTCCTAATTTAGAAATTTAAATGCCTTGGTTGCACTACTTATAAAATGGAAACAGGTATTCAAAAGAATTCCTTAATGGATTATATAATGAAACATGCGTATATCCTTACATACAATTGTGCAATAATGATAATAACAAAGCATTCATCAGTCCAACGCCAGTTATATATCTCTTGATTATTTTTCATATTCCCAAATGGAAAATAGTACATATTTCTTTCTGTTTCATATTTATTTGTTTGATTGAAATGTTATGTGATATTCTGATGTTTATTCAATTTTATAATTGCATTTTGTTTAGCCAAAAGTTAAAATCTTCTTGTCTTATTTGAATATAGAGAAAGCACCTTAAGAACAGTTGTTCACCAGCAGTGGAGATGGCCCTAGTAGAATTTAAGAAGCATTTACTATAACCCACCGAATTGACACTGGCTTGTGCTTAGCCCTGCTTTATTCTTATACAAGTAACTGAACATCACCACAAATCTAAACCTATTCAGGTATATGTGTACTTATAAAATCACCTTCTTTGTTAATTCTATGTTAACAAAGAAACAATGCAAACATGAAAAATACTGAATTCAAAATATTTTGGATATCTCGTATTTGTACATTTGGAGGCATGAAGAAAAATATAGATTTGATGAAAGAATTGTAATTTCTAATTTGTGAGGGTGAGAAAGTTTAATCTAAGAATGTAGTTACACTTTGTAATTATATTCATTCATGCATTCACTCATTCACTCATCACACATTTATTTAACAAGTATTAATTGAGAGATTATTATGAATTGTAACTTGCACAGTACATTAGTTTCCCAGGACTACTGTAAAAAACTACTGCAAACTTGATGGCTTAAAACAACAGACATTTATTTTTTTCACAGTTCTGAAGGCTAGAAACCCAAAATCAAGATGTTAGCGGAGGCCTGTTCCCTCTGAGACTCTAGATAGAGTCCTGCCTGCCTTTTTTTAGCTTCTGGTGGTTGCCATCAACCTTTGGTGTTTGTTGGTTTGCAGATGTATCAATCCACTCTCTGCCTCTGTCATTGCATGATTGTCATTGCGCATCTCTGTCCTTATATGAGACTTTCCTCTTCTTATAGAGACTCCAGTCCTATTGGACTAGGGCCCATCCTTATCAAGTATAACTTCATCTGAACTTGATTACATCTACAAAAGCAAACCCTATTTCCAAATAAGGTTGTATTCACAGAAACCAGGGTTAGTTAGGTCTTCAGCATATCGTTTTGGAGGACATAATTCAATGCACAATAAACGAGGCCAGCAGTACACTATATAGAAGACTGGTATGTTCTTTAGTTAATGAAATATACAGTATACAGATACACACACATGCAAAAAAACTTCTAAAATAATTATATGTAAGTAATTAGTATTAATTATGAGAAGTGAGAGAAAATAAAAACGTGAAATAATGATAAAAATGACAAATAGCAGAAAAGTACATCATTCGTCCAATATATAGTACTCATGTCAGGAGAGAGTAATCTATCATTGTAGAATGGTCTAAGTCTGAAATCACATCAGGCGATAGTAATCTGTCATTTTAGGATGGTCTAAAGTCTAGGATGCCTGGCTACAGAAAGATGAAATAGTTGATTATTCCAGCTTCTTTTTAGCTCAAATATTCGTTCATTTATAAGGTAAAACATAACTAGAAATTGTACTATCATTAAGAAATGCTTAACTACAACAAAATACAGGTACATAATACAGTGTAGTTATATAATGTGGAGACTGTGGAATTTATGTTAACAAAGAAAAATGCTAACATTAAGAATATCTATCAATATATGTGCTCTGGTGTTCACTGTAGCTTTATTTACGGTGGCCAAGACATGGAAACAACCAAAGTGTTCTTCAATAGATGATTGGATAAAGAAGTTGTGGTATATATACATAATGGAATACTATTCTGCCCTAAGAAAAGATGAAATGGTACTGTTGCAACAATATGGATGGATCTTGAGATTATTATGCTAAGCGAAATAAGTCAGACAGAAAAAGTAAGAGGACCATATGAGTTCACTGATATGTGGTATATAAAACTGAAAACAACAAAGGAACAAGACAAGCAAAGGAAGAAACAAAAACTCATAGACACAGACAATAGTTTAGTTGTTACCAGAGGGTAAGGGGGAGGGGGTTAGTAGACGAGGATAAAGGGAATCAAACATATGGTGATGAAAGGAGAACTGACTCTGGGTGGTGAACACACAATTTATAGGATTTATAGATGATGTAATACAGAATTGTACACCTGAAATCTATGTTACTTTACTAACAATTGTCAATAAACTTTAATTAATTTTTAATAAGTCAAAACTGAAAAAAAGAACATCTATCCAGTTGAAAATATTTTGGATACCCTGTATTGATATATTTGTAGGCATGAAGAAAGACATAGATTTGAGGAAGGAATTAGAATTTCTGATTTGTGAGGATGAGGAATTTTAAACTACAAATGAAGTTTCAAAATCTCTGAAGATGATGCTAGGGGTATTGCCACATATGAATGAGTTATGGTCTCCACGTGGGGTCTGTGATTTGAAGAGAAGTACAGGCAATTTGTATAGCAATGGGAGCCATTAAAAATGTTAGGAATCATATAAAAGAGGTTATGTGTTCCAAGTTGGGACAGCAGCAGAGCAAATTCTTATTCAAAAGGAAATGCATGGCATCATTGTCTTGCTTTTCTTTTTCCTTTATTTTTGCCATTTTTTCCATTTTTAAATAAATGTATTTGGGTAACCTTGGTTAATAACATTATAAAATTTTCAGGTGTACAACTTTATAATACAACATCTCTGTACTCTGTTATGTGTTCACCTCCTCAAGCCTAAATTCCCTTTGTCACCATGTGTGTCATCCCTGTTACCCTCTCTGTTGTCCTCTCACCTCCTTCTCCTCCAGCAACCACCATTCCTTTGTCTGTATCTACGAGTTTCTTTAGTTTGTTTGTTTTGTTTGTTCATTTGTTTTAGGTTTTTTTCAAAGTAAATATCAATGCCAGTTTTATAAAACCTAGATTGCTTATATGTACTATTACAATACTGAAAACTTTCAGTGACTCTTGCAGATTTGCAAGTATTTCCTTCCCTTACAAACTATAGGTAGGACTGCTGACTACACACCGATATATTTCTAAATGTAGCCTACTGACTAATTGAGAGTTTAAATATGCCCAGTCCACATGCCCTGCCTCTCTCTGCCTGGACAAATGCAAACTTGATTTGCTGTAGTAGCCACTGTTTTCAGGAACTATCACTGAACATAGCACGTGATAATGCATATTTGAAAATGGTAGATTATATATATATTTTTTTATAGGTATTATCATGGTCCTCTGCTTTCAACTTTGTATACTCTTTCATCTTAAATAAAAAATCAGAGTAAACATCACGGTGCCTTTAACAGTCCTCAGTAAAATAATTTGATGTCGATAGTTCATTAATGCCTGGACGGACATCTTTCTTTTTAATAGCACCCAAAGATTTCTGAAAGTCTACAGGCTTGAAAATCCAGACAACAGATATGTGATGTTAATGATCGCTTCACTATCTTAGCTTCATCTCACACTTCAATTTCTATTTTGCTTTTTCAAAATTCTGCTCTTTGGGGGAGCTAATTACTATCAATGATTGTTTTTTTCCATATAAACTCTTTTCTAATTAGAGCATCTTTTGGATATGAAGAATGCTCATCCTCCATGAAAACACATGTGTTCCTGGGACTTACTTAACAAGAAAACAAGGTTCTAAGATTGGCTGAGACAAATTTCCAAAGTCTCCTTTTATTAATTGATTGATTTTGATGAGTCTATTTGATTTATGGTTTAGTCCTATGTATTTTGGGAAGGGACACCTCCTCCCTTCAAATGCATGTCCATAGCTACCCTGTAGAGAGTTAGTGAAAGGTGTCCACTTATACACAGCAGAAAAGGGATGTAATGAATCAGAAAGGGATGTGTTTTATGCAGTAAGCACTTTCCACACTCTTTCCTGCACTGCTACATTTATGCTGAAATGGTCCATTTATTTTAATCCTAAATAGGGTCCCTAGACAAGAGCTGAGAATAGAATGAACTAAAAGGAAAAAGAGAAGGATTTCTATTTCAGAACAAACTTAATTCAGAATAAGGAAAAAAAAGCACAACACTCATTTAGCCCTTGGTATAATTGAATTTTTATGGCACCTACTATTTCCCACTATAGGAATTTGCTTTCAAAGTTTCTCCCTTACCCTCCAATTCTGATGGCCTTACAACTAAATAAATCATGTCCACTCTCTCATCACATGTAGGTTTCTACTGCAGTCTTGCATCTTAGAAGAATGATGGAAGGCCAAATTAAAACCATAGTTTTGAAGCATAGGCCTTCAATTTGGGATTCTAAAACGTATCAGCAACCCCTACAAAATGATCTTATATTCACCTCACTGAAGTCTGTGCTCAGAGCCAGGAGGCTAGCCTTCCACAGCCCCTCATAAACACAAATCACAGTCAGAAGAGAAGATTATTTAAGATAGAAAATCAGAATGTTAGCACTGTAAGGTATCAGCCCTCTCTATACTGTCCGGGAAAATTAAAAAACGTGCTCAATTAATATAGGTGCATACCAAATTGGTGGCAGAATGTAGAGTCGAATCAGGGCCTTTAGTATCTAACTGCCATTATGAGGTGGACATACTTGTAGCAAAGTTATAATAAATTGCCTCTCCAACGGCTACTCAATGGTTAACTGCTAAAATGTATTTGTTGTGGTGGTCTATTTGGAAGTAAGTTAACTAATCTCTCTTACCTTTACAACAGTATTTGTGCATGAACTAGAAATTTGCCATTTTAGGATTCCCAGCATGTGAACTCATTCCTATTTTGGAGGAATCTCCATTGTGAGAGTCTTTGTGAAAGGAAGTCTTACTTTCCCATATAAATGAAAAGAAGGGACCAAATGCTTTATCTCCTCACCCCAGCAAGTTAAGGTGCAGGCATGTGACCTGGAATAGAATAATTGGATGCTTCCAGTAAGAACTCTGAAACTTACATAAGTGATATTAAGATGACATGAGAGTTAGAATCCATTAATAGTATCAGCATACAGTGGCAAAAGTGGTGGTTCAGTTTTGAATAGTGGCATCTGAAATGTCCAGAAGTGGTGGAGGAAAAGTGCCAACAGTAGTACCCTAACCAGGTTGTTTCATTGGTGTAATCTTTTTGTTTCTACCACTAAGCCTTCCTTGGTTTCTGCTAATTTTATGGGCCTCCTGATTGTTTCTGTGAGCTGCTAAATAATGTTCCAACAAGTTAGTTTTCAGATTACCTTACCATAGTCTTGTTCTGTTGCTTGTACTCATGAACCCAAAGCATGAGTTGTAGAAAAGAAAACCACAGAAACATGTGAGGATTAAAACATTGGTTGTCTGTCTTAGCTGACTCAAAAGGTAGTCAAAGTTTCATCAATATTCCAGGATAGCAATATGAAACAATGATACATAGTGGTTAAAAATAAGTAATTTAGAATCAAATTCCCTACAAACAAAACTTTGAGAAACCACATAATGAATGCAAAAACCTATGAGAGGAGTCTTAGAATTTAAGAACAAGATAATGTGGTTTTCTTAATAGCGCTTGATAGCTTAAAGAAAGAACAGTTTCAAGTTCACATACTTCACTAAAGCATAGAGCTTGCCAACGTATCTTATACTCATAACTACAGGTCTGAGATTGCGTAAACTAAGCTCAAAGTCTGACCTTGTTGGTTGCTGAATTACAAAGACAATTGAGTTCCAACTTTTACCATTTCTCAGTGAAAATAAGAGCACTAATTGTAAACAGAACTCCTAGAATTTGAAAAGCATCTTGAAATCACAAAACCCATGAAAAGCATTTGCCTGAAGGAGAATCCTCTTGTCTTCTACAGTGATTCTTCATTCAGCAGGAAGCCAGAGCTAATGTCCTAGCCCCTTCAATATGCCCATAGCTGTAATCAAACACAAAGCCTAGTATGCTCCGAGGAGTTAATTAGAAGCCAAATTGAGTAGGAGAAATCATATATATACCAAAATATTGCTGGACTTGGCGGATTTGGATTATTGCAAAATTGACTAATGGTTGTGGGAGTGTATTCTGAGGATGCTAGAACTAGCACATATAAATATAATCATAAATCCAACATGGCATCTGAGAGACAGTCTGGTATGCAAGTGTGATACACATGAAGCAATATCATGATAGCCTAATCAAAGGGAAACGGACAAAAAAATGTATCGGCTCGATATAGAAAAGAGAGTTCACATATAAGTGATATCATGCAGTACATGTCTTTCTCCTCCTGGTTAATTTCACTGAACATCAAGCCCTCCAGTTTCACCCATGTTACTGTAAATGGCAGGATTTCCTTTTTTTATGACTAAACAGTATTCCATTGTGTATGTGTATTATGTTTTCCTTAGCCATGCATCCACTGAGGGGCACTTAGATTATTTGCATATTTTGTTTTTGGAATAATGCTGCAACAAACAAAGGAGTGTGAATATCTCTTCTAGATACTGATTTTGTGAAATCTTAAAAAAAAAAAAAAAGCAAGTTTCATAGAAACAATAAAATGGTAGTTGCCAAGGAGTAGGGGGAAGGGAAATGGAGAAATGTAGGTAAAAGGAAACAGACTTCCAGTCATAAGCTGAATAAGTTCTGAGGACCTAATATACAGCATGATGAGTATAGTTAACAATATGGTATTGTATACTTGATGTTTCATGAGAGTAGGTCTTGGGCATTCTTACCACACACACATGCAAGTATAACTACATGAGATGATGGATGAGCTAACTATCTTGATATTGGTAATCATTTCACAATATATGTGTATATCAAATAATCACATTCTATACTTTAAATGTACACAATTACATTTGTCAATTATTCCTCAAAATTAGAAAGGGAAAAACAGTTCAATGATTTTGGAGGGTAGAAATATTGAACTATGCTACCTATCTGCCCCATTCCCAAGCAATGAGAAATAAATCAGGGGAAAAAGAACAGCATTTTTTTTTTTTTAGTTTTATTTTATTTTATTTTATTTTTACATCCCTCACACCGTGAACCCCCCTCCCCCCATCCACCACCACCCCGACCTCACACCGAGCCATCACATTATACACATAAAATTATAGTTGGCATTCATTAATGTCCAGCCTCTGGTGTACAATGCCATGACCAGGCATCCACAGCATCCCTGAGGTGGTCTCCCAAACAGGACACATGTCCATCGGGCACCCAACAAAATCCCCAAACACTATTGAATAAGTTCCCCAAAGCAATTCTCAAAAAACCCTGAGGCCATCCTGTGGTCACCAGCTGCCCCCCAATCCCTTCACCCTTCCCCCCACCCCCAACCCCCTCCCCCCCACCCATCTAACAACTCTCGGTTTTTTGTGTCCCCAGAACAGCATTTTTTTAAACAGCACTTAATGACTGCTTCTTGCAATGCTACAATTCCTTTGTGCATTTCCTAATTTTAATGGAGTGGGAGGAGTCCAGGGTGTCAGAGGCCAAGTGCACAGCCTTTAACCACAAAATGCACGCTGGGAATAATCAACAGAGAAGGCATCCAGACCAATGTGGGAATGAAAATGATTTTATTCACAGAGGTTTTGGAAAGTAGTTATTTGATCATAGAATCCATAAAACAAAATAGATAGGACAGCACTAAGGACCCTAGAATTTTAGAGTAAATCCATGGGTGTTTTTGGTAAACAACTAGTCTCATTTTTATAAACAGCTCTTGGCCTGTAACTGGGTTTTATTGGAGACTAAAAATCTGATCATGGGATACCAAGTGAACAGGCAACCTGAGTTGATTAGTAAGACCTGGATTTTATGTGCTTCATCTGTTCACAGACTCACCTTCCCAGAAGCAGTCCATCATTAAATAAAACTGATTTATGTGTTATTGGACATGAGAAGGTCAGAAAGGCACAACAAAATTTCATACACATGTAGTTCACATTCCCAGCATATCTACTCCTAACAATTCTGCTTTCCCTTAAACTACCTATAGCTTCCTGAAGAATTTATAAGGAGAATCAAAATATTTTTATTTCCCCAGTCAGGCAAGAATGTTCACATTAGACAAAATGTCTCCAACAGCATTTGAGAAATGGCCCAAGAGTTGGAGAAGGGAAATAACATTTGGGAGAACCTCAGTAATTGCATCTCATCCACTCTACCTGCAGAGAGAGATTATCTGAGGGTAAGGTTTTACATTGATTTATTGGCAGTAACTAATGGTTTCACCATTAGTGAGCAAGATTGGAGAATTTGCAACAGGAACTAAGGGCAAAGATATGTGAGTGGACCACTCAAAATGGGTCCACATTTTGAAAATATTTGTATCTCCTGTGAGTACTGACAAAAACAATCCCCTAAAATAAAGGGATTTTAAATAAACATATGGACACGATGACCTACCCTATGGATGTCTGTCATCTCCCTTCCCCAAACACTCCAGTGTTTTGATTATGAATAAAGGGGACATGGTGATATTGTTAGAGGCTAAACACAGACTCAAACATTGATTTAAACTTGACCAGGATGGTTACTCCATCTCTCAGCATGCAGTTTCCAAAAATATCTCAAGGGCACCAACAGCACATTGATTCCATTTGGCCCAATGCTCACATGAAGGGGATAACAATTTATCCTCACAAGACTATAGTCATTTTGGATTTAAATTCGTCTTCTCTCCCATCATCTGCCCGCAACACAACATCACCCACAAGCCTACTGAGTTCCCTGTACACAGTCATAAAATGTGGAGTTCCATGCAGAACTTTATAGTTAAAGAAGTAAGGCAATGGGATGATGTCCATGACATTCAATGTCTTAAAACACATCATCAATCAGATGCTGATGGCTTTATAGAATGGTGACATAATCTATGTTAGGCTGAGAGTCTCATCAGGGAGAGAACCCCTTCTCACCTTGGAATGTGGCTTTATAAAATGCAATATATACTCTGATACCAAAAACATTATATAGTACTATTTTTCCATTGGTAGGATATCAGTTTCCATGATACAAGGGATAGAAGTGCAGATATTCACTATTAAGGAAATGACCCATTTACAAATTCTTTTCATTCAGCTTTTTCTATTATGACCTCTTACAAGTTTAGAACTTTTCGTAATCAAGAGAGATCTTCTTCCACTGATACAAGACAATGATTTTCTTAAGTTAGAATCTGAGACTGCTACTTAGATGTTTCAGAAACCCTAAACTCATAAGTGTTCCAGCTAAAGCCCAATAGTAGTTATATTGCTGTCTTCTGCTATTGATATTGACTACGAAGAACAATTAGAATTGCTCCGTGCAGTGTAGAGGGGCATGGGAACGGAATCTGGAGGAGCATTTATGGTGTCTCAGACACGACCTCGGACAATGGCAAAAGGTATTGGGCCATTACGGTCCCAAATTGAGAGGATCACCAGGATTTGGGCTTCCACACTGGGTAAGAAATCTGATCAAATGAGGTGTTAGGCAGAGGCAAAGAAAACATAAATAGGTGTGGAGAAGTAAAGTACTAAATACCAGCTATGCTTTATGGCCTGTTATCCATAACTTCTGGAGCCTTTAGCCATAACTTCTCATTTTGTTGTGCACATCTGCTTTTGCATACCTTAGTTTTCCTTTTTGTTTCTATATCTATTCCTCACAGTTGTATATAGGGTGCGTTGGCTGTGTCTAAGTTTGCAGCTTGTTCCATAGGTTTCAGAATATCTAACCAGTATCATGGCAGAATAAGGGAAGAAATGACCATCACCCAGAAGGCCATAACTTGGAGCCATAAGAACATATTGATAGGAATTTGGGATAGCTCTCCTTGGGAAACGGGAGGGAATATTTTTAGTTGCCCATGTAGTTGCATTATATTGGGAAAGGTATTGTTTTAATATAATTTTGAGAATAAATTTTTATTTGGATATTGGGCAAATAAATAGGTCTACTGTGGTGGACATTGGCTGTCTGGCTAGAAAGCCCATTTCCATTGTGAGGAATACTCCACTGGATGAGTCCGTTCGCAGTCATAGCATCCGACAGCAAAGGTGCTGACCAGCGATGGCAGCATCAGCTTCTAGCCTTGACAGAACAGTGCCTGCCGAGGTACCCTAACGAGACTGTAACTGCAGGGTGACATCAGCCGTGGTGCTAGGTGCCTATTCTCTCTGCATTTCTGACCATTTTCTGAAACCGATTCTCTAATAACCCATTATTTCTATGGATCAACTGATATACTTATAATCACACATTATTTCTATGGATTATCTTAAATTTGTTTCTATAGTCTGCATCTAAAACCCCTCACTAATACATAGATAGGTATGTAATGTATGCGAGGTTCAGCATTCTTGTGTCTGCAGTGGTAAAAATTGAAAAGAAACATCTGGTACTATGATGCTATGATTAGAAGCAAAGATGAAAATCATGCATGTGTTTGTGTATGTGTGTGTATGTGTTAATTATAAAAAATGATAATGTTTTATGAAGACACTAAAACAATCTAATCAATTGAATTATTATTAGTGGATGGATGTCTGGAGTATATGTTTAACAAAATAATGGACAGCACAAAGCAAAATAGGAGAAAAAATGGGAGAAGAGTATAGGTTACAGAACACAGTGAATGACTGAATCAGAATGAAATAGAATTCACAATTGGCTAGAATCAAGCTCCAAATATAAAAAGATGAAATATAATAAATACAAATTTGAAATACTATATGACCTAAAGCAGCTATAAAATATTGTGGGAAAGGAAGGGACAGGAAGTCTTGACTAATCACAGTAAAGAAATATCTAGGCATTGAAGTTGAATAATAACCCCTGAATATGTGAACACTGTACATCTCCCCTTCCCAAGTTGCTTGCTGCTTGAGTATGTTTTCTTAACAAGCTCCTCCATTGACTTCCACAGAGAGGAAAGTGAAAAAGAAAATGTCTAATTATGTCTCCTGAGATTTTGCCTTAAGAAACACTTCTGCCCCACTATTCATAGAATAACAAGTGTTGCCCCCCCCCCCCGCTCTCTCTCTCTTTCATCTTTAATACTAAAGCTTTTCTTTCCTATCTTCTAGAACCTTGGGTGAGTTATGCAGAAATATACTTTGAGAAGAAAATTTGGAGGTTTGCTGGGGAGTGCTCTCATGTTCACCATCCAACAGGAAATGAGGGAATCAAAATTTGGCAGAGAGAGAAAGTGAACTGTGATGTGTTTGCAACAGAGACCTCGGAGGATCCCTTAGTCTCCTGGGGCACTCTAAGATAATTCGTCAGAGTTGTCTCAAACTGAGGCAAGGGAGCTGAGGTGTTTACCTACATTGAACAGTCATTAGGAGCAGAATACCCCAGGGAAAGAGCATAATCTTGACTAAAGCAACGCCCTTTAGCTAAGAGTCATTGCAAGAGAGGGATTGGACTGTGAGACATCGGCAGCCAACACCCCCAGTTTCCTGAGGAATGAATGTGTCAGTACTGAAGGGGGCATCTGAGTAGTACACACAGCACTCCCTGCATCTGGGATGTACAGCCCTAATACCCCAACCAGGAGATACTAGTTCTGCAGCCATCTAGTCAGAAGAGTAAGCCACATTTCTTCCCTCAACAGTGAAACTCTTCATACTACTTATCCTGAACACTCCTCTTATTAGAATGATAACATTCCCCTGGAAATGGTTTAATTCTCTTAATATTAGTCGTTCTAAATCAGCTGTGTCCTGTCATTCTTTACTATTTTTCTCAAGCTTCTGAAAACACACAGGCGAGGCATAGAACAGCAGTGGAGAAACCTTGGAGATCACCTGGCCCACTCCTTTTATTTTCAGGCGCTCAAGGATGAAATACCTTACTCAAGTCCCCACATCTACTGAGCACTGAAACCAGAAGCGGAACGCTAGCTGAGTATTCTTTGTTCTCCCAGCAAACGACGCAGCCATGCTGATGCTCTAATACGTAACTCATAAAGTCCAGAGGGAGATACCCTGTCTCCTCAAGGAGGCTGCCAACTCAGACATTTCTTAAGCTTTTTACCAAAAAAACACATGTAAAACAATGGGAGAAATATTGAAAGCTCATCTCTGCTAAGAGTTTCACTCAGCCACCTTATAGAGTTAAATATTAGTACATTTCCAGTTCTTCCATACCACACACTGGTGATTTTCTGGCTAAGTTATAACAAAGTTTATCATTCAAATGGGCCCCTAAAGTGCAAGTTGTCTTAGAGGAATAAATAGTGTCTAATATATCTGTTGTTTTTTTTCCTGGTAAAGGAAGGAAAAAAGAAAGCTAAATAATAGGAAAAAGAAACAGGAGGAAAAATTAAAAACACAAGTAGCAGTGATTTTAGCCCCAGTGGAAAACATGCATTTATTGGGAAGAATTCTCAGCAGGAACAGTTGAAATCTTACACTTTCTAGTTCAATTACAACATCAGGATCTTAGATATTGGTAAGAGGCTTGTTTCCAAGAAATTTGATGCTGAATCAATATGGTCCTAAGTGATGCATTAAAAGTACTGCAGAAAATGTCCTACCATTATTAATAAATTGTTCAATAGTCTTCAATGTATTTTTTTCTTACACATCTAGTTATCGTTTAAATTACTGTTTTTACTGAAATTAAATCATGAATGCTGGGAATTTAGGAAAAATAATGTTGCAATTTGTAAGTTAGCCACTCTGGCTGGTCCATCATATTTCTAGAGGCATTAGGCGAACCATCAACTTATGATAAACAATGGATTCTTCTAGAAAAATCTCAGATCAGTAATTTGTTATGAAAATGAACTTTGTTGCCCTTTGAATTCAAATTTCAGAATACCATCCAGATATTAGCCAATGTGTGTATTTATTGCTTTTAATGGGATTGCACTGTATCAGGGAACACTCTCCTAGTTGATGCATTTTAGCCTTTGGCAAAGGAAATGGTCTATTATGCCTAATACCCACCATATCAGAAATTGTCCCTTATCCCTTCCCGAACTCCCTGATTTCCTCCTGACATCAGCTATCTCTTTACCATGAAATCAGGCTTTCACTCCATAATTACAAATAGGGCTTAAAATCAAATGCTTCTGAGAGAAGAAACCTATTGACATAAGCCTTTCATGACATCCTTGAAATAACACACAAAAAATAACCCAGCGCATGATGGACTTGGAGCAGAAACAACATACGTAAAGTACTTTGATAAAACATTTGTATATATAGTAGTAGGTACTAAATAAATTTCTCTTAATCTAAGGAAAGAATAGAACATAGATAGGTATATCCATGTTTGTTAAAGATCTGTACTTGAAAAGTGTTGTTTAATGGAAAGATGTCACTGAGCAGGAACTCTAGTGACACATCACAGGGAATCTACACATATTAGGGCATCAGAGTTATGATTTCTGGTAGAATATGTTTTAATGGGATCCGAGATGGACCATTTAGCCACCATTATTCTCTCTTCTACCATCCTTTCACAGGCAAATACTAGGAATTTTACATTTTCCCGCAAATTTGATCTTGAAAAGTTAACAGTTTGGATACATAGACAGAGAAACTTATAGTTAACCATGTGATCAGTTTGGTTTGGAGGAAGAGAGGGGTATTAAAACATACATTAAATCCACAAAGAAGGCAAAACAAATTTTACTCTCTTTAGAAAAGTTGCATTCAGAGTTTGTCATGGTCTCAGAGAAATGCACAAACCTAATCAAATCCCCTTTCCTTGAACACAATCAGTTCTATTTAATTTATAAAAACTCACAGAAGAAGAATTCCTTGGAAGTCACCTGTCACCCTGCCATTTCACACAGGAATAAACTGAGGTTCTGACTTACTGAAGTTCACACATCAGCCTAAATGAGCACAGATACATTTATCATCTTACCTTGCATTAATGCATACCTACCATACCACCCAAGTTGCCTGTTCATTAGGAAAGCATATTTCTACTGGAGGCTGACAATTAACTAAGGGTAAATAAGTTAAGTGTGAATTTATGTTTGAGGGCATAAAACTTAATCTTATACCTTGTATTTTATTTAGATATCATCACTAAGGAACCAATGTTCAGAAATGAGAGATCATACAATATTCTGTGGGTCAATTCTATTGGAGAAATAAGTGAAACTTCTTAATATTATCTACAGTGGATGAGAGCAAAAGGAAATTGGTTACCAAAAAGCCCAAATAAAAAGAAAAATGATGACATTTTGCTTTATTCTGCCCCATTCATACCTTCAACTAAAGTAATTCTCTAACTTAGTTATGTCAGTAAATTAGAAAGGCATAATTATCTCCATTTTACAGAGAGTAAACTGGGGCATTGGACAGCAAGAGCATTTGCTTCTTTGGGGACATTACTCAGGCAAAGTTAACAGAATGCACCACTCTGAAACAAGAGAAAGTATACGAGGCTTAACAATTAAGTTTGAGAACTCATCCTAGAAAAAGTGCTACGGACCTCATTGCTGATTATCACTAAGGTCACCTTCCAAATACTCCCCTTGGGAAGCTATGCACCGACACCAGTGCCTATTCCACCCTTCAAAGCAATTTTGGAACTTTTTTTCTTGAATGGCCATCAGAGCTTTCGTCGTATTACCCTTGATGTCCTGAATATCATCAAAATGTCTTCCTTTCAGTATTTCCTTTATCTTTGGGTAAAGAAAGAAGTCATCGAGGGTCAGATGAGATGGGTAGGGAGGGTGTTCCAATACAGTTGTTTCCTGGCTAAAAACTCCATCACAGACAGTGCCCTGTGAGCTGGTGCATTGTCGTGATTCATGAGTCATGAATTGTTGGCAAAAACTTCAGGTTGTTTCTATCTAACTTTTTCATGCAGCCTTTAAAGCACTTCCAAATAGTAAACTCGGTTAACTGTTTGTCCAATTGATACAAATTCATAATGAATAATCCCTCTGATATCAAAAAATGTTGGCAACATCATTGCAACAAGTTCGCGAACTTAATTGCCAGACCTCATAAATGCTTCCCAGGACTCTAATGAACCCAGACAAAAGGTTTCCTGTCAAGGGTAATGTGATCTTAAAAGGGGTTTTCTGCCTGAAGTCCAAGAAGAGGAAGAAGTTCTCTGGCTTCAGAGAGAAGATACGGACTCTTAGTGTTCTCAGAGAGTGATCTTATAAAAATGTTGTTTGGGGATAACATCTTTTGAAGAAAATTTTATGAGCAAAAGAGACATGTGGCTTTGGATTGCTGGCAATTTAAAGTTTTGAGATGTCAGAATATAACTTTTAATAAATTTAGCAAATGTCAATTTTATCACTTCCTTTTAATTTTGCTTATTAGTACATTATTTCCTATCCTAAGTGAAGTCATCGAACATCTTTTGACACCTTCCATGTTCCAGGCCTATATAATATACTGGAGATTCAAAGACGCAAAGATCTTAGGAAACTTCAGGTTTTGACAAACACGCAGCCTAGACCCTAAAAATATGGTATTGCTTCCCGTAAACTATTTATGTTTAAAATCCTAAAATTAGAAAAGAAAGTAAAACATGGATATGCAATAAATTTCTAGGTGAGCATTAGAAAAATAAGAATGACTCCAAGACTAAAAAAAAGTCTCAAAAGCAACCTGATGAATTATCAAGGATGAATAAAATCTTTCATGAGAAAAGAAGTTGCAGCATAAGAAGGCATCTTGTTGGTGGTAAATGACAGTGGATCCTTTTGCTCAGGAGAAAGGCTTCAAAAGATCACCTTCCATGGCTGTGAGGGAGAGTCTTGTTCCTTGTTGCTTTTATAACTTCAGATTGGTGTGCTCCCCTTTTCTGAAACACAGCCTACCTGTGTATTTATAAATTACCTTCCAATATGAGGTAAATTTACCCCTTTCAGGATGACAGGCTGAGTTTGCAAATCTCTTTTCCTTCTTTCTTAATCCCAGGATTTTACCTATCCTCCAAATGCAAGTAATGCACATTAGTCAATTAATAGGCTGTTAAATGACAACAGTTCCGGGCAATTTAATTACTGTTGGTAAAATAAGAAATGAATGATTGCATGTCAGTAACCAATTCCAGTTTCTTTCCTTGGAACAGATTAACTTTGAATCATGATAGATTCTCTGGAAAATATTGGTTGCTTCTGTGAACATATTTCATGTGTTATAGAAATGTAAAAGGTTTGGAATGGTAATTCTCATTGAGATGGAATGAGGGAAAGTTATAGCAACAATACCTTCCAATAAAATAACAATATTTACTTTGAAATAAATCAGAATTGTTGATGGAAAAGACAAGAATAAGATTTCTTTGACCGTCTGTCTAGTGTTTGTGCCCCAAAATCACTGTTGCCAATTCCATACTATTCACACTTTTTTATTAATTAAGTAAAATCAAGGAGCAATCATCTTAGTTTTGGAGATTATTTAATCCATGTTGAGTCCATTTAATTTACAATATCTAAGTTAAAAAGTTTTACCATAATCTAAAAAAAAAAAAAAAAAAAAAAAGTTTTACCATAATCTAAGTGATCTGGCTTTGATATTTTTGTGTTTGATTTGTTTAGTCTGTGTTTTCCCAACTTGAGTCCAAATCTGATGAGGACAGTGACTTCATCTGTTCGGTTCACTGCATATTCAAGAGACTAGAATAGTGTCTGGCCCCAAACAGATGCTTAGTATGCATTTATTAAACAAATTAATTGAGTAGAGCAAAAGATAACTAAGGACAAGACATCAATAGTTACTTATGACTTCAAAAGTGAGCTCTGAATACATATAAAGAAGAGGGAGTAGTTAAAAACATACTATAGGGGGGAAAAAGGAAATTCTACCCTCTCCTAATGAAATGAAGCATTGGATTACACAGCCTATCTCTAAAAGCCAACTTGTATCCAGCTAAAGCTGTCAATCTTCTGTTCCCACCCACCCAAAGATTAGAAGAGGCATTGTTTGCATCTCAGTTGATCATGTGGGTTGATAAATGCATTTTAGCAGCAATTAGGTGTGTTAATACCTAAGTCTGCAGATGCTTTCTTTAGAGCAATTAAGACTTTGGAAATACAGCCTTCCTCTTCAATCCCCTATTATTAAATATTTATTGAAAAGCAAAGAAGATTTCCAGTTACATTTAAAAAGGATTAAGGGTTTATAGTTTGCTGGGACTGAACTCCATAACATGCATTTTCAATGATCAGATCATCTTGCCTTACAATTAATTGCCTTATTGTATTGACACCTGGAGGTAGAATTCTTGGATAAAGTACCAATAAATTCACATACATTCCCATCCATTTGAATACTCCTTTCAAATAACATTCATTCCCAGGAAGGCCCCTACATAGTAAGTTTACTGCTGGATGGTACAGGCAGACATGAAGCCATCCCTCCTGCTTGGATGGGATCACTGCAAGAATCTTTTAATTGGTCCCTCTGCCTCCAGCAAAACCCTTCTCCAACTTGTCCTCCCTGTTTCAGATAGTCACCTTTCTAAAATGCAGATCTCATCCTTTCATCCATTGCTTCAAGTCTTTCTGGGGTTTCTTACAGTTTGAAAATTAAAATCCAAATGACCATCATGGCAGGGGAGGTCTTGTAGAGCATCTTTCTCCAGTTTCCTGTCCTGCCACTCCCAATTCTCTTCGCACACTTCACTTTGACAGTCATGTGCATTGGTTAGTCCTTGGCCGTGACACCGACCCTCATTTTTAACCATAAAGCCCCTTCTTTGACTAAGACAGCATAGTGGTGAATGGCACAGACTCTGAAGCCAATATGCCCGGGTTCAAATCTTAGCTCAGTTGTATAATTAGTTGTGTAATTTGAGGCAAGTTAGTTGAACTTGGTTTTCTGTGTTTCCATTCTTCCTAATATAGAACATGAGGCTAACAGTAGTGCTTTTCTTATTAAATGAGTTAACACATGTAAAACTTAGAGTAGTCCCTGGCACATAGTAGGAGCTCAACAAATGCCAGCTACTAATATTATCCTTCAAGTCTTCTCTCCAGCATCAATGCCCCTACGGAGTCTTTGCAGATCCCACCACCTCCTGTCTCTACCCTCTCCTCCACTTCAAGCAGGCTTCATCACTCTGAATTTTGAGCCACCTCTGCTGCTGCATATGTCACCCTGCATTGAAATCATATAGTTATAAATTTGTTTCCCCACAAACTGTGTAATCGTGGTCAGAGGTCTGCTGTGTTTATATTGGTATTCTGAAAACCTAGCCCAACACCGAACACATGTAACATAGAAGGAGCTCAATCAATTTGAATAAAGGAATGAATAAACAACAACAAAAAGGCAAGCTAGAAACACAGAGGGATAGGCCCCTGAATGTCTGCTGATGGCACATGCCCTTCAGTTGCATGATCATAGAAGGAATCCAGGGTAGAACTGACCATGACCATGTAGGGTCAGAGGTGTCCAGCAAAACCTCCAGCCTTTTGGCTTTGCTTTGTCCTAGCTGATGAGGGTTGCTGGGGAGAGGGGACAAACACAAGGAATTCCTTTTGGATTTTAATCACTTGCTCTTGCTGGGAGGGATCTCTCATTGATCTTTTGGTTATCATTCCATGTATTAAAGCTTACCTTTCCCGGGGGCCAGGCAGAACTGCTCCTCTGATAAGGCTGGTAATAGCACAGATTAAGCACTGACTGGACACCGGTCACTGGGCTTGGTGCTATACACATTTTGTTTCTAGGCACTCACAGTTCACCGTCTTCCTGGATTGAAACCTATCCCAGCTCCATCACTGAGTATTTCAATCCTAGGGCACGTTCCTGAGCCTCTCAGTGCTCTGGATAACCAGACATAAAATGGAAATACTACTCATAATTATATCCACCTCATAGTATTGGTGTGAGAACAAAAGAAGTCAGTATACATAAAGCCCATAGAACAGGTGCCTAGTACTCAGTGAGTGCTCAGAAAATGTTAGCTGTTCCTGCTGTAATCATCTCCATTTTACAGAGGTAAATGGTTAAATCCCTGCCAAAGTCCATATGGCTGACAGAACTGGGACACAAAGCCACTGTTTCTAATATTAATGACTGTCCCACACCAACATTAAAATCCCCTTCTGTTCCGTAGTTCAACATCTTTCCCAGACAACACTGAGACATTATCCCCAGGACGGTTCCCTGCTCCATGAGGCACACCCATGTATATAAGCGAAATCCCTGCAATCTAGACACATTTGAGGCATATTCAAACTATAAAGTTATTTGCTGTTTATCTAAAATTCAAACCTCAGTGACTGGGTGTGCCATATTTGTAGTTGTGTGTGTGTGTGTGTGTGTGTGTGTGTGTCTAAAGGCAGCTGGGCTAAAGTCAGAAAAGGTATAACTCTTGGGGGCAGGGAGCTCCTTCCTTGAAGTCACTTTATTGCTAGCACTCTGGGGGCCAGCTTAGTTATAAGGAAGAACACGGAGGCAGCTATCCTGCTTCTCCTTTCTGTTGTGAATCGATAGAACAGCTACAATGCTAAGTGAGGATATACTGGTATGTCAGAAGACACTGAAGCAGACTAGCTGAAGATGGTTTAGCAAACCCATTGAATGAGAGAAGAAAGATCTGATTTCTTGAAGAGTGGCTCATGAATAATGTCATCTCAAATGTGTCATGTGGTTTCATGAGATTTCCTATTGCAGAATATTTTCATAAAGTTTATTTATCTGTTGACCTTAGAGATTTAATGTTCATGCTTCCAAGTTGAGAAGAACGTGGTAACTTGTTGGGATGTCCATTTTGCCTGATTTTGAGTTACAGCGTGGTCAAATGAAAAGTGCCACACTCCGAAAATGATCTATACTCTCGATCTCATGAAAATTCTGACCCAAGATTCATTTTTATTTCTTCTAGGGAACTGAGAAATTTCCCAGACACCCTATGAAGCATCTATACTGTTCGTACTGTAGAAGTGTCATCGAGAACACTGGCTATACCAAATGGACATCCAAATATCCCACTGCTAGTTTCCAGGAACCCAGACACAAACAGACACTGATGATCTTGTTTGGTGTGTCACACTCATCAGAGTAGCATTCTTTTAAGACTTTGAAAATAGGTTTGTAGCCTTTTAAACATGATGTGTGCTTCACAGTTCTCCTTAAATGACCACAATTTGTTCTTAATCAGCTCAAAGATGCTAATAAGTGCTTTCAGGCATTGGTACTTTTATCTCTGCACTCTACCTGTGCTTACTCCCTATCTGTGTTCTTAGGATTCCTATTTCCTATGTTAGAGACACTAAAACCCGGTATACAGGGATAGACATCTGGAAGACAGGCTCCTTTGGTCTTCTTCCTTACTTCTTAGGGCAGAGATTGTGCCCTCACAAGGGTAAGGGGGAGAACTCTGACAGAGGAGAGAAAGGTCATCAAAACCATTGTAACTCCGGGATGTGTTACCATTAAAGAAGATAGACTGGTCACCTGGGTTTTCTCATTTTCCTGCTCAGCTGTTGCTGCGCCCAACTAGAAGCAATATTTGTTATTTACAAATGTTGTGGGGTAAATTGAGGGCAAATTATTGTTAATGTTCTCATTCTACTATCTCTAGGATATCTAGTTAAGTATTGTGAACAATTGTTTGGTTTAGTTTGAATTGTTTCAATATTTGAAAATTTGTTTTGACAGAGATCAAACTCAGCATCTGAAGTATGTGAACAAAGATGTCATAAATTAATGAATAAAGTTAGGAAAGATGTTTGTTTTCCTTATCCTGTCATCTCTTACATTCCAAATTCCTGGCTTAGTTTCCCTTTTCTCTACAGATTGGCTCCAAAGCCTTTAATAACTGCTTTTCTGGGATACTTGTATTGTTCAATTCGTTGGAACAAAGATTTACCACGTAGTTATCTTTTGTGAAGAATTAGTTTCCAAGAACTTTATTTGGGAACATCGAAAATGTTAGGTCTCACGAGTTGCCGCACATTCCACTCAGAATGAAGCTTTCCCCAATCTCTACCAGTGAGACCTGGAAGGCTCCTCAGAAAGTGTCAGGCTACACAAAGTAGAGCTGGTTATTCAGCTGACAGCTGCTGACCCAATCATAGGCCATAATTCCTAAAGTAAAGAAGAAGTGATCTCAATGGCAGGGACAATGTAAAATTACGTTCCTGTGGCAAGCTAATATTTTACCTCTGTTGCAGTACTCAGTTTGCTACTGGCTTCACGAATGGAGGAAGGGAAACGATGGTGTGAGGCAAAGAAAAGGAGAATAAATTTGACTTCAAAAACGGGAAAATATGCCCGAGATATGCTTTTCTAAATACTTGTATATAGAGTTGCTAAAGTCTTTCCATAAAGCTGATCTAATTATTTCCCTCTTCTGTTTAAAGATCATTATTAGGTCTATGTTTTTTGTAGAAGAAAGTCCAAATAATTTCACATGGCTGATAAGATACTTCAAAGTCTAGCCTTGGGCTATTGCTACAGATGCATCTCCTTCAGCCTCTCTCACATTCCACTAGGCATTTTTTCCCACACCTATACCACACAGAAGTCACCACTTCCCAGCTAAGAGTTGGTTGATCTCTTTGTACTTTTGAAAATGCTATTTCATACACATATATATATATATATATATATATATATATATATATATGTATATAATACTTTCATACCCTTTATGGCCCTGTTGATGTTAAATGTACCCCCTCTTTGTACCTTGCACATTAACAAACATTGCGTGTGTTATAACAATCTGTTTTCATGTCTATGGCCCTATGTAGACTGAAGAGCAGGTGTTTCCAACAGCATCAATTTTTTTTAATTAAATTTATTGGGGTGAAAATTGTTAGTACAGTTACATAGATTTCAGGTGTACAATTTTGTATTACATCATCTATAAATCCCACTGGGTGTTCACCAGCCAGAGTCAGTTCTCCTTCCGTCACCATATATGTGTTTCCCTTTACCCTCATCTCTTTACCCTCTGGTAACGACTAAACTATTGTCTGTGTCTATGAGTTTTTGTTTCTCATTTGTTTGTCTTGTGGTTTTGCTGTTTTTGGTTTATATACCACATATCAGTGAAATCATATGGTTCTCTGCTTTTTCTGTCTGACATATTTCACTTAAGATTGTAATCTCAAGATCCATCCAAGTTGTCACAAATGTTCCTATATCATCTTTTCCTGCCGCCGAATAGTATTCCATTGTGTCTATATACCACAACTTCTTTATCCATTCATCTATCGAAGGACATTTTGGTTGTTTCCATGTCTTGGCCACTGTAAATAAAGCTGCAATGAACATTGGAGCACACGTGTCTTTATGTACAAATGTTTTCAGATTTTTTGGGTGGATACCCAGGAGAGAAATTGCTGGGTCATATAGTGATTCTATTCGTAAATTTTTGAGAAACCTCCACACTGCCTTCCATAACGGCTGCACCAATCTGCATTCCCACCAACAGAGTATGAGGGTTCCTTTTTCTCCACAGCCTCTCCAAAACTTGTTACTATTTGTCTTGTTGATGATAGCCATTCAAACTGGCGTGACGTGATATCTCATGGCAGTTTTTATTTGCATTTTTCTGATGATTAGCGATGTTGAGCACTTTTTCATATGTCTATTGACCATTTGTATATCTTCTTTGGAGAAGTGTCTCTTCAGGTCCTCTGCCCATTTTTCCATTGGGTTATTTGTTTTTCTGTTGTTGAGTTGCATGAGTTCCTTGTATATTTTGGATATTAGCCCGTTATTTGAGGCACTGTTTGCAAAAATCTTCTCCCATTCAGTTGGTCGCCTCTTTATTTTGTCGATGGTTTCTTTTGCTGTGCAGAAGCTTTTAAGTTTGATAAAGTCCCATTTATTTATTTTAGCTTTTACTTCCCTTGCCTTTGGAGTCAAATTCATAAAATGCTCTTTGAATCCAAGGTCCATAAGTTTAGTACCTATGTTTTCTTCTATGTATTATTATTATTGTGATAATAATAATTGTAATAATTATTGTATTATTATTAATAATTGTAATATTATTGTGATAATAATTGTAATGATTATTACAATTAATATTATTGTATTATGTATTATTATTGTGTCAGTTCTTATGCTTAAGTTTTTGATCCACTGTGAATTAATTTTGATACATGGTAACAGATGGCAATCCAGTTTCATTCTTTAGCACATGGTTTTCCAGTTCACCCAGCACCATTTATTGAAGAGGCTGTCTTTTTTCCATTTTATGTTTTTTGCTTCTTTGTCAAAAATTATCTGTCCATATTTATGTGGTTTTATTTCTGAGTTCTCAATTCTATTCCATTGGTCTATGTGTCTGTTTTTCTGCCAATACTATTCTGTTTTGATTATTGTTGCCCTGTAGTATAAGCTAAAGTCAGGGACTATGATACCTCCAGCATTGTTCTTTTTTCTTAAGATTGCTTTGGCTATTATGGGTCTTTTGTGGCTCCAAACAAATCTGATGATTTTTTTGTTCTATTTCTTTAAAAAATGACACTGGAGTTTTGATGGGGATTGCATTAAATCTGTATATTGCTTTGGGTAATATGGCCATTTTAACTATGTTGATTCTTCCAATCCATGAACACAGAATATCTTTCCATTTCTTTGTGTCTTCTGCAATTGCTTTTAAAAGTATCTTATGGTTTTCAGCATATAGGTCTTTCACATCTTTGGTAAAATTTATTCCTTGGTATTTTATTCTTTTTGATGCAATTTCAAAAGGAATTGGTTTTTCAATTTCTTTTTCTGAGATTTAATTGTTAGCATATAGGAATGCAATGTACGTTTGTACGTTGATTTTGTAGCCAGCAACTTTACTATATTCGTTGCTTGTTTCTAAGAGTTTTTTTGGTGGAGTCTTTAGGGTTTTCTATGTATAGCATCATGTCATCTGCAAAGAGTGCAACTTAACATCTTCATTCCCAATTTGGATGCCTTTTATTTCTTTATGTTGCCTGATTGGTCTGGCAAGGACTTTCAACACAATATTGAAAAGCAGAAGTGATAGGGGATAGCCCTGTCGTGTTCCTGAATGTAGAGCAAAGGGCTTCAGTTTTTCACCGTTAATTATGAGATTAGCTGAGGGTTTGTCATATATGGCCTTTATTATGTTAAGATATTTTCCTTCCATACCTATTTTATTAAGTGTTTTAATCATAAATGGATGTTGTTTCTTGCCAAATGCTTTTTCTGAATCAATTGATACAATCATATGATTTTTGTCCTTTATTTTGTTTATGTGATATATCACTTTGATGGATTTGCTGATGTTGAACCATCCTTGTAACCCTGGGAAAAACCCCACTTGGTCATGATGAATGATCTTTTTAATGCATTGTTGCATTTGATTTGCTAGAATTTTGTTTAGGATTTTTGCATCTGTATTCATCAGAGATATTGGTCTGTAGTTTTCTTTTTTTGTGTTGTCCTTACCAGGTTTTGGTATCAGGGTCATGTTGGCCTCACAAAATGAGTTAGGGAGTACTGCCTCTTCTTCAATTTTTTGGAAAAGTTTCATCACGATTGGTATTAGATCTTCTTTGAAAGTTTGGTAGAATTCACTAGTGAAACCATCTGGTGCCAGACTTTTGCTTTTGGAAAGGTTTTGGATGACTGATTCAATTTCATTACTGGTGATCGGTCTGTTTAGATTTTCCAGTTCTTCATGGGTCAGCCTTCGAAGGCTATATGTTTCTAAGAACTTGTCCATTTCTTCTCAGTTATTGAATTTGGTGGCATATAGTCCTTCATAGTATTCTTGGATGATCCTTTGTATTTCTGTGGCGTCTGTGATAACTTCCCCTTTTTCATTTCTGATTTTGTTAACTAATGTCTTCTCTCTTTTTATCTTAGTGAGTCTAGCCAAGGGTTTGTCAATTTTGTTAATCTTTTCAAAGAACCAGCTCTTTGTCACATTAATTTTTTTCTATTGTCTTTTTGCTGTTTATTTCATTTAGTCTGCTCTGATTTTTGTTATTTCCTTTGTTCTGCTGACCTTGGGTTTCACTTGTTCTTCTTTTTCTAGTTCTTAAAGGTGTAACATGAGGTTATTTGTTTGGGATTTTTCTTTTCTTGAGATAGGCCTGTACTGATATAAATTTCCCTCTTAAAACTGCTTTTGCTGCATCCCCAAAATTTTGGTAGGATGTATTTTCATTGTCATTTGTTTCTATGTATCTTTTGACCTCTCTTCTAGTTTCTTCCTTGACCTGGTTGTTCTTTAAAAGTATGTGGTTTAATCGCCATGTATTTGTGTTTTTTCCTGCTTTCTTTTTGCAGTTGATATCCAATTTCAAAGCCTTGTGATCAGAAAATATGCTTGGTATGATTCCAATCTTCTTAAATTTGTTGAGGTTAGTTTTATGTTAGTTTGAATATTTGGTTCCATTCCCTCCTGGATTGTAGAGTTTCTGTTGAGAAATCTGATGATAATCTAATGAGCTTTTCTTTGTAGGTTACCGTTTTCTTTTCCCTGGCTGCTTTGAGGATTCTTTGTTTGTCGTTGATTTTAGACAGCTTCAAGACAATGTGCCTTGGAGAAGGCCTGTTGTGGTTGAGGTAATTAGGTATTCTATTTGCTTCTTGGATTCGAGGATCCACTTCTTTCCAAAAGTTTGGGAAGTTTTCATCGACTAACTGTTCCCTTCTCTCTTTCTTTTCTTTCTGGTATGCCCATTATTCTTATATTGCTCTTTCTGGTGGAGTCAGAAAGTTCTTGTAGAATTCTTTCATTTCTTTTAAGTCTCAAGTCTCTTTCTTCTTCCATCCATGTCATTTCCAGATTTCTATCTTCGATGTCACTGATGCTTTCCTCTGTTTGGTCAACTCTATTACCTAAGCTGATTATTTCATTCTTAATTTCTTCTATTGAGTTCTTAATCTAGAGAGTTTCTATTTGGTTCTTTTTTTTAAATTTCAATCTCTTTTGTAAAATGCTCATGTTGTTCTTTGATTGTGTTTCTGAGTTCATTAAACTGCCTTTCTGTATTTTCTTGCATCTCGTTGAGTTTTTTCAGAACTGCAATCTTGAATTCTCTGTCATTTAAGTCACATATTTCCATATCGTTAAGTTTCTTTTCTGGAGACTTTTCACTTTCTTTCTGAACTGTCTTGTTGCCTTGATTATTCATGGCAATTTATTATTTATTATTTCTCTTCCTAGACATCTACAGGAGTGGGTTCTACATCAGGTTGATAGGAAGAGGTCTTTTGTTTTCCAGTACATGTTGGTAGAATGTTTTATTTTCTCTCCGACTGCAGCCCTTTTCTTCTCTCATACTGTAGTGTTATGTTTTTTCTGCACTATTCCAGCTTCTCACACAATGGTGGGATTCCCTGGGAGATGGGCTTCTCCTCTGTTAACAGTTCTCCTGGGTGATAGGGCACCACGTCCCTGTGGGGGTGCGGAGAGCTTTTGAAGTTTCAAATTTCTTCCTGCACCAGATTCAGAGCCCGTGTGTTTCAGCAGTTCTGTTTACTCCTTCAGGGATCCACCCAGATTTGTGAGGACAGGGGCAAGAGTGAGTTGTGAGACGTGGCCCAGAGCAATGGCGGTGACCACCACCCCAGCCAGTCCTGCCTCCACAGCTCCCTCCCCTTGTCAGAAGTAGTTGGGCTGTGAATCTGTGTCTGCGGACCATAGTTCTCAGAACTGCAAATATTCTGTACTTTTGATCTGACACAGCTACTGCTCCACTTCTAGCACTGGGCAGATGGGGATGGTGGAACTCTTGGAGAGTAGGGAGGGGGCCGCTAGTCTCAGTGCCTAGGGCTTCTGTTCTTTGCTCAGCAGTGAGGGCCTAAACCACCGTTTTCAGCCTTCTTCCTCAGTCTTTGCTCTGAGGTCTCTGCCTTGAGTGTTGGGTTCAGCCGTGTTGTATGGTGTTCCCCTCATCCCTGTGAACCATAAACAGTGCCCTATCAGTCCGAGTTCTTCCCTCTCCCACAGCTGAGGTAGTTCCTGGACACAGGGAGCTCAGAGCACTGAGCTAGGTCTGCGTCCTGTGCCCGCGTGTCTCTGTCTCCACACTTCTCCCTTCCCTCTTTCCCAGCTTGTGCAATTTGCCCACCTTTAGGTGAATTTAGTAGTTAGCTTCTTCGCCTTGCCTGTCTGCTATGCAGGGAGTCCTTTGTGGAGTAATAGCTGTTTAGTTTGTTGTAAATTCTCGGGGAAGATTTCCAGAGGCTAACGTCACGCTGCCATTTTGATGATGTCTCTAGCATCAAATTTCAAAGGACATCTTAACATCATTACAATTAAGGAACACATTGCCACACCCATCCCCCACCATGTTTTTGATTTGAATTCTCATACCCTCATAAGTAGACCTTGGACATGTTCCACGCCCTCAGACATTGTCCACATAGAGGCAGATGGACAGAAATTTTTTTTAAAGTAGATCAATTCTGAACCACAATCCTTCATCAGGCTGAGATCTCGCAGGAGCCTTCAGGATTGCTTCTGAAAATATTTCTGTATAGATCATAGTATAATTTTCCGTTCTTCTTTTTGTTTTACCCTTCCCACTCTTACTCTGGTAACCGTTAATAAGACTCACTTGGTTTGTCAACTGGGCCATCAATGTGCTTTGTTTTAGAGGCGTTGAAGCAGTATATTTTGAATTCAAAATTTCAAAAAATATAAATTTTTATATAAGTTCACTCACAATCACAACACCCATAATTAAAACTAACTCTTACCAAAAAATGTAAGACTCTTATGAGATATCATCTACGAAAAAAAATAAGTTAAATAAAACATTGCTGAGGGAAAATCGACATCAAAAAGATTGGTTCTCTAGTGACAGGAATTAAAGGTTTTGCAGGGACAGGGGTCTGAAGACTCTTTTATAAATATCCAAGTTGTCCCAGATTTACAGAATTATCTTCTTACAAAGTGCTTTATTTCAGCTGAATCAAATATTATGTGAGTTTCGTGAGTTGAGAATACCATCCAACACCAAACGAAGTGCAACCATTATTGCAATTAAGATACACATTGTCATACCCATCCCCTGCCATGCTTCTACTTTGAATTCTAATATCTCCAATAGTTTATTCTTTCCTGGATAAATTGACAGCAAGAATGAAAGAACATCTGTCAAAAAGGAGATGTGTACCTGCCCATTTCTTCTTTCACCAGATGTGTACCGAATGCCAACACTACACCATGCACAATATCAACCTGAAACAGTCAAAACAGTTTTTAACACTTCAGGTTTTTCTTGTTTGGTTATTCAGTTACTTGAGCCCCAGTGAGTGATCTTGACTCTTAGAGAGACTCCTAGGGTCCACCTGTTCAAGAAGATCATGTAGTCCTTGGAGATGGGGTGGAAACCCAGGACCATGACTGCCCTGGGGACACAGTATTGGTGAAACTCTCAGGAAGCTGAATTGTAAGAGCATGTTATTTCTGCTACATCAATTCAGGTTTTTAACATGATTCATCAGAGAAGTACTAGGGAACATCTACAAGATGTGGATTTTTAATGGAATTAATGAAACGTTCTACAAAGATTTCACAAAATAAAAAAGCAGAAAACAGAAAAGTATATTGTTAAAAATGAGTAGAGAAACAAAATTTGTACCTCTAAATAAACATTTGGGGATCAGACTGACATTGTGCTTCTGGACTAAACCACAATTTTTAAAAAAAAAGTTTATCTGTACATCTCACACACACACACACACACACACACACACACACACGCACACACACCAATTCTGTGAATCAAGGTTGCAAGACAAAATTTATCAAGAAATCTCCTTATATACCTTCTATGCTCAATATATATAAGAAATATATAATGTTATTAATCTGTAACTTCAAAAAGACTTTGCCATTAGGCAAAAAAACAAACAAACAAACAAACAAACAAAAACACCATGAAACAACGTCGTGCTCCAAACAGTAGGAATAATGTGGGGAAAGCAGAGGATGAAAGAAGGATGAGATTGTCAAAAGAGGCTTTGGAGAGGAGATGAGATCGATATAAAGGGTGAGTAGGCCCTGTGAAGAAGCTCCTGGGGTAAGAAAGGGCATATGCAACGTTAAGTAGGGCAACCGCCAGCTTGGAGAGAGAAGAGTCTGAGTTAGAAGCTCTTAGATTAGAAGCTCTTGGCAGCCAAGTTCCAGATGAAAACCTTTTCAGTCAACATTGTCTCTTTGACCTTGGATATTTATGCTTTTTCTCTTCTTTCACTGTCATGTAAAAAAAAAATGCAAAATCCTGCAGGATATGAAAATGCATAGAAAGAAACCACATGTTTTACAGTAAAACCTGCAAGTTTCCATAGTAAAAACTGCTTACCCTGGTTGCTATATTTTTATAAAAATTAGTTCACAAAGTCTCTGAACTTATTTACTTGATAATTGTTACCATGTTTTTTTTTTGTTGTTTTTTTTTAATGAACCTCATGTTTAATTTACGTAATCTTTGATTTTGGTACAGGATGGGACATGCAATGAGACTATCAACAGTTCATAATTTGGGGTCCATGAACTTGCATGGAAAGAAAAAAGAGTACTTTTCACTAAGCTTTATTTTCACTAATCTTTAACCAAAAGTTAGGATTCACATTGATTATGATAGCAAACAGAAAATCACATTAGTATTAGCAATACTATGACTATGTCATCAGTGCAAATCACAGGGATTAGAGTTGTTGAAGTTGTCCTAAATTGTTGCTTATATTCATCACTGCTTTGAAATTTTATTTGTTATTAGACTTCCTCCCAATTACTTTTATTGGATACATTAATGAAGTTACATGTCACTATATAAAATAATTTGTAAATATTTAACTATTTTGATATTATTGATTTCCTTGGTAATTCTATATGATTTGACTTTATCCATTTATCGTATGATTCCAAAAAGAGCTTTAAGGGCCTCACCACACTGCCCAAGAAGGCCATGCAAACGATGGGTTGAGGGCCCTGACTGAGAGTCTATTACATGGGAATAATAGGGGTGCCTTCCCCATGGGGTGGTTGTGATGATTAGATAAGTTAATATATACCTAGTACTCTGATAGCATAGTTGCTAGTTGAGACATAGCTTCTTACAACTGTTGCTTGTTATTGTCATTATCATCTCAAGTAAAAATAAAGTCCTAATGCACCCAATGCTGCTCTTCGAAAGACATGAATATTGACTGAAATTCTTTATCTTCCTTAGAAAGAAAACTTAAAAGGGGACATTGGCATAATCACAGTCAGTTGATATGTGAAAATCCTAAGACAACCAGGAAATACTTTTACATATATCTTTTAAAAAAAAAAATCAACTTCTTAATCAATTTGTTCAAAACAAACTCTTTTTATTCTACCTACAAGTGACAAAACCTGTCAGACAAAACAAGGTAATAAAAAAAAAATGTATAATGCAATCATAAAAAGTGAAAATGCAATTTGTTTTATCTATACTATTGTTTTTATAAAATCAAGTTAAGCTCTGTTTTTTTCACTCATCTTTGTTGTCATACTTGAGAAATTTAGCATTTAGCTTAAAATGTTTCGCATGATAAATTATTAAAAATCTTTAACTGCTGGACAATCTTCCTGTGGTATAAGAGTGTTTTGTTTTGTTTTGTTTTGTTCCTTAAAAATTACCCCGTGTTTTGCTGTGAGGGGAGACAGCTAATGAAAAATGGCCCAGAATTATTGTGAAACAATTGTCTGTAGTGTAATCAAGTCTGTTTCTGCCCTCCAACTACTCCAGGATATAATGATACATGTATCATTAAGCAGCTGCTATGGATGCCTGAGGAAACTGGTGGAAATTTGTACCTATTGTTTTCCTTTCTCCAGCCTCTCTTTCCCAGCATCACCCATATTCTCTCATCTCTCTTGTGCTTTTTGGAACATGCCTGCAAAAATTTTGTGAAAAACAATCATGTATCTTCACACATATAAGTTTACGCACACACACACAGATATATATATATATATATATATATATATATATATATATATATATATATATATATATATATATATATATAAAATTTCCTTTTCCAAGACCAGCAACACAATAAAACATTGCATTCTTCTGGGAGCTTTTTGTAATTATGAAACGCATAAAGTAAGCTTTTTAGGATGGTGATTTTTAACACAGGAAGCAGAGGTCAAGGGAGAGTGTGTGACTAATGTTTAATTAGAACAAGCTTCTAAAAAAAGTAATCATTTGTTTAAGGGCTGCTAAATTTTATGTAGCAGAAGGGCTCTATCTTGATCTCTCTCTCCCTCGGCCTCCCTTTGGAGAGGTGTGTGTGTGTGTGTGTGTGTGTGTGTGTGTGTGTGTGTGACAGAGAGGGAGGGAGAGAGAGAGAGAGAGAGAGAGAGAGAGAGAGGGATCTGACAATTCTAAAGTTTGTCTGTCTGTTTGTTTGTTTGTTTCTAATGGATTTTTTTTATTAGTTTCAGGTGTACAAGACAAGGTAATACTTAGACGCCCACCATCTACATCCCTCACACTGTGAACCCCCCCTCCCCCCACCCACCATCCCTCCGACCTCACACCCAGCCATCACATCACACACATAAAATTATAGTTGGCATTCATTAATGTTTAGCCTCTGGTGCACAACGCCACGATCAGGCATTCACACCATCCCTGAGGTGGTCTCCCAAATAGGACTCATGCCCATCGGATACCCAACAAAACCCTTACAACATTATTGAATAAGATGTTTCTAATGTATTTTAAACCAGCATTTTTAGTACCACAGTCCTCCAACTCAGAGTCAGATGGATTCACCCAACCACCACTCCCATGATAATTTTAAGGTAATATCATTGGGTTTACAAGTAGAAACATTTATTTTCATTTTTTGATGATGGTTCCTATAATACCAATTGTTGAAGAAAGAAGCAACATGGGAAGGAGAGGGAGATAAAGCAATTCCATTTGTAGTAGATTCCCCTTTAATAGGACATAGCATAGAATCTACACATCAGAAGGTTTTCCATTGAATGTTTATATTTGCCTATATTTTCACTGTCATGATAGGACCTGGAATATAAACGTCTAAAATGTTTTGTCTATTGTGCCATAACATTCATATTAGCATATAAATACATAAGTAGCTAAAAGCAATAATCTTAGTTTAGTGGAATAACAAAGTAACATGCTTTGAATAACAACATTATCATGATACAATCCATGGAGAGCATTCAATGTGATATCTGTGCATAAATAGGAGAGTATTTGGGGAAAATTAGAATTCTCCTGGGACATATTTACCTTGTGCATTTTGTATTTGAGCTTTGTCTCTGCAGCAAAAGCACTCCTATTTTGTGTATACAAGTGCCTTTTTGTTTCTATAAATGTTTGCCTAAACTAATGTGATTCATTTTTCAGCCACAATAATGGTGGCCCGTATAAACGAGCCATTTAGAACTGTGCAGTAATATACACTGGAGACAATATGAGAAGTAAGCAACCTTTTAGATGTTTTGTACACTGTCCAGTGATTTTCAAATCACAGGTGGATAAATGGAAATCGTTCTAAAATGTGATTTAATTTCAATGCATAAATCAATGTAGAGAGTAGAGAGGATGCCGTGTTTTTCAGTGACATCCAGCTAGACTACAATTTTGTCTTCATGTGAGGTTCCATTTAAGAGAGGGTGTTATATGTTCACATATTCACTATTATAAATTATTAGAAGAATAGTATTTCATGATTATTTTTAAATAATGATATTCAGTGATAAGAAACCACGGGACTGACCATTAACCCAACCAAATAAAGTAAATATTTTGACTTTTAATATGCATGAGTCAGAAAATCAGCTGTAATACTTTTGGAAATCAAAGTGCTAAAACATAAGTTACATTCTTTAAATTGTAATATGAAGACCAGAAAAGTAGGGGAGAACAGAGGTTGAAATGGGAAACGCTGTCAGAAAAGACTGTATTCCAAATCTCGCTGCTCATGGTCCAAGGGAGATGTTTCTCTTCAAAGGAGATTTAATGTACAGTTCAAGAACCCTCTGCTCATTCAAGATATCGTGAGATTCCCCCAGAGATCATGTGATTCCCCCAGTACCGATCAGCCATGCTCAGAACACCCTGCACAGCAGTGCCAGACTGTTCTAAGTAGCTAACCCCTCCTGTGGGGTGATCATGGTTTCTTATCTCTATACTTCCTCCTACTCACATTCAAGGAAGCACTAAATACCCCCCAAGAGCCCTAGAAGAGGTGCTAAAGCATCATCACTGATTTTTGAATAATGTTTCTTTTCCTCATTATCAGAACTCATTATTATTTTCTTTGAAATTTACATTGGTAGCTAGGCCTCTGAGAAAACACAAATGTGCTATATATTTACAGGGCTTAAAATACTACCCTATAAGGTAAAACATAAGTGAACTTACAGTGGAGGAAATATAATAGTTACAGTCACTATATCTCAATATTTTTTGTAAGTTGGGTCTTAGAATAAAATTATGGCATAGTCAAAAGTTGAAACTTCTGAAAAAGTATATAACTTTGCTGGACTTTGAGCCGAAGAGATGGTTTGAGCTTCAAGTTTCACACTACACGTAAATAGACCTTTTAGGAGAATCAAATCCCAAATTTATTGAAAAACTTGATTCATCTGGAGAATCAAGGGGTTCAATATATGTTAATAGGTTTGAGCCTTTATTGATGCAGTGAAGCTTTGATGTAAACCAAGAACCATAATTACAAAAAAGATGAGGGGAGAACAATCACCCCACCAATAACCTCATTGATTCTATTTTGCCATATGACTAACTCATGGGAAAGAATACAGCACATAAAATAAAACTTAATCATGAGCCCCCACCAAATCAATAAATTAGTATTATAATTGAATTCAAGAATTTACTAAAACAATGGATTTCAATAGAAAGAAAAATATCTATGTGTACTAGTTGAAATGTACCCATATATTTTCTAAAATACTGGGTAGTAACAGAACTAGAATATATGCCCTGAAAACAGGACCCAATCTTCTCTCTCATTCTTCCAAAATCTGGGTCCAAACTCTAAAAGTAAATTAATTAATGGCAGGCTTTAATATCTTCTAGTCCTCCAGCCTACTGAAAGGAGACGGAATGCTGTGTCAAATTAGCTGGAATGTCATTCAGATGTTAGTAGAAAGATCTTAATGCTAAGATATATCAACATTCAATCTTTTGTGGTTTGTGGGAATAGAAAAACAAACACCAAATAAGTCCTGGTATTTGGACCACAGCAGTAGGGGACATTTAGAACATTTTTCCAAGGAGGCAATTTGGCAAAGACCAAAGAGCAGAGAGAAGCGAGCCTGGGAACGGGGTACTTGTGGCAGAGAGTGCCATCAGAAAGGCTGTGCTCTCCTGTAGGATTCATTGCACGTGGTCCCAAAGGAAAAGCTATGTTTGTAGACAAATGATACATTTCAGAGAAATTACATCTACTATAGCTATGCAAGAGTTTCCATCTAACTCACCTAAGAAATCATGAATTTTAGTACTTTTTCACACAATCAATAAAAATTGTGGGAAGTGGAACTTGGGACTGCATATTAATCTTGCATTCAGCTCCTTGCTAGCTTTCAACAGCAACTATTCATCTTGTTGAGCTTATAGAAGTGATTTGTTTCATCTGCACACTCCATGCACAGCTAAATATAAAATCAACTTCTATTTAACAAAGTGGACTAACAGCATGAGGCCTATCAGGATAGCCTGCAACCTTGGTGTAACAGTGCAAATGCCTACAACATGTCAGCACTGAAGCCAAGCCATTACAATGTTGCTTAATAATGAAGCCTTATTGATAGGTTGACTAATAGGAATTTTCCATTTTAAGTTGCTGACAGACCCTGACTCTGGTTTCTTTTCCAAGTGCTACAGCAAATATTCTGCCACGTGTTGAAGTTCTTCAATTACTTAATCCACTTTTTGGAAATCAAGTTAAAATTCTCCATTAAGCAAATGACTCATTCTCGTTCAGCTAAATGAGGAGTGCAAATGGACTTCACCTTTTATGGAAAATTAACCTTGCCATGTTATGTGTTTACAAGTCTTCATCTATCCTGCTGGTATTGCCTTTAAAAAAATGGGGTTTAGACACCTGGCAAGTACGAAAATAGATTGGAATATTGTATGCCTTCCTCAAAGAGTCTATGTAATTTGATGTGGATGTTATTCACTACCTTCAATCCTGGAGCAACACTGGAGAGAAAGAGTAGATCACAACACTTGTCACCTCTCAGAAAGCATCTGGGCTTTCTAAACCCACCATGTCTCTCACATTCTGTGATTTACAGTATAAATCATCTTCTCACACATGCATACTCATACACATGCACACACACACACACACACACACACACACACACACACACACACCACAACCTTGATTCTTGGCCATTTCTCTTACCAGAGGTGGTGCTATAAAAGCAGTTGTAATTGCAAGCTATGGTCCAAATGATACGTGGTTTTGTGCCACAAGAGACTGACTTCAGAGTGACAACTTCTAGTACGTGTGAGGATACCTGTAACTGATATCAATATCAAGGCAGATATTGTTACAAAGCAGATATATTTTGTGGGTTTTCTGGGCAGTTCCTCTGCTGCTTTTACCTGGGCTGTCTCATAAGGCTATAGACAGTAGCTTGAGGATTACCTGGGCTGGGAGGTCCAAGATGCTTTAAAAAAAATCATTTGTAGTTGACATTCAAAATTATTTTACCTTAGTTTTAGGTGTGCAATGTAGTGCTTAGACATTTATACAATTTATGAAGTGATCCCCCAATTATTCTAGTACCCACCTGGCACTATACATAGTTATTACACCAAGAGACAGTTGGTGCTAGCCTTAGGTTTTGGCACCTTGGTTACTACCCCATGACTTCTTGTCTTCCCATAGGCCAGGCTGGCTTCCTTACATGGTGGACTGAAAGAGACTAAAGAGATTAAAGCTACATGGATTCCTAAGATTTTCCTAAGTCTAAGGTCTAGCCTTGGAATTTGTTCCATGTCACTTGTGCCACATTTTATTTGTCATAGCAGTCACAAGGCCAGCCTATATTCAAGACATGGGGCAATAATCTCCACCACTGGATGAAAGGAGCAGCAAAGACACATCACGAAGGGGGATGCATTCTAGAGTTGAATAATTCTATGGCCATATTTTTCAATCTATAACAATATAGAAGTTGAGAGAATTGCTTCTTGAGTAATATGAACTTCCTGACCGCTCTACTTTGCTGGTGCTACAATGAGTAGAGAATCGCATTGTCCCTCAACATCTTTTGCTATGATGTAGCTCCAATATGCTTCGTGGAGACTGGCTGTTTGAAGAACGTCACACAAGAATGAACAGTCTGGTGTTGTCTCAAAAGGAATTAAAGTACAATTACAACTTTACATGCCCGTCTTTGGTTAAGGGTAGGAAATGAGCAGTTAGGACACACACTGTGACCAAGAAACTGTTTAACACAGATTTGTTGAACAAACAAATAAAGGAAGTGATGAGTCACCACAGGCATAATTTTTTTTTCTCTGATAGTTTGTTTTTCAAAGGCAAAGATTACGTTTATCAGAATCAGATTCAACAAAATGTATTGTATAACCAACATGTGTATCTTAAGATCTCTGTGTCTTTATGTACATTATCCCACTTGTATCCAAAGGGCCAACCTGCCCAGTTCTATAATGTAATAGACATGAATGGAAGCATGTGAGAGGAGGAAGAATCTAAGAAACCACTACTGTAGCCCTGAATGAATTACAACCTCTCCAGTCTACTCATCTCAGCTTCAGACTTGCCACCAAACCATCTCTACCAACATACAATTTGGATCAATTTTCAGGACTAATTTTATGTTTGCATCTTGTCACTTTTTTTGTTAATAGATGAAGATACTAAGTTTATCTCATACTGCACGCATTCTGTGAATTTTTTTTTCTCCCACCTTGCCTTTTCATTTAAAAAATAGATTTTTATGTGCTTTATATATGAAAATTATACTACTTAGGATGCTTTAATCTGTGAAGACTGTCCTTCTAATCAGAAAAACAAACAAACAAAAAAGACAACTTAATGTTGCAAATTAAGAATTCAAGAGACGTTGTTTGCAAAAATTTTCTCCCATTCGGTTGGGTGCACCTTTATTTTGTAAATGGTTTCTTTTGCTGTGCAGAAGCGTTTTAGTTTGATATAGTCCCATTCATTTATTTTAGCTTTTACTTCCTTTGCCTTTGAGGTCAAATTAATAAACTGCTCTTTGAACCCAACGTTCATAAGTTTAGTACCTATGTTTTCTTCTATGCAGTTTATTGTGTCAGGTCTTATGTTTAGGCCTTTGATCCATTTTGAGTTAATTTTGATACCTGGTGACAGATAGCAGGCCAGTTTCATTCTTTTGCAAGTGGCTGTCCAATTTTCCCAGCATCATTTATTGAAGAGGCTGTCTTTCCTCCATTGTATGTTTTTGGCCTCTTTGTCAAAAATTATCTGTCCATATTTATGTGGTTTTATTTCTGGGTTCTCAATTCTATTCCATTGGTCTATATGTCTGTTTTTCTGTCAATACCATGCTGTTTTGATTATTGTAGCCCTGTAGTACAAGCTAAAGTCAGGGAGTGCAACACCTCCAGTATTGTTCTTTTTTCTTAAGATTGCTTTGGCTATTCGGGGTCTTTTGTGGTTCCATGCAAATCTGGTGATTTTTTTTTTCTACCTCTTTAAAAAATGTCATTGGGATTTTGACGGGATTGCATTAAATCTGTATATTGCTTTGGGTAATATGGCCATTTTAACTATGTTGATTCTTCCAGTCCATGAACACTTTCCATTTCTTTCCATTTCTTTATGACTTCTTCAATTTCTTTTAAAAATGTCTTATAGTTTTCAGTATATAAGTCTTTCACATCCTTGCTTAAGTTTATTCCTAGGTATTGTATTCTTTTTGTTGCAATTGCAAGAGAAATTGTGTTTTCTTTTTATTTCTTTTTCTGAGATTTCATTGTTAGTAGATAGGAATTCAATAGACGTTTGTACATTGATTTTGTAACTGGTAACTTTACTGTATTCATTTATTGTTTCTAAGGGGCTAATATCCAAAATATATAAGGAATTCATACAATTCAACAACAACAACAACAAAACAAGCAATACAATTAAAAAATGGGCAGAGGACCTGAAGTGACACTTCTCCAAAGAAGACATACAAATGGCCAATAGACATGAAAAAATGCTCAACATCTCTAATCATCAGAGCAATGCAAATAAAAACCACAATGAGATATCACCTCACCCCAGTTAGAAAAGCTATCATCAGCAAGACAAGTAATAACAAGTGTTGGAGAGGCTGTTGGAGAGAAAAAGGAACCCTCATACACTGTTGGTGGGAATGCAAATTGGTGCAGCCGCTATGGAAGGCAGTGTGGAGGTTCCTCAAAAAATTACGAATAGAATTACCATATGACCCAGCAATCCCTCTCCTGGGAGCTACGCAAAAAATCTGAAAACATTTGTCCATAAAGATATATGTGCTCCAATGTTCATTGCAGCTTTATTTAGGGTGGCCAAGACATGGAAATAACCAAAGTGTCCTTTGATAGAGAATTGGATAAAGAAGTTATGGTATATATACACAATGAAATACTATTTTGCCATAAGAAAAGATGAAATATTGCCATTTGTGACAACATGGATGGATCCTGAGATTGTTATGCTGAGAGAAATAAGTCAGACAGAAAAAGTCAAGAACCGTATGATTCCACTGATATGTGGTATATAAAATGAAAACAACAAAAGAACAGGACAAACAAATTAAGAAACAAACACTCATAGACAGACAATAGCTTAGTGGTTACCAGAGGGTAAAAGGGGAGGGGAGTGGTAGATGAGGGTAAAGGGGACCCAATATATGGTGATGGAAAGAGAACTGACTCTGGGTGATGAACACATAAGTTGAGATATAGATGATGTATTACAGAATTGTACACCTGAAATCTATGTAACTTTACTAACAATTGTCACCCCAATAAACTTCAATTTAAAAAAAAATCGAATTCAAGAGAATCACCACTCTTAACTCAGGGGGAAGTCAAATTAAAGAGCAAAATTTTGTGTATACACTAAGGGAAAATAAAATCAAGTATTACATGGGCTAAAGAGAGAATAGAATAGAGATAAACCTTTCTTAAAATAAGTTCATCTACGGAAATCATTAATGGAGAGTGACAGAGTGTTAAAGACCCCAGGACAATGTAGAACTTTTTAGTATAGTTTCATATAGTTTCTATTACACCAGTAATTTACTTTGATATGTTTGTCTCAGGGAACTAGAAGATAAAACTGTCAAACCTTACCATTTGGAGAAAGTCATTGGTTGTTACGTGGAAAAACAGTTTCAAAAGATGCTAAACTAAAATGGTGATTTATATGTGCTTGATTCACTTCAAAGATTGACACTGAAATTTCCCTAATATTGTTTACATTTCTTAAAAACTTTTCTTAAACTGGAAAATAAAAAGACCTTGAGGTAATCAAAATCAACACCTCAGTAATACCTAAAAGTGATCTAATAACCAGCATAGCTTACAAAATTTTCTCCAGGAAATTTATTCTTTTATAACAGCTGGCTCCATCATTCTGGAGTAACTGAAGGTTCCTGGTGGTTTTCTAGGGACAACCAAACAAATGTAAGTTGTTTAATTAAATTATTATATACAGAGAACCCACAGGATACAGGGCGTAAATAGCCGTATGAAGATCTCAAATGCAGGACCAACTGCAGTGGCCTTACAACTCCTTTGTTAAATGGAGAAGCAAAAAACCATACATATCTACTGCTGATCCCAGGAAATGAACATTTTTAGGGAGGCAGTCTACAGATTAAAAAATTACTTTCAATTGTAGATACCATTGGCTTTTATTCTGATGATGTCATCTAAAAAAATTTAACGAAGTGTTTCATAAAACTTTGGAGTAGGAGATGAAAAATGCCCTGACCTTTATTAAAAGTAAAACACATTAGTATAGTAACAACTTAATTAAACAGTATGGCTCCTGACTAAAGTAGCAGTTCCCAAACTTCCAGATGATTCAATTCAGCTGAAGGCCCTGTTCACACAGTCTGTGGGCCATAACCGGAGAGTTTCCAGACTTGGTATTCCTGAAATGGGGGCAGAAATTTGCATTTCTAACAAGTTCTCAGGTGATGATGATGCCATTTGTCCCATGACCAATCTTTGAGAGCTCCTGGGCTACTGGGAGGCCCCTGGGCCTAGTTCTCACCCCTTCCCTCCAAATGCCCACCATTCTCCTCCAGGTGATCTCATCTCTTGTTATGTCTCCTTCTCCCATCTCAATTTCCAGCCCTGATCTCTCTCCTAAATGCTTCCTGCCTTGCCATACTCACCTGGAGCACCCCAGGCTCAGCTGACCTCCTCTACCATCTAATTCACCATTTGTTCCCTGTCTTTTCTGTTTATACCCTCCCACTAAAGATGTTGTACCCCCGCTATCCTGAACCCTGTCTCTTCCCCACCTTCCACTTGTCCTGGCTTGTATCTGGGGGATCCCGGAGTCCATAGTCCATAGCTCTTTCCAAGTCCATGCAAAACATATATATATATATATATATATATATATATATATGTATATATATATACTGACAAATAAGTTCACGAACTCATCCTAGAACAAGTGCTACATACCTCATTGCTGAATATCACTACGGTCATCTTCAAAGTTCTCCCCTTGGGAAGCTATGCACCAAAGCCAGAGCCTAGTCCACCCTTCAATGCACTTTTTGAACTCTTTTTCTGGAATGACCATTAGAGCTGTTGATGTCCCGACGTCCTGACCCTTGATGTCCTGAATGTCATCCAAATGTCTTCCTTTCAATATTCCCTTTATCTTCGGGTAAAGAAAGAAGTCATTGGTGTCCAGAACAGGTGAGTAGGGAGGATGTTCCAATACATTTATTTGTATACTGACTAAAAACTCCCTCACAGACAGTGCCGTGTGAGTTGGTGCATTGTCGTGATGCAAAAGCCTGAATTGTTGGCAAAAAATTCAGGTCATCTAACTTTCATGCAGCCTTTTCAGCACTTCCAAATAATAAACTTTGTTAACTGTTTGTCCAGTTGGTACAAATCCATTATGAATAATCCCTCTGATATGTGAAAAGGTTAGCAACATTGGTGCAACAATTTCGTGAACTTAATTGTCAAACCTCGTGTGTGTGTGTGTGTGTGTGTGTGTGTGTGTGTGTGTGTGAATCCCAAAGATTTTCAGTGGCTTTACATCACCTAAGGAAGGTTAAAACTATAACACTTGGGCTCCAACTCAGACTAAGTCAATGCTGGCTTGCTGTTGGATTCAGAAACTGTCATTTTTCATGATTTCCCCACATGACTCTAATGTGCACACCAGGATGAGATCCACTGATATAACTCAAGGCCGCTTTTGTTTTGTCTTATTTTTTAAATTATTTTGAGCTCAACATTCAAAACATCCCACTGTTTGTTTCACAGCAGTCCCATTGCTGCTCCCCATCTTGACTTCCACATACCTGTCCACCTCCTCCTCCACCAACTCGCAGCTTTCTCCCTTTTGTTGCTTTCCCTACTCTTATCTTCCAATTTGGTAACTTCTCCATCCTTGGTTTTCCTGCCATGTGCCAAGGTAAGGCACCAGCCTTGAAAAGGAAGGCGTGCTGAACCAAGCACCAAAGTGTGCAAGCTCTGAGGATTTGGGGAATTCAGGGAACCTCTGTGTAATAGATCCTCAGCTATATAAAAGGGTATGTAGGGTTTACTTTTAAGCTATGATATTATTTCCGAAGACTCCATAGCTCTATATTTTAAAGACCCCAAACTGAGACAAGAAATCTGAACACGGTTGTGCAACAGGGACATAGAGAAAGGACATTAGTGACGCAAGTCACTCTCCTTTCCCCCGCTTCCCTGCGGAAGCCTGAGCCCCAGTGCTTTCTCCTATCTCCGACATGTGCTTGTTCTGACATTGGCCTAGAAATTTATCTTTAAACCTTTGTGCTCTTATCCTCAGCTTTGATTAGATCATCTGCTTCATCTACAGTCAAGATGCTCATGTGAGTGTGTGCACACCCGTGTGCGTGCACGTGCGTGCATGTGTGAGTAACCTCAGTCTAATTACCTCACCTGACTCCAGATGGCTCTCTGTTCTTGGATGTTTTGTTATGACATTTTGGGTCTTCACTGAACTAGGTTTTATTCTTCCTTTTATTTTTAACGACAAAAAATTAGGTGATAAATACCCTTATATCTACCATGGAAATTTGGGTTAAAAATAGACTGGAGCCATTTATTAGCTCGTTTCTTTATCTCCTGAAACAAAATTTTCTTATCTGGAAACCAGGGAGAATAGGACTCATAAAATAGGATTATGTGAAGACTGAACGGAGGCAACATAAAGTGACACAAATGGAAAACCTTCTTGCATTGAACCTGGCACACAGTAAAAATTCAGTGGCTGTTACAACCCTTTCTGCTCTTTCCATTGACCAAAACTGTTGTCATCCTTCAGGTAGCAGGGGATACTGTGGGTTCTGAGTAGGCTTTAGAGTGGAGATAGCATTTGAAGTGTTTAAGGATAGGTAGAGTTTAATAAAGCACCAAGGAGAAAGGTTATCCTGCTCTGGTCAGGGAAGACATAATCCAATGTAGCAGAAGTAATGGGAGACTAGACATCTGAGTGAGAAGATCTGATTTTGAGCAGAAACGTATGCTAGGTGTGTGACTAGAATCCATTGGCTCTCATTCTACGCTTGGCAACAGCATCCTAAAGACTTCACATATGTCACTCTCATTCAAGTTTCACTATAACCCATGAATCTCTACCCATTGTGGAGAAAAAATCTAGGCTTACAGATGTTATATGACTGGCCCAAGGTCAAAGAGTTAAACATCTCAAAATCAGTTCTTAAGCCTCACTCTCACATACCAAAAATCTGTGGGGGTTTATACTTGATATGCTATTTGAGAGAGAGAGAGAGAGAGAGAGAGAGAGAGAGAGAGAGAGAGAGAGAGACAGAGACAGAGAGAGACAGAGACAGAGAGAAAGAGAGAGAGAGAGACACAGAGAGAGAGAGAGACTCTTTACACTGAAAGAATTATAATACAAGCAGTACTTTTTAAAAAATGGCAAATCTGGCCATACTGGGCTGTTTTTTCTAAAGAAGAAGAAGAAAAAAAAAAGAAAAAAAGGACAGAAGCAAGAAGATCATCTATATGGCTATCTAATTGTCACTTCTTGAAAGGAATACTCATCTTTTCATTCTTTCTGTACACATCTGTTCACCATTTTGCCCTGAATGATTGCCATGGGCAGAGAAAGAACTCACTAAATGGATAGCTGCTTTCATGGGTGCTTATAGCCTAGCAGAGGAACTAAAAGTAAACAAGTTAACAGAGAAAACAAATAAAAACAGATTATATGAAGCTAGAGTAGAAATAAATATGGTGATATAATAGAGAAAACATCTGAAGAAATAATAGTGAACCAAGTACCATAGGTAGAGAATAATCAGCTATGGAAAAAGCTGGAAAAAGAACTTTCCAGGTAAGGGGAAGAGCTGAGAAAGAAAAGGACTTGTGTTCTAGCAACAGAAAGCAAGTTCATGTGCATCACAAAAAGAGGAAGGAGAAAGGTGGTATACAATGAGTTTGGAGAAATAAGGGAAGATACCAATTCCACAAGATCTTGTAGACCTAACAACAATGGAAAGCTATTAAAGTGTTTGAGCAGGGAGCCTAACTTGTATCAGAAGAAGATTGTTCAGGCTGCTGTATAATGAGAGCTCAAAGAAGAGAAACCAAAGCAGTGGTCTAGACAGATATGAAATAGGCACATGGCAGAAAGGTTTGGCAACTTAAGGAAGACCAAGATTACAGAGGACAAGAGAAGTAGGTAGAGGGATGAATATAGTAAGAGTCCAGGGGTGCAGCAACTTTTTAAAATGCTAATGGTTGTCAGAAATTCCCCTAAGGTAGAAAATAGCTGGTGAGGCAAAAAGATGAACTAAGTGTTGTCCATGTGGGGAAAGATTCATGGGGCCCACACATTACGAACAAGATGCTCTAAGCACATTAAAAATAAGCCATAGATCTAATATTTATTAGCACTTTTAAATTTATGTATGTATCACCTATTTGAATCCTCACAACTGCTCTGCCAAGTAGATATTATGGTTATCATCTTTGCTTACAGCTGTAAAAAAAACTGATTTAATAGAAGTACAATGTGCTTCAGTGAAAGGCAACAGTGAAAGGAGTAGCCCAAGTATATATAATGTAAAGATAACTATGTCCTATTTCTTTAGCTAGGATACTGAAGACTGGAAACACGTTTTATTCCTGCTGATAGATTTACTCGGTTTAATACGGTAGTTTCTCAACCAGTAGTTGTAGTTGGTGACAAACCTGAGAATTAAGAATGAAATGAGGACAATCCTCGATGGTTTAATGAGGGGAGGGAATTGCAGTAAATTCTTCTGGCTCACTTGTCCAACAATTCTCAAAGTGTGATCCCCAGACTAAGCATAAACACCAACTGGGAACTTGTTAGAAATGCAAATTCTCAGGTCCTACCGCAAACCTACTGAATCAGAAACTCTCGGGGTGGGGCCCAGTGATTTGCATTTTAACCAGCCCTCCAGATGATTCTGACATAGGCTCAGGTTTGAGAAACCACTGCTCTAGTCCAACACTATTTCCCTTGACAGGGATAAGGGAGAAACAAGAGGGAGAGGAGTTGAGAAAAGAAATTATATAACAGCTAGAAATGCAGACACCAACACACAGAGGTACTAGAAGTTATAAAAGGGAAAAGGAAGACACTTGGGAGGAGGGGCAAGCCACTCTTTAGTATGTCAGTGGACTTCAATGGAATTCAGTTCTTGTCTGCAGCAGTCCTGATTAAGCAAAGTGCAAATTTCTTGATGGCACTGGTTGCCTTGTGGAATAGGCAACTGCAACCTTTAAAAGAGAAAAAAAGATAAAATCTCCTGCAGTCATATTTGTACCACAAGGCCATGCTCCTTCCACATTTGACAAGGGTTGGGTGTTTGACTTGAACCTTGAACTAGACCAATCAAGTTATATCTCTTTGAGCATAAGTTTGGATTGGACACAAAGAAACAGGAGGTGCTCCTTCTGCTCCTCTGAACTAAAAGACCTAGTAAGCTTGGTACCATGGAAGCTACTTTAATGCCGTGTATATATAGATATAGTTGAGAAAACGGCTTCCCAATTGAAGGAGAAAAGGAACTCCATGTACATATAGAAAGCAGAGATTTTAGCAGTCATATGGTTCCAGAACTTTCCTGTTTCTGGTTTCACCTACTACCCTTGGATCTGCTATTCTTATAGAGTCCCAACAAAGTCTCCATTTTCACCTGTTAGAGTAGATTTCTGTTACGTAAGACTAATGCATTCCTGTTACCTGGGAGCCCAAGCTAAAGTTTTACACCTATATTACCATTTATTTCAAAAGTCATGTTGAAGCCTGTGTTGATGGAAAAACTGTGAGACTCATGTTGCTTTGTCACACAGAAAAGAAATAGTACTTACATATTTGTCTAAGTACCTGCATCTATGTTCACATCAGTTCACATGTTTACATCAGGCCTACAGTCAGTAGTTATAAAAAAGAAGAAAAAATAAATTCTAATAACTTTTCTCCCTCTCTTATTCATGTGAGTTGAAAATGGCCTAAGCTAATAATAAAGCCTCCAAATTTCCATTTCTTCAGCAGAACTTGAATGCACCTGGAACTCTCTTTCAAATTAATAGGAGCCCTAAATGGAAGCTGGCTATGCAAAGCGGTGCAAAAAGTTGGCACTCCACCACAAGTGTTCTCTGTATGTGAGCCCTTGGAAGTGTGGTAGAGTGAGAGCAAGGTGTTAATGCTTAATGTTCAATTTCCTTCTTTAGTACATTCAAACTCTACCCACATGGTCTCATAAAATGTTTAATTCAAATTTATCTGAAATTGAAAAGGCAGGATCCTTAATTACCTTACTTATGGAAAAACCTGTATAAAACCAAAAAGTACATAATTTGGAAGTGAGGATACTGCATTAGAAAGGTCAAGATTAGCATTTTTTTTTAACTGAACATATACTAGGAAAGTGTATCCTACTGGTTTATTTTCCTAAAAATTATAAGAGCCCTTTGATGCCTTTCTGCTGTTAGAAGCCTAACTGACACCTCTGCCTTATACCCAGCTAGATACCTAATGTAGGTTTGTCCCATCAACAATAGCCCTCCTTTTCACGGAACTGTAGAGTTTCCTTGTGACTAGAATCTCTAATTTCACGATCCCTAAGACAGGTGGATCATGGGCATACCCAAGTTTTGAAACATTCTATAACCTTTAAAATGCATTCCTAAACTATAGTTATTTTTCATTCAATATATTTCATCATGTCTTTATTAAACACCTACCCATGCCAAGCATTTGAGCTGGTTGACTACTTTATGCCCAATGAGGGAAACAAAGAAAAATATGAGTGTTAGAAGTTTAAAACAAACAGAGCTTTGAGGGAGAAACAATGTAAGAACTTGTTCGTGGGAATTAAAATACGGAACAGTGTATATTTTCATTATTGAATCCCTGTTAATATTTGAGAATTTCAGTCCATTCATGTACCTGGGAATCCTTGGATGCCTCAAGAACTTGTGTCCTCTAGTCCACTTAAGAGTATTCAACACTTCAGGTTGGGTCAATAGTGTTAAGAAAATAAATGTCAACTGATAGAATACCATAGTTGGTAATTAGGATAGTATTTATTTTTAAACAGATAGTAGTAGTAAATATTTCTAGTAGGCAAAATAAAATGAGCAAAGATGGGGGGAGGGAGGCTTGTATAGAATAGTCATACAACTGAGTGGACCAAAGATCCCTTGATAAACTTGTGTAGAACTTTGATTGCCAAGTGAGACAGTTTTGCTTCCAAATCTAAGTCTGGATTTTATGCAAAGAAGGAGAAGAGAGGATGGTGGAATAGTCTGTGCAGCTACAGGATAAACGAGGAGCTATTTCAGGGAGCATCAGTTTTACCCAACTATCTGTGAATTTAAATATTCTCCTATTTAGCACGATTCAGATAAAATATGAGACTTAAAGACACTTTAAGCTTAATACAGACTCTTTAGGATGATTTGTTTAACCTGCCCCACCTCCATCATTTTCTCTCTCTCTCTCTCTTTCTCGCTCTCTCTCTCTCTCTCTCTCTCTCTCTCTCTCTCTCTCTCTCTCTCTCTCTCTCTCTCTTCTCTCTCTCTCTCTCACACACACACGCACATGCACACGCACACGCACACACATAAATACCAACTCAAACACACAATACTCGTCTAGTTTCTGTGACTACTAACGGAAAAGTTTGACGTTTGTTTTGTTTTGTTTGCTGAACAGTGACATAATAGATGCGACATTTTGGAGGGACTAATTTGACTACTCACCAATAAGAGTAACTAAAGGGGAATGAGACGAGAAACAGAGAATTTGTAGGAAATCTTTCAGTAATCTGGATATGAGATGAACCTGTATGTGAGTGGTGGCAAGGACAATTGTACAGTAAAACTTCACAGGACTTGGATTCAGAAACTGGAGGGAGTAGTAAAAGAAAGCGAAAAGTAGTTCCAAGATGTAGGACTTCGTTGCTTAAGCCTTTGTAAACTCTTGGAAATCGGCCAGGTTCCCAAGTTTGCTTGCAAAACTGTATTCAATTTATGCTCCAATCCTTTCAGCTGGTTGATTTTGGCTGGGGGCTCTGCCTCGGAAAGTCTCATAGGCTTTCTTTGTTCATTGAGATAAATTTTGAAAGGCTATTGGGAAAGATCAGTACTTTGTTTTATATGTCTGATGAAGAGGTCCTCCTGAACCTAGTTAGATTTCATGCTTTGTTCTTTCAGCAACCTTGGCTCAAAGAGCAAGAGGAGAGTGTTTTGTTTTGTTTCTCAATATGACAGAAGAAACTATTGGAGCATGAGAAGGACACATCTTGAAGGCTCTTGGTGATCAGATTATGAGTTTCGGAATCACTTAGATGCCCGGAGATTCTGAGGCATACAAAGCCTCACCTCTGGACTGTTCGAGTTTTTCAGCTGTGTGCAACAACTTACAGCTTTCATAAGGCTTTCAAGGTGAAGCTCCTTAGGTTCTGTTCAAGTTTTCTTCTCGGGGGTAATTTTTATGCTTAATGTATAATTTAAATATGCATTGTAAGTTATACATAAAGAGAATTGAAAGAGATAAGAAGATTAGATGATACAGAGAAAAACTGGAGAAAAGCTTAAATTCTCAACATTAGTAAGAAAATTTCCTTGCAGTTAGAGGTCACCAAAACTTCCATAGCTGCAACATTTTCTTCCTACCAGCAAATTTAGCATTGGTTTCTTGGAACTTTTTCCATAGAGTAGCATGAAGCCACGTAAACCAAAATCATTGTGAGCTATTCCAACATGAGACAGCTATTTGGACGTTTTGGTGAAGAATGGTTGATATAATTAGAATTCATTTCTAGTTATTGGCATACCAGGCCAGGGGCAGAGGGCACTTTTCCGAGTAGGGAGAGGAAAAGCCAAAGGCAACTATTAGAAGGGACTATTATACAATTTTGAGCTAACATATGGAATCAATAGCCAACATGAGCAGCTGTGCTCAGCTGTTGAAAAGCCTGAAATAGTGTAGTCGCACTGTAACCAATAAAACAAATTATTGACTAAAAGAGAAAGCGTGTGTGTGGAGAAAGAGGGCTCCAAAGCAGGATTAAAGGATGCATTTAGTCTCAAGGAATAGAGTTCTAAGAAGTAAAGTGTGTCATGGTTTTCCTGTTGATTGACAGTGGGAACATAGAAGAGCCAGCATTGAAAAAAAGGTCTGGACCATGGTCATGACTCCAAGCTCACTAGCTGTGCAGAATACTTCCCCTGCCAGAAATCAGAAATAAGTATAATGAGGCTTTGGTCCCATACTATGTAGCCTGGGCACATTCCAATACCCAATAAATGTACTAAGACATCACAAAATATCCTCAAGTTATACACGATGAGTAAAGAAAAACTGAAATAAGAGAAGGGACCCATATCATAAAAACAGAGTAATCCATTTCTTAAGAACTCAGATTTGTCTACTGACACATTTCACCACTAGCAAAGAGAAAATAATCTTATTGATGCTGCCAAAATAAAGCATTAGTTTTGTGTTGTCACACAAACATTTATTTGGTAATCAAGTAGCACGGATTGTATTTCCTATGTGTGCTATGACTTCTGATATATAGTATAATACCAAAAAGCTTATTCAATCCTTCCATTTTGCCTTCTGTAAAATAGAAATAATAATACCTCTAAATAACTGGACAAATTTACTAGGGCAACAAATACAAATATAGGAAGCCATATAAAGCATTATTAATATCTTGGAAGGGAACTAAATGCATATTTCAAATATCATATGTATTATTTCTAGGAATAATAATGCATGCATACGCCAGTCTTCTGCATTAAACAACTGCTTTTTTTTAAGTAGTGCATTTTTTTCTTTATTAGAGGGTTCAAATAATTTGTATTTTTAAGTATAAAATTTACTCCTGTTTAAGCTGATAGACAAATCATTTGCATGACTAATGACTGCCTGAGTGGGATATGCTGTGACTTAATAGTTATTTTCTATGCCTTTTGGGCGAGACTCATGGCCATGTGAAGCCAAGAACTCTCACTCAAATGAGAACTACATTTTTTTTTAAACCAAATGGGGTACTTTCCTTGCTCAAACAAGCAGAAAGCTCTGCACCTGTGTTTAAAAATTCTGTAAAACTCAGAGGTTGTAATCACACTCCTGAGTGAGAAAATATTGCCCATGTACCAAGGCATTCTTGATACTCTTCATCAATTTTCTGTTGGTTTCTTGCCTGGAGCCATCAATGAGGAACCAATAAACCCTAAAAATACTAAACATCAGAAAATCGGTAAACAAGTTGTTAAAAAATAATTGAAACTCCCATTTCCACTGCCCATTTGGCAACTTTGTTTGCACATAATTACTCCTCATTATGCACTTCTGATGCATGGACAAAGCATGGAGTATCTGTACAATTCCACAGGTAATTAAAACATGGCCATCAAATCATAAATTACTTAAAGTAAAGGTGTGACTAGTCCAAGTCATAGACAAAATTCTTCAGCTTCAGATTTTCATTCTTGTCCTGGAAACACACTGTGCCTAGCTCTTCAGGGCCTTTGGGAGATGCTAAATACCCTTCACTTTTGCTGTTGTAGCTAAGGATGCATTTGCTAGTTTAAAGTCTTTAATCCATTATTATGCAATGTCTGCATGTTTTGCTGCCCATAAGAATGAATATACCGAAGGATAAAGCCCAACTCAAAGTATTCTGGCACTAGGGATTTGGAACAAAATAGCCCAATCATTTGTCCAAGAAAGCAATAATAGCACACCCACAAAAGGCCCATGCTGTATTATTCTTCTATTTCTTTGCCATGAAAATAGCTTATGAGAGAGAGAGGGGAAGAGAAGGAAAAGGTTAAGCTATAGTAACTGTTTATTCTGTGTGGGGCATTTTGTATTGAGTTTATAGATTCCTAAAGGCTACATATTTCCCGGTTCAAGTCACACCATTTCTGTGGGTCCTCAGTACATTTGAACTCTCAGAGAAGAATAATTAATCACACACAAAAAATGTTGTATAGCTGCACAAACACCTGGTACTATAAATTGAATATTTTTGTACTTCCCCCAAATTCATGTTGATATCTATCCCCAATGTGATGGTATTAAGAAGGTGATTAGGTCATGAACATGCAGCCATCATGAATGGGATTAGTATCCTTATAAAAGGAACCTCAGATAGCTCTTCCTTTCCCTTTCTGCCATGTGAGGTCAGTGAAAAGATGGCATTCTAGGAACTAGAAAGGGGCTTATTATCAGACAATGAATCCGTTAAGTGACAATGAGAAAACAAAGAAAAAGAGCTCTCAGAATTTGTACATGTCTATACAAAGTTAGTTAAAAGAAAAAAAAAATGATAGAAGGGTTGTAAGACAGAATTTCTACAAAATAGAAAAAAAAAGATGGAAAATAGAAGAACAAAAGATAAAAATATTAGAGAACCAGTTCTGGAAATCCAATATCCCCCAAAATAAAGCTTCCAAATACATAGCACAGAAAAAAATGGAAGGACAAAATCATCAACAAAACAATTAAATAATATGTTCCAGAACTGAATCGCACAAATTTTAAAAGCCTACAAAGACCCCAGGGCAAAGAATGCAAAATTATCAACAATTTGGTGTATTTCCATGAAACTGTGGTAACAATGGGTTAACATAATACCAAAAACTTACAGAAAAAGAATTAAAAAGTCACAGAAAAAGGATCAAAATTCACAATGGCCATGGAATTCTCCTGATGGCACTACAGAAGCCAGAAAATAACAAAACACACCACTTTCAAAAGTCTGACAGAGAATAATTTCCAATCTAGAATTCTATACCCAGGTAAACTACCCATTACATGTAGGACAAAGAAAAGTTAATTTCCTGCATAGAAGTCACAATAATTTACCTTTTATGTCTCCTCGCTGAAGAAAGTACTAGAGCTTGTACTGTACGTAAACGGAGGACTAAATCAAGAAAGGGGTTAATGTGGTGAGTTGGTCACAGCACGGTGTGAGAATTAGACAGATTACTCCCTGCTAAGTTCACAAACTTGGGCAAATTACTTTACCTCCGTAAATCTAGGTTTCCATTTCAGTAAAACTGAGATAATGACAACATGGTCATTGTGGGCATAAAATGTGATAATGCACAGTGCTCCTTGATTGAGCTAATATTTTGTGAATATTGATGATGCTGGCATATTACTATTTGTTTTCATAAGCCTCTTTTTTTTAATGTCCTTTGCTGAGTAACATTTTGTTAGGAAAATTCCTCTAGTAAGCATTATATCCATTTTACCCATCAAAACTTGTTTTTAATTTGAAATTATGTCTCAATCTATCATGTGGATAATATTAAAAAATGCCCCAATACAAAAGAATCTCTTGAAAGTATGTTCCTTTAATGAGAAAGTTTTTTTTAAATTATATATGTTTTTTATATTTATATGTTTTAAAAAATTATATATGAAATTTTATAGTTTAATCAGTTACTTTTTTAGCTGTTATATTCCAAATCCATTATTTTCTAGGACAATATCCCCAGTATGTATTATATAGCAAGCAATCCTATCAGCTGAATTTTTTTTTCAGTTTCTCTTATTTACTGAAAATATTATGAAACAACATCATGTTCAGAGCTGAATACATGTTTTTGTTACTCTTCCTTCCTTTTTAATTTTTTCTGAAGCCTACTTTGATATTGGAAATGAAAATTTAATAAAAAAAAAATACAAAAGCCAGTCTGTTTTTCAAAGAAACTTAATGTGTATGTTCTGATTCATTTCCATTTAAATCATCAAAATGTTACTTTATGGGAATCATTTTAAATCTAAGGAAACTCTTGTGCCATTTAAGCTGTATTTTATTTTTATGAGAAAGTGCACTCTCCGTTGTCTCATATATATCTGCCCTGAAGTTCGGGACAAGCCCCATTCTGCTGCCCAAATAACTGGGGAGGATATGAGTGCTCCTTAGGCCACAGGTTGCAATTCTGGTACAAATTTCCCAGCAACAGCAGTTTTATTTCACTTGATGAATGAGTTCCTCTTCCACACATAGGAACTAAGAGCTAATTGTGAACTCCTTTTGTCTTCGTTTTGACAAACACTCAACACAAACATCCTTCATTCTCTGAGGAACAGTCGGTGGGTGTGGCTCACCCCCTCTCAGCAGGTCAGATGCAGGTCCAGTGAGTTACTCAGGAGTTCTTAAGACTCCTGCAGGGCTGTGTAGCCACTGCGAAGGCTAAAGAAGCCCTTTGCTCTATCCAGAGGCACCTTCTTCCAGGACTCAGGATCCTGGCTTTACAATGCCTAACTACTCTGCTTACTCCTCCACCATCCCAGGGCCTCAGGGGGAAGGATTGGTTTCTCCAAAGTTAATTGTAAATAAAGCAAAAGTCAGAATCACATGCATTCCCACAAATCAACAGATTCTACCTCTGGAGGGGGGTGACATTCATAGGACTGGACTGTAGGAATTAGCGTGCAGAACTTTGGTTTCAACAGTAACTAGAATCATTTATCCTCACTGCCTCAGTTTCTCTCTTAAAAAGCCATATATGGTCTTCTTGATTTTTTTGTCTCATTTTAAATGGTTTAATAATAACTTAAAAATAATAGTATTGTTTTTATGCTGCTTAATTATTTTTTCAAAAAGAAACTTGTATATGTATTATTGCCCTATATATTAAGGGAATCTAAGAAAGCTGTTTCTATTACTATAAGCTGGCTTAGCATATTATCTATTGGTTATATTCATTAAGTTATAGTTTTGAATACGTGAAGTAGAATGATTGAGAAATTCAAAAAATCTTCTGCCTCTTAGGATTTTTATAATATATTCAGTTCAGTGTCATCATAAATGTACTATAATAAAGTACAGTGTACTTTGTTGTATGCTAATTCTTTAAAAATTGGAAGCCATAGAAACTCCATGTAATAATTCTCTTATCAAATAGAATTTTTCATTAGGTAGACCTTTCTATTTTACTATTACTGCTATTACTATGCTGCCTCAATAATAACAACAATCATAATCACGATAACAGCTGACATTTGTGGAGTGTGTACCATGTCCAAGGAAGGCCCAGAGCTGAGGACTGTACATGCTTCATCCCCTGTATCTGTCACAACAGGTTATGATAGTTGCTATTTTTCAATTTTCTTTTGCAGAAGACAAATATGAGTCCTGCAACAGTTAAGCAATCAATTATTGTTCAGCAGATATGCTTGCCATCTCACGTGTAAGGGAAATGACATATTTGCCTGGTACATTGAAGCTGGGCTTGGAGTCCAAAAGCTTTGGAACAGGGGAAGCTCAGCTTAAATGCATTGTCACAGGGAGAGCTTGTCCTCTTGGGCATGCACCATGGCAACAGAGTAGAATTCGAACTCAGGCATGTATTCATAGACCTTGCAAGCTTACCATGTGCTGTGCATGGAGATGGCATGTTCACAGCACTTTATATACAATAACTTATTGAAGCCTCACACCAGACCTAATTTACAGGAAACAGGGGCATAGTAGGTTAAGTAACTCACTATTAAGTGGTGGAGAAGGCCTTAGGCTCAGAAAGTCTGGCTCCAAAGTGTACACATTCAAAGACTACATTGCTGCACTCACAAACTAGACGTTACTTTAAAAACGGCATCAGACTATGAGTTCAAGGCTGAATCTGCCCCTTTTTAGATGACAGTCACTCTGAGCCTCAACATTCTCATCAGTAAAATGATAACCAGCACAAAGGGTTTTTATTAAAAAAAAGGTGAGATTATGCAAAAAAAAAGTCCAATACATGCTAAACACCTTAACTATTATTATTATTAGCAGTAGTATTATTACATTACTGTAATTAAATGCAGTAAAATCCTAGTGCAAAGTGCTCTGCTAATCCAGATTTGACTATGCTGTAGGGCAAATCCTCCACCCACCCCCACCTACTAGTTATAACCAAATGAATGAAACAGGTATGATTTTCTACTCCGATCTTAGATTTATAAGAGGGCTTAACTCTGTTAGAACCATTGAGAGCTCCATTGTGAATTTCCATTCTTTCTTTATACATCCACAGAAACTCAGTTGGCTCTTGGCCGTGTTATCTGTGCTTTCAGGAACTCATTAAAAGACCAGCTAGTGCATCTGAAAGTTCTTTTACTCAATCAATGAGCTTGTTGCCATGGCAGGCTAACACGAGGTGCCATTGATGATGACTTGATTTCCTCTCGCATCTGAAGTGGAAAGGGAGAAGACAGACTAAATGAAATCCCATCCATCTTAATGAAATACAATTATATTCTCCTTATTAATCATTTAAGAATCAATATGTCTCTTCTTGGTGAACCTCACCAGAATTTGTCATTCCATGCCAGGCCTCAATACATCTTGTCTTGTAGTGATTTTTATAAGTTCAGTCACCTGTGTCCCAGGGTAAATAACAGTGTTTTCTTGTACTGCAGAGAGAAGGCAGGAATGGCAGTGACAGGGTGGATCACAGAAATCCCCTCTGAATGTTAAGCAGCCAGCTGAATATTGACTTGATGTGCATAATTTAAAAATGTACTTTGTTTTTATTTTTAAATAGCATGATGGAAAATGGATTGCCTTAGAAAGGGTCTTATTCTAGCACCTTAAGTGAGAAAAACTCAGGTATTCTTACCCATTGAATGCTATAATTTTGTATAGGTTTATCACATATCATATATGTTGATAATTATATATATATATATATATATATATATATAGAGAGAGAGAGAGAGAGAGAGAGAGAGAGAGAAAGAGAGAGAAAAGAATTCCTAGAATATAATTTACAATCTGTCTCATTATACTTTACATATAATACATCAATGTAGCATTTTACTTTACAATATTCACCTATAAAAATTACTATTGTTTGCATCTTCTTAATTTAATTGTGAAATGAGAAGTGGGCTGCATGCATTCTATAGCTGCTTACTATTTTTAATTAATGAGAACAAAGGAAACAACAAGTAGGCAAAGAAAGAAAGAAAAAGAAATGAAGACAGAAACTCAGGCAGTCAGGAGAGAGATATGTAAAGAAACATAGATTGTTTTAAATATGAAATTGGTTTTATGAGGGAGAAATAAGTGGTTTTAAGGTTTCTATTTCACCAGGGGACTTTTGTTATTCATGCTGATTTTAGGTATCCTGAACCTTAATTAATGAAGAATTGAATAACACAAATCATTTTCAGCAGAGCTGAGAAGTACTTTGGGTTTTATATGTATGCAAAAATCATTAACACAGATTAGACATCTTTCATATTTAGGGTACAACTATTTACATATCTATTTTTAATCTACCCTTTTTCTGTATCTACAGGTATAAAACAGTTTTAACAAGATAAATTTCTCTCCTTTTATAATTAAAATAAAACACTACAGTAAAATATTTCCTCCTGTTCAAAGTTGAAGCTTTACTGCAAGATTTGAAACTAAACACCTCACAAAGAAACACCCTTTTGTGTGGCTGAGTTGTTCCGAAGAATCGCCCTCCTTGAAAACCGTAATAGCAGCTGCTGAAGCGTGACTTCAACGCACCCCAAAGTCAATAAACTTCTAGGTCAGTGATTTTAAAAAGTAGCTGAAAACCCGAAAAGATTGGTGCAGTTAGTTCAGTTATAGCTATTGCTCTGAGTAAGCGACTTTTATGAGTGCCATACTACTGGCTCTTGAGAGTTTGAGGAAAAACTCCCCTTCTTTTTCTTCCTCGGTCCCTATTCCCATAGCACCAAAAACTCACCGCATGCTGGCATTAAGCTGGAGAACACAAATCGTAAGGGTGAGTTAATTCAATTATATGATTGGTCCATTAATGACCCAGACCAAGGGTGAAATCCAAGAAATGAATAGAACATAGAATGCCTTTGACTTTTCCATTGCCTGACTTGCTACCTTCTTTCTTACAAAACACAGATTTTCCCATCCTCCTCTGGTATTGCTGGCTACAGCTCTTACCTTCAAATATTCTTCTCTTCCATGGCTTTCAAATCAAATTCATGCTTATAACAGGAAATCTGGAGAAGTGTGAATGGGTATGAAGAGCACATTTTATTTCAGCAAAGGAAAGGAAGAGAAATGAACTAAGGGAAAAAAGGTCTTGAAACAACTCTCTAATCTATGTTACTGCCCATATGTTTAATGCATACCCACTGCATTACTCCAGGAAGCTTTCTTGGATTTCTTTGAACAGCCCTCCAATCGACAATCTACAGAGATCTTTACAAAGGAGACTTTGAAGAAGGTAAAAAAGGAGAAAGAATTGTCTTAGAATGTAGAGATCCTAAGCAGAACAAATTTGGAATAACCATGTAAATATATTCCTCTTGGGTTTATAGTGAACACTCTGCAAGTGCTTACCGTTGAATAAAAACCTATCAGCAGATCATGAAATGCAAATTATCAATAAATAAAATGAAAAAATTTTCAAAATATTTATTTTTGAGAGAAAAAATGCTCACTATGTTTTTATCTCCTTAATGTTTAATTTATCCTGCCATACACCTTTGATGAATTCCTTAATCATAGGGTGAGAGAATGTACTACCTCCTGAGAAATGTCATGCTTAGGTGGAAGGATCTTCTCCACACCTTCTCGTGGCCTGTATGGTAATCCTTTTGTTGTTGTTGTTGTTGTCTTTAGTGATGATGGTCAGTTTGTTTACTTCCAACAGCAATATCAGATCAGAGCCTGTAATTTCTTTATCTCTACACCCAGCACATATTATACCACCAGGGTAATGGTATATTTTGTTAAGTTAATGAACAAATATGTGGGAAAATAATGTACCCCATATAGGGCATTAATTAGTACATGCTTTTCTCGTAATGGGCACAATCCTGGCAGAGCGGACAGGTCCATAATCAGCAACACTCTAAAACATCCTAGCATTAATTTTATTTTGTTTTTAGTATAGACACAGCTAGTCATAAAGCATTTAGACAAGTCTAGAGCACCATTCTCAATTAACAACAACAACAAAAGAAATGGTGCTCCTAAACTCTAGTATCTAAAAGAATCCAAGAAATCTCTCACTTGTTCTCCATAATCCCAAACCTTGGAACTATTTTATTTGCAGGGCTATAAGACTACATGCAGTTAGGACTGGTTTGCCTTCTATATATTGTACGGCACCTGTCATCACAGCTAAAGAGCATGAGTTTAATCTACAAACAAATGTGGTGCTATTTTCCCATTGTCCCAAACCATAGAGGAGGTTTTACAATGGCAAATGGTTTAATGTGTTCAAACAGTTCCTTGTTCATTCCCAGATCCTTTTCTCTCATGTTTCAGTCACACGCAAGTCTTCTTAATCCAGAGCTCCAAAATCAAGATTGGTGGGGAGAAAATCCAATTGTTTTGGGTCAAAATAAAGACGTTTTTCAAATGCCAAAGAAAGAGAGCAGGGTTATTCTACTTTGATGTTAATACCAAGCTTTTTGTAGTTTTCCTGTTTGTTTGTTTTCATCTTCCACTGTCAACAGTGCACCAGATTTTATAGGCAGCTTAACACAGAACAGATGTTGATTAAAAGAGATGTGGTTTTGAGTGTGACATTAAAAAAATATCATTCTCTCTTGTCTAAATGCTATAGTCCTAATGGGTTTAATTTTTTATTAACTGATATATATAAAAGAACAATAAGCATACATTTTATCCTAACTGAACCATACATAACTCAATAGCTGGACCATGTATAAGGCAAGAAAGGTTCACATTTTAATATTTCCAAAAAAGGAAGACATATTTCTACTTTGTGCCAATAGCATGTGTTTCCTGGCATCTTAGCTTTTTTATTTACTTTATAAATATAACTGGTTTAACCATGGTAAAAATAATACTGAATGCATTTTTTAGATCATCCTTAAATATCCTCGTAATCAGGGTATTTCTTCTATTTTAATGAATGTTGGCGTACCAAGAGTAACATTTGGAAGCAATAAGTCTGAAATAAATGTGACAAAGGTAAAAGTAGAGTTGGGAACTCTAAAGAGAAAACAAACAAACAAACAAAAAAGCTCCAATGACTTTTTAGATACCTTCATACAGGAACTAAAGAGCCGCGGTATTTGACACAACTGACCACTCCGGTTCTAGAAGCATTTTCAACTGACTGATGCAAGAAAACAATGCATTCCTACTTTTCTTGATATAGGCTTGAAAGCTTTGATGAGTAAATGAGGTAAGATACCTGACCTCTGTGGTCCATGAGTAAATGGATGTGAAAGGTGAATTTTACACACTTGGAACACGACATGCGTCAAGCGTAGTAGCAAAGTGCCTATGTGATCAATATACTTTCAACGCCTGAAACTAAACCTTATGCCCCATACTTAGAAATGTTCTTTTGAACTCAGATCAGAAAAGAACATATGCAGTATCATTATTATTTCTTGTTGTTCCAATCTATAGAAATGTTTTATCTACAAGTTTAGGGATTTCCTAAGTTAGCTTTGGACAGGTCTCTATGAATCAGCCAAACCATGAATCCGCCAACTGAAGGTCACAAATTGCCAATAATTAGTATCTGATAACGCTGGCTTTCATCTTCTGTGTGGTACCAAACTACATCTGGGGATGTCAGGAGATTTGTTGGATAGAAGATAACTTATCCCAAATAGTTAAAGCAGATTCAGTGCCAAAACAACCAATAGGGCAGATCTTGAATTTAGTTTAATAATTTTATTCTATCAGTTATCTACTTGGAATATGAAAATAATGTGATCCACAAACTTTTAGCATAATTTCTTTCCTGTGCATCATCTATATGACAGTTACTTTATTTAAAAATGAAGAGAAGGAAAGATGACGTGTAATATTAGTCCCCCCAAAATAAACCCTGGCCAGTGGCATAACTGGGAATATAATCTCACATTTCAAGGTATACCACAAATGCTGTAACTCTTACAGAAGGAACTTCTGGTGATGTGCAGAGCAGACCCATATTTCAAAGGGTCCTGAAGACTACGTAAATGTGTTTATACACATGCACAAAACCAGAAACATTTTTAGTCAAGGAAGAAATATAGTTTAAGTTAGTTTGGATCTATTCAAATTATTTAATATTTTAGTTTCTTTTTCTGAAACATTGTAGAGAAAAATTAGAATCACTGTATTTTTGGTTTTCATTTATGCTTTTATTTCATTTATGCGATGTCTTTCCTTTCAAATAATGTTGAAATACTAAAACAAAACATAGCTTTCTCTGTGACTCAAACTCCATCAAAAAATACACAAATATCACTACACATATTCTATTGCCATTAGTGTGGCATGATTAAAATGTTAGGAGATCAAAACAATGAAAAGTCTAACCACAGACCTGGAGAAAATATTTGCAGAAAAATGTATCTAACAAAATACTGTTATGCAAATATACAAAGAACTCTTAAAACTCAACAATAAAAAAACAAACAACCTGATTAAAAACTGGTCAAAAGACTTGAATAGACACCTAACCAAGGAAAATATACAATGCTAAGTAAGCATACAAAGGGATGTTCAACATCATGTTATTATTGAATTACAAATTTAAAACAAAGACATACCATGTTTCCCCCAAAATATTATATTATATTATATTATATTATATTATATTATATTATATTATATTATATTATATTATATTGTATTTTACTATAAGACAGGATCTTATATTAATTTTTGCTCCAAAAGACTCCTTAGAGCTGACTGTCAGCTGGGTCTTATTTTCGGGGAAACACGGTGCCACTATTCACCTATTAGAATGGTTAAAATTCAAAACACTGACAATATCAAACGCTGGCACGGATGTGGAGCAACAGGAACTCTCATTGCTGGTGAGAATGCAAAATGCTACAGACACTTTGGAACACAGTTTGTCAATTTCATACAAAGCTAGCCATACTCTTATCATTTAGTCCAGCAATCACCCTCTTTGGCACTTACCCAAAAGAGTTGAAGACTTATGTCCACACGAAACACTGCACATGGATAATTATACAAGGTTTATTCATAATTGTCAAAAATGGAAGCAATACTATATAGGTGAATTGATAAATAAACTGTGGTATATTCATACAATAGAATATTATTCCTCCCTACAAAGAAATGAGCTATAAAGCTGTGAAAAGCATGGACCGAATTTAAATGTCTATTACTAAGTGAAAGAAACCAATTAGAAAAGGCTACATACTGTATTATTCCAACCACAGGATGCTCTGAAAAAAATAAAACTATAAAGACAGTAAAAAAAAAAAAAAAAATCAGCGATTACCAGAGGTTAGGAGGAAGGGAGGGAAGACTAGGTTGAACACAGAGGATTTTTAGGGCAGTGAAACTACTCTGTATAATACTGTAATGGTGGATATATCTCATTATACATTTGTCACAGTTCATAGAATGTACGACACCAAGAGTGAACACTAATGTGAACTATGGGTGATAAAGATGTCACTGTAGATTAATTGATTATAGTAAATGTACCACTCTGGTGTGGGATTTTGATAGTGGGGAAGGCTATGCATGTGTGGGGTTAGAGGATATATGGGAACTCTCCTCTAACTTTTGCTAAGGTTTCGTGTTTTGGGGGGAGTTTTTTTTGTAAACCGATAACTGCCCTAAAATATAAAATGTATTAAAAAATGATACGGAGATCAATGTGCAGAGAATTGTATGTGGTTATGGCAGCTTGTTTCAATTTTGATGAAGTAGTTACAATTGCATTTTGTTACATCACAAATAGATTTATGACATATTTTATAATGTGTGTAGCTAATTTCATACACTTTTGACAGTTCAGCAAAATAATTTCTTCATACCAATTGTTGCAAAATGTTTTCATTATTTATCACCACTGCAGGTCAGTCTCTAACTATGGATACTAACTACTCAGAAGAAATAGCAAATAACAACTTTGGATAAGTGAAAAAATAGTGCTCTATTTTCTAATATGAAGGGCTAACAGAATCTCCTCAAAGTTTTAACCAGCCATTGTTACTGAACCTTTATGGATACATATTCAGGTCTGCTGTTGCCAGAAACTAAACAAAGGTTTAAGAAAAAAAAAAAAAAAAAAGGAGGATATCTGAGTAGAAAATAACTTTGGCAAGTTAGAGGAGAATCTATCTTTGAACCATGGAATGTTGGGCCAAAAAAGACCCTAAAGGACATGCTGGCCCAAGGATTCTTCATGAAGTTGACTTTATGGCATCGGGGAGAGAATTCAGTTGCTTCATAGAGCCCTAGAAACTCTAGGGGGAATTGTTTTAGCATCTAAATTTGTAATGTTTAGGGAGAAGAAGTCCCATTGCTATCATCAGAAATCTCAAGAGTACATGATTACCCCAAGATGGTTAGAAACTTACGAGATTATAGCAGACCCATTATTTGGAGAAACATCCCTGAGATGAAATGAAACACACTGAGTCAGCCAGTGTTTATATTGGTGTTTAAAAAGTTTGTTGGCTTTTTCAGAGTCCATGTAACTGATGAGAAGTTTAAAGAATAAAAGGAAAATTACAGTGTTTTAAATATTACAGATATATACTAAGGTAAATGGTACCAACTTGATTTTTTTAACAAATACAATGTTGCCTAGGAAATATTTTCTAGTAATGTGAATCAATTTTGTGTAAGTATGAAAATTTAAAAAATGTTACTGTAAACTGAATATTTGTGTCCCTCCTCCCAACACCCCAGTCATATGTTTAAACCTAATCCACAATGTGATGGTATTTGGATGTGAGGCCTTTGGGAGGTCATGAGAGTGGACACTTCATGAATGGGATTAGCACTTTTGTAAAAGGGACCTCAGAGATCTCCCTTGCCCCTTCTACTACGTGAAGTCACAGAGAGAAGATGGCCATCTGTGATCCACAAGGCAGGCTCTTACCAGACACCAAATCTGCCGGTGCCTTGATCCTGGATTTTCCAGCCCCTAGAACTATGAAAAATAAGTTTCTATTGTTTATATTTGGGATATTTGTTATAATATCCAAAATGGACTAAGACATACATATTCATCATTTCTCAGTGCCAGATGATTTTCTCCCCATAAATGCAGAATTCTCTATGAGCATAATAAACAGTCACATACATGGTAACATTTAAAGGGCATCAAATATCTCTTTTGCCAAATTCCATCTGCCACATTTCCTCCAGGATTCACATTTACGCTTTAATATTCCTTAACTAGTATTTTTCAAAGTTGATTCTTTGAAACACGAACCTCCTGAAATTCTTCAGGACAAAAAAATTTCATGTCAAGTGTGTTTAAGCAACTCCTGTTCAGAGATACCCAGTGTGCATGCCCGTATTAAAGACCTATAGTCAAGATATTTCCCTAAATGTAATCCATTATTTCTTAACTCTATTTGAAGCATTTATTTTATATATATATTTTTAAAGAAATGCCTAATACAATCTGGGAGGATGAAATGAGGAACAAAAAAATCCTGATAATATGCAAACATGTTAGCTTGAAGAGTTATACTATAAATTGTTATACTGTAAGTTCTTAACATCATCAATGGATTCTTGGAACTGCAGCAAAAAGACATAGAACAAAACCACAATTTTACTGTATGCTAATTGATATAAACAAGCGTTAAATCCCTTCAACGTCTCATCAATGAAATTCCAATGAAATATTACAATGAAAGGATGCCGAACAAACGGATGTTACTCAAGGACCTGCTATATTTATGAACACTTTAAAAAAGTTACATAGCAAGATGGTGAGGGAAAGTGAACCCAAGACAGAAGAAGTCAGAAAAGTTCAGTCCGTTGTCGATGTTAATTATGATTTCTCCTCACAGCAACCTATGATAAGACATGTGGCAGTGATTCCCAGACTTAAAAGGAGAGAAAAGTCACCTTGTGGATATTTAAACCTTGCAGATCCCCACCTCCCAACTCAACACACTCTGATTCAGAAGCACAGTGGTGGTGTTGGGAATGTCGCATTTTTAGGAAGTGCCCCAGTGACTTGGAAGCAGGTGGAGGGCGGAGAGCTTTGAGAAACACTGCGCTTAGGATGAAGTGGATAGCAGAAGGGAAGAATGGAGAAGGAACAGTAGGATCCGAGAGCAGCTGCCTTCTATCTTCTACCGTTCAGAAAGTTCACACCTAAAACTTGTCCTGGGCCCAGAGCAGTTGATCAGCTCCTCTTGCTTTTGCCTGTCCAGTTCCTACCGGGCTACATCACACTCTGTTAATTGTTCATTCCAGCCTTAGTCTCCAAGATGATACAAAAACTCATATATGAGCCAATTTATCATTACCAATATTTTCATTTAAGCACTTTGATCAATACCTGACAAGTCAATTAAAGCACACAAATGCCTTTTCAGGGAGGACCACTAACCCACCTCTCCATCCCAACTCCGTTTTTAAAGCTTCTTTTATTTTTATTTTTTTAGGAAACAAAACTTTCCAAAATTTGTGCATCTTTCTGATTCTGGTTTAAAAAAGGAAATGAAATTTGTCACGCTGCCATACATCATTTCCTTCGCAGTACAGTGTCCCATCTGTGTGTCAAGTACAAAAGAAAAGCATTTTGTGAAAAATTGCTAAAGAAGTAATGATTTTTGTCCTCAACTCTTTGTTTTGCCTTTCAATAAAGAAGGCGACATGTGCCACAAATGATGTATTATTGTTTAGGTACAACCCTAGTAACACAGTGCATAAGCAAAACCATGTTTCACAGCAGAGAAACTGTAGTTTACTGCCCCTATGGCTCTGATGAGAATATAATGTTCTACAGTTTATAAATGCTTTGAGGTCAATACATATTTGCTTCAGCTTGTTCATCCAATGAGCAGGGGATCCAAAAATATATCAAGCTATGAGACAGCTCCCTGGAAGCTGAGCTGAGGCAGTAGTAATGGAAAGGTTCCATGGAAACTCCTCTGTCAGCTGAAGATGAGATAATTAGATCCAGGTAATACACTGGAGTCCCAACAGGGAGCCACCAAGCAAAAATGTCATCTTTACGGGCCTTTCTTGTCCTGCACATCAACTATAGCATAAGACAGTAAATGTTGAGGGATTTTTTTGATGCCCAGCAGCACCCCACTGTCACTCAGACAGCCTTATTATCTAAAGACCTTTCCTCCTACATTAACAAACCAAAAAGGGAGAACAACCGGGGGAGGCCCTTTTTAATTACTTTTCCTCATTCCTCTAATTCTTCTACAATATTTTATATTTTGTTTTTCTTTTTTTCTTTTTTTTTTTTACAATATACCTTTAGTAATATACTTGGCTTCATCTAAGACTCTACTAATATAGATTTTGCAAAATTTTCTAACTCTTATTTAAAATGCCTCTCACATTGGGAATGCTTTTTAACCTGCAGACAAAATAGTTTCATTTCAACTCCTTGAACTGAGTACAAGAGCCATGTTTTTCTTTCACCGTAATTTCAATTGGATAATTATCATCACCATTTTACCCATTCAACAAATATTTATGGAGGGACTGGAATTAGGTCAGGCACGGCACTAAACTCCAGGGATACAGAAATAAAAATGAACACGCTAGACCACAGTCAAGTTGGGAAAGATTTTACCATAATATCTTGCAAATAATAAATATGTTATATTTGTAAAAAGCACTATGAAAGAAGAGCACATGGTGCTTGCCAAGAGAGATTGTAGGACGAGTACTTCATCAAGTTTGAGAGATCAGGAACTGCTTCCCAGAGAATGTGATGTCAGACTGAAGAGTAGGACTGAAGAGTAGGTGAAGGAGGATGGAAGAAGGAATGATAGCGCTTGGAATGGGGGAACTTCTCTTACTAGAGTTAAACACATGTGCAAAAGGCACAGAGATAGAAAGACTAGCATCATCATCACCACTATCGTCATCATCACCATCAACATCATCACCACCACCATCATCATCTTCATGATCACCATCATCACCATCACCATCATCACCACCACCACCACCACCACCACCACCATGATCACCATTATCATCACCACCACCATAACCCCCACCATTATTATCACTAGCATCATTATCAACAGTATAGTGGAGTTACTAGGGGCTATGAGGCACTTTATCAAAGTCATCTCTTATGCTTAGTATACTATTGAAAAAGAGGTACTACTGCTCCCAATTCAAACAATAAGGATAATTTATCTCTTTTTAAGTTTTTAATTTGCATCAGTCAGTTTGATGATAACTGGCAGACTGTATATTAACCAAATCAGTCTGATTCCAAAGTCTGTGAGCTCATAATATTAATAGAAATTTTGAGTACAACGGGTTTCTAATATTGCTTTAAATAGATATTATTATATTTTAAAATTTCAAATGCCAACCAGTGTTGCATATTCAAAGACACTTATTTAACTTCCTCATTACCAGTGTTTGATTTGAAAGTTTTCTTTAAACATTTTCAAAGGCCAAATACAAGGGAGAGTTTGACATCACTAAAAAAAATGTGAACACATATGAATTAGAGACTGTGATTTGTAAAGCTTAAAAAAATACAAACAAGATTGGGTAAAAAGGTACCAACTATGTCTCATTAATTGAACATTCAAACATATACACTTACACAAAGAGGATTTTGAAAATTGTTTATAATTAATGATTCTAAGCAGGTTACTATATGTCATATAAAATGGTATTGTCCAATTTTTCTTTTTGTTTGATTGGATGAAAACTGGGCGGGTATGTGACTCATTGGTGATCACTTCAGCTTAATGATTCATGACAATTTCTTGAGCACTTACCACATTCTAGACACTGAGTTATACAGTGGGGCTGAAAAGGCAACTAGGATCAGGTCCCTGCCTTTGAAAAGTTTATCATCTATCGTCAAGACAAGATGAATTCTGACAATTTCTTTAAGATGGAATATTAGGATAAAATTTTCAGCATGCTATAGAAATAGAAAGAAGGGATGCTTCAGAAATGAACCAAGAGAAGAGAAGTTCTCATCCAAGCAAAGAGACTAGCTTGAGTTTAGGTGCAAGGAAGTCCATAGAGCGCAAGGAATGGAAGCAGTTTGGTGTATTAGAACACAAAATGAAAAGAGGACAATGGCTACACAGATTGCAAGGGCCTGGATATAGAAGGTTTTAGATACCATGACAAGTTGCTTAGACTTAGCAAAACTGCCACTGGACAGTTTTCAGCATGAAAGTGAACAAGCCATATCTGTTCTTTCAGTAAACAGAAGAGAATGGTATAGTGGTTGTGGAACAGAGGTCATATTTAAAAAGGGCTAGCCTGGAGTGGTGATGTCCAATTAAGAGCCCAGGGAAGCAATCCAGCCATAAAACAAGAGCCATGAGAATGAAAATGAAGATGAGATGACACATTGAAGAACTATAGAAAGGTAATGTCAATAGGATTCAAGATATTTCATTTGAATGGTTAGGTAGAGGGTGGTGCCCTGAATTGAATATAGAATGGAGGAAAATAAGTATATTTAAGAGCAAAGGCATAAAGGGTTGGTGGACCTTTATATTTTATGAAGTTTGGATGCCTCAAGGACTTCCAAAAATGCATAAGGCAGGCAATTGACTATATAAATATTAGTCAAACATCAGTTGGAGAGCGAAGTTACATGTAGAACTCTTAATTCCCAGTCAATTATTTATTCCAATATAATTCCTATTTTCTAGGGTCTCTGAGGTTTCTCCTAAGTTACTTTCTCATAATTGAGGTGAGAGAGTCATCTAATAAGATAGCAGAAATCATATAATGAATCTTTGCTCAGTTCTTAGCATATTGAAGACTGAAAAATAAATAACTGAATGCCTCTGTGTTTGCCTCACAGTGATTGTATTTTAGAACTGGGGCAGAACTTTTAGAGTAATCCAGGGTGCCAAATAATTAATACTTAAAAAATAAATAGATAAATCCATGTGTAAACCACCTATGTACTTTTTGGATGGTCCCAAGGCTTCCAGACATTTGAAGTTACACTTTCTTTAAAAATCTAATAATGATAACTGAAGTTAGTACCCCATAAACAAAGAGAGAATTAATGTTTTCCCCAAGGTTATTGTTGATGACCTAAAGCATAGTGGTTTAAAAACAAGTTTCCAGAGTCAGATTGTGTTTGAATCCATAATATGCCATTTACAGTAGTATAATCTTGATAAGAGTCTTAAGTTCTGTATGCCTCAGTTTTCTTATCTGTAAAAAAGAAACACTATTACCTATCAAGTAGGATTTTTCAGGGGTTTAAATTTGGAGTAATCAGAAAAATGTCTGGAAGCCAGTAAACACTCAATGAATGTTAGTTATCATGTTCTCATGTCACTTCCATTTCCTGTTTCCTCTGAACACTAAGTCTTAGGTCTTAGTAGAGTACTCTTCTTTAAAACTAGTCTTTTGAAGGTATTTCCTTCTGACTTCCCAGCCTCTATCAAAAGCTCCTCTTACTACTTTAAGACCCAAAGTGTTTTAGCTTCGCTCATTCAGAATGTGCTTGAAGTGTAGAAAAGGGAGGCTGTGTCTTCTATAACCATCAATGCCAATAAAGTGATTTTCCTAGATAAAGAGAAAATTATCTTCCCAAGTAGGATTCTGAGAGATATGATTCTTAGTCCAGACTTTGTTTACTTCCCTCAGAACCACGTTTAGTGACTCCAATCCAAGGTCATTTCCGAGACTGGGCTCTGCCTTTTCCTCAAGCTTGACAACCAAAGCCCATCCTGTAACTGTTAATATAATTTGTGCATAAGCTATGGTTTTATAAAATAAAATTATTGAGATGGAAATCTGTGAAGTTTGTAAAACTGTGTATTTTTGACAAAAGTTGCATTAGAAAAAAGACAGGGGAGCAATATGGAATAATTTATAAGGATGATCCCATGGGATAGTAAATAAATTACAGAGTAAACCCTGAGCTAAACTATCTTCTATTAAAGTCTCTTCATTGTTATTCAAGTGAATTTCCTCCCTCTCCCAAGTGGAAACTATTTGCACAAAACAAAAATATTAGAAATAGAATCCTAAGCATTTGGGCAGTGAAAGAAAATCTTGTTAAAACTGGAGAGTAGAGTTAGCTTTAGGCAAAATTGTCAAGATTCTCTTTGTCACCTTTCTGCTTCTCTCTTCAGTTCCTCTTATTTTCAAATTCTCCTCTCTCCCAGATGTCTTCATTATTCCAAGTCCAATGTGCCGTTAATTAATTCAATAATTCATTCAGCATTGAAAACTTAAAATGTGCTAGGCACTAGGTACTGGGAACACATATAAACAGGAGAAGATTCAGGCCTTCCTGGAGCTTATACTCACTTCTATAAGCTACTCACTAACTTGTAAAAACCTACCCACGAACATGTAAAAAACAAGCTAGGATGAAAGAAATGGGAATAACAAACAAATCACCACCCCACACACCCTCAAAATACCCAGAAAACCCGGAATTGTCAGTTGTGGTGACAGGGCTTATTGTTGTTATCATGTTTGTTTGATTGACTGGTTTTTATTATTTATTTATTTATTTGTTTTGTTACCTTGTCTTGGGAAATGAGCCTTTAAATGAAAATAATCAATCTCCTTCCTTACTGTCTTTCAGATAACTGAAGAGAGATGGCTGGGCTTATAATCATTGGATTTGCTTATTCAAAAATGAGCACTTACTATTTGTACATTCATACATATTTTCACATCAAATGCAAGAAGAAGAACTTGTGATTCTTCATTCAGCAAGTCAAATAGCCTGGGTAGCATACACACAACAGAAGAACTAAAAGTAGGTAGAATTCCACAAGTATACAAGTTATTATTTGCAACAAATTTGATATCTTTATATAAAAATAATTTATAGAAATTAATAAGAAAAACACAAACATTTCCAAAGGAAAATAAGATACAGAAAAAGGCAATTCGCAAATAATAAATACAAACAACCAATAAACATTATTTATTATTTATATTAGATACATAACACTAAATTAATAAAATACACTGTTTACCTATAAAACTAGAGCAAAGATTTTTATATGAGAATATTTTACATTTCACTAAAACATTTGCAAGAAAAGTAAAAGGATACGAAATTATTGTGATATTGTGTCCTCAATGCATTACATCTAGTCACATGATGTCAATTTGTCCAATTGCTGGTAACTTCAACTGTAATTATTTGATTAAGTAGATACATGCCAATTTTCTCCACTGTACAGTTACTAGTATTTTTTCTTTGTAATTAACAAATGTATTGTAGAGTAATATTTTGATACATTTAGTAAGATTTGATATATAAATATCATGTTTCTCATCAGAATTATCAACTAATTTTAGCATTCACTGACATTTCCTGGTCTGAATCATATGATGGTTGTCAAAAGACGATCTTTTAATTTCATTATTTCTCTTCCATGTATCAGTTGACATTAATATTTCTAATATTTTAATGTACATATATGAAATATATAATCAGAAAAATTAACATTTGCTCTTAAAATTATAAATTAATGAATGCATCTTCTATCTTCTTTATCCATTATAAAGAGTTTAGAATTCTTCATTATTTTAGTTAAAAATCAATTGACTAAAACGTGACAAAATTCAATCATTCAACTTCAATTACACTAAGTCATCTGCTTGAATCCTGCCTTCTCTTGATTTTTTATGAGATTACTGCTTTGTTCTGGATAAAAGAGAAAAGTCTTCAAGATGAAAGCAAAGATTCCTACTTCCAAAACAAAATAATATGGCATGAAAAAAATGACAAAGGAGTAACTGACAAAAGCAGCAGGAGGATTTGTTTTTAAATTATTTCCTGGACTTAGATAGTAGGGCACAGGTCTAAGTTATTGCAAATGCTATGGAAGTAACATGATTCCTGAACTCTCAGGCACTTCTTACCTCTCCCTGATCTCTCTGGGAAATCTCAACCTGCATATAGGTAATATCTGTGGAAAGATATATTGAGATGTAATGTGAGCTACAGTTTTACAGGGGGACTAGGAAAGTCTTGTTATGCTAGCAAGGTATGTGGCCATGGTATTAAAGTGCATATTGAAACTGAGTGTCTAGTGTAGTTTTGCATATCTCACTCACTCCTTTAATCATGCCAGGACAAGTGATGAATAAAATCTGATTGCAAACTCCTTTGAAATGCCCTGTTCTCTCCTTTTTCTGGTCATCCCAGGAAAGGGGTCTTGGTGTTTTGTTTTGTTTTCTTTCATCATACTATTTTGGTGCTTTGATAGATACGGTGATAGAGGCAGGGATACAGACATTAAGTATGTTAATTGATTTTTCCTTTTTAAATGTTTGCTATTTGAAGATAGATACCTAAATTTCATCAAAAAAGGTTTATGAAGCAAAAGGGAAGGAGAGTTCTAGAACGGGAAGAGCAAGTAGATGCCATCTAGTGCACTCCTCTCACTTACCAAAAAAAGGGGGTGGGCGCGAATTGAGGCTCAGAAAATGAGATGCATGTAACTCATGGAATGAAATAGAGGTAAGAACTGAGGTACCCTGCCGCCTGCTTCAAGGCTTGAGAACGGCCATCCTTAAGGCTCATCTGAGCCATACACACTTCAGAGGCTACATTAAGAATCTATCTGCAGAGGTGAGGTATGAAATCCCCAGAGTATGACTGCCATATAAAATAAAGGATATCCAGTTATATTTGAAATTCAAATTACAAACAAATTTTTATAAGTCCTAAATATTTTATGGGATGTGTTTATGCTTCAAAAATTATTTGTTGTGTAACTAAAACTCAAATTTAAGAGTACAGCCTGTAGTTTTACTTGCTAAGTCCGGTAATTCTTCCTAAAAGCAAAACAACCAGATAGTTACAAATATGGAGTCAAGCAAAAAAATTGTATAATGTGTCAAAGGGAAAGGATAACTTTAACAAGGAATTCTAGATTTATGAAGTGATAGATTTGGGATGTTATCCCCATATAAAACAAATTTCTGATGTTTTTAAGTGAAGATTATTAATTGACCATATAATAACCTTAACTGGACTGCCTCATAGATTCATTATAAATATCCATTGAGATTTGACATGTAATACAATTAAACAATTCCTAAAAAGTAGTACCATGAAATACATATATACATAACTATAGTTCATTTTAATGTCTTTAATAATCCTGTGAGGTAAGTATAAGTATCCTTATTTAATAACTGATAAAACTGAAGCTCAGAGAGGTTGAGGTTGAGTTGGTTTCCCATAATATCACATATATTGGGGTGGTTTTTCTTTTTTGTTGAGCCTGATATGTATTTCAAGCTCAAATCTTAACCATCATAGTACAAACACTGTCCTTCTATTTGTACAAATTTATACTAAGAAATTAAGGATATTTATTTACAAGAGTGTTCACCATAAACTTATTTTAAAGGAATTATATTTTTAAATGGTTACTACTAATAAATTGGTTTAAGAAGTTGAAGATCATACATTGACAAAATATTACGTTATCATTAAAAACAATGTATAGAAAGATGAAACTCACCTAACTCAACTAATTATTGCTATGTTAGAAAAAAAGTTTATCATATTTATCTGCAGGTATATAAATAAAAATTTAATTCCAAAAAGTAGAATTATTAATTATTTTTAACTTGTTCTTCATACTTTAAAATTTTTATTTTTATTATTTTTATTTTTCAATTACAGTGTATTCAGTATTATTTTATATTAATATCAGTGAACAACATAATAGTTTGACATTTATAAAAATTTCTACAATACACTCTCTTCTAATCAGAAAAAAATTATAAGCATTTACTTTATGAATTTGATCAAATGTAGAAATACTTAGTATGTATGTTTCCTCTTTATTGGGAAAGGAACAAGTGACTTTAATTGTAAGAGGGAAAATAATACGTGGAACAGAGTTCAATCAGAAATATAGTCTAAAACAAACTTGTAGTGAATGAAAAAATAAACTCTCATTTTAATTACACACATAAATATATACATAATTTCAGTTTTTGTTATAGTAACTATAATCCTAGATGGCTGGTACAATTGGGACTGGTTATTCAAAGCCACATTTAAATTATTAAAAAAGAAAAAAGAAATAGAACTTAGGTTTCCTAATACCTAGACATCATCTGCAAGCATAAGAAAACTTTTCATTCTAGATATCAAAGTGTTGCAACTTTAGAACATCACATGACTGCAAAATTAGAGCAGTCATGCTCTAAAACTTTCTAAGTTTTAATACTTGTGAAAGTCTGAGGTCCCTTTTGTTCAAACTCTACTCATCCATGAGGGCATATCATTTCAGTTTGTCTACAAAATAGATTCTGGGCCTAGTCTCCCAGCTCCATTGGGTTTTAAGTATAGCTGGTCTTTTTTACTTCTCTTCTTTGCATATTTCTCATGGTGCCTGATAAACTGATCATCACTAAAATCAAGTAGTGTCTTAATGTAATGATTTCAATACAACTAGGTTTGGCAGACTATTCCTAAGCACACTGTATAAAGGACAGAATTTAATTGATACCATTTTGGACATGGGGACATTATGAGTTCATTAGAAATGTTACTAGAATGTGGGCAGGAAAGTCTAGACTAAAAGTCATTCAAACACTTTACAGAATAACACCTAATTTCAATCAATCCAAACTTGTGAGAGAGTAGATAGGGAGATGTCAGCAAAGAAAGCAAAAGAAAGGCCCTCTTCTTTCCAAGCAGGTTGAGAGTATTTATCTTCAAAAATAGGAAGACACAGATGAAAGCAGAAAAGATCAGATAACCATTTGGCTTACTCTCTATGTGGGAGCAGCCAAGTGCTATTCAAGTTGTAGAAGCTTCCAATAGCAGAGCTTTTCATTGGTATTTTTCCCCTGAAACTTGGCTGATACAAGTACCTTCAAATGTGTATTTAAGTGATACATAGCCCAGCTCCCAATGTGTTTCAGGAACCTAGCTCCTGATTCAGTTTTTGACTTTAATTAGTTTTAAGTTTAAATCATGTTGACTCTCCCAAGCAGGAAGAATCTCAAAGCTGACCTGATCAGGTTCTGGGTTTTGGTTCTACAGCGCTGAATCCAAGGTTATTACACAAGACAAATAAGTAAAATCCAGAAGGCCAGTCAGGGAATGACTGTTGGGGAAACCAAGGTTTGGGGAGGAGAAGAAAAATTCAGATGCCAAACCTAGAAGTTGGAGGTAAGAAATAGTCTCAAAGTCAAGTCAGAGCCACTGATGAAGGAATCAGATGACAGGTTCATAGTGTAGAAGTGCGTCAGATTTGCTTGCAGTTACAGGCTAGCATGGACCTTTGTCCACTGTGATAAGTCACATTTTTGCTCTGGGTCTCAGTTTCTTAACTAATAAAAAGGAAAAAATACCAGCTGTCCTCCCTTTAGCTCCAAAATAATTTAAAGAGTCAAATCTTAAAAAGTAAAAAGAAATTCCCTATAGAAAGGAACAAAGAGACTTCTAATTTGAAATACTTATAAGACCATCAGTATAATAATTTTCAATTATTGATCACATAAGCTAAAAAGCCCTTAACTCCCCACTCTCCATGCCCCCACCCCTTGACTTGCCATCACCAACAAGTGACCTGTTTGCTCCTAGACAAAGCCCATCAATCTAGGTTCACTTTGAACCCTGCCCCTCATTCATTCCTTTCTTCAATAGTTTGCTCCCTTAATTTGTTCTTCTCGTCAACATTTCCCTCTCTTCTGACTTCTTCTCCTCATCATATAAAAATGCTCATCACTCCCATCTTAAAAAATTTTTTCTTTGCTTTCATTTATTATAACCTCTCCATTTCTCAGTTTTTTAGGACTAGTCAATAATCCTAGTTGCTTCAACCACTGTAATGTGGCTTCTGCCCTCACCCTACCTAGATGGTTATCACTAGAAGAAAAACTAAAAATGATAATAATTACAATGGTAAGGAAACCAGCATTAAATGATACTTACTGTGTGGGAGGCACTATGAAAATACCTCCATAACAACTCTAAAAAGTACGCAAAATTATTTCTTTCCTTTTTACAGATACATACTTGAGGCCTAACATATTGAAATAACTTCCATAAGACACAGAACTAATCAGTGGTGGAGCCAGGACCGGACCATTGGCCTATCAAGTATAGATTATCAACCTGGTATTCCTTCCTGAGCTCCAGATCCTTTACACAGTTGCCTGATGTCCATCTTCTCCAGACACAGAAATCACAACAAATCCAAAATCAAATCATAATTTTCTTCTCTCTAAATCTGTACCACTCTGGCTAGACACCTCTCCTGCCTACCCCTTTGCAAAACACCACTTTCCTTTTGTTCATTCTGGTGATCAAGCTCTTCCCAGCCCCACAACAAGTGAGCCATGTACTATTCCTGATCTTGCCTTATTTCTTAGAAGCCTCCTATTATTTCATTTCACAGATATTTATTGAGCAGTTGCTATGTGGAGCAGAGTTTAGAGACTAATGATACCAAGATATATAAAATATGATACCTATATTCAATAAATATATAATATAATCAATTGGATTAGGAACAAGCAACTCAAAACAGTTGGAAGAAACTATACAAGTCACCAACTTTAACCTGAAGCATAGCATAGGAATCCACTTTCTGATATCCCAAATGAGTGGGCATCTTAATTTTGCATGGGTGTGCCCAGTGAAGAATAACTGGGGAAGTCTCTATATTAGGAAACATTTTTTTATACCAGACTGAAGTCTATCTCTTTTTGTTCTGCCCTCTGAAAGAACAAATAATAAATTCAAATATTTCATTCTTCTCTTTTCCTTCAACTATTCAAAGCACCTGCAATTATGTTTCATATTTCTTTCTAATTCTTTCTAATTCTGATTGGTCCAATGTAATAATAATATACCACATTAACATAATTATTATGTATTATTAATTGAACCCCACTATAAGCCAATAACTGTGCTAAGATATTGCCATGCAGCAGCCTACCCGTTTGTCCCCTCATACCTACCCCTAAAGAAAGGAGAGTCTGTGAGACGGATCCTTTCAGGGACTTTGCTTCACCTTTGTGCTTACACCTTATGTCTCCCTGTTTGGCCCCAAAGGGTGGCTGGTTAGTCAATGACGGGTAAGATTCCTCAAGGAAGGAAAAACCTGAGCCAGGCACAGTCGCATAGGGGCCATCTGGAGAACTCACGGGGTTGATAGCGGTGGGCATAGACCCCCACCTTCTCCCAGCTAAGGAGAGCTTCTGCCTCTGTAACTACATTCCTTTCCACATCCTGCTTGGGAAGAGATTCAATCACGTGATAACATCAGTTCTCCATCTATTCATGTCAGTAAGTTTCAGCATAAAGGTTGTGTCCCTTGAGGAGGTACTTACAACAAATACTAAGACATCCTGGGACTTTCGGTTCTCCTGTCTGCAGGCAAGCGTGATTGGTTTGAATCGGTTTCCTATTATAATGTATGAGATTCACAGATCTTGAGATTAACAAGCTTTACTTCCTCGTTTGTTAATCAATAAAAGCTATGCATTGGCCCTATTCCAGGCTCAGTCCTTGAGGCTGGAGTCCCTTGGCCCCCGCTTGCATTCTATTCTGGGCTACTGTATTTCTTAACCCTGTGCCTCCCTTCTCGCTTCCCACAGTTTTTGTCCTGCTGGATGCGGCACTAAGAGATGTAGACATATAGCTGAACACACATAGCTCTTATCCTCAGAGATGTTATAATGAACTTGGAGTAATAGCACATATATATAAAATCAGACATTATCAGTGGTGAAAACTGAACTAATTGACTTGTAAGTATAATAATCTGCTCTGTGAAGAGTCTTCTATCAGCTGAAATGATGCTTGAAATAAGTACAAGATCTGGAATGATCACAGCCCAAGAACTTTTACTATTCAAACTCTCTATGTATTCATATGTTTATATTATGTATTTATCTCTATACCTATGTATCTACCTTTCTGTCTATCTATTTATGTCTTGCATGTAGACTACTTAAAAACCAGGTTCAGCTTCGAAATGCATAATATCTAGTTCTCAGAAAATCCTCAGTCACTCTTTCCATCAACACCAGATAGTGTTTCCAACTCTATTGTTCTAAGACAAAAGGTTTACGAATGTAATACTCTGTATTCATATAGAAACATGCACACAGAAAATGAAATGGACCATTACTAATTAAATATCCCTTGACAGCAAGATATAAGGAGCAAGAAAAAAAAAAAAGAGTAGAGAAAAGGAAAAGACTTTCTGCTGGCATTACTTTGTAAACCTATCACAATGGTTTTTATGTTAGAGTTAGGTTTGGAATTGTAAAGAAATTTCTCTGAAGATACCCATCTTTTGGAATAGAATGTCAGGCCAATTTCAATATCTCAAATGCTTATTTTCCAAAACAAAAACAAAGCAAACAAAGTCATTTCCTTCATGGTAGAATGAAATTTATCTTAGTTTATAGGAAATAAAACAATTGTCAAAATAAGTCTCAACTTCTTTGTGGAGAAACATGTTTCCCCAATATAGATATTACAAACATTGGCAGCATATCAGTTTTGAAAAGTAAATAATAAATATAAAATACATATTTGTCATCATTTATCTGTTTCAAATATTAACTAGACAAGGGAATGTAAGGCAAACTATACATAAAGTCATGAAAGCAAAATTTCTAATGATATATAACTGTCATATGCTATATTTAAAGATATACAATAAAAGGTTCACATTATCATATCAAATTTAAATTGAAAATAGACTCTTTTTCTGTTCAACTTGAGTTTCCTAAACTGTATATGCATATTAACAAAAGGTCATCTGTGTTGGGGGATAATGACTCTTTTTGTTTATTTTTTCTTTTTTGTATTTCTGTGTCTTGAAAATCTAATAAAAAATGCTAATAATATTAGTTATCTCTGCTACAATGATACAAAAATGACCCCAAAATTTGAGTGGCTTTTAATAACTACTTATTTCTCAGTCATATCAAGTACTGGAAGCTGTGATTTTGTGTTTTTTCTCCATGCAACTTAAGGTTCAGGATTGTTTAGGCCATGCTGTTCTCATTGCAGAGAGAAAGAGCAAGAGAATTGGCAAAAACATGCAATGGCTCATCAGGTTTCTACTGCATGTGTCTTATGACCACCTGCTCACTTATTATTGGCAAAGCAAGTCACATGAGCAAGCCCAACTTTTGGAGCCCACAGGAGGCACAGACGGTCACATGCAATGAGCAGGTACAAATATTTTTTTCTGCAAAAAATAATGATATTGAATGCATTAATAGCATTTATCACAGAATATAACTATCCCAGTCTGAGGGAATTTCCATACTGAGTAAAGTGTGTTGATCATAAAGGGAACTTAAAATGAACCATACATCTGTATTTTATATATATATATATATACACACACACACACACACACACACACACACACATACATGTGCTCATCAATCTTAATGAAGGTGTTCCAATGCCACTGTCCAATCTGACTTCCTGAGGTAGGTATTTGCCCACTTTGTAAGGAACAGGACCGCACATGCGTAAGCATCAAGACACATGAGGCCGAGAAGGCCAATGTTTGATTTGAGGAAGAAGTAGACACAACATAAAGTGACAGATGCCTAACTAAACTCATTAATACTCTTAGAGTTCTGTTATGTATTGCTTTTATAAAGAACCATAGCTCCATGCCTGTGTAGCAGGTAAACCTGGAGATACGGACTTAGAATTAAATGATAAAAAAGGCATAATTACAAATTTGGGGAATAATTTGAATAATTTTTAAACTGCTTAGAACATGAAGGTCTGTGGTAGTTTGCAAGTTAGAGCTGGCAGGCTAAAGCCAGGATTTTTTTTTTTTTAATAGCATCAAAGAATAAAAGAAAAAGGGAAAGAAAGATAAGAGGAGTGGAAATACATATATTTTTTTCTTTATTTTCATCCTGCACTCTTTAAAGGTAAGCTTTGTTTGAACTATCATGCTCAGGATGAAGTCAAATGCGATGCTGCCCTCTTTATTTCACTAGTGTCAAGCTGCACCAAGTGCTGCTAAACCTTGCATTTTGTATCCGTACCATACACGATCTCATTTTTAAGTGGCTTATAACCTGTCATATAATTTCACACTGAGATGAGAACAAAAGGTTGCAGTCTAGAAGCAATATTTTCATAAATGTTGAAAAATATTCCAGGCCTTTTTGGATACGAATAAATTATTCACTGCAAGACTGTGGACTATGGTCAAATTCTTTTGGGCAGTCCTATGGTTTCCTGAGATGGGGAAGAAAGTGTTTGTCTTCACATCCTTTCCCTCCAAAATGGAAGTTGTGTTTTACACACTCTTGGATTCATACAACATGATCTGTCCCCCCCGCCCCCAAGACTTGTTTATATAAGCTCAAATATTAGCAGAGACCTGTTTAAAGCTAAATTCTTTGGGGATTGGCACTTCTGCCTTGCAGAATGAATTCTACACAGTTGTTCTATCCTGGCGGTTATGTCCAAGAACAGTTCACAGACCAGTCAAACAAGGCTGGAAGGCCAGGGTTAGAGCAAATACTTTGAATCTCTGCCCACGTTACGTCAGAGGTAATAAGTGAGCATCAGTATTTTAGGGACCTGCCCAATAGCAAAGTAAAAAATATATGTGTGTGTGAGTGTGTGTGTGTGTATACATATATATATATATATATATATATATATCATAATTAATTTTAAAAATATATATCAAATATAAATATTCTGTAGCTAAATTCAACTCCCCAGCTGAACCATCTTAGACCTGGGTACATTCTTGCTTATTTGTAAGCACAGAGATGAGCAAGTGATGGTATTTGATATTGTTAAGCCCAAGTATTTGATGCCACTGAGATACCTCCTTTCTTTGTCTTGTCATTGCCACGCAACCCCTGAATACATCTTCAGTAAACGTTATATGAAAAAGATAAGAATGAAGATATCACATAGGATAGGAGCTGGACATACAGAAAGGAATTCAAGTTTCAGCTCCTGTGCTGCAATTGCTAGTTGAATGTTCACAAAATTTTGTTTTTTTCTTTGATTCCTTTTTAAGCCTTGATTTCTTCCCCTATAAAATAGGATTATTGAACAGGATTCTTTCTAAGTATTTTCAGCTCTGAAAAAAAAACAGTTTCTGTACTTTTAGATGTAAGTTCCTCCAGGAATTAGATATATGGGGGGCGGGGGGTGAATACTAAGTTTTTAGCAACAGAGATACTGTGAAATTTTATTTTTTCATTTGTAAATTGACTTATTATAAATGAAATAATTGGGCATGGATCTATATAATGACAATCATCAAAAGTTTTTTTGGGCCCATCTCATCATGCTTGATAATCCTTTCCTTATTCGCAGCTGTATTCCCATCACTAGCTCAGTATTTGGCACATAGGATGAGCTCAGAATACGCGTTGAATAAATCAGCAATGAAGAAATGAATGAACTCATGTCCGCACAGTGTTGTCTTTATTTAACATATGTAAAAATCAAAATTGAGCACAACCACCACAACTGAATGAAAAGGGGATCTAAGTCCACCAACTTGTATTTTTTGTTAAACTGTGTTGTTTCCAGACCACAGGATAGCTGGCTTAGCATAAACTACCCAGGCATGTTCTGTCCAAAAACACTTTCACTCGACACTCTCCTGACCTTTTATGACATTGGCACCTTACACGATGCAGCCACCACTGAGCTGCTGTGGGAAGTGAGGAATCCTGGAGGAAAAACCTGTTTGCAGACCCAAACAAATGGATCCCACTAACCTGGCCAAAACAGAAACTCCCCTCCTGCTTCTCTATACAAGTAAAAGTGCTCCTAATGCTTACCTAAAATCTGCCTTTCTGGAGTTCCACCTTTGTTGAAGGTACTATTACTGACACCCAGTCATAAACAACACTTCTTTTTTTCACTATGATCAAAGTTCAAGAGGTGAAATCCACTGTTCTTTTTCGTTTGAATGAAATCCACTTTTTATTTCTTCATCAGGAAATATATGAAGGCAACATGTTAAGCTCTCGTTGACTGTTTCAGTTCTATGTCTTCTGAGTCATGTATGTATTTCTCATATGTCTCGATATGCAAAAAGAAGAAAGAGCATAGGAAAGAAAAACTAAAAGAGAGAGAGAAAAATTCTCTGTTTCAAATAATGAGCATGTGCACCTTTTTGCCTCAGGCCTTCATACACAATTTAGCCAGGAAGCCAGGGTAGATCATGATTTAGCTTTTGACATCTCCTGCCTTCAGGCCAGGAGAGACTAATACCGATTTCTGACTCTGAGCACGCCACAGGAAAAAAATGTGTGAGAGAGAGAGGCCTTTTATTGACTAAATGATAAAGAGGTTTGTAATGATAAATAACAGTCATTTTATTGTGGAATTCCCCAGAAAAGATGCATTCTGCAGTGTCTGAAGGAGCCTAAAAGCTAAGGTTGGTTCCCTACGGAGCCGAACCTGTTAAACTCCAATTTTTACAGCCAGGGATAGGGGTCACAAATTGCAGGGACCTCTGGCTATTGAAACTGCAAACGCACACTATGCGTTCGTGGTTGCAGCCTGTTTCTTGGCTCAAGGAAAATTCCCTAAGGCTGCATCCAAGAATGATGGGTGGAGGGTGTGTCTGTTAGTCTGTTACCTCTCTAGCTGCATCACCTTCTTCTGGCTCCTCATACTCAGGTTCTGATGCGACCCAGTGCTTCTATGCTCAGGCTGCTGGAGGAATCACTGCCAGTTTTGATCGATAGTTTAATTGTAAACTTTGGGAACAATAATGGATAATTTAGCTTGAACCGTCCATTATGAGCAGTGTTGTCTAGGAGAAAGCCTTCAAAATTAAACAAGAGTTGAACCACGTTATTGCATTTGTACAACTCACCCAGAGTTAAATAAATCCCCCTTTACAAATGCTGTCTTGGCATTCTGTGGAGTTCAATAAACATAGGCCCAGGAAGAGAAGAAGGAAAGAAAATAGTAAATAGACCAAAGCTGGTACTATTTACCTACTCATTTCTTCTGAAACATTATTATTATGACAATAATTCTTTCAAGTGCTCTTTAAATAATGAAAAGAAAAAATAATGTGAATGAGTTATTTTTCAGGGGAAAAATTTTAGTGGAAATTGAAGTCAATAAAATTAAGAAAAGGTGGATGTAAGTTAGCTATAGGGGGAAAAAATCCCTAAAATATCTATAGCATTGATGACTACCAAAAAGCAGACTTCTTAGAGAAATATGTAAGACCATCTGGGCATCATTTCATAAAGAAACTCTGTAAAAAAAAAAAAATAGCAAGGGCATCTTTAAGTCATATCCAGAATTTCAAACTACGAGCCCCAAACCACATGCTTACCGCAGACACTCAACCATCTGTTTAGAACCAGGTGACGGGGGAAGAGGTTGGGGGATGAGGCTCAGATTCAAACTTCAGTGGAAGTTTATCATGGTGTCACACAGGAACATTTTTATTTAAAAAAAATCCAATGAGACATTGAAAAACATATCATGCAGAATAGAGAGACTCTATAATGCAGAGGTTAAAAAAGAGGGCTCTGGAGACAGTTGGGTCAAAGTGCAAGGTCCACAATTTACTTACTAGCTGTGTGACTTTGACAAGCTGCTTAACCTGTCTGTGCCTCAGCTCACCCATACTTTAATTAAGGGTAATATGAGTGTATAGTGCATGGAGTTCTCATGAGTATTAAATAAACTAAAACCTGAAAAGTGCTTAGAACCGTAGAAGGCACATGATAACTGCTAGCTTGAATAATAGCAATTCTAATTGTTATTCCTAAAAAGTGATTAGTTGTCCATTTTCAATAATGTATTTTAAAAAGTCTTTGTATTTCTAATTATAAAGATTTGATCATTCTTTTAGTGGGGGTGGAGGAAAACTTTCTTTTGACAAAGGTCCTTGTCTTAATCTGTGTTTATGCTAACCTTTACTGAAGCCAACATTCTAAGCTATTATGAGGTAGAAAGTAGAGTGGTTAATAGTTTGAATTGTACACTAAAACTGATTTAATTTTACTAACTATTGTCACCCCAATAAATTTAATTAAAAAAATTTAATAGTTGTTTGTCTTGATAAAAGCACCTCATGTCATCCTCTCAACTCATTAATTGACTAGTAATTGACTACTACATTGACTAGTATGATAGTAAATTACCCCGCAGGTCAGTACTAAACTTCAGGCTCCACAGGTCCCTAGCTCTTAAATTCTGCTCTTTTGACCATGTCAGGGCCACTAAGCTCTATCTTCACACTCAAGGCAGCCCTCAGATCCCTGGAATAACTCCAAAGCGAGGAAGCCATATTTAAGAGGCTTGGTGCACTTTGGTTATGAACAAAGGTTCCAGAATCAGATTGACCTGCCTGGGTTCCAGGTTGACTAGTTGTGTGACCTTGGCCATGTGCGAGTTTCCTTATTTGTAAAATAAAAATAATGATGCTTATCTCTCAAGATTGTCATAAGGATTAAAAAGTAATCAAGTACATGAAACACAGAGTTTAAAATAGCAATTGGTTGTTGATATGATTAAAATTGTGTTTTTTAATCAATAAAGTTTTTTTTCTAGACAGACTCCAAGGTAGTGTGCTATTACTTCTACAATGGTTCAGCATTGTTGCTGTTTCGAGATTACCCCATGTGCTGTTTTTCCTGATGAAACTTGTGTCTGTGTCCATTTTCTACAGTTCCTATGCTGGCAATATGTCCAATGCCCCATTCTTTGCTGAAAAAAATAAGAGACCTGGCTCATTCTTTCTAGAGTTCATGTCACTAATGCCCCATGAGTCTATGTATATATGATAACTAATAATAAGATAACTATATAATATATAACTAATAATAAGATAATGCAAACTTCTATTGTAGTGCTTGAATAAATAAAGGTGGGATCCTTAGCCATTAATGGTCAAAATACATATGAAGCTCAGGCTCCAAGTGTATAAAGGTGCCATGAAAACCTGAATTATGTTCAGAGGAGAGTCACCAAGATGGAAAAGAGTCTGCAAACCACACTATAATAGGAGCCAATATAAAGAAAAGTAGGAGGAAGTTTGGGGGAGAGTTAATAACTATCTTAAAGGGCTGTGATGGGGGAACGAAGATAGATGTGATTATGGTCAGAACCGATATCAATAGAAAGAAGGAGAGCTTTTCAACACTTAGAGTATTAGCATCAGTGAAAATGTCTGCCCCCAAAAGAAGACATAATACCATTCCTAGAGACTGCTTGCTGTGCCAACATGTGGGTTGGAGAGAAGAGTCTTATTTGAAGAAAAGATGTGGGATTAGCTGATCCCAAATGCCATCTGAACTCTCAGATTTTATGATCTGATCATGCTTCATGGAATGAGTACCTTAGGGTGCTTTGCTGAGTCTCAGATGCTAGTACTGTGTAATGGATTTGATGACGTCTAGGGGCAAGAACACGCAAACATCCTGTCCATTTCTCAGAGTCTTAGTTCTGGCTCAGGTGCAGAAGTTTTCTTCCTGGACCACCACAAGGTGAAGAGGGCAAAAAGACAGCAGCGAACATGAATACCAAAATAAGAGCTTCTGATTCTATAAAATGCTCCTCTAACCCTGGCAACTGTAAACACAAAAACATTATAATTTCATTAAAATTTGCATCACAAAAATGAAGACTCACACTATGAAGAGACTGTGTGTAGAATAAGTATTAAATTATTCTGTAAAATATTTCCAATACTCTCCTAATTTGAGGACTTTAAAAAAATCTCCCTTGGATTGTCTGAGAAAATCTTCACTCAGATCCTTATTTTTCTTCATTCTTCAAAGCTCTCTTTCTATGTTATTTAAGAGCATGAATTTTCCCATTGATGGAGATATCAAATGCCTTCCATAACCAGATTTAATTTAGAATACCCTCTTCTCTTCTCTTCGTAGACATTTGATTTAGCTTCACCCACACAGGAACTCAGGATAGATAAGCTATTCCTTGCATTGTTATTGACAAATACTTACTTGTTATTGCAATAAACTATGACAATAAGTTATTTGCTATTGACCAAATTTTGACAGTGCCATAAAATATTTTAACTTGAACTGACAAGAGGGTAGACGATCACACAGTCATTTCTCCCAAATAGTACCCGGGGGTGCTTATATACTCTTTCTCCAGAATAAAGAATCCTCTAAGGATTAGAGATGAAGGACCATTACTAACAAGATGTAACTACTAGGTAAGATTTTTTTATGAAACATATTGTATTAAAAATGCATGTAAAATCGGACTGTTTACAAACATGCCCTTGCCATTCTTGATCCTTTACAAGAAAACAGATTAAGGTACTCGCTGAGGAATGCTTTCTAAAAATACTTCTATGTGACCTCTTTTCTTGGGTGACTGACACATACGTGAATCTAGTAAATTAAATCCTGTGGTCAAAAGTCTTCAACCTGCATTTAACCAGTGGCCTGGTAAGCATCCTCAGGATAGCCAGGCAATATGGCTCTGGGGTTGAATAAATGTCTTGGCTTTTATTTATAAAGGCTGTGCTTTTCTTTCTTGCAGTTGAAATCTTGTAAATATGTTGATTTTGGGTTTTCAATGGTGAATTAAAATTGCCAGCTCATGTAAATCAGTTTGTTCCATTATTAATCGAGTTTAATTAAGGTAGACTTCTCAAACATTCTTTTTTCACTTCTACCCTTTTCTGTGGAACTTTAAATCCTATGGCCGGTTCCAATATAGCTATGCAAACCGTCAGGTCTGAAGAGGTTTCCTAGAATAAATGTCTGCAGAGGTCACACTTGATATATGAGGTACAACAATTAAGTTTCTAAGATGCGTACAACAAACGCATCCTAGAAAAAGTGCTACATACCTCATTGCTAGATAGGACTACGGTCACCTTCAAAGACCTCCCCTTGGAAAGCTATGCACCAATGCTAGCACCTAGTCCACCCTTCAAAGCAGCTTTGAAGTACTTTTTCTGGAATGGCCATCAGAGCTATCGTCATATTACCATCGATATCCTGAATGTCATGTCATCAAAATGTCTTCCTTTCAATATTTCCTTTATTTTTAGGTAAAGAAAGAAGTCATTGGGGGCCAGATCAGGTGAGTAGGGAGGGTGTTACAATATAGTTATTTGTTTAGTGGCTAAAAATTTCCTCACAGACAGTGCTGTGTGAGCTGGTGCATTGTCGTGATGGAAGAGCCATGAATTGTTAGCAAAAAATTCAGGTCGTTTTCGTCTAACGTTTTCACACAGCCTTTTCAGCACTTCCAAATAGTAAATTTGGATAACTGTTTGTCCAGTTGGTACAAATTCATAATGAATAGTCCCTCTGATATCAAAAAAGGTTAGGAACATCATTTTGACTATTGATTTGGACTAATGGAACTTTTTTGATTGTGGAGAATTGGCTGACTTCTACTGTGCACTTTGACGCTTTGTTTCATGTCGTATTGGTACACCCATGTTTTATCACCAGTGATAACATGACCCAAAACATTGTCTTGCCTTTCCAACAACTCTTGGCAAACTTTGACTCTCCTTTGTTTTTGTTCAACAGTGAGCTCCTTCGGGACCATTTTTGCACACACCTTTCTCATGCCAAGATTTTCAATTAAGACTTTCCCAGCTGTTTCTCTCTTGATGTTTACTTGGTCTGCTATGCTTGTCACAGTCAGCCGATGATTTTGATGCACAATTTGACAAAGTTTTTCTATGTTTTTGTCCATTCTGCTTGTTACTGGATGCACTGAACTCTCTTCATCAGTGACGTGGTCTCTCCCCTCAGAAAAAACGTTTAATCCATTTGTACACTGCCGTTTTCTTCATGGCATTATCCCCATAAGCTTGAACTAACATGTCCCAGATTTCACTTCCACTCTTGTCAAGTTCTTTAACAAGAAATTTAATGTTTGTTTGTTTGTTGCTCTAATTCCTGCTCAGACATTCTCAGGATGGCACACAAAAACATGCAACAACAATGATGAATGTCACTCGGTAAGACACCGCCACATGTCTACAGCTGTTAAGACACTGATATGCCAAGGTTATAAAACCGTACAGAGCTGTTTGTACAGGGCTGCCAATGTAAGCTCATAGTGGTAAGTTTGCAAACGTAATTGTCAGAGCTCCTTCTCAGGACTCATGGATTCTTTTCTTCCTATCACTGGGAGGCTATGGAATTTTGTCCTTAATCTGGTTGTGCCTATTTCACCTGAGAAGGAAAGCAAGGCTATTGATATTTTAATTTCAGGTTATAAAAAAAATATAATGAAATATCTTTCTTTTAGAGATAAATATACCCTTTTAATAAAAAACCAGTATGTTGTAAATATGTCCTCTTTATCAATATCCATTGGATATAGTCACTTAGAAAAGCATTTACCAAGACACTGAGTTGAGTGTCATATTTTTTAAGCCTTCTGTTGGCTTTTCTCACTTGGTGGAGAAAGGAGAAATATATTTATATTCAGACATATGTATTCCGCAAAAGAGGAGCTATGTGTCATGTTGCATTTAACTTTGAACAAAGTTTGATTAAACAAGATTTACCAATAGCCCTTTTCATTTTTTTATGTAGCATTTTACTCTTTTTGAGCCTTCCTTCTTTTCTTCCTGCCTTATCTAAACATCTATCCTTCATCTTCTTTTGGTAATTTTTCTCTTCTTTTTATTTTCTTCTTTCCAGACTACTTGGAATATCTCAAGAAAGCTATTGGTGCTCTACCCCCAAAATACACATAGCACCAAATCTTTTTGACAACTTTGAGTTATTGACAAGTACAAGAAACAGTTTGATGGCCTAAGAACCTATATTCTCAACAGAAAGATTAAAAGTCTGTAATGACAATAACCCTCGTATAAATTAATTCCAAAGTCTAATAACTGGTTAAAGGAGCATCACAGAGATCACATGAGTAACATCCCAAGAGTTTCCTGGAGAACCCTAAAGTATAAATATAATACAAATTAATCCGTTTCCCAAATTTCCTGGGGTCCAACTGACTGTTTTTTTTTTTTAGTTGATAAATTATAAGAAAGGAAGTACTATAACTGGAAAGATTAATTTCATTGTATTCATTGAGTGCTAACAATGTGTCTAGTTATTGGGCGATGAGGGTAATGGGGCCTTGCTCTCTTAGGGGTCTTCAGTCAAGAGGGGTTATTGATGAGTCCATAGATAATCCTTGCTCCTTGTTGTGAAGGCTTTGATGAAGACATGTTGGGAACAGTGGTGTCCCCAGGAGATCCCAGGGATGGCTCACCAGGCCAGTGAAGTACCACTAAAAGTTAACCTGGTGCCATAGACTGAATGTTGGTACCCCGCACCCCCACAAATTCATGTTAAATCCTAAGGCCCAATGTAATGGTATTAGGAGCTGGGGCCTTTGGGGGGTGATTAGGTCGTGAAGGTGGAACCCAGAAGACTGAAATTAGTGACTTCATAAAAGAGGCTCCAGAAACCTCCCTTACCCCTTCCGCAATGTGAGGACACAGCACAAAGACGGCCATCTTAAACTAGAAAGCTCTCACCAGACACCAAATTTACCAGTGCCTTCATCTTGGACTTCCAAGCTCTCAGAATGGTGATAAATAAACTTTTGTTGTTTAGGAGCCACTCAACTTATAATATTCTGTTTTAGCAGTCCAAATGGACTAAGACACCTGGTTAAAAGGGAGCAGAGGCGTGTATGTGTGTGTTGGGAGAGGAATGGCATGCAGAGAGAGGAAAAGCATACCCCATACCTAGCAGTATGAACAACATGGGGTCTTAAAGAACAAGAATTAAATTTGGAATTACTAGAGCACCAAGTTTGAAGGAAACTGAGATGGGAAATAAGAGAATATATTTTGACATGGGCTTATACTTTATATTAAAAGGCTTGAAAATTTAAAAATATATGACATGAAGACATTTGTGAGATTTTAAAAGGCAAATGTCATAATTGAATTTTTACTTGCATGTCTTTTGCCATGTGGCAAATCCCTCTCAAGGGCTTGCACTGGAAAAAAAGAAAATGATGAAGAGACAGATATAACACCTCCTGCTAGGAAATTTTGTTTTTTGCATCTTGAATCATCACCAAGGACTGTATTTTCTCTGTCCTTTGATAGGAAAGAATAGACTTAGAAATGGAGAAAGTTTCTTTTTCTTTCTCTTCCTGTATAGAGAGAAAGTATCTTTTCTTTTTCTTCCTTCAGCTTCAGCTGAAATCTTGGTCCCTAGTCCAAGTCTTGTATTTTTTTTTAAATGTGTTTTAAAACAAACGAACATCCTTGACAGAAACAGCTTTGATGTGTAATATTTCATAATTTAAATGATGGCTTTCTTCCACATATACACAAAAATGTTCTGAGAAGTGTCAATTACAGGATTATTCACTACTTTAAACATAAATTATTTGAGCACTGCTCTGGTCTTTCTTTGTTTATTTAATAATTATGTTTTTAAGATGCCTTCACTTGCTTTCTGAGTAATGGATACTGGGATTTTTTTTTTCATTTTCAAATTTTTATTATAAAGTTGAATTTGTGCCATTCTGGGAATCCTGACCAGAAAATAATTTACCTTTTGAAGTTCATCATATTGTTTAATAAGATGAAACTTCTAAGTTGGCTATCTCTAAAAATGAGAGAATAAATTAATCTCCTCAAGGAAAAAGAAGAAAAAGAGGAAGAAGGGGAAGAAGAGGGAGAAGAGGGAGAAGAGGGAGAGGAAGGAGAGGAAGAAGAGGAAGGAGAGGAAAGAAGAGGAGGGAGAGGAGGAGATGGGAGGGGGAGAAGAGGGAGGAGGGGGAATGGACACAAAAATAGCAGACCTTTAATGGAAAATATAGGGGAAAGAATTGTGCCCAGTAGGCATTCCAGATAATAATCCATCAACAAGCAGGGGCATTTTGAGGTCTTGAGGACTCTGGGCACAGCTTTGATGACCCTCAAAATTCTTGTCAAATCCTAAGGCCCAATGTGATAGTGTTAGGAGTTGGTCATACACATTGCCCCTAAAAGACACATTGGCTTGAGGCCCATGGGCAGCCTGCTTCCCCGACACTGTGCTCATGGGAGAGACAGTAGGATGCTGGTCATTCTTCTGTGAACACACCCCTTGAATATCCCACAGGGATCCTTAGACCTTCCCAAGCTACCTCCAGTCAAGACCTGGAGCATCCTTTTTTCTTTTCTTTCTTTATTTTTTTCTAAACTTTTGATTTTGACTTGATTATAGATTTTTTTTTTTTTTTTTTTTTTTTTTTTTTTTAATTAATTTATTTATTAGTTTCAGGTGTACAAAACAAGGTAATACTTAGACGTTCATCATTTATATCCCTCATACTGTGAACCCCCCTCCCCCCATCCACTATCCCTCCGACCTCACACTGAACCATCACATTATATATATAAAATTATAGTTGGCATTCATTAATGTTTAGCTTCTGATGTACAATGCCATGATCAGGTATCCACAGTATCCCTGAGGTGGTCTCCCAAATAGGACGCATGTCCATCGGATACCCAACAAAATCTTTACAACATTATAGAATACCTTCCCCAAATTAATTTTCAAAAGAAAAACCCTGAGGCCATCTTGTGGTTACCAGCTGCTTCCAAATCCCTTCACCTTTCCCCTTATCCCCAACCCCCTCCCACACACCCATCTAACCACTCTCGGTTTTTTCTCTGCGTCCCCAAAACTGACTCTGATTAGTTCATTCACATAGTCTTTTCTTTAGATTCCATATATAAGTGAGATCATATGGTACTTGTCTTTCTCTTTCTGACTTATTTCACTTAACATAATGTTCTCTAGATCCATCCATGTTGCTGCAAATGATAAGATTTCTTTCTTCTTTATGGCTGCGTAATACTCCATTGTATAAATGTACCACAGCTTCTTAATCCAGTCATCTACCGATGGGCATTTTGGTTGTTTCCATATCTTGGCTATTGTGTATAGTGCTGCAATAAACATAGGAGTGCATACAGATTTTTGAATTGGAGTTTTGGATTTCTCCGGGTAGATGCCTAGGAGTGGAATTACTGGATCATAGGGTAGTTCCATTTTCAGATTCCTGAGATACCTCCATACTGTTTTCCATAGTGGCTGCACTAATCTGCAGTCCCACCAACAGTGCACTAGCGTTCCCTTTTTTCCACATCCGCGCCAGCATTTGTTGTTTGTTGATTTATTGATAATAGCCATTTTGACTGGAGTGAGGTGGTATCTCATTGTGGTTTTTATTTGCATTTCTCTGATGGTTAGTGAGGTTGAGCATTTCTTCATATGTCTTCTTGCCTTCTGTATGTCCTTCTTAGAGAAATGTCTCCCCAAGTCCTCTGCCCATTTTTTAATTGGGTTGTTTGTTTTTTTGGAGTTGAGTTGAGTAAGTTTTTTATAGATTTGTGATATTAATCCCTTATCAGATATATCATTGGCAAATATCTTTTCCCATACAGTAGGATCCCTTTTTGTTTTATTGATGGTTTCCTTTGCTGTGAAAAAACTTTTTAGTTTGATGTAATCCCACATGTTTATTTTTTCTCTTACTTCGCTCGCGCGAGGGGATATATCAGTGAAAATCTTACTCCGGGTAATGTCCATGAAGTTTCTTCCTATATTTTCTTCTAGATATTTTATGGTTTCAGATCTTACATTTAAGTCTTTAAGCCATTTTGAATTTGTTTTTGTATATGGTGTAAGGAGGTGGTCCAGCTTCATTTTCTTGCATGTGTCCGTCCAGGTTTCCCAACACCACTTATTGAACAGACTATCTTTACCCCATCGTACATTCTTGCTTCCATTGTCGTAGATTAGATGGGCATATAGGCATGGATTTACGTCTGGACTCTCTATTCTGTTCCATTGATCTATGTATCTATTTTTATGCCAGTACCATGTTGTTTTGATTACTGTAGCCTTGTAGTATAGTTTGAAATCAGGTATCGTTATACCTCCCACTTTGTTCTTATTTCTCAAGATTGCTGAGGCTATCCGGGGTCTTTTATGGTCCCATATAAATTTTAGGATTATATGTTCTATTTCTGTGAAAAACGTCGTTGGTAGTTTGATAGGAATTGCGTTGAATATGTATATTGCCTTAGGCAGTATGGACATTTTAATTATATTAATTCTTCCTATCCATGAACATGGAATGTGTTTCCATCTATTTATGTCTTCTTTCATTTCTTTCTTCAGTGTTGTATAATTTTCTGAGTACAGATCCTTTACATCTTTGGTTAGATTTATTCCCAGATATTTTATAGTCTTTGGAGCAATTGTAAATGGAATTGTTTTTTTAATTTCTCCTTCTGCTATTTTATCATTGGTATATACAAATGCAACTGATTTCCGAATATTAATTTTATATCCTGCTACTTTACTAAATTCATCTATCAGTTGTAATAGTTTCTTGGTGGAGTCTTTAGGGTTCTCTATATATAGTATCATATCATCTGCATATAATGATAATTTTACTTCCTCCTTACCAATTTGGATGCCTTTTATTTCTTTTTCTTGTCTGATTGCTGTGGCTAGAACTTCCAGCACTATGTTGAATAGAAGTGGAGAAAGTGGGCAACCTTGTCTTGTTCCTGATCTTAGGGGGAATGGTTTTAGCTTTTCCCCATTGAGTATGATGTTAGCTGTGGGTTTGTCATATATGGCCTTTATTATGTTAAGATATGATCCCTCTATTCCCACTTTCTTAAGGGTTTTTATCATAAAAGGTTGCTGTATTTTATCAAATGCTTTTTCTGCATCTATTGATATGATCATGTGATTTTTATTTTTCATTTTGTTAATGTGGTGTATCACATTAATTGATTTGCGGATGTTGAACCACCCCTGCATACCAGGGATGAATCCCACTTGATCATGGTGTATGATCTTTTTAATGTATTGCTGAATTCTGTTTGCTAATAATTTGTTGAGAATTTTTGCATCTATGTTCATTAGAGATATCGGCCTGTAGTTTTCTTTCTTTGTGGTGTCTTTGTCTGCTTTTGGGATCAGGGTGATAGTGGCTTCGTAAAAAGTGTTTGGGAGTCTTCCTTCCTTCTGGATTTTTTGGAAGAGCTTGAGGAGAATAGGTGATAATTCTTTTTTGAACGTTTTGAAAAATTCACCTGTAAAGCCATCTGGTCCAGGGCTTTTGTTTGTTGGGAGATTATTGATTACTGATTCAATTTCCCTGGTGGTAATCAGACTGTTCAGGCTTTCTGTTTCTTCTTGAGTTAGCTTTGGAAGGTTGTGCGCCTCTAGAAAATTGTCCATTTCTTCAAGGTTGTCAAATTTGTTGGCATATAGTTGCTCATAGTAATTTCTTACAATTTTTTGTATTTCTGTGGTGTCTGTTGTCACTTCTCCTCTTTCATTTCTGATTTTATTAATTTGGGTCCTCTCTCTCCTTTTTTTAATGAGTCTGGCTAAAGGTTTGTCAATTTTGTTTATCTTCTCTAAGAACCAACTCTTGGATTCATTGATCTTTTGTATTGTTTTTCTGGTTTCTATTTCATTTATTTCTGCTCTGATCCTTATTATCTCCTTCCTTGTGCTCCCTTTGGGTTTATTTTGCTGTTCTTTTTCCAGATCCCTTAAGTGTGAAGATAAACTGTCAATTAGTGATGTTTCTTGTTTCTTTAGGTAGGCCTGCAGTGCTATGAACTTCCCTCTTAGGACTGCTTTCGCAGCATCCCATAGATTTTGGGTCGTCGTGTTCTCATTCTCATTTGTCTCAAGATATCTTTTGATTTCTTCTTTGATCTGCTGCTTGACCCATTCATTATTTAGCAACATGTTATTCAGCCTCCATGAATTGGTGTATCTTCCTGGTTTTTTTCCCCTGTAGTTCATTTCTAATTTCATAGCACTGTGGTCAGAGAAGACAATTGGTATGATTTCAATTTTCTTAAATTTATCGAGGCTTGTCTTGTGTCCTAACATATGATCTATTTTAGAAAATGTTCCATGAGCACTTGAGAAGAACGTGTATTCTGCAGCATTGGGGTGAAATGCTCTGAAAATATCAATTAAGTCCAACTGCTCCAAAGTATCATTTAAGGCTGTTGTTTCCATATTGATTTTCTGTCTGGAGGACCTGTCCCTTGTTGTCAGAGGTGTGTTGAAGTCCCCTACTATGATAGTGTTGCTGTTGATCTCTGTCTTTATGTCCATCAGTACCTGTTTTATATATTTAGGTGCTCCTATGTTAGGTGCATAGATGTTTACTAGGGTTATGTCCTCTTGTCGGATCGATCCCTTTATTATTATATAGTGCCCATCTTTGTCTTTTAATATTTTTTTCATTTTAAAGTCTATTTTGTCAGATATAAGTATTGCAACTCCAGCTTTTTTTTTGCTTCCATTTGCATGAAATATGTTACTCCAACCCTTCACTTTCAGCCTGTGTGTGTCTTTTGATCTGAAATGAGTCTCTTGTATACAGCATATACAAGGGTCTTGTTTCCTTATCCACTCAGCCACCCTATGTCTCTTGATTGGAGCGTTTAATCCATTTACATTTAAAGTGATTATTGATAGGTACATAGTTATTGCCATTTTTAGATTTGTAGTAAATTGTTTTCATCTTTCTTCTATTTACAGAAGTCCTTTTAGTATTTCTTGCAATGCTGGCTTGGTTGTCATAAATTCTTTCAGTTTGTTCTTTTCTGGGAAGCTCTTTATCTCTCCATCAACTTTAAATGATAGCCTTGCTGGATAAAGCAATCTAGGTTGTAGGCCTTTGTGTTCCATCACTTTGAGTATCTCCTGCCACTCCCTCCTTGCCTTCAATGTTTCTGTAGAAAAGTCATTTGATAGTCTTATGGGAGTTCCCTTGTATGTAACCTTCTGCCTTTCTCTTGCTGCTTTCAAGATTCTCTCTTTGTCTTTAAGCTTTGCCATTTTAACTATAATGTGTCTTGGTGTGGGCCTGTTTGGGTTTATCCTGGTTGGAACTCTCTGCACTTCCTGGGCTTGTATGTTGGTTTCCTTCATCAGGTTAGGGAAGTTTTCGGACATTATTACCTCAAATATGTTCTCAATCCCTTGCTTCTTCTCTTCGCCTTCTGGTATTCCTATGATGCGCATGTTGTTGCGCTTGATGTTATCCCAGAGGTCTCTTAACCCATCTTCATTGTTTTTTATTCTTTTTTCTTTCTGTTGTTCAGTTTGAGTGATCTCTGCTAACTTGTCTTCTAAGTCGCTGATTCGATCCTCTGCTTCATCTAACCTGCTGGTCATTCCTTCAAGTGAGTTCTTAATTTCGGTAATTGTGTTTTTTAGTTCTAGCTGGTTGTTCGTTAAGATTTCTACATCCTTTTTTAGCTCTAACTGGTTGTTCTTTATGATTTCTATATCCTTCTTTATGTCTTCTCTAAGCTCCTTAAACATTCTTATCACCAGTGTTCTGAACTCTGTCTCTGACATGTTGGTTACCTCTGCTTCATTTGGTTCCAGTTGTGGAGGTTTCTTCTGTTCTTTTATTTGGGACATGTTTCTTTGTCTCCCCATTCTGACTGACTCTCTGTGTTTGCTTTGATGTATTAGGAAGATCCCCTAGAGCTCTTAGTTCTTGCTGGGTTATCTTATGTAGTATGTGTCTTTTATATTTGACTTGGACTACTTCGTTCTTCTCTGCATGTGCTCCACAGGAGGCTCGTGTGTTTAGTATATCGTCCTGTTCAAGAAGAACTTTGATTGCTTTTTGCTTGTGAGTAGGTGGGCTTAACTCCTAGGCCGTCTAGTTGTGAAACTTGGCTCTGCTCACCACAGGGTGTTCTGCTGGGTGAGGGTTGGCCACTTAAATGAGGTTTGGCCTCTATGGGCTCTTGTGCCTTCAGAGAATTCCCTCTGGGTGTGTGACTTGTAGGTCAAACTCGGTAGTACTCTGGTTTGGTCCAGAGTTGGCTTCTGGAAAATGTTGAATCTTGTGCCTCTTAAGCTGGGCCCTGGTAGGGCAGTTTCAGCACAAATCAAGTTACCAAGTACAACAACAACAACAACAAAGAAAACAAATCAAGTACATTCACAAATAAAATACAACCGACAATCCCCCCTCAACATAGGCAAAGATATCAAAGCAATAATGACAGAACAAAGCAAATCACTACAAGCAAAAAAAAAAAAAAAAAAAAAAAAAAAGGAAGTACCAAGCAAAGCAAAACAGAAAGCAGAACCAGTCTTGGCTTAAGCCCACCAGGTAATCTCCAGGTTGTCCTCTGCTGTGCCAAAGAGTTCCCTGCCTATTGCGCAGGCAGCGCTGGTCACCTGGTGCCCAGAGTGAATTTGGGAGTGTAGATTTAAATGCGAGGGGCTGAGGGGTCTGGATGACAGTTTTCAGAGAGACCATGCAGTTTCTGTCCTTTCCTGCACAAATGCACGCTGAGAGTAGCTCCACCAGCCCTGTGCCCAGTACTCCTGAGTCTTAGGGCCCTCCTTCCGTGGGTGACTTGTAGGTCAAACCCGGTAGTACTCTGGTTTGGTCCAGAGTTGGCTTCTGGATATGTTGAATCTTGTGCCTCTTAATCTGGGCCCTGGTAGGGCAGTTTCAGCACAAATAAAGTTACCAAGTACAACAACAACAACAACAACAACAAGGAAAACAAATCAAGTACATTCGCATGTAAAATACAACCGACAATCCCCACTCAACATAGGCAAAGATATCAAAGAAATAAAGACAGAACAAAGCAAATCACAACAAGCAAGGAAAAGAAAAAAAAAAAAGAAGAGAAAGAAAGAAAAAAAAGAAAAAGAAAAGAAAGGAAAAAAGAGAAGAACAAAGCAAAACAACACAAAACAAAACAAAAACAAAAGCAAAAAAACAAAAAAGCAAAACAAAACAAACAAACAAACAAAAAAAAAAAAAAAATCACCAAGCAAAGCAAAACAGAAAGCAGCACCAGTCTTGGCTTAAGCCCACCAGGTGATCTCCAGGTTGTCCTCCGCTGTGCCAAAGAGTTCCCTGCCTAGTGCGCAGGCATCGCTAGTCACCTGGTGCCCAGAGTGAATTTGGGAGTGTAGATTTAAATGCGAGGGGCTGAGGGGTCTGGATGACAGTTTTCAGAGAGACCATGCAGTTTCTGTCCTTTCCTGCACAAATGCACGCTGAGAGTAGCTCCACCAGCCCTGTGCCCAGTACTCCTGAGTCTTAGGGCCCTCCTTCCAAGGATGAGTGGGAGGGGGCGGGCGGGAGATCTCTAAGCTGCTGAAAGCCGGGAGCTGCGACTGCCGCTTACTGCTGAACTCAGGGATTGCTTCCGCGGTTGCCCTTGCCCCGCCGCAGGCCAGCCAGAAAGGGTGGGGCCTGGGGATGGAGGGGTCTCCTCCCTCCCAGGCCAGCCACTCACACTCCTCCCGCAGGCCTGAAAAGGTGGTGGCTGGGGGTGTGGGAGTCTCCTCTCTCCTCGTCCAGCGAAAATCCCCTCCTCCCAGCCTCTTCCGATGGTCAGAGCCGGCTGCCAATCTTCCCAGCGCCTGAGCGCAGACGCCCCTCTGTAATCTGACACTGTTTCTCAGTTAGGGGTAGTTTGAGTCTCTGGAAGGGCGGGGGGAGGATTCGAAAAGCGCGGTGAGGGGCCCAGGTGTGGCGTCTCAGTTCTTTGTCTGCCCTAGGGCCCACGAGCTGCCCGCCCCGGCGGGAGCGATCAACTGTGGGACGCAGGGAAAGAGCTCACCTCCTGGACCCTACGCTCTCCGCCACACCCTGGGCTCCCGTGGGACTCTAGAGCCCCGGGTGCTGCCCTCCACTTTTTCTGTGAGCACGCTCCTCCCCCCCGCTCGCCCACCTAGTGCACCTCAAAGCAAACCTTCCACGAGCCTCCGACCGACCTGGGAGCCGCGCAGCAACGCTGCACGGCCTGTGCTCCGCTTCCAGGAGTCTGCGTTCCGTAGTCCCGGCGCCGCCGGCCTCGGCTCCGCGTGGGTGGGGGTGGGGGGGCGCGCTTCCACTTCGCTGTCCCGCCTCCTCCCCTGCTTGTAATCCGCGCACACCTTCAGGCAAATTCCTCCACGAGTCTCCCCGCTGTTCTGCGTGTTCTATATCTCCCTGTGTCTTTAGAGCTGCAGTTTACCGCCAGCCGCCACCGCCGGCTTGATTCCACCGCGCGACCGCGCGTTTCCTCTCCGCTCCCTTCTTTCTTCCCCTGCTCGCCCAATTTGCGCAGCTTCAAGTAATCCTTACACGAGTCTCTTAGGAGTCTCTTAGCTGTTCTGCGTGATGAGCGAAGAGTTGTTTGATGGGTTATATGTCCCGTTTGTAATAAAATCCGGAGGAGAACTCAGAAAATGTGCCCCGCTGCCGCCATTCCTATGACGTCATCCTCTAAAGTCTTGATTATAGATTTAACAAAGCTGCAAAATAATACACAGAGTTCCCATATAAACTTCACCCAGGTTTTGCCAATAATAACACTTTCTATAAGAATGGTACAGTATTAACACCAGGAAACGTGTGTGTGTGTGTGTGTGTGTGTGTGTGTGTGTTCTATGTCATTCTACTTGTATCGTGTACATTTCTATAACCACCAAGCAATAAAGGGACAGAACTTTTTATCACTGCAAAGATACTACAGCTTTAAAGCTACAACCAGCCCCTACTACCAATAACCCTAAGCCTTGACAACCACGAATCTCCATTTTTATAATTTTGACACTTCCAGAATACTCCATAATGTTATATAAATGAAATCATACATTTATAAAACCTTATATAACATTTTGTGATTGCCTTTGTCATTCAGCATAATGTCTTTGAGATCTATCCAGATTGTTGAGTTAGTAGTAGTTTATTCTCTTTTTATTTCCCTTTTAAATAGAATTTATTTTTTTGGAGTAACTTCAGATTCAGAGCAAAACCGAGCAGGATTTATGGAAGTTCCTACATATCGCCTGCACCCACATGTGCAAAACTTCCCTCAATATCAATATCCTACACTAGAGTGGTCCATTTGTTACAATCAATGAACCTACATTACCATCATTACAATCTAAGGTCCATAGTTTACAGCAGGGTTCACCCTTGGTGTTGTACATTCTATGGGTTTTGACAAATGAATAATGAACTGTATCTACCATTTTGGAATCATACAGAATTGTTTTCACTGCCCTAAAAACCCTCTGTGTTTTGCCAATTCTTCCTTCCCTCCCCTTAACTCCTGGCAACTGCTGATCTTTTTACTGTCTCTCTAGTTTTGCCTTTTCTAGACTGTCTTACAGTTGGAATCATACAGCATGTAGCAGTTTCAGATTTGGTCCTTTCACTTACTAATAAACCTGTAAAGTTCCTACATATCTTCCCATGGCTTGTTAGCTCATTTTATTTTAGCACTGAATATTATTCCATTGTCTGCATGGACCAGATTTTTTATTCATTCACCTTCTGAAGGACATCTTGGTTGCTTCTGAGTTTGGCAATTATGAATAAAACTGCTCTAAATATTATATGCAATTTTTTTGTGTGCACACATATTTTCAACTCATTTGAGTAAATATAAAGAAGCATGATTGCTAGGTCATATGATTAGAGTATGTTTAGTTTTGTAAGAAACAGCCAAACTGTCTTTCAAATTGGCTTTGGCATTTTGCATTCCCACCAGCAATTAATGGAAGTTCCTGTTATTCCACATCTTCACCAGCATTTCATGCTGTCAATGTTCTGGATTCTGGTCATTCTAATAAGTGTGCAATGATATCTCATTGTTGTTTTACTTTGAACTTCCCAGATGGCATGTGATATGGAGCATATTTTCATATGCTTATTTGCCATCTGTATATTTTCTCTGATGAGGTCTTATGTTCAGGTTTTTTGCCCATTTTTTTTTTAATTGGGTTGTTGGTTTTCTTGTTGTAGAGTGTTATGAGTTCCCTGCATATTTCATATAACAGCCCTTTATCAGATATGCCTTTTGCAAATATTTTCTCCAACTCTGTGACTTGTCTGCTCATTTGATTGACGGTGTATTTCACAGAGCAGAAGTTCTTAATTTTAATGAGGCCCAACTTATCAATTATTTATTTTGTGGATTGTGCCTTTAGTGTTGCATGTATAAAGTTAAAACCATGTTCAAGGTCATTTAAATTCTCTACGTTATCTTAGAGATTTATAGTTTTGCATTTTGCATATCAGGCTCTGATGTATTTTGAGTTAAATTTTGTGAAGGGTGTAAGGTGTGTATCTAATTTGTTTTCCTGCACATGGATGTACCATTTGTTTCAAAAGGCTATCTTTTCTTCATTGTATTGCCATTGCTCCTTTGTCAAATATCATTTGACTATATTTATGCGGGTCCACTTCTGGGCTTACTATTCCATTCCAGTGGTATATTTGTCCATTCCTGCACCAATACCACACTCTCTTAATTACTGTAGCTTTATAATAAGTCTTGAAGCTGGGTAGTGTCAGTTCTCCAACTTTGTCTCCTTTAATATTGTGCTGGCTATTTTGTCTTGCCTTCCTATATACAGTTGACCCTTGAACAACAGGGATGCAGACCACCTGTGCAGTAAAAAGAAATCCATATATAACTAAGTCAGCCCTCCACATAGATTCCCAGCTGCCAGTTAACTCCTGAACAACACAGGTTTGAACTGCACAAGTCAATTGAACAGTCCCCTTGGCTTTTCAGTTTAAGACCCTGGAGAGGAGGCATATGATCGTAGCTGAAAAGCTTGTAGTTTCTCATTATTAAGTTTCATGTTAGTTGTTGGGCTTTTTTTTATAGGTATTATTTATGAGGTTGAAGAAGACCCCTGCCATTCCTAGTTTGCTGAGAGATTTTTGTCATGAATGGTTATTGGATTTTGTCAAATGCTTTTTCTGCATCTATTGATAGGGTCATGTGATTTTTTTATTTTTTAGGCTGTTGATGTGATGGATTACATTAATTGATTTTCAAATGTTGAACCAATCTTGCATATCTGAGATAAATCAATTGGGTCAAGTTGCATAATTACTTTTAAACATTGTTCTATTCAATTTGGTAATATTTTGCTGAGGTTTTTACTTCCATGTTCATGAGAGAGATTAGTCTGTAAGTTTTCTTGTATTATATTTTTCTGTTTTTAATATTAGGGTAATGTTGACCTCATAGAATGAGTTTGAAAATTTTCCCTCTGCTTCTACCTTCTGAAAGAAATTGTGGAAAATTGGTATAATTTCTTCCTTAAATGTTTAGTTTAATTCACCATGAACTCATCTGTGCCTGACACTTTCTGTTTTGGAAGGCCATTAATGATTTAATTTCTTTATTTGATATAGGCTATTCAGATTGTCTGTTTCTTCCTGTGTGAGTTTTGGCAGGTTTTGTCTTTTAAGAAATTAGTCAATTTTACTTACATTATCAAACTTATGGTCATGGAGTTATTCATAGTATTTCTTTATTATACCCGAGGTGCCAAAAAAATGTATACAAGTGGACACTTTGGTCTGCGTTGCTCAAGCAGTAGTTTGCCATAATCAAAATTGTCTGGACACTGATGGAAACCAATTTGAGAACCTCTTGTCATTGCAGAAGTCAAACGTGACTTGTATTCATCTTCTGGTATCAGTATACATTGAGTATTGCAATTTTAATATAGTTTTCCTTTCTTAAAATGTGTCTACATTTTTTGGCACCCTCTGTATTTTTACTATCCATGGGATCTATGGTGATGGCTACTCTTAATTTCTGATATTAATAATATTTGCCTTCTTTCTACTTAGCCTGGCTAGAGGCTTACAAATTTTATTGATTCTCTTTTGAGCATCTTTTTTTTTATTTCTTAAGCAAAATCTTTTCCTCAACCACATTATGTGGTGAGACTCCTTCCATGTCAGGTTCTACAGAATAATGCCTCCAGTCATCACAAGTCAGGTAGACTCATGGGGTGACAGCATGGAACACCAGTCTTCACTACATATCCAAGTCACTTTCTATAAGAAAAACCTGTGAAACTTATTATAGACATCTTCTCCCATATTTAATGATATTTCAGCTAAAATAACAATGCTCTTGGAGAGAGGTTCTGACCTTGTATTGCGTTATTGGCTATGACCAAGAAATGAACCTTGTCCTGTCACCTCTGTACTTCCATTCAAGACCTTAGACATGTGACTATTAACATGAACAGGACATTACGTTTTAAAGATCTCGCATAGCTATTTAAATATAATATTAAATGGTATGAGCAGATATTCTTGATATTTAACAGCCTAGGAACTGGATCAGATCTACCTTAGAAACACCTCAGATTTTTTAATTTTTGCTTTATCTCTATAAAAGAAATAACGGTCTTATCCTTTCAATTTAAAGAAGGAAAAACAGACATATACATTCACATATTCAAAGAAATAACTAATCCAGGGCTTGCCTCTATATCACCCAAGTAAAATATATGAGAAACATCGAAAAACTACTTTAATTGTTTAATTTTCACATTGTAAGAACAGAAAAAAATATGTGGATAAACACATGTATTAAAAGTAATGGTGGAGAAAGCTTTTACTAATATATCTAGAAAATTCAAAGAAGCAATCAACAGAATCTAAGAAGCAATCTATTTTATTCAACAGAGTGTACTTTGATTATAGGCCGTCAGAGACCACTAATAGATGAAGAAATGTTTACCTTTGATAAACAGTTTTTTATCACTAGTTTTAAATCTCATTTGGTAGCGTGAGGCCAGTGAATACTTTTATGAAAAAAATAAAAAACAGAAACCAAAACTAGGCTCTGAGTAGACAATAGGTACACAGTAGGTCTTAAATTATTTTTAAGTTATTCTTTGTAATTAAAAAATATCTAAGTAATTAAATCACAAATTCTGCTAATAGCGCTTCTCAGTCTAAAGTCAGAATGGTGTGGAGAAAAAAACTACACTGAGAGTTACGGTGCCTGTTTCCTAGTTTCACCCGTCACACATTTCCCTGGCTCTTAGTTTCCTCATCCATCAATAAGGAGATCAAATGTCATGATTGTCAGCGCCCTTTCAGTTATAAGTTAGGATTCTATACCACTATCTATAATGTGAAATAAACATAAACCTCAAATTAGGAGAAAAATAAATATGTAAGCATGTCTCTATATAACACTTAAAAAAGTGTTAAGACCATATTTTTTTAATTTTTATTTTAAAGTAAGTTTAGATTTATAGAAAAGTTGCAATAGTAGTTTAGAGAGCTCTCATATACTCTTCATCTAACTTTTCCTGATGTTATCATATTACATGACCGTAAAAATGTTACCAAAACTAAAAAATTAACATTGGAACAATACTATTAAGGAACAACAGTCGTTGGTCAGATTTCACCACTCTTTCCACTATTGTCATTTTTCTATCCTAGGATCCCATAATGCATATAGTCACCATGTCTTCTCTAATCTCTGATAGTTTCTGATTCTTTCCTTTTGTTCTTTGATCTTAGCACAGTATTTTGAAGAGTACAGATCTGCTGTTTTGTAGAATGAGTGCAGGTCTCATGCTCCTCAGTTTGGGTTTACCTGATGTTTTCTTTTTATTTATTGTTTTTAAATTTATTGGGGTGACAATTGTTAGTAAAATTACATAGATTTCAGGTGTACAATTCTGTATTACATCATCTGTAAATCCCATTGTGTGTTCACCACCCAGAGTCAGTTCTCCTTCCATCACCATATATTTGATCCCCCTTACCCTCATTTCCCACCCTCCAGCCCCCTAACCCTCTGGTAACCACTAAACTATTGTCTGTGTCTATGAGTTTTTGTTTCTCATTTGTTTGTCTTGTTCTTTTGTTGTTTTCGGTTGATAAACCACATATCAGTGAAATCATATGGTTCTCTGTTTTTTCTGTCTGAATTATTTCGCTTAGCATCATACTCTCAAAATCCATCCATGTTGTCACAAATGTTCCTATATCATCTTTTCTTACTGCCGAATAGTATTCCATTGTGTATATATACCAAAACTGCTTTATCCATTCACCTATTTAAGGACATTTTGGTTGTTTCCACGTCTTGGCCACCGTAAACAAAGCTGCAATGAACATTGGAGCACACGTGAGAATTCTTTATATACTCTGGATGCAATCACTTATCAGAAATGCAATTATAAAATATTTTTCTCTGCGTTAAGTCTTACTTTATTATTCTCTTTACAGTTTCTTTTGAAGAGTACAAGTTCTTATCTATTTTGTCTTAAATTTCTTGAGGAACCTCCACACTGCCTTCCATAGCGGCTGCACCAGTCTGCATTCCCACCAACAGTGTATGAGGGTTCCTTTATCTCCACTGCCTCTCCAACACTTGTTACTATTTGTCTTGTTGATGATAGCCATTCTGACAGGGATGAGGTGATATCTCATTGCGGTTTTTATTTGCATTTCTCTGATGATTAGTGATATTGAGCATTTATTCATATGTCTATTTGCCATTTGTATGTCCTCTTTAGAGAAATGTCTCTTCAGGTCCTCTGCCCATTTTGCAATTGGGTTGTTTGTTTTTCTGTTGTTGAGCTTCATGAGTTCCTTGTATATTTTGGATATTAACCCTTATCGGAGGCACTCTTTGCAAAAAGCTTCTCCCATTCAGTCGGTTGCCTCTTTATTTTGTCAATGGTTTCTTTTGCTGTGCAGAAGCTTTTAAGTTTCATATAGTCCCATTCGTTTATTTTAGCTTTTACTTCCATTGAATTTGGAGTCAAATTCATAAAATGCTCTTTGAACCCAAGGTCCATAAGTTTAGTACCTATGTTTTCTTCTACATAGTTTATTGTGTCAGGTCTTATGCTTAGGTCTTTGATCCATTTTGAATTAATTTTGGTACATGGTGACAGATAGCAGTCCAGTTTCATTCTTTTGCACGTAGCTATCCAATTCTGCCAGCACCATTTATTGAAGAGGCTATCTTTCCTCCATTGTATGTTTTTAACTTCTTTGTCAAAAATTATCTGTCCATATTTATGTGATTTTATTTCTTTGTTCTCAATTCTATTCCACTGGTCTATGTGTCTGTTTTTCTGCCAATACCATGCTGTTTTGATTATTGTAGCCCTGTAGTACAAGCTAAAGTCACAAAGTACGATACCTCCAGTATTGTTCTTTTTTCTTAAGATTGCTATTCAGGGTCTTTTGTGGTTCCAAACAAATCTGATTTTTTTGTTCTATTTCTTTAAAAAATGCCATTGGGATTTTGATGAGGATTGCATTAAATCTGTATATTGTTTTGGGTAGTATGGCCATTTCAACCATATTGATTCTTCCAATCCATGAGCACAGAATATCTTTCCATTTCTTTGTGTCTCCTTCAATTTCTTTCAAAAATGTCTTATAGTTTTCAGCATATAGGTCTTTCACATCCTTGACAAGTTTATTCCTAGGTATTTTATTCTTTTTGCTGCAATTGCAAAGGGAATTGTTTTTTGTATCTCTTTTTCTGAGATTTCATTGTTAGTACGTAGGAATGCAATGGACTTTTGTACGTTGATTTTGTAGCCAGCAACTTTACTATATTTGTTCATTGTTTCTAATAGCTTTTTCTTGAAGTCTTTAGGGTTTTCTATATATAACATCATGTCATCTGCAAAGAGTGATAATTTAACTTCTTCATTCCCAATTTGGATGCCTTTTATTTCTTTCTCCTGCCTGATAGCTCTGGCAAGGACTTCCAACACTATGTTGAAAAGCAGAGGTGATAGGGGACAGCCCTGTCTTGTTCCTGAATGTGAGCAAAGGGCTTCAGCTTTTCACCATTAATTATGAGATTAACTGAGGGCTTGTCATGTATGCCCTTTATTATATTAAGGTATTTTCTTTCTATACCTGTGTTACTAAGTGTTTTAATCATAAATGGATGTTGTATCTTATCAAATGCTTTTTCTGCATCAATTGATATAATCATATGATTTTTGTCCTTTATTTTATTCATGTGATGTATCACATTGATGGATTTGCAGATGTTGAACTATCCTTGTGCCCTGGGGATGAACCCCACTCGGTCGTTATGAATAATCTTCTTAATGCATTGTTGTATTTGATTGCTAGATTTTGTTTAGATTTTTTGCATCTGTATTCATCAGAGATATTGGTCTGTAGTTTTCTTTTTTTGTGTTGTCCTTACCAGGTTTTGGTATCAGGATCATGTTGGCCTCATAAAATAAGTTAGGGATTACTGCCTCTTCTATGTTTTGGAAGAGTTTGAGCAGGATTGGTATTAGATCCTCTTTGAAGGTTTGGTAGAATTCAGGAGTGAAGCCATCTGGTTCCGGACTTTTGCTTTTGGGAAGGTTTTGGATGACTGATTCAATTTCCTTACTGGTGATCGGCCTGTTTAGATTTTCCAGTTCTTCATGGTTCAGCCTTGGAAAGCTATGTGTTTCTAAGAATTTGTCCATTTCTTCTAGGTTATTGAATTGGGTGGCATATAGTCCTTCATAGTATTCTTGGATGATCCTTTGTATTTCTGTGGTGTCCGTGATAACTTCCCCTTTTTCATTTCTGATTTTGTTTACTAGTGTCTTCTCACTTTTTATCTTAGTGAGTCTAGCCAAGGGTTTGTCGATTTTATTAATTTTTTCAAAGAACCAGCTCTTTGTCACATTAATTTTTTCTATTGTCTTTTTGCTGTTTATTTCATTTAGTCTGCTCTGATTTTTGTTATTTCCTTTGTTCTGCTGACCTTGGGTTTCACTTGTTCTTCTTTTTCTAATTTTTTAAGGTGTAACATGAGGTTATTTATTTGGGATTTTTCTTGTTTCTTGAGATACACCTGTAATGATATAAATTTCCCTCTTAAAACTGCTTTAGCTGCATCCCAAATATTTCGGTAGGATGTATTTTCATTGTCATTTGTTTCTATGTATCTTTTGATCTCTCCTCTAACTTCTTCTTTGACGCAGTCGTTCTTTTAATGTATGTTGTTTAATCTCCATGTATTTGTGTTTTGTTCCTGCTTTCATTTTGCAGTTGACATCTAATTTCAAAACCCAGTGATCAGAGAATATTCTTGGTATGATTTTAGTCTTCTTAAATTTCCTGAGGCTGATTTTATATCCCAATATATAATCTATCCTTGTTCCATGTACACTCGAAAAGAAATTATAGTTTGATATTTTAGGATGAAGTGCTCTATATATGTCAATTATGTCCATTTCATCTAATGTGTCATTTAGGGCTGCTATTTCATTATTATTTTCTGTTTGTGTGATCTATCCATAGCTGTCAATAATGTATTTAAGTCGCCTACTATAATTGTGTTTTGGTCAACTTCTCCCTTTAGTTCTGTTAGTAGTTGCTTGGTATATTTCGGTGCTCCCTGATTGGTGGCATAAATATTGATGACTATTATGTCTTCTTGTTGTACAGTGCCCTTTACCATTATGAAATGTCCATCTTTGTCTCTTGTTACCTTTTCACCCTGAAGTCTGTTTCATCTGATATCATTATGGCTACACCTGATTTTCTCTGGGTACCATATACTTGAAGTGTCAGTTTCCACCCTTTCACTTTGAATCTATGCTTGTCCTTGTAGCTGAGATGTGTCTCTTGAAGACAGCATATGGTTGGGTTTAGTTTTTTGATCCAATCTGCTACTCTGTGTCTTTTTATTGGTGAGTTCAGTACATTTACATTCAGGGTGATTATTGATATGTGAGGATTTCCTGTCATTCTACCTTTAGCTTTCTGGTAAGGCTGTGTCTCCATTGTTTCTTTGCCTTTTTGTTTTGTCTACTATTTCTGTAAGGTGGTATTCTATGATGTTTCCCTCCATTTCTTCTTTATTACAGTATATATTTCAGTTCTGGATTTTTTTTTTGAGTGGTTATATTTAGGTTTATGTAAAAGAAAGTTTGATATTTAGAGTATTCCATTTTCTTCAGTGTGCTTACTTTCTCCATTCCTATATTCCAGTTCAGGCCTTTACTCTCCCCCTTTTTATGTTTTGGTTGCCACAAATTCTCCCTGTTGATGGTGGTTGAATAGCCTCCTTTAGTATTTCTTGTAGTGCAGGTCGTGTATTAGAAAATTCTCTCAGCTTCTGTGTGTCTGGAAAAGTCTTTATTCCTCCTTCATATCTAAAGGATATCTTTGCTGGATATATTATTCTTGGCTCATAATTTCTCTGTTTCAATAGTTTGAATATTTGGTTTCACTCCCTCCTAGCTTGTAGTTTCTGCTGAAAAATCTGATGATAATCTAATGGGCTTTCCTTTGAAGGTTACCGTCTTCTTTTTCCTGGCTGCTTTGAGGATTCTTTCTTTCTTGTTGATTTTAGACAGCTTCAATACAATGTGCCTTGGAGAAGGCCTGTTGGGATTGAGGTAATTAGGTGCTCTATTGGCTTCTTGGATTCGAGGATCCAGTTCTGTGTACAAGTTTGGGAAGTTCTCATTGACTATTTGTTTGAATGTACTCTCTGTTCTCTTCTCTCTTTCTTCTCCTTCTGGTATGCCCATTATTCTTATATTGCTCTTTCTGATAGAGTCAGAAAGTTTTTATAGAGTTCTTTCATTTCTTTTAAGTCTCAAGTCTCTTTCTCTTCCATCTGTGTAATTTCCGGATTTCTATCTTCGATGTCACTGATTCTTTCCTCCATCTGGTCAACTCTACTACCTAAGCTGGTTATTTCATTCTTGATTTCTTCTATTGAGTTCTTAATCTCCAGAAATTCTCTTTGGTTCTTTTTTAAAATTTCAATCTCTTTTGTAAAATGCTCATGTTGTTCTTTGATTGTGTTTTCTGAGTTCATTAAACTACCTTCCTGTGTTTTCTTGCATCTCGTTGAGTTTTTTCAGAACTGCAATCTTGAATTCTCTGTCATTTAAGTCACATATTTCCATATCTTTAAGTTCCTTTTCTGGAGACTTTTCACTTTCTTTCTGAGCTGTCTTGTTGCCTTGATTATTCATGGCAATTACTGATTTATTATTTCTCTTCTTAGTCATCTACAGGAGTGGCTTCTGCAATAGGTTGATAGGAAGAGGTCTTTCTTTTGTTTCCCAGTATCTGTTGGTAGAATGTTTTATTTTCTCTCCGACTGCAGCCTTTTATTCTCTCTCACACTATAGCATTATATTTTATTTGCACTATTCCAGCTTCTTACACAATGGGGGGATTCCCTTGGAGACTGTCTTCTCCTTTGTTAATAGTTCGCCTGGGTCACAGGGTGCAGTGTCCATGTGGATATGCGGAGAGCTTTTGGAGTTCCAAAGCTCTTCCTGCACCAGATTCAGAGCCCATATGTTTCAGCAGTTCTGTTTACTCCTGCAGGGATCCGCCCAGATAGATGGGGCAGGGGTGGGGTGAGTTGTGAGAGGTGGCCCAGAGCAATGGCAGTGACCACCAGCACTTCCCAGTTTTGCTTCTTCAGCTCCCTCCCCTTTGCTGGAACTAGTTGGGCTGAGAATCTGTGTCTGTGGTCCACAGTTTTCAGAGCAGCAAATAGTCTGTTCTTTTCATCTGACACTGCTACTATTCCGCTTCTAGCACTGGGCAGGTGGGGGCGGGAGATCTCTGGGAGTGTAGGCAGGGGTCGCCTAGTCTCAGTGCCTAAGGCTTTAGTTCTCTGCTCGGTAGTGAGGGCTTAAACCACCGTTTTCAGCCTTCTTCCCTCAGTCTTTTCTCCGAGGTCTCTGCCATGAGCATTGGGTTCAGCCATGTTATATGCTGCCCCCTCAGCCCTGTGGGCCATAAGCGGAGCCCTAGCAGTCTGAGTTCTTCCCCCTCCCACAGCTGCGGTAGCTCTGGGATGCAAGGAGCTCAGAGCACTGAGCTAGGTCTGCGTCCTGCCCCTAAGCATCTCCGTCTCCGCATTTCTCCCTTCCCTCCTCCACTGCTCACGCGATTCTCCCACCTTCAGGTGAATTCAGTAGTGGGCCTCTTCGTCTTGCCTGTCTGATGTGCAGGGAGTCCTTTGTGGAGTTATTCTTGTTTAATTAGATGTAAATTCCAGGGGAGCTTTACAGAGGCTCACCTCACACCGCCATTTTGATGACATCTCTTTTCCTCTTTTCTTTTGATCACATTAAGGTTATACATTTTTGGCAAGAATGCCACAGAATTGATGTGCCTTTCTCAGTGTATTATATCAGAGGTACATGATGTTGATCTGTCACTCATATATTTTTAATGTTTTGGGGAATAAACAGATAAGATTTATACTCCTCCAATAACTTCAGCTTAGATGTAAATAAATTTTATTAGTTTTTTTTTTATTTAACAATAACAAATATAAAATTACACCACCACTAAGTCTAATAAGTATGCACAAAGAATAAACTCTTTATTCTTTTTCTGAGAATGGTGCTCAAACATGGGAAAAAGGGACTAGAAATGTAAAAGAGAAGGAAGGGCTCTTTCAAATGCAAACTAATATGAAGTTCTTTTGTTTGGGGAGCAATTGTATTTGCAGTTAACAGCATTGTCTATCAAAAGCTTAGTGGAAATGCAAAACAAATGACTAAATAGAAGTGTCTTAGTTAAGTTTATTTGTGAAAGTATACTGACTTAATGATTATTTTAATTTAAAAGGTATTGTAGGTGTTTTCATTTATCTTAACTAGTGCAAGTTATTTTTCTAAACCTTCTGTACAGAGCTCCTAAAATATGTAAGACTACAACTTTATAAACCAATTTTATTACCAATGTATCCAATGCATGTAAATATTCTTTGCACACTTATTTTTCTATCATCAACAGGTCTACCTATTATAGATATAATCCCCCATTTCCTGCTTCACTTCCTTCTCCCATGTAGAAGGTAGGTATAAACAGAAGAAAAGGATATTACATTCCCAATTGTCGTATAGACGAGTGTTCACTCAGATAGGAGAGTGTTCTTGCTCCATTAAATTAGATTTGTGCTATATCTAGTAGGATATAATTTGAAACAATTAAGCAAGAGGTTGATAAATCCTGAAAGTGAAAGCAGTCCCAGAAAGAGAATGAAGAAAAAAATGGAAAAGACATTGAAGAAAAAAATATTCAGGTGTGAGTTTCAGAACAGCAATAGGATCTATAGCTACATTTAAAGTTAGTAAAGCCAGTTTGCTGGCTTAGAATTTAAAAAATACATGTTGACTTTAGAAATGAATTCAATTGTGGTTGGATAAAAAGAAAGAAAATTTTAAAAATTGGTGACACTTACAAATTAAATTAAAGTAATAATAAAAATTATTCAGAATTTGTCACATATGGCCTTTATTATACTAAGGTACCTATTTTCTATACCCATTTTATTAAGTGTTTAAATTGTAAATGGATATTGTATCTTATCAAATGCTTTTTCTGCATCTATTGATATGATCATATGATTTTTATCCTTTATTTTGCTTATGTTGTGTATCACACTGATCAATTTGCACGTGTTGAATCATCCTTTCACCCCTGGAAAGAACCCCACTTGATTGTGATGTATAATCTTTTAAATGTATTATTACATTCAATTTGCTGGTATTTTGTTTCAGATTTTTGTGCCTATGTTCATTAAAGATATTGATCTGTAGTTTTCTTTTTTCTGCGTTATCCTTACCAGGTTTTGATATCAGAATGACATTGGCCTTACAAAGTGAGTTAGAAAGTATTGTCTCTTCTTCAGTTTTTTGGAAGAGTTTGAGGACAGGTAGTAAATCATCTTTGAAGTTTGGTAGAATTCACTAATAAAGCTATCAGGTCCTGGATTTTCTCTTTTGGGGAGGTTTTGGATGATTAAATTTTCTTACAGTTGATCAGTCTATTCAGATTTTCCAGTTCTTCATGATTCAGTCTAGGAAGGTTATATATTTCTGAAAATTTGTCCACTTCTTCTAGGTTATTGAATTTGGTGGCATACGTAGTCCTTCATGGTAAGTATTCTGTATGAGCCTTTGTATTTCTCTGGTATCCATTGTAACTTCTCTTTCATTTCTGATTTTGCTTATTTGTGTCTTTTCTGTTTTTACCCTAGTGAATCTTGCCAGGAGTCTGTCAATTTTATCAATCTTTTCAAAGAACCATCTCTTTGCCGCATTAATTTTTCCTATTGTCTTCTGTTCTCTATTTCATTTAATTCTGCTCTAATTTTTATTATTTTCTATTTTCTTCCTCCTACTGACTTTGATGTTATTTGTTCTTCTTTTTCTTGTTATTTAAGATAGACGGTTAGGTTGTTTATTTTGGATTTTTCTTGTTTCTTGAGATAAGCCTATAATGATATAAATTTCCCTCTTATTACTGCTTTCACAGTAACCCAATAATTTTGATATGTTTTATTTTCATTCTCATTTGTTTCTATGTCTCTTTTGATCTCTCCTTTTATTTCTTCTTTGATCCAGTCATTTTTCAGTACCATGTGGTTTAGTCTCCACATATTTGTGGTTTTTCCCACTTTTTTTTTTTTTTCTGAAGTTGATTTCCAATTTCAAAGCATTGTGGTCAGGGTATATTCTTGGTATGATTTCAATCTTCTTAAAATTGTTGTGGTTAGTTTTGTGTCCTAACATATGGTTTATCCTTGAGAATGTTCCGTGCGCAGTTGAAAAGAATGTATAGCCTGGTGATCTAGGATGAAATGTTCTGTAAATGTAGATTATGTCCATTTGGTCTAATGTGTCATTTAAGGCTGATATCTCCTTAGTGATTTTCTGTTTGGATGATATATTTATAGCTGCCAGTGAACTATTTAGGTTCCCTATTAAAATTGTGTTTTCATCAGTTTCTCCCTTTAGTTCTATTAGTAGTTGCTTTATATATCCTGATGTTTTCTGATTGGGAGCATACATATTAAGGGTTATGTCTTCTACTTGTATTGTCCCTTTTATCACTATGAAATTTCCATCTTTGTCTTTTGTTACCTTTTTTTTTATTGTAAAGTCTATTTCATCAGATATAAGTATTGCTATACTTGCCTGCTAATATCATACTCAATGGTGAAAAACTGAAAGATTTCTCTATATGATCAGGAACAAGACAGGGATGCCTCCTCTCACCACTGTTACCCAACATAATATTGGAAGTCCTAGCTAGAGCAATCAGCAAGAGAAAGAAATGAAAGGCATGCAAATTGAAAATGAAGATGTCAAATTCTCACTTTTTGCAGATGACGTGATTCTTTATGGAAAACCCTAAAGACTCCACCAAAAGACCATTAGAAACAATAAACAAACACAGCAAAGTTGCAGGATACAAAATCAATGTATAAAAATTCATTGCATTCCTATATACTAACAATGAAATTGCAGAAAAAGAAATGGTAAAAAAAAAAATTCTTTTTCAATTGTAACAAAAAGAATAAAATACCCAGTAATAAACTTAACAAAGTATGTGAAGGAGCTATACACTGAAAGCTACAAGACATTGTTAAAATAAGTTGAAGAATACACAAAGAAATGGAAAGATATTCTATGTTCATGGATTGGAAGAATCAACCTAGATAAAATGGCCATATTACCCAAAGCAATATACATATTTAATTCAATCCCCTTCAAAATCCCGATGGCATTATTAAAAGGAATGAAACAAAAAGCCATCCTTTTTGTATGGAATCACAAAAGACTGCAAATGGCCAAAGCAATCCTGAGGAAAAAAAACAAGGTTGGAAGTATCACACTCCCTGACTTCAATTACACTACAAAGCCACAATAATCAAAATAACATGGTATTGGCAGAAACACCCAGATCAATGGCATAGAATTGAGAACCCAGAAATAAACCCACATATATATGAGCAGATAATTTTCAACAGAAGAGCCAAAAAGATACAATGGAGATGAGAAAGACTCTTCAATAAATGATGCTGGGAAAATTGGAAAGCCGTGTTCAAAAGAATGAAACTAGATTGCTATCTGTCACCTGAAACAATGAATTGCATAGAAAAAGCATAGGTACTAAATTTATGAAGCCAGGTTCAGGGAAGATTTTATGAGTTTGACCTCAAAGGCAAGTGAAGTAAAAGCAAAAAAAAATGAATGGGACTATATCAAACTAAATGGCTCTGCACAGCAAAATAAACAATCAACAAAACAAAGAAGCAATCAACCAAATGGGAGAAGATATTTGCAAACAACACCTCTGCTAAGGGACTAATATCCAAAATATATAAAGAACTCATATAACTCAATAATAGAAAGAAATAATCTAATTTAAAAAATGGGCAGAAGACCTGCACAGACACTTCTTCCAAGAAAAAATACAAATTGCCAAAAGATATATGAAAAGATGCTCAATTTCACTAGCTACCAAGGAAATGAAAATCAAAACCACAATGAGATACCACCTCACACCTATCAGAATGGCTATTATCAACAAGACATGTAATATCAAGTGTTAGAGAGGTTGTAGAGAAAAAGGAACCCTCATAAACTCCTGATGGGAATGTAAATTGGTACAGTCACCATGGAAAACAGCATGGAGGTTTCTCAAAGTATTAAGAATAGAATTACCATATGACCCAGCAATCCCTCTCTGGGGTATCTACCAAAAAAAAATCTAAAAAATTTATTTGTTCACAAAAAATTTATTTGTAAAGATATATGTACCCCTATGCTCATTGCAGCAATATGAATGGTGGCCAAGACATAAAAGCAACCATAGTGTCCCTCTATAGATGATTAAATAAAGAAGATGTGGTACATATGTACAGGGAATACCATTCTGCTATAAGATGAAATGCTGCCATTTATGACAACATGGATGGATCTTGAGATTGTCATGCTAAGCAAAACAAGGCACATAGAACAAGTCGAGAACCATATGATTTCACAAATATGTGGTATGTAAAACTGACAACAAATGAACAAGAAAAACAAACAAACAAAAACTCATAGACATAGATAACTGTTTAGTGGTTACCAGAGGGAAAGAGGGGAGGGAGATAGCAGAAGATGGAGAAAAGGATCAAATATATGGTGATGGAAGGAGAACTGACTCTGGGTGGTGAACATACAATGCAATATATAGAAGATGAATTATAGAATTGTACATTTGAAACCTATATAATTTTGCTAACAAATTACCACAATAAATTTAACAAATTTTTTTAAAAAGTATTCAGACATGAAACACCAAAAATGTAGAGAAAGATGATTGTGAAATTTTTATGTCATAAGGCACATTTTAGATGTTTCTATTTTTCATTTAATAACTAAAGAACAAACCTCCTATAAGAAACTCTTTAATCTGAACAACGATTTGTAGATGAAAACCTGACAAGAACTTGTTTCATTCAGCTACCCTAGGTCTTTTGATTGGAGCATTTAATCAATTTACAATTAAAGTGATTATTGATAGTTACATAGTTATTGCCATTTTATTATTCATAATTTGATCTTTGTTTGTTTTCTCCTTTCTTCCAGTTAAAGAAGTCCTTTAACATTTTCTGTAATGCTGGCTTGGTGGTAATGCGTTTCTTTAGCTTTTTCCTGTCTGGGAAGTTCTTTATCTCTCCTTCAATTTGAAGGAGACTTGCTGGGTAGAGTAGTTTTGGTTGAAGGAGACTTGTTGAAGGAGACAACTCTTTATCTAGATATGTATCTAGATAAATAAATCTAGATAAATTTATCTAGATAAAGACAGCTAAATTTATCTAGATAAAGACAGCTCTTTATGTAGATAAAGACATAATAGATAATTTATCTAGATAAAGACAGCTCTTTATCTCTCCCTGTTGAAGGAGACTTGCTGGGTAGAGTAGTCTTGGTTGTAGGCCCTTTTTTTTCATCACTTTGAATATTTCCTGCCACTTCCTTCTGGCCTGGAAAGTTTCTGTTGAGAAATCTGCTGATAGTCTTATGAGAATTCCCTTATAACTAACTATTTGCCTGTCTCTTGCTGCTTTTAAGATTCTCCCTTTGCCTTTAACCTTTGCCACTTAATTATAATGTGTCTTGATGTGGGCCTGACTGTATTCATCTTTTTTGAGACTCTCTGTGTTTCCTGGGCTTCTATGTTTATTTTCTTCACCACATTAGGGAAGTTCTCAGTCATTATTTCTTCAGATAGGTTCTCGATTTCTTGTTCCCTCTCTTACCCTTCTGGTACTCCTATGATGCAAATGTTGTTATGCTTGATGTTGTGCCAAAAGTCCCATGACCACTTTGCAAAAAGCACTTTGAGAACACTGCAGCCAGCCACTACTTACCTCAAGCCTACAGGTTCCCAAGGGATGCCCAAGAGTGGCTGTGGCACAGATTGTGGTTCAGCCCACCCCCAAAAGTTCTCTCAGCTGCCATGGGCCCTCCACTACTGTGAAAAGCTTCTGCAGCTTGTAAGGTGGGGCCGGCATCCAGGAGCTGAGCGTGCCCCTGGTGATGTAATACTAATGGAGCAGGGAGGGGACCCAGGGCATCACCAAGGTAGTACACATGTGCAGATTTTACCAGACCAATGCAATCTTAGGTTAGGCACTTTGGGAGAGGGTTCAGCATAGAAAAGATGGAGCCATCCCATAGGCTTTATATGAGACAAGCTCCATACAGGGACAAAGGTGGCTGTCCCTCCAGCCCTCACCCTGAGGACACACGATCAATGTTTCCAATATATTTCTGATGCATCTCGAGTTGCTGCCCCCACTAGAGACCAGGTGAGTGTTTACAAGCGAGTGAGTCTGTGTGCAAACCCTTTAAGAGGTTATCTGGCTTTCTAGCTCTTCCATCTCACCTAGATGAACAGAGTCCTTACTAACTTTCACTGCCAGATGCTGTGAGAACTCCCTCTTCCCCGTACTGAACCCCTGGGCTGGGGAGATCAGTGTGGGGCACTACCCTTCCCTCTTCCTGGGGGGACCTCTGCCACTGAGGTGTCCCTCTCAGTGTTCAATCACTATCTGCAGGATTGGGTTCAGCCCATTTCACTTCTCCGACCCTCCTACCAGTCTCAATATGCCCTCTTCTTCATATCCTTAGTTATAGGGATTCTGTTCAACTAGTTTTCAGATGATTCTTGAGGTTGATTGTTCTATAATTTATTTGTAATTTTGGTGTAATCCTGGGAGACAGCAGGCATAGTGTTTACCTAGTCCACCATGTTGGAGTTTCTTAAAATTGCTTTTTTAAAAGTCCTCAGTCCATTATTTTGTAAATTGCTGAATGAAGCCTTTTGCAGTATGTGAAACTCTCCTAACTTTTCTATTTGAACCTCAGGATTTTATAAATCACTTGTATATAATGTGATAGACAGATGATAGGTAGCTAGGTTAGGTGATATATGATAGATAGATAGATAGATAGATAGATAGATAGATAGATATTCAGTTATATAATGTTTACATATATTGTTATTCAGTCAAATAAAGTAAATGAAACAATAAAAATTGAAGATGATAATTTCTACTTCATATGGCTTTATACTATTATACAATTTTGTTGTTTTGAAGCATATGCAAGGCCTAAAATAATGAGCTTGTACTCATTTTCAAATAAAATTGTAAAATGTATTTTCTAAATAAATATTTTTATTGTTAATAACCAAATTCATTTATGATGTGTTTCAGAAAGGTTCACAGAAATTTAAAGTTTTATGAGGACTAAATCCTATTTCCATTTAATTATTTTCTATTTCCATTGTTTTTAAATGGTCACATATTGTTCCCCTGTTTTTTCATTTCTGTTTGTGGAAAAGGGATGCCAGAAAACACAAACAGCTAGGGCAAATATGGAAAAAATAAAAATAAGGGTGTGAGGGAGAGGACACTTTCTTCAAGTCATTATTCCACCCTTTAGGTTTTTGTTTCCTCATTTACGGAGAATAGATGAGAATGAGACACTGAGCTGCCATACAGGGACCACCAGCATTGTCCAAACAATTGAAATAGCATGAAATGATTAGGGCTAGGACATAAAGAAAGGATATAAGGAATATAGATTACAGCAGGTACCCAATGAATCGACATTATACTGTATATCAAAACTGGTGAACACGAGGTACATATAAGGCAGTAAGAAATAAACCGCACTTACAAAGAAGGTAAGAGAGAACTAGGAGAAGTGTCCCCAATTATGCAAGACTTGGGGGCTTTGAAAACTGCAATTGTCAGCTACAGAGTCTTGACACAAATATTTAAATGAGTAGGAGATAAAGAGGAGGAGCTATACTAAACTGAATGGGCACTGTGTATCACCAAAGCTCACCTTACCCATAGCTCCCATCTATAGGGCTATCAGTGTTATAATGATGATAATGATAATGAAGGTGACAGTGACAAACAAACAAATTAATTAATAAATCTAAATATGTCCATGGAGGTGTGTTTCTCATTTGAACATCTTTTCTTATTGGTCATGGAAAAAATAAAAGTGCTTCTACAATACACTCCTCTGAAAAAGATTATAAAAATTTAGACTAAGAATCAATTTCCGATAACTCTTGTGTGAGGATACTAAGATTTTTTATGTCTTCAGGATTTGAAGGGTTCTATGCACCAACAAATGTTCATTAAGCACCCTAAATATGCTTGCCTCCTCTGCTCTCCACACCACAGCCATTCTAACCTTAGACCTAATTAAGCCTTTAAAGACTTCTCATTGTCATGACAAATCAGACTCTTTCCAGCCTCATCTCTTACCACTCTTCCTTTTATACTCTATTATTCATTGTTTCTGAATTTCTTTTAATTTTTGTTCCCTTGAACATATTCTCTCACTTTGCACCTTTGCACAGCCAGTACCCTCAGTATAAGACGTTTCACTGCCTTTTGACTAACTCTCCCTTATCTTTTAGGTTTCTGTCCAACTGCCCCTTTCTAGGACTTCCCAAGACTATCAACTGGATTAGATAGGCCGGCCATGTGCTCCTAAAGTACTCTGTAGGTTACCTATAAAGGCACCTAGCATTTTATTATTTGCACCATTTATTTGTCTATCTTCCTTGAAAAAAATGTAAATTCTATGATAAATGGAATGCCTTATCTATAGTACCTAGCACAGGGCTTGGTATATAATTGGAATACAAAAAATATTTATCGGAATATAAACAAATGAATTGATAGGAGAAATAGGAAATATAACTAGCCACTATGGGAACAAGTGAGTTGGTTTCACAGCGGAGTATATTTCCTCATCCATGTGTAACACATTATCCTTTTTTCTAAGAATTTAGCCACAAGAATGGATAGAGAATGAAGGCAGAATGCTTGAAGCCCCTTCCAAATCACCTAATTAATTATTTTTTGGCAGAGATGGGATAAGGACAAATATCTTCAGACACTTTCTTCCCCTCCCCCCAAATTGAAATTTATTTTAGTCATGCTGTCACAGACAAAAAACACCATACACTGGATTAAATTCCTCAAAAAAGAAGGGAAAAATATCCTAAATGGATCAATGTAGAAGCAAGATGTAAGTGTAGTTTCTCTACAGGCTTTCCTTTCATTAACCAACTTACAGAGGAAAAGTATTGCACAAATAATCCATGGCTATGAAATGATCGGCTATTTGAAGGGAACTAAGGAAAAGGGCTGAATTTGCCTGGAAGCATTTCCAGATTAACCAATCTGTATCATGTCCACGTTCTTCCAATGGAATTGGAGGCACCAGAAAAAATAGACATGCCCAGAACCTGATTTTTAATCTTTTGATAGTTTATCAGATTTCTGGCATCATCCTGTTTTTGGAATTACGCAGAATAGGCTTGCTCACACATAATAACTAAAAAAAGACAGCTTGTCTACTTTCAGAACACTGTGTCCTCAATTGAACAGGACCGGCTCTGGTGTGAAATGAAAGGAGAGAGCTCTGGTTAGCATAAAACGAACCACACATTGCCCTCCGGTCTTGCTCTACTGAAACTGAAAAGATCTTATCATCCCTTTTCAGAATATCCAGTCTGTAGGACTTCAGGCAGTCTTCCGTTTCTGTAGCTGGTTACCTTTACGGTATAATCTGATATTAAATATGGGGGGGGAAGAAGGAAAAATAAAAGAATTGCACTTAAATTGTAATAGTCCCACTAGGACACATGCAACGCTTTAAACCTTGGCCACCAATGGCCATGCAGAATGCTACCATGAGCAATAAATCAAACACACACAGCTATGACTATTATTTATATACCCAAAAGGCTCCCTGGTGAAAGATAAGAATCTACCTTTTTGTTTTCATAGAAATGCAATAGAAAAAGAGTAGCCTTAAAGTTCTATTGGGAAAAAAAAAGACATTTACAACATGTTTGCAGAAATCTCTTACAAAGTCTTCATGCCATACTAGATTTGTGTCTAGCACTATACAGGCAAATGAGTAGGCTATTGGTAGTCTGAAGTTTATCATGAAGACTTAGGCATTGCTGCTTTATCCTGAGAATGTTACTACATTACCATTCATAGCCTCTCAGCAATTCTCAACATTGTACACCAAACCCAGTGCAGCCCCAGTACTTAATTCAGCCAGCCTTCTGGATGGCCATCGATAGATGTTTCATATGTTTGTTTGTTCCTTTCACTTAAGGCTGTTGCAATGTGTTATGAGTGTTGAGCTCAGGGCATCTGGATGCCCAATAGCCCCATCTGCCTGATGTACATCAAGTGGACTGGATTACTTTATCCCAGGTCATCATTTTTCTTTGGCATCTAACAACAAGTCTCTGAGAAATTTCACTTAGCCAAATACTGGATTTCAAATATTTATTAATCTTTAAAAGAGCTTCATTCATCAAAAATGCACTATAAAGGCCGATAGATTTATGATGTCCCCGTAGAGCTTCACAAATTTTCAGGTGTGCTTCAGTCACCTGTTGGTGCCAATTATCACTATGCATTTTATACCAGAATTTATTTAAACATATTAATTGATATATTACGATTTTTCAAAGGCTTTTATTGTTCACTACTTTCACAATGATGGAAATTTACTGTCTTATTTCAGTGTCTTTTTTTTTTTTTGTCTTTTGCTCTTTGATTATTGCTGGATAATAAGATAAGAATTTAGTCAAAAAAGAAATAAAAGGGGGGCAAAACCATTCCTAGGTCCATGTTTCCTACCTTATCTGTGACAACATTTTTGAAAACTTAATACGGTGTTCAAGAGAAACTGAATTAAGGTATTCAAAGGTTTATCAATGAGTCCAAGAAAGAAAACAGACATTTTTCACAGTGAGCCGTTTTTCTCTCGGAAAAAATTAGAAAAAGTTGCTTTTAAAAAATGTGCATTTTTACACACAAATAAAAGATCTCATTGGTACCACCTAAAGAGAAAAATTGTTTGAGTTCTCTGTTTTCAGCAATTGAGGTTATCTGAGAAAACAAACGTTAAATTTTGTCCTAACACGCTATCCACATGTAATGTCAATTACTATAACACATCGATCCGGCACTAACCCATAGAATTATCTTGATTTTAGTAGGTGATAAAGAGAAATGGGGCAATGTTCAAAATAGGTAAATATTATATTTTGTGTTTCTTGAACTTGTTTAGAAGAGGATTATGTCTTTGCCAATATTATAAATCTATGAAGATGAAAGTATAGTCTTGTAAGTCTTTGGTTGTCAAGTTTTAGTATGAGCTAGAATTGGTTAAAACTTTAATAAGAGTAATTTTATTCATAACGTTCTCTAAATCAGTCTTCATATTTGACTTCGGAAATAATCAGAAGAGGTTTATATAACCAACAACCCAATGACCGCCTCTTGTCCACTACCTGAAGCCTCGCTCGCGGCAGGGCTGTGGAGGTCATGTGAACCACCCAGGAAGACCTGCGAGGACCCATCACTGATCTAGCACTTTGTGTACTTTTCTGTCACTGATGTCAGAGCATCAGAAAAATATGAAACTTTCTGTCTCCCTTCCCATTACTCTGTTCCCCCTAGAAATCCAAGTAGGCCTTCAGCTGTGAGCTTCGTAAGCATAGGAAGAACATGAGGACAGACTTGAGACGCTCAAAGGACTGAAGATGAAATGCTAACATGGCAGAGTAAGATTTCTAAAGATGAGCTTCACGACAACTTTGTCCTTAGGGCGGTTCCTGTGTCATCAAAAACGAATAAAATTTTTCTCCCCCATTTTACTCTCCACGGTATTTTCACTTAGAACTTAAAATAATAATAATAATAATTTGTATCACCCTTAAGAGTTTATTGAGTGCTTTCTTATATATCTTTAAATTAAATCTCAGAACTGAAAGGATGGATATAATGATCAAGTGCATATGGTCGCGTAGCCACGGGAGCCCTCACCTTGATAAATGCGCTTGCGCCCATCCTAATCTTGCGGGGATCTGCGGCTGGTTCCTGGTGAAAGGCAAAGGAAATCACCGGCATCTAAAGGAGAAAAAGAAAAGAAAAATAAAATCTTCCCAATTGCCTTGGAATTTAGTTTGAAATGCATACCTATCATTCATGAAATTTCATCATTGGATTGGAATCTCCATAAAGACAAGAATTTAATCTATCATGTTTACTACTCAATCGCTAGCATCTAGGCTGATTATTTTTTGCTTATTCTGAGTTAATGATGATTTCACATATGAGAGGTATGTCCCAACTGTGTGGAACTTCATGCATACTCATTTATTCTTACACTCACAAGTATTTATTTAGAACCTAACAAAGGCACATGGAGGAATGAATGAATGAATGAATGAATGAATGAATGAATGAATGAAGTTTTTACATATCAGAATTTAGGAGAGGTTACACTTGAATTTGTTAATATTTTGAGCCATTTGGCCTCAAATTGACAGAACCTACAATTATTTTTAAATGTTCATTCAGAACTAATGATAATGTCAAATATGAAAGGTGAACACTAAAGAAAGTTGACAAATGTTAATATTCTAAAAAATACAGCTAGTAATTTTCAGATATCACATCCAGCAAGATCTCGATCAGATGTGTCTGAATCTATATCTAAATATTTGACATCTATTTCATCTTAAATCTTGAAATATTGTGATCCTAAAATATCAACTTCACAAGTTGTCGTAAAGGATCAATGATTACTACAAGATACTGGCAAACCACTGACATCATCTAACTCTTTTGGAACCTGAAGTTGTGATACTTTTCCTTAGCTCTGGAGTTTTACTCTTCAGCTAGTTCTAGATCTCATTGTAAAGAAATACATGTATGCTCTGTGGGAATGACAAAATTAAAGATATTATCCTTCATTCTTACTGAGGAAAAAACATATGTTAGTTACAGGTCTTACATCTCATATGTAGACATGAGTTAGATTTAGTGAGTTACAACTTGAATTGTATCCTGTGACGTCAGTGCTATGCTTTGGTTTCATTTTTGGTTCTATTGCAATCATGGAATAATGTTAAATTAACCACTTTAAATAGAAATTATAGCCTTTATGCATGACATTTTTGTTAAAAAAGATGAAAGGCCCGGAAAAGATAGTGGTGGATGCTGATTTGATTTTTAAATAATTTTAATGTAAAATATAGCCTATACCTGATGTTCTAAATTGATTCACTCTTTCATTATTCTTCAAATCTGCCCATTTTTATCTAAAATTTTTCAACAACTGTTTTGATCATCATATTTAAATAAATTAAAGTAACTGAGGTACACAGGAACCTTTGCAGTCTTACAGGGTTCCAGATTTAAACATGATCTAGGGAACTATTTTTGTTTTGACTCTGAATCTTTTGTATCTATTCACTCCTCCTCGTGTGTGTGTGTGTGTGTGTGTGTGTGTGTGTGTGTGTGTGTGCGCGCTTTAAAAGAACTTGGCTCAGTTAAAAGACACTGAATGAAAGATGTTTTAAAAATCCACAGAACAATACCAAAAAGGATATTAACCAGAAGAGCCCCAATTAAACTTGTTTAATTGAACTACGTTAAGAGCTAAACTCTAGTTTTTTATATCTGTTACATTCTATGCCAAAAGTATCTTTCAAATTATAACTTTTATCAATCTGAAAATATTTATCACTGGCTTTTTATTGACTTCTGCTTACTGTTACCACAAAACGAAATACTACCAGCACAAGATAAACATCTGAATAATATGGCTTTCTAGTTATTTTCTTTCCTTTTTCTTTTTCTTTTCACTGTGCTCCCCTTCCCTCCCTCTTCCCTTCTCCTTTCTCTGTAGGTCCCTGGTACACTAGGTTCATGATTCATTTCTCATTAGACTAGAAAACTGGCTTAGTCCCTTGTAGAAAACTCCTTTGTAGGTTTGATTGCCTTGCAACCTGGGTGCAATTTCAATTCTACTTCAAATATGTGGGCCTTCAGGCACACACTGTTGTTTACTTGTTGTCTCCCTAGGGATTATCAAAATATCTCCCTGCCTTCCAATGGTCACAGGAAGCTCTTTATTCCCTGGTTGTAAGTCAGAATTGGTTGATTGGATAAGTAAATGTACAAAATGAAGAAGTTGGTTATTGCTTAAAAGTGGCACAGAGGATTTATTTTAATTAGTCCTCAAATTTAAAATGTTTTGAACCACAAAATATTTGTCTGCACATTGAAAACTATTATATGTATGTACATTTTAAGGGGGAGGGGAAGCAAAGAGCGTAGAGAGTGATGAAATGTTTTCCAGAAGAGGGGTCTGCAGCTTTCTGGAATAAACATATTTAGAGTTCCTAACACTCATTTTCTGGGAACAGATATTTTTCTCTAAAATGAACATGTTCTTGTCTTTCTTAGTAAAGTGTGGTTTTATTCCCATACTACAGAATTTCACAAAATTTTCCAGAAACAAGTTTGTATACAGTCAGGTTCTCATGTCTTCCATATACTCAAGACCTTTCCATTCAAATGGTCTACATTGATTACTTGTTGAGTGAAAGGTATCTCATGAGGGAAGAAGTGGGACTATGAAGATGGGTAACATGCAATCCTTACCTGTAAGGATTTTGCTTAAATAGATAAGTCAGCCACTCAAATAAGCATGGTAGAAGCTGTAGTCAAACAATGAGCTCTTCCGTAGAATTGATTCAACCTTTCCACATTTTGTTATTTCACATAAAAAGAACAAAACTATTCTCTACCTCTTTTCCAGGGAGCTATGGAGATCATTTTTATAAAGTTTAAAAAATGATAGCTATCATGATTTGTATTCATTTACTTCAATTAACTTAATCTACCTTCTGCCAATGTATTGTCAGTTTGTGATACACAAATGCACACATACTCCTCGAAATAATTTGTAGCACACCCTCCTAACTGATTAGCTTAAAGCAGCAGCATTAGAATACTTGATAGAATATGTTCTATGTATGTGAAGTTAATTTACATTTTGCCCCACATTTATTATGAAGGCTTTCTGACGTTTTTAAAACATGATTTCATTGTATGAACATGTGTATACTTGTACCTCTGCATAGAGCCTTAAAATTAAATTGATTTGCTGGCTAAAGTTAGAGCAAATCCTTTTTTAGCTTCTTTCTACCACTCAATAAATTATTACAGTCTGTGCACAAAACACAAATTACATTCTTTATTAGTATGTTCTATGGTAACCTCAAAACCACAAGTGTTTACATGTGCTGCACGCATGCACTTTGGGGCTTTTTAATAGCTGGTTGACAAGAGATTAAAGGCAGAAATATGGCATTTTATTAAAGCAAACATATCAGTATGCCTACCATGATAAAATGATCTAGTTTTCTTCAGACACAAAAGTTTCTGTTGAGTGATACCTTTGAAATTCCTTGAGGGCACCCTATTATTCACTTTCCTCAACAGAGAGCAGCTGCAAATGGTCTCCAATTTTCAGAGAGTATTGCCTGGTCATTCTTTACTGTCAAAATGAAGAAGAGCATAAAAGTTAAGTCAATAAAGTAATATAAAATACTTAATATAAAAATTCAAGAATGAATGATTAACCATTAAAAACTTACAGTAGCTATTTCATCCAGGAAAAAAAAAATTAACATTTCCCCTGAAACCTATTAACACTCCTTGTAAACAATATTCTTTTTTGAAATATATGACCTTTCCTAATGCTCTCCACACACATGACATTTTTCTTATGTTCACTTTCTTCTGCTGATATGAAGTTGAATTCCTCAGGAGAGAGCGCTCTGAGCCCCTTCCTTAGATATATGTGGTCTTCTGCTAAATATTCCACATAAATGTACTCATCAGTGTTGAATGCTAACTCTGGCAACCTGTTGTGACTGATCCAACTCCAAAATTATAGAATACGGCAGTGGACAAACAGGTGACAAAATATACTGCCTACCTTTAGACCCATAGTTCCCTTATCAACCTAAAACATGTGACAAATTAATAATTATGAAATTAGTGTAAATATCTCTCTTTTGTTGGTCATAGCCATTTCTCACTGATGTTTCTTCAGTGCCTGTGAATGTTGCATAAGTGGTCATGTGGAGAAAAAAGCAAAAGTAAAAAAATGTTTCTTACATTTTTGAGGAATCTGGTTGAAAGAGCAGGGGTTAGTTTAGTCTAGGACTTCTTTTCAGAAATAAATCATTAAAAAACAAGACTCTTCAGGACCTATCTATCCTAATCCCCCAGTGTCTTGATATGGCTAAGAAAAATAACACCCTAGGCATAATATATATGAAGGATGATTTTAATTGAAAAGTTGTTAAATGAAATGGCCAGGGTCAGTAACACTGCCCCTCGAGGCTGCCAAACATTTTCTACACAATGGTTCTAGAATCATTGAGGAAGTTCCCACCGTGTCATCCAGAGAAAGCCATCACCATGGTTGTAGCAAGTTGGTTATAAAGAGAGATGAGTGAGTATGATCTGGTCCTAGAAATAAACTCACCTTGCAGGAATTTTAAAGATTTTTGTAAATATCTCCTTTCACAGAATTAATTTGCTTTATTTAATAAATATTATGAACTATTATCTCCCAGAAGTTTTCTTCCAAAAGTTGGACAGAGATATCCAGGCCATTTCCACAAAGAAGGAAAGAAGCATACTGAATGATGTCTTTATTAGGTTATTAAGTGTTTAGTACCTAAGAAACATTTTGCTCTCGAGGAATACCTCAAAAAGAATAGCTAAAGAATGCAAGCACATTCAGAACAATAACGCTCAAATGTTTTAAGCAGATATAGAGGGTATGTGAAATGTGTCTTTGTTTGCCTTATGTTGCTAAGTTGGGGAGATATTATCTTGTGATATCTTCTTTTGTCAGCATTTCACTGCAATTTTAAAATTATAATCTTTATTTATATCATTACCTTTTTGCATGCATTTGACTTATGAAAACACTACTTTGCTGGGATACAAAGGAAATTTCATCAGATGAGGATGATCCCCAGGACAAAAAGATCTCTACCAAGATCTGCTTGTCCCCAGATAGACACATGAGTGTTTGAAGTGTGTGCTACGCCACGCCACTGATAACCCCTGAAATGCAAGTGCCAAGATGTGTGTGTACCCCCTCTGGGAATGTACCTGAACCAAAGGGGAGCTGCCTCACCCAAAGTTATGCTCCTTCCCTGGAGGAAACCACATCCAATGCCTCGTCTGAGGTGTCCAGAGGTCCAGCCATGTTGCTCAAATAAGGGCAGATGTATTATTTCTGGTAGGCTTTAGTTGTATTGTAAGTTTTTTTATTGGTGGTGGATTTTTTTGACGTTTGTGTCATATATAGTGCTACACAATCTAGAAGTGTAAAACCAATTGCGACAGTGAGGCTAAGGATGTGTAGAAGTCTTGGATCGGAATGAAACAAATTTTTCTCTATAAATCATTATAAAAACTCTGATGATATTTTCTCCCATATCTGAAACAGATACCTCAAAATGTAAGTTTTTGTTTTCTCATCACTTTCATTCATTATCAAAACAAAGAGACATCATGATTATTTTTACACGTTGCATGGTTAAGTTATAAATTTTGTCAATGACAATTTTTCCTTTGGCTCTTCTGATTGTCTTTTCTTTCCCCCACAAATACTCATTAAAAACTAGCATATTTTTACATACAAACATGTTAGTCATGGTTCTGGATGTTGAACATATAAAGGCATATTAAACATAAATCCTGACGTCAAAGAAATTGCAATCCAATTTGGTAAACATCATAATAAGGATAAATAAAAGATTATTTGAGGTAAGTCCCAAGGTTGCTTATTGAGCTTACATTTTAAGCTATACGGTGCAATAAGTGACTGGTACATACTATCTAATTTAATCCTCAGAAGTGAGAAAATAAAGTGAGAAGTAAGAAGGAAGTTCCTTCCATAGAGGGCCTTTGGAAACTCTACAGAAGTTAAAGAGAAATCTACAAAAGACATCAAGAACAAATAGACAAGGAGGAAAACCTAGAACTGAATCATACAGCTCAAAGGTAAATAGTAAATTATATCAACTACTGATGAAAGACCAAGGATTGACATAGTAAATAAGCAATGATTTGAGGAGAAACAAGCCAGTATTAACCTTAAAAAAAAAAATGGAATGAAGACATTTGATTATTCATGGCAAGTTGAACAGAGATATTTATCTTTGCTCTCTTACAAAATTTTATTAAAATGATGATAAAATAATGAAATAGGTAAATACCCCCCCACACACACACACACACAAGTATTGGAGAATGTCATCAAAATGATAGCAGATGCATAATCTCAAGAATACTCAGAAAGATGAAAAGCTGATAGTTATGTGATAGCAAACTTAATTATCACCCTTCATTATATTAAGGGCTTCAATAGGAAGCAAGTTAATTTTTAGCAAACAAATCCAGAATATCTCAAAAATTGGAGGCAGCTGGTACATATGAAGGCAAAAAAAATATAGGACAGAGATAAGAAAAGGGAGATTGATATTAAGTCTGTACAAACAGAAACTACAACCCAGGTAGTCTTTTCCATCAATTCAGCCAGGTAACTACAACGTTGCCATCCTAAAGGAGAACTTAGGTTTACTATGGAAATATTTTGAACCAAAGAAGCTCTGAGCTCACAGACAGCAGATACAGTTGAGCATAAGAGTGAAGCATAAAGAAGGGAGAGAGGGAGTGAAAATAAATATTAAACTATAAATCACCCCCTCCCTTCCCCTTGCCAGGTACTCAGAGTCCTGACAACCAAGTTAAAATTATATTCTCTTCTCTACACTATCATTACCCTGGTCTCACAGGCAAGAGATTGGAGGGTTCTTTCTGGGAAAATTTCCCAGTCCAAAAGAACAAATCTTATAGACTGGTATTTGGAAGTCCTCAACCAAAAGGCTGAGTTTCCACACAGTCACCAAATCTACCTATTCACCCACCCAGAATTTCCTGTTAACATATCACTGCATAATGTTTGAATATGAACAGAGTTAGATTTATAAAATATTTTTAAAGATTTCAACATAAAAGATTAAAGGAGATAAAGAAAAGGACTGAGAAAATAAGACCATTAAGAAAGGGAAAAAATAGATCAATCCCCCTTGCACCCCCCTACACACACACATAAATAAGAAGAAACCAAACTAACAAACATAAAAAGCTCTGGAATTGATAACCTAGAAAAAAAGTTAAAAAGTGAAAGAAGATTTATGAGACAAAGAAGGATACTACTAAATAAGAAAAATAATAAAATCATAGCTCTTAGAAATTACTCATTAGTACAAGAAAAGTTAAAAATTCAATTTAAAGACTGGAAGATAAAATTGAAGAACTCTCTTAGAAGTTAGAACAAATATACATGAAAATGGAAAAAATATATAAGAAAGAATTGATTTAGAAGTTACAGACAGAGAAAACAACAAAAATCAGAAGGAAGAAATTCTTCAAAGAATAATTCAAATAAATTTCTCAGAACTAAAAATAACAAAACATACAAGATTAGACAATTAAGTTCATGAACTCATCCTAGAAAAAGTGCTACATACCTCATTGCTCAATATCACAATGGTCACTTTCAAAGTGCTCCCCTTGGGAAGCTGTGCACCAATGCCAGAGCCTAGTCCACCTTTCAAAGCAATGTTGGAACTCTTTTTCTGGAATGGCCATCAGCGCTGTCTTCATACTATCCTTGATGTCCTGAATGTCATCAAAATGTCTTCCTTTCCATATTTCCTTTATCTCCGGGTAAAGAAAGAAGTCACTGGGGGCCAGATTAGGTGGGTAGGGAGGGTGTTCCAATACAGTTATTTGTTTACTGGCTAAAAACTCCCTCACAGACAGTGCCCTGTGAGATGGTGCATTGTTGTGATGCAAGAGCCATGAATTGTTGGCGAAAAGTTCAGGTCGTCTAACTTTTTCATGCAGCCTTTGCAGCACTTCCAAATAGTGAACTTGCTTAATGTTTGTCTAGTTGGTACAAATTCATAATGCATAATCCCTCTGATATCAGGTCAGCAGCAGCGTTGCAACTAGTTCGTGAACTTAATTGTCAAACTTTGCATATTACCAGATTGAAGTGTCCATAAAACATTCACTCAATGAATGAAAAACAACTCAACTAAAACACATCCTTAAATTTTATTTAGGCCACCAGGGCAAAAAGATCTTGAAAGCTAACAGGTAGCTATTTCAAATGAAAACTTCACCCTATCGAGGGCTATGTGATAGCTGTCAGAGAATCTAAAGATAACTTAATAATAAATATTCAGAGAAAGTAAGAAAACAATACAAAATAACATAAGGCAATTACTAACTGCCAGGGCAGTATAAAAAAGGAAATGTAATAGTCGTACTCTACATTACTTAACTAGAAACAATATACACATAGTCATAATACTGTTAATAAAGACTAATGAATTAACACAAAAATTGTGATTGCAATATAGCAGATAAGCAATGGGTATTGGGAAGCTCAGTAGACGATGTCTATTGTCCAAGGAAGTCTGAAAGAGTATAGAAGCATTACTCTGAACAATAATATTTAATGCAGACGAAATATACAACGGATTTCTGAGTAGTAGTTTAGCGTGGAATGGGGCCGTCAAATGCTGTTTGTATTTTCAAACATCATGGTAATAGATGCTTTAAAAATATCTGTATGTATTATTTAGCTAAAAATTGAAAATAAACATAGATGCACTGATGTGTTGCTATGTTCAAGATATTATGTTATATTATGTGAGTTACAGAAAAACACATTAGTATGACCCCAGTAATGTTACAATTCTATATTTAGGTATTTGCTCACATGCATATTTGTGGTGAAAAAGACGTAGAAGGAGCTACATCAAACTGAGGTGGCAACTCAATGGGAGGAAATCTGACTTAATTCAATATAGGTTTGCTTCTTTGAAATGTTTATATTTACAATGGCTTCAAATACTACAGATATGATTTTTAAATATTTGAACATTTTATACAATATTTAACTCATGAAATTATCTGTGTAGATACATAGAGATAAATACCAAATCATGATCTCTAAAATATTGAAATGATATCTCAGGGTAATGGAATTTCATTGAATTTTTACCCTATGTTTTAAATTATTCTCTGTTTGAGTTTTTAGAAATGATAAAGCAAAAGTTAACGTGCATGAGTATAAGGTGAAAATGATTTCAACATAAAACTGCAACATGAGAATATGCGTACATGTAAGTAACTTCTGGAGAGAATGATAAAAAATGAACAGTTTTATTAACATAGTATGATTATTTTTTAAAAATCTGGCCATATTTTGTATTGCTTTGGCTCCAGTAAAATACATTTAAATAAACAGGGAAGAGACTTTGTGAATGTAGAGAGAAAAGAGAAAAGGGGTGGAGGGGGAGCGATAAAAGAACACGTTGTTTAGATTTACTATGTGCTAAGTACTGTACTAAGCCTGTTTTGGTGGCAGGAACAGCGACATGCACAGGTTTTTCTCCATCCCCTTAGCACAGTATCAGATGTCCAATAAACATCTTTAATAAAGTAGTTTTTCTCAGCATGAATGAATCAATAAACCAGTGAGCTATGGAACATTTGTTAATTTGGCAACAAAAGAAAGAAGGACAATTATGGTGGCCATGATGGTAGTGAGCAGTAGCTATATTCAGTAATGGGGTTATATTTGGTTTTCAGGATCATGGAAGCTGAATATGTTTAGAGAGAGAAGGGGTTCCATTGATGGTTGAAATGCCATTGTAGATGGGTTCCTGAAAGGACTGAAAAAGATGAGATGCAAAAAGTGAAGCATTAGGGGCAGCTTCCTGTGCTGAGAGACAAGGGGTGTGTATGGCACTGGCCCAGCGTAAGCACAGTTATATGTGAAGGTGATTTGGGAGACATCTTGGGGAGTTTGCTTTGAATTGTGTCAAACTCCACATAAGTAGTCACCAGCATTGCCTGCGCAATGACAAAAAAGTAAAATGAAAGCTTTAAAAGATCTCAAAAACTATTGCCGAAGCTTTCTTAGAAAAACTCTGAAAATGTAGCTGCCAAAATATCCTGAGAAATAGTTAACAAGTGCAAATTTCAAAAATATTAACAATGAGCTTTCTCTCGCATGTATGATAACTACAGGACTGTCTGTATTGAAAGAGCACATTAGGCTGCATTAAATAATTTAGATACTTTGTCATAGTTGCAGAAGTATTTTATTGCAGCACATCAGAAGATGAAGGATCACGAAATTCAAATCATGCTTTTCTTCTTTCACTTAAACTATTGATAAAATGGGATATTCATTCTGAATTGATCTTACCCTCTTTAGAATTCCCATATTCTCATCTCTAAATTACTATTAGAATATGTTTATAGCCTCCTGAGCTATTAGCTTTTAGAACTATAACCATGACTATAAATGGGCACTGTCAAAGGAATCTTCTCAATAACAAATTATGATAAGGATGCTTACAACCCTTTCAACTCGCAGGTAAGAAGAGTGACTTGTAAAGGCATTAAGGTATATGATTTAGATGAGGATATGATTTAAATTAAGGATATGATAACTGTGGAGAGAATGGAAGAGGCCAGTAAAATCTCTCACTGTCTGAATATTGTAATTTAATAAAATGATTACTAATATGCATTTGAATATGTGCATATGCATTGACAGGTATTCTTGAAGATACCTGTCTGAGGCATGCTTTATCTAATGTTGTGGTCTCTAGGTGCCCACACAAAATAGAGAACTAAAGACGTGACCAGTGATTAACATAATGAATCCCTTTAAATTAATGGATTGTATGTAAATAGAATTAAACACTTAATTAAAAATCAAATAACAGAAATATTGGGCATAGTTTGTTTCTTTTGTATTTTTAAAAGATTCTGAATATTTTCCTCATACCTTTCTCCATGATAATTTTAATATTTAATATAAATTTTATATCCTGAATTACAGTCTTAATTGATGTGAAATGTATAGCAGGATGAATTGAAATGGCCAATGATAGGTCATCTCTTCTTTAATCTATAAATAATGCAGAAAGAAAAACACAACAATAAAGACTGCAACATTTGTCAAGATTGGAAAGATAATCATCAAAAAATGATTTATTTTAAAAACAGACTAACCATATATTTTAAGAATGACATCATGGCAGAAACTGACCCAGGCTGGGTCAGCACCAAACACTGACATAGCAGTTCATGTCACAGAATATTTGACTTTCGAGAACATTTTGAACACTTACTTACCAAGGACAGGAACCAATTTAAACAATCCTATGGTGAGGTAGGTGCATGTGAGTAACAATAGGACTTTGTAATTTAACTAGAAATATATTTTAACCAGGTAGTAATATTATAGGTCACACTCAAATGCTCCCATGTGCTAAAGTTTAGAAAAATTTAGACTTTTTCCCTCCATAGAGGTACAGACCATAGATTTTCATCTTGGACTATGCATCTCCTGCGTGCTTGGTAGACATTGCTGCTTTTCTGATAGAGAAAATGAGGTTACAAAATTGCTATATTGTCACTCATTCTTCGATGGACCAGGTAAAAATCCTTAGGGAAATCAGATTAATGGTTACAGGTTTTTCTGAATTTATCTATATACGTACTTAGAAAAAGAGAAGAATGCAAACTTTAGATTTGACCAACACCCCAATTTCGTTTCTTATAATAGCAGTATCATTTTGTCATGCAGGGACTCAGGCAGGGTCTCTGGTCCTGCTCCCCACATAAGAAAGCAAGACATGGTGAGGCCAAAAAGGAATACCCACGGAGCCACAGATAGGGGAGTCATACTACCATAGTATGCCAGTGTCACTGGCGGCTGGGTTGGAGACACAGGAAGCAGGAGCCTCACGATCTGCAACCTCCCATCGGCTTTTCTGCCAACCAACCAACCCCACTTGCTAGCTGCAATCCGCCATGCTAACTGCAATCCACGCTTACTGGATCAGCCTCCATCTTCTTGCTAGCCCCCATTTTCTGCTAGCATAGCCACAGCAGTTATATTAGTGGCCAATGGCTCACTGGTTACAGCTGACGGCCAACTAGCCACAGCTGATGGCCATCCAATCACAGTTGATGGCCATTTACTACCTGAGCCAGCACCTTTCCCCATGAGGCCGAGAGCCTGAAAACTGCACTCCTGGCTCTGTCCCCACACTCCACCCCTACAGGATCTCGCCTCACAATCTACGCGTCAAGCATCTTCCACAAGGGTCCCTGTGCGAGGAGCCTGGAGGTGAATGCAATATCCTGGACACAGCCAGGCTTTCTGGACACTCCTGGCTCTGTCCCCACACATTTGGTGAGGTATTTTTAAATTTTGAAGAGCAGAGTCATAAAATATATCTTTTTTTAAATAAGTGAAATAACTGAAAAACAATTAAAAATAACTGGAAAACAATTTATTTTTCTTAAACATAACACATTTATGAATATGAATATCATAAGAAGTTGATATTGGTGCTCAATATAGACTTTTTGATAAAGGGACTGTTTAAAGACAGGTATAAAGAGATTGCTTGGGTATTTTGTTGGTTTTTTTTTTGTTTTTTATGATGATCAAGACAAATTCTTATCTTATGGGACGATAAGAGTATATTAAGATCTCAAATAAAATGAAGTCCAGACTGATTGCTGTAAGCAATACAGTACAAGAAGTGGGGAAAAAAGAAAGAGCAAGAGAAGTGAAATAAACAGAAACTAATAAAAACGGGGAAAATGTAAATGTTTACAATTTTCTTTTAAAGCTGCTTCGTCAAGCTCATTCATTACATTAACAGAAAAGGAACAAAGACAGTAATCTTGGTATCTAACAGGAATACCATTATCGTAGCAGCATGTGGCAAAGTTTCCATTTTCTACTTATAAGCACATGGCTGGCATGGCTATGCAGCATACCAGCAATCTGTTCTAAAATTGTGTGCATGTTTGTGCATTTGATATTGCTGAACTCTTCTTTTCTGAAATATTCTCCTCCAGTAAAACTCTTGAACATAGAACTCCCATTTACGTTGACTTGGGAAGAAAGGCTGCCTCCTGAAGTCCCTCATTTAAAGACCCAATGAAATGCCTCGTTAAGAACCTTAATTGAAAGCAGCACACAGTTCTGGATGTCAGAGGTAATAATTACCTTCTTCAATGAGCCTGATTTTTCCCTGTGATGAGTAAGCTGCTCTCTGCCTTGTTTATAGTAACTCTGAATTTATTTCTGGCTTTCTTCAAGTGCTCTTATTTTTTAAAAATTAACATTATGTCTGTCTTCCTGGGGTCAAATTCGGCCTACTCTATACTCAAACCATGTGTTCTTCATGCACTGTTAAAACCAATTACCCATGCAGAGGCCTCTAGGAGTCAAGAATCCATACCTCAGTTTCCAAGCAGAGATACAGATAAACTATGTCAGGCTGACAAGTGTCCACCATAGGATTTTAAACAATTTCCATGCGAACTATACATATATTGAACTATACATACATATGTATTCAAAATGTCCCAGCAAATCTAAGTTATAAAATTGAAAGGCTCTTGAACAAATTGATTTTATAGATATCTATTATACCTTAAGAATTAAAGATGTATTTTCACAGCTTGAAGAGAACTTGAAGAGTGGTGCCTAAGCATATGTGAAATTATCTGACGACTTGTTTTAATTATAATGTTAAGCAGTTCTTGGTTTTCTTAATGTAGTTAAATCTTTCCCCCATCTTATCAGCTAACCTTAATGTTCTGCCCAACTTTTATCTGCAATTCATACAAAATAACTGACGTAATTTTTATATTTTTTTCAGGTATTGAACTTAAATCGTATAATATAATCCTTTCAGTTTACAGATAGGAATTAACTAAAGAGACATTAAATGGTTGGATAGGATATGTATGTGGCAGAAGCAGAACCATGACATTTAGTATTTGGTATTTGTATCCAAAGCTCTATAGTCTATTAAAAGCTGCCCGTTGTTTCAGGGAAAAGAGACAACCAATTATTACTCTTTCTAGTGTTTTTTGTGAGATCCATACCATCAGGTTAAGTTCACTTAAACAAAAAGTTTTATCATTTTCCAATTTGCAACTAGGAGCCAGGATTATTCATTTCTTATTCCTTGTACCCTAGCGCCCAATCTGATACAGCGTCTTTGGAGTTGGAGAAACTCTTAGAGAGCATACGAATGAACTTGTTATGGAATGTAAGGCAATTTCGTTAAACAATAGACAGCACTAAACTTAATATAAAAACAATACTTATACCTAATACAAAACTAGACACCGAGAAAACCAAGGCACAGGCTTGTCCATGTCACACAGCAAGTCACAGAGTAGAGACCAGCACAGCTGTCACTGAGACCCAGCACAGCATGTTTTTGAATGTAAAGCAGATTTCTTAGATGGGGACTTGACATTTTGTTTATCAGTTTATGGTTACCAAGTGAAAATGAAATTGCAAAATTTGACCATGATATGCATCAAAGTGACCCTGGTCCCTTAGCCTGTGTAGCTGGATGCAGATGTCAACATGGATTTATTTTATCTTCCTTTGTTCCTTTGGTGCCATTCTTTATAGGCAACCATACATAACTTTCTATCTGTGAAGGAAGTTTGTTTTTTAAGCCTCATGAATTGATACCTTCCTTTCCAATCTTTCTTTTGTTTGTTTGTTTGTTTGTTTTTTCACTTTAGTGTTAATGAATCTTCAAAAGAGCACTAGTCTTAATTGTACTCTTCTACTATTAGAAGTTGAAAAAACACATTTTTTAAATCTCTTTGTGCCATAGTCTTTATTTTAAAATTTAAAATTTAATACAGAAATTAGGATTATTCCATCTTGAAATATCTCATTTTCCATAATCTATTTACTTCAGTTTCCAAGGACAAATAAAGTCCAAAGTGAAAAACCTAAAGGAAACGTCCTGTTTGCAAGAATCAACCCTAGGCATGGCTAATCTGTCTATATATTTAGAGTTTATGAACTGTGCCTAGAGGACAAGAGTGCTAAAAGTTAGTTTTGTAATGCCTCCAAAACAGGCAGCTAAATCTGTAATGTTTCGAGTAATGAGATCACCTACAAATGCAACTAACATTAGAATTGTCCAATTCTGTAATATTGTTACCTTTATTAGCATATCATTTAGGCTTCCCAGCAAATTAAGTAACCAAAGTAGCAGAATACTAGAGATTGTGTTGAACAATCAATCATGGTCTGGCTAAAGAAAGGTCTCTTACATTTTAGGAGTTAGAATCAGCACTTGACATTCTCCGATTTTTGTGGGGTTTTCTTGTTTTGTTTTTTGGGGGTTTTTTTGGTGTTTTTTTTTTGTTGTTGTTGTTGTTGTTGTTGTTGTTGTTTATCATCCAGTTCCTAGTCAATGGAATTATATAAAATAACACAGACCTGAATTTAATAGAACTGTGTTTGAAACTCGATTTTGTTGCTTCTAGCTAGAGTACTTAGGCAACTTTTCTAAGCTTCAGTTTCTTCATCCATAATTGGAGATAAGTACCTAATTTTTAAGATTTCTGTGAAGAACAAATAAGATAATTGATATGAAATGGCCAAACACAGTATTTGCCACATGGTAGAAACTGTTTCTGAAAACCATGTCCCAAGATGATTTTTAAACAGAGTGGTAATATTTATAATCTAAAGAAGCGACAAGTGTATGGTAACCTTTGTTCTTCCAACAGCAAGATGTCTATAAGTCTGAAGAAATAGTATCAAACCTCACAATTTGATTTTCTTCTATGGATGGGTTTTGAGCTAGCAAAGCCAGACCATATAAACTTGCAGAGATTTTTGTCTGATTTTTCAGCCTATGTATCAAGTCGATGACATCCACTCAAATTATAGTAACCTTGGGTTATAGATCAAGCCTAAATAAATTTGAAATACATACAACAAAGTGTAATCCTAACCACCAAATTGGAATCACTCAAAGTCAACACCAAGCACTTAAAATGTGCATTGCAACATCTGGCTCCAGCTCAGCAGAGCTCTGGCCCAAGATCACCCAAAGGTATATGAACCAGTGCTAAATAGCTCACTACGTAACCCCAAGCACCTGCTCTTGGGTAAAACATGGTGGTCTTCAGTGCCCAAATGTGGCTCCCTAGTATCTACAGCATATATAGTCTTCCACAGAAATACCAACAACAGCAGCAATTAACAACAATATAAAAAGACATCAATATTATTAAATCAATACATTTCTTTAAAACTTTAGCCACAGCACTTGACGTCTGACAGAGGCCATGCCCTTAGGTATTTACTTTAGAAGTTAATCCCTTTTGGCAACCAGCTACTGAAAAACCAGTAAAATTCATCAACTATTAAGATTCAGTGACTAATTTAATTAGAACTTCCAACATTTTCAGAAAGTGCAGGCTGGGTAGAACTAATATACCCATTCTCATAGTCCCAAGTCAATCTATATACCCAATGCAATAGATTTATTTTCTGGAATTTGATCACTTTATCTTGATGTTTATATGAAAGAGCTAATAGGCCACCAATGGTCAATTCTATTTCGAAAAAGAAAGGGGTGAGGAACTTGACCTATCAAATACAAAATATTCTAGAAGAAGAAGAAAGAGATGGAGGAGAAAAGAAAACAAGGGAGGAAAAAAGAAGAAAATGCTCATGTAACTATAAGAATGTATACTGGTGCAGGACTAGGGAACTAGACCAAAGGAATAGAAAAGTAAGCCTAAGAATATTTATACGGAATATCTGGTTCAGTACTCAGAATACAAAAATAAAGTCATAAATCTTTAGGAAAACCCAATAGAAACATTTCAACCTCTCTAGTTATAAGTAAAATGAAAATTAAGAACACAATGATCTACCTTTCTACCTAAGCAGACTGACCAATATTAAAAGTTGTTTTAAAGAGTTACAAAGGATGTGGGGAAACAGGAGAAAGTGACAATATCTGGGAAGGTTTCAGAAGGATATAACCCACATGTTGGAGGAGGTCATTGGGAGGTCATGACCACCAGTTGACCCTTGAGCTGAGCCTAGACAATCAGAGGCTCCTCACCTTCTCCCCTGCCCTTGGAATGCATGTCCCACTCAGAGTTCCACACTAGGAGCCATTTCAAGGACAGTCCTAAGAGACTAACATGTTGTTGAGACCGTCTGGACAGTATACGTGACTGAACCCAGTAAGACCTCTCTATAAACTTTTAAGATTCTGGCCGGTGGGTGTGGACATCTACTCGTCTTGCAGCCAATCACCCAAAACAAGTCTCATATGTGAATTCCCTTCCTTATTAAACCTGCCACCTACCAATCTAGAGTTGTCAGCCTCTGTCTTTGGTCTCTCCTTATGCTCACTGCACTGGGGCCAGTTTCTAATTTCTCCCTGGGAAGTCCCAAGATTTTCATTAACACTAGGACCAAGAATTCCACACCTAGGGAAACCTTGTACATGTGGATATAAGAAAATATATACAAGAATACCCATTGCATTATTGGCTGTAATTAAAGAAGAAACTCAGGAATGAGATTGCCTAGGCTGTAATCCTGGTATGAATATTTACTAGTTCTATGAATTTGGACAAGTAACCAACCTCTTTAAGTGGCAGTTTCTTCATGAGTAAAACAGTTTTCATGGTGTTATTTTGAGGATTAAGTGAGTTTATACTTACAAAACATTTTTTAAAAGAGGGCTTCAGGTAAGTGTTTCCTATTATTTTTAATTACTATATTTATTTAACCTTCCCCTTTATTTACCCATACCAGTTTACCCACATCACATGACAGAAAATGAATATATTTATATATTAGAACGTAATTATTTCATGCCCCACTAGGTCACATGATAAAAACTGGTCTTCTCATCTTCAAACTTCATTTCAGCTGCAGAAAACTTTCTTCCGCAAAAGCTTAAGTAGAAGCAAGTAACAGGGTCCATGATGGACCTCATCTTTCAAAAGTCAGCCTGGCATCGATAATCTACATCAGGTCCCCCAGATATTAAGGGTGAGAAGAAATAAGCACGATTAAAGGAAACCAGATGTACCAAATCCTGAATCTAAGAAGTGGAGAGATTAGGGGATGCTTTCTGCTTTTTTGAAAGGAACCATTCTAACTACAAAAAATAAAATTCCCATTCTTAATTTAAACTATGATTTGGTATGCACACATACAATTTGCCATAAGTTTTTATAAAGTTTGCAAATAAGTGGGGCGTTTTTGTGCTTTGGACTGTTTCTTTTATAATTACAAAAAATTATAGAAAATTCTTAAATATTAGAAATTCAGATATATAGAGAGTTAAAAAAAATAAAAGCTTTTCTTAACGTCTTCCTTTCACTCTGATGATTTCCTTCCTTAACACTACACACACACACACACACACACACACACACACACACGATATTTTAAATGCTCATGAGATTGCATATTCATTACATATGTGTATATATGTATAGGACCAATTTTTCCTTTATTCTTTATTTTTAACAGTATATTGGCTCTATTTTTATGTAGATTATGTATATTATAAGGTAGTGTTCTAAATTTTAATTCATGAGTGTATCCAATCCTCCCAATATCAATTATTAAATGATGTTTCTCTCTGATTTAAAAATGCCTCTTTTATCATAGTCATAGGCTTTTTCTGGAATCTAGTCTATTGTAATGATATATTTATTATTCTGTTTCCATGCCAAAACAACATAATTTTATTTACCATAGTCTTTTATTATATTTTGCTATCTATAGAAAAAGTTTCCCCTCATTCCTCTTTTTAAAAATTTTCTTGCATATTCCTCTGCTTCCTTTTTTCCCTACAATCTTTATAATTTATTTATAGAGTTCCACAAAATATATTTTGGAGATTTAGATTGACATTTCTTTAAATTTATTGATTTATTTGTAAAAATGGGATATTTTCAATATCCCAAGATTTACTGTAAGAAGAATAAAGTGGATTAGAAAAAAATATAACTTTCTTGAATATTGAATGTCAAAGAAAGGTAATTTTCTAAAGATAGATAAGTGAAGGTACTCATTTTTATTGTAAAATAAGAAGGGAAGGATAAAGTGAAAAATAAAAGCGCAAACAATATAATGCATTATAGTTTAGCAGATTTGATTTTAAGACAAGTCTCTTTTACCGAGTCTGGACCAAAATGTTCTCATCTATTAAATAAGAAAGTTGGACAGGATAATGTCTAAGGCCTTTTCCGGCTCTTTTTTTTCTCTCTAATGTCCCTACTCTAGGCAGGACAAAATCATGAGCCCAACCATTAGGGGCTAAATAGTGATCCAGATAAACTTTGTGTTTGACTATGCTCACACCTTGTTCTGGGAGGAAAATAAATTTGGTGTCCTCCAAACATTTGTGGATTGGTCAGTCAACGTAAAGGAAGGTGTTATCAACCTGATCGTTCAATTGAGTAAATTGAAGCTCAGAGGGGTTAAGTAAAATTTCTAAGATCACACAGCTAGCAAGAGACAGACTGTCATTTCAGTATTAGATGAATGATTAGAAGACTGATTGTCTTTCCACTGTGTGGAGCAATTCTGAGTGCTTTGTGAAGGAATAATTAAATAAATGGATAGATGGATGGACGAAATTATCACATTTCAATTATGTGTATCTTCATTTCAATGTAAAAAAGTGACATTTGTTGAGAAAAAAAAGTGTAGACCTTGTTTTAGTATTTGCTCTTTCCTCCTCATCTTAACTAGCTTTCAAAGGAATTACTTTAAAAAAGCAGTGATAGGAATGGATTTAAACTGACTTTAATCTTCTAAGGCATAAAGGCAATAAGAGAAGTCCTTCTGTGGTCCATCATAACAGACAATTCAACCAACAAAATGAGGGTTATCAGTGTTTTCTACTTTCCTAATTAGTATCTATTTTATATATCTCATTTATAATAACACTCTGAATGGTAGCTTTGGAAAAATTATTTCTGCAAAATCACTATAGGGAAGAAGGAATATATTAATAGGAATAATTTCTATCTATTGAATGTATCATATGCCGTGTTCTAAGTTTTCACATTTACGAACTCATTTAATCCTCATAAAAAATACTCATAAATACTCTACCTATTCTTATACTGCAGATGAAAACTGAGGCACAGAAAGCAAGGACATAAAGTAGTTTGCCATTAATCACACACCTAGATAACAATAGTATGTGTATTGAAATGTGAGCTTGCTAAACTGTCCTTCACCAGGTAAAGATAATGGGCTTTGGAGACAGAAAAAGAAGAAAAAGTAGAAGGGGGAGGAGGAGAAGAAAAGGTCACAGTCATAAAGCATACTAGATGTGTGTATTTGCCTATACTCCTTAAATATGTTAATTTGTAACAGCCCTATGGAGCTCAATTCCTGTCTATATCCCATACACGCTGTGTGATTTGGGGGCAAAGTAATTAATATTTCTGAGCCTCAGGTTATAAACAGAGATGTAATACAGAACAGAGTTTGTGTAAGGTTTAAATGAGAGAACCTATTTGAAAGCATCCAGCATGTAAGTGCTCAATAAAAGTTTGTAGTGTTTATATTTCTATACAATATTGTCCAGGTGATTTCAGAAAATTTCAGTGCTCTCATGTAAAATAGGAATTTCAAGGGAAGTAAAATAGGAACTGCATATTTAAGAGCACCAAAATGTTCAAATGCATCATTCAAACCAACAAAATCCAATTTTTCTACTCACATTTAACTCCTTAATAGTTTTTAATTTCTTTCTCTCCAACACATTAGGATAAAATAACATGAATATCATCCTCCCACCCATACCCTTGAAGTCATTTTCACAACACAAAAATACTTATAAATAAATTTGAAATGAAAGTATTCTTGTGAGAAAATAAGAATATGTTAATTATGCACATGCTAGACCAAGAGTCATAGAATTTCAGAGCTGGAAGAAATTGCACTTACCTGTACAACAGCTGCATTTTACAGACAAGAGCATGAAGTCTCAGAGAGCTAAAATGAGTTGTCCAGTGCTAAGCGTATCTTGGGTAGCTTCCTGAGGGTCACAAAACTGATCCAAGCATTGCATGTATTAGCAGACTTATGGAATTCTCTGCGGTTACTTGGACGTGAAGTCAACATACAATGCCCTCCTGAGCAATGATGGCACCCATTGAAAAATTATACAGCTGTCATTGCTGAGGACAAGTTATTCTTGGCCTGGAGTTGTATTCCAGTGCAGGTTTGTAAGGTGATGGGTTATCAGATGGTAAGTTTATTCATGTCAATTGTTCCTCTATGCTGTAAAAGACCTGAGCAGAGCAGGGACTCACTGCCGCTATCTAAAACAAGGTAGACTTATTAAGAGACAGTGGTTCCCAGTCATACCCACCAAGACATTAAAAAAAATTATCTATCTCTCCATCTACTCCATTATTTGAAAGAATTTATAGACCAAATGATATAAATGAATAAATCCTACCCTTAATGCTATGATCCATCCAGAGCACTGTGAGAATAGCTCAAGACCTCATTTCAACTTTCAACCTTTTAGGAAGTTCAGAAAGCCCAAGTTACAATCCTTGATACTTTGAATGCATGAAGTCAAAAATGAAGTGTGATGTTCAAAGATATTTTACTCCTGTTTGTACATATATATGTTCAGTAAAACTAAAATAAACTAAAAACCATACTAAGATTAATTTAATAGTTTTTGTGTTTTAAATTAGGTTTTGAGGAAAATTATCATTGACTGTTAGAGAAATCATTAATGAGAATAACTGAAGTTGAAAATTTTTGTTATCCATCTCACAGAATTTGTGGGTATGAGGCAGAACTGGCTTCGCGGAGGAGGTCCTTCAGGTTTAGGGAGGATTTGTATTGATAGAGGTCAGAAAGAAGGGAAAATAAATAATCAATGTGTGCCTACTATGTGCTAGGAACTGTAGTGAGCACTTCACGCACATTATTTCTTTTAATATACATTGTAACTCTCAAAGGAGGTATCATTACTCTTACATTAGCAATGACATGATACAATGAGATCCCATAAGAAGTGTGCTCAAGGTGTAGAAAAGTGTGATATTTTTTATATTTGTAAATATTAAAAATGGGATCATCAACCAATACTTGCTTATGTTAAAAAAGGAAGAATAAACCAGAATGTTTTGGAGGCCACCTAAAAGTGAGCAGTGGAAGGAATAGAAGTAGAAGCTAGACTTCTTTGAATATACCTTGCTCTGCAAAATTTATTTTAGAATCATGTAAATACTTTACATCATCATAAACCAAAATTAAAGGTTACAAGGAAATCTGTAATCTAAAGCCAAATGAAACAAATAAATCTAAATATGCATCAAATTAACATAATTTAGAAAAAGGGAAAATTTTCAAGTGACTTGAAAACACAGTAGTGTGACTGTACATCCCTAACAGAAGACACCCTATGGACAAAAATTATCATAAAGAGAACTTTCATTAATCACAGTGTGAGTGGTAGTATGGGTATTGTTATTCTGAGACTATAGTGCATGAATTATGTAATAAAGCAAATCAGTATATATGTTGGCATTATTGAGAACGGGAATTTTCATTATGAGTTGGAGGTGTAGTATTGATGAAAGCCAATAAAAGTCTTGGAGTCTTGAATTTGATTTGGAAATATCAGTGTGAACTTATTGAGCATTTCATCTTTCTTTCTTTTTTTTTTTTTTACCTATTCCTATCCACTGAAAATGCCTGGAAAGCTTAGCAACGCAAGAGCAATAAGTACCTCTGATGCTCAGATTACTGCATCTCAACATTATTTCACATTAAAACCATCACTCCTTGGAGAAATGACTGATGCCAACCCTGGGGAAAAAAAATGTACAAAATGATCCTGAAACACCTGTTACACCAAAAAGTGAGAAAGCAAAGACTTTTAAGTTTCCAACAAAAGGACTCAGGAGCTAACGTGAACAGATTCCCACACCAGCCAAAGATGGGCATCTGAGGTATCAGTAAGGATAATAATTGCAGTCTGATTGGAATAGTTTAATGTGCTGCAGAACACATCAAATACATTTAAATCAGTGAATTCATAATGACAAAAAAACTAATTTCTTCCCTTAGGAGGATGAAAAGGAAGAAACCCATTTTTTTAAAATTTGTAAATAAAAATAAATAATCATGTGTTTATCTTGCCTTTCTATACAAACATGTTTTTCAGTTTTAAAACAATGTGAAAAGAATAAATTCAATTTTAAACAAGTAAATCAAATACAGTAAAATTTTACGTAGAAACTAAAATGTGCACCTACCAAACAAAACTATTACACCTTGCAATTTATATCCTATTTTAGTCTTTTGAAATTTCGGAACAAATAACTTCAAGTGGTCCCACAAAATGACCACTTGAAAATTGAAGTAACTCGAATTCTGTGTATTCCTCTTTGCAATAACTGTGATATTATTATTGATTTTTGAATTAAACACAGGACTATGTAGCCCTACAGGAACTGGGGGTATATGACAAGTTGTGATCACAAAATATGGTGAATGCTGCTGCCGCGTGCCATCCAACGGAAAGACAGGGATCTTCAATATGGGAAGCGATACATTGAACCTTAGTCACAGTGTGTGACAAGTTTCAACTTGTTCAGGGCAGTCAGTCGGGTGTGGCTACAGTTGAGAGAAGGTGTGTTTTAAAGTGTGCCACAAATCATGGATCATGAATAACACATTAACATGACATTTTTTTTCAAACTGCAAAAAAGTGCTAAAGAAACACACGGAATGTTAAAATTAGTTTATTGTGATGCTGCAGTGACCGTGAAGATAGTTTATAAGTGGTTCAAGCAATTTCATAATGGTTGTGAAACAATTGAAGATGAGAGATCAGGATGTCCTTCAACATAAAAAACCCAAGAGAATGTTGAAAGAGTAAGCGAAATAATTCGATCAAACAGGCTATTGACTATCAGGAAAATTTCTGAGGCTCTGAATATCTGGTTCTGTTTAAAGCCTTTTAAGAACAGATTTGAACATGAGGTGAGTGAGTGTGAAATTTGTTCCACACGTTTTGACTGTCAAACAAAAGCAACAGCGTTTGTCTATTTTGTTGGAGTTGCGCGATCGTGCTGCTTCAGATTCCAGCTTTGTAAGACATGTCATCACGGGAGATGAAACTTGGGTCTATGGTTATGATCCTGAGACCAAAGTTCAGAGTTATCAGTAGAAATCACTCAGTCCTCCTCGTGACAAAAAAAAAAAAAAAAAAAAAAAAAAAAAGAAAAAAAAACCCCGCGTAAATCAAGATCTAACATCCAGGTGATATTGTGTTTTTTGACCTTAATGGAATTGTGCCAGCTGAGTTTGTACCTAGGAAAACTACAGTGAACTCTGAATGTTATAAGGGCTTATTAGTGTGTTTAAGAAATGATGTGCATAGAAAACGGCCTGAAAAAAATGGGCAAATAGTTTCATCCTCGATCATGACAATGCTCTGTGTCACACACCGCTTCTTGTATATGGCGATTTCTGTCAAATAAAAACATGACAGTGTGTCCTCATCCACCTTATTCAGTGGATCTGGCACCATGTGACTTCTGGCTCTTCCACAAAGTCAAAATAAAGATGAAAGGAAAACATTTTGAATCAATTCAGGACATTGAGGCAGCCAGGACAACACAACTAAAGACACTCATGAAAAAGGACTTCCAGAACCACTTCAGGAAGTGCTAAGAACGATGGGATAAGTGTGTTCCAAATGAGGGTGAGTACTTTGAGAGGGATTAATGGCAATGTGTCTTTTACGGTAATAATTTATTTTTATTTAAACATTCATTTCATGTTTTGATCACACCTCGTAGTTTGCACCCAAAGCAAGCTCTAATGAGTTCATATCCCTTGAACTTGTTCTCAAAATGAAAATATTTTGCCCAGTCCTCATTTGTCAAGGCCAACTGTGAAACTGGACTTCTCTGAACTAACTTTCATGTAGAAGAAAATGTCTATTAAAGGACAGGTAATTAAAATGTGCAAATTTGACACATGTATATATTTTTAAAAGTCAACAGTAATCACAGCAATTGATTACCACTTATTCCAACAAAATATTTTTTTTCAGACATTATTTAGAATTGGCAGCCTTAGTAATAACAAAGGGTATGCCAGCTTTTACTTAGTTTCATTATCGCTTCTAATCCTCTTTAGGATTAAAATAACTGCAATACACCCCCTATTTCCTGCAGCCTACAACAGGTCACTTCCACTGCCCCTGCTCCTAGTGGTATGGCACTGGATCTGGTCAACCCGCTCCAATATCACACAAGAGACAATGAGATATTATCACATCCTAACTGAAGTATAGAACGCTATCTAAAGGTATTCTTGCAAAAACTATAAAACTTGAATCTGATCAAGCTTCTACATTCAACTATCAATTTGTAAGGAAGCATAGGTTTCAGAACCAGCAAAATGACATCATAGGCTACAATAGCAAAATTCAGGCTGTGGGAAACTCCACATAACTAATAATACAGATTTCAACAAATTAATTGCAGAGAGGAGAGAAAGAGAAACAGAGAGAGACAGAGAGATAGGGACAGAGCTAAAGAGAAAAAGAAAAAGGAGAGACTTAAGAGATATTAACTGATTGTAAAGTGTGATCTTATTTGACTCTTGATTCAAACACTCTTTTACAATGATCAGAAATGGGAAAATTTGAACACTAATTATATATTTGATGGCTATTAAAGCATATTACCTACTAATTTTAAAGTGTGGTAATTATATTATTATGTTTAATGAAAGTGTCCTTGTTTTAGTGATAAATACTAGAGATGACATAATATCTGAGATTTGATTCAAAATAACCTGACATGGAGACAATAGATTTCTACCCATTAGATGAAATCAAATTGGCCATGAGTCAGTGATTGTTAAAGTTGGGTATTGCATAAATGAGCACTCATTATTGTATTCTCTCTACTTTTGTATATATATGAAATTTCCCATAGTAAGATATTAAAATATTTTATAGAGATTACAGAGTGATCTGAGATTTGACTGGAGTGCAATTTTATTTCCTGTTATGGGAAGTGGAAGAGAAGTTAAATAAAGGAGAAAAAGTCTTTGTTAGAGAAAGACCCTAGAGTAAGGAGAGAATTGCACCAGCATTCAGTGGGGGGATTAGCCCTGCACTCCCCACTTGTAGAAGGACACTTTCCTGAAATGGGAGAGAAGAAAAGAAGAATGTGTGGGGATACTGACACATCTGTTCATTGGGGAGGGAGGGCACATGGGGATCTTGAAAGCCTGAGCAATACACTTAACCTCTTTGTCCCTGAAGAAAAGAGAGGAGGGGCTGAACAGATGATCTGCAAATCTCTTCATGCAACTCTATCACATGATTCTCTGATGACGATGACGGAGAATAGAACTCATACCTTTTGAATTTCAGACTTTCTGGTATAACTAATTCGAAGGCCAGTATTGCTTTCATTGTAAACTACAGCATTTTTTTCCGCGTTTCTCACAATATCTAGTAGAGGCTCTCATAAATATTCTCTGAGAATCACCTTTTGGTGATTGAGAGTTACTTCACTGACCTGTTAATGATTTTTGTTTACTATTAAATAATGACTTGAATTTATTACTTTACTTGGATAGTTGATAAAATCAGGCTTCACATCATTGGTAAGTTGTGAAACAGAGGCCATCCTTGCAACAAATTCTAGCAAATTCTGAGATAGATAGATTATAGATAGATAGATGATAGATAGATAGATAGATAGATAGATAGATAGATAATATAGATAGACAGATATATTAAATATATATCTTATATCATATATATGACATATATATGGTATTATATATCATGTAAGTACACAGTGGAAAGTTCACAAACTTAATTGTCCTACCTTGTATGTATTTAGTAGAAGCTAGTGAGGTTGGTTGTATGGAAGCGATTTTAGGCCTAAAACATGGCCCTTTAGCTGCAAACATCTGAGAACAAATGAAATATAGTTTTCATGTGACATAGCCAGGGTGCCTGAGGCACAGTTCGTTGAGAAGATGGCCTGACCAACTTGAGAATTCTGAATTCATTGCTTTCCATCTACCCCAGCCGTGGGAACTGCAGGAAAGGTAACACTATTTCTGTTCCACCAGAAATGTGTTTCGTAGCATTTCGACCCTGGATTGTGGAGTGGAGTACTGATAGAGACTGACACTTTGATCATACATACATTGACACGTCACATTGCATCACATCTCCTGAGCTGGATAGGAAAGGAAATCAGAAAAGGGTGGCCACATTCAATGATCTGAATTCTTTGGAGACAGCTCAGTATGCTGCAAGTCAAAAGAGGAATAAATTATTACAGAAGACTTCCCAATGCAGCTGCTTCATATTAAACACTTTCAAATAACTCCCAACTTTCTTTGATCTGAATGAATTCTCTGTATTACTTTGGTGACCTAAAGCACATCTCTCCTTGACTTCACTTCTTTTCTATTTTATTGTATTTCTGCTGATAAATGTTCATTCTTCATTTTCACACACATATGTATATGTATATATATATATATATATATATATATATATATATATATATATATATATATATATATGGAAAGAGAGAGACAGATAGAGACAGAGAAAGGGAGAGAGCGACCCGTTATTAGTTGTTTTTATTTTATGAAGGTATAAAAACCAAGAAGTGGTTTAATAACTTGAGAAAATAATAAAGACATAAGAAATAAAAAATATAATGTTCTGGGCTGCTAAAGTATTCTCCTTTTGATGGTTTGTGGTTTATAAAAGGAAAATCACATAAAATCTGTCTCTAATGACTTCTTATAATGTTCCTAGGAGTAGCAATAATGATTTTGAAACCTTGGGAAAAATGGATTAAAAAAATAGAAGGGAAACAACAGAGTATAAAATAAAATAAATGCAGTAGTCTGTGGGAAATAGAAATAAAAAGGTTATACATGGAGAAAAAAGAAAACGGAGAAAAATTATACAAAGTAGATTCTGTTATTTCATCCCTAAGAAAGAAAATAAGCTAGCAACAACAAAAATTAATTGTGTATACCAAAAGTATATTTATTACACACTAAGTTTATTTTAACAATTTTATTATAATAAATACATTTACCTAATTTGTATTATGGCTGAGAATAACCACAGTCTCATTTATTGTGTTATGCTAAATTCTATTCTTAAACCATTATGATTTGTTAAATATTTTATTGTCACATCCAATATCAATCTTCCGCACCAATTGCTTAAAAATAATATAAAGCAATGAGCAACACATTAGTATCCTGTAAAAATATCTTGGGTCAAAAGCATATGTAAGAATAAGCAAGAACTCCGTGCTTTGGAACTATTTTTTTTTTTTTTGAAACAGATTAAAAGGTATGACTAGCTTAAAACTTTCAACAGGTTCTGATTTTTCTTAAATAAGTCTAACAAGCTAAATAATTTTTCTGGAAAAGAGAATAAATTTTTGTTTGAAATGAACTCAGAACAGTAACATTCTTTGAACACATGCTTCTATATTATCTGCATGCCAGAATAAATTACAGCCATTACAATCCTCATTTACTTTTTGGCCAAGTATTACAATAAGATAATGACATATAATGGACTTTAAAGGTGCAAATGAATCACTTGTGGAATAGTCAAATACTACAATTGTACATCCAGAACTAAGTTATGCTTTGTTCAGGAATTGTAACAAAGAATATCATTGTCTCTGTCTTCATATCGCCTATTGAAGCCAAAACATTTCACTTAAAAGGACTTTATTCTTTGCCATGTGTAGATAGATGACCTCCTAACAGCACCTAGTACTTATACTTATCACTATTCTGTGAGATCATTCATCCTTTTAAATCAGGACAACTGTGCTCTGGCATACTTGCTGGAAATGATACATATAAAATAAGACAATATCAATACGCTGATCAATCTCAACTAAATACATTTTATTTTTCTCTTCCCCATCTATTATTTATTTTCCAGTAGTTTCAAAGGAAGACTAAACTTACTTCGTACTGAGCATTAACTTTTCAATAGCCCAGTTAGCTTATTGGGGTGTTGTTAAAAACTTTAATTAGTTAATGATTACGAATCATTTTTAGACCCTTGATGGAAGAAGCTACAACATGCTAAATTATTATTATCATTACAAAATTGTAAGTATAACATTGTATTAATTATAGTTTTACATAGACTGTACTTATAAGGCGTTTAACTCTGGATATAATTTCAATGTTGGCAGGCTTCTTAATTTGTGATGTCATGCAAAATTGTTGCTGCTAGAAAATGCTAAGCTATAGACTTTGTCAATCCATGGTGTCTCTGATTGGGTATAAATTTCTAATCTCTTTTAAATAAAGATCATAATGCACTATAGCTTTGTTCCCCAAAATTCTTTCTCTCAACAACTCAGTGGGGTTCTATCACAAGAAGTAACTCAAGGATTAATTAAATCACCTCATTGGTTTTGCATCTTTTGCTAGCACTGTTTTATGTTTCTCATACTTGAAATTAACAGTGTGGATATTTTGTTATTGTTGTTTTGCTTACATTCTCAATGGCATCAACACATAATTTAAATGGCTGAGAACAGAACTATTATCATCATATAGACATACCCGCTGAAACAATAGTTAAGCTATACAAATCTTTTCTTCTAATTTTATTGATTAAAATCTTTCAGTGGCTTTTCATTCCAGTCGAATAAGTGCTAGTGTGAAAGACCTTTAACCCTTGGCACCCAACCTATCTTCAACATCTGGTGTTTCTCCATTTTTCCACTTCTTCAACCTCACCTGTGCAAGTGTATGAGCACAGGCAAACACACACACACACACACACATACACACACACACACACACACACACACACACACACACTCTCACTCCTTCACTGTGTTTCGAGAACATGGATGTTCCATGTTCCCTTGATTACCTGTAAACTCCCTTCTCCTTGATCTCCACAATATCATCTCTTTTGCAAAGACTTCCTCAGCACCCCAAGCAGAATCCATCCATTGTTCCTCTATAAGGTCCAGTTTATACCTCTAATAATCATTTATTAATTAATATTATCTTTTTTTGTACTTATTATGCCTACATCTACTGTTAATTTAGGAGGTCTTGAGGAACAAGAAAAAAGATAAAAACTAATATTTTTGCAGTATCTATCCAACTTTGAAATAAGTAGTATTTTCCCTATTTTTCCTGAGATGAAACTGGGTGACACGGAGGTCCAGTAATAACCAAGGTCAGATAACTAGTGAGTGGCAGAGTCAGAATCTTGGATCCAAGTCCATCTGACTCCAAAATCTATGACCTTCCTTCTGTGAACATGGTTGCATCTAGTTTATTTTGAACCCCAAGTCCCTTGCACACTGCCTGGAAAATAACACGAAATCAATAAATGAATAAATGGAAGGGTAAGTAAAACTCCTAAGACATAAATTGGACTCCTTGGATGGTAGGAATGGAGCTCTCCAGGAACAATGTGCGAACCCCATAGTGATACCGAGGTTCAAAGCTCTGCTTTTACTAGCCCAGCCCTTCACTGAGTGACAACATTCAGGATGTCACCCAACTTCAGGGGCTGCATGCCAGCGATTTGCCAGGATGGGGTCTTTTAGAGCATACAGGGTCCTTATTGTTACTCAAGCTACTGCCATTTTGGCAGATTCAACATTGGACTTCCTCTTTTTCCAAACCAACGTATTATATATATATATATATATATATATATATATATATATATATATATATATATATATATATATATATATATAATAACTAACCACTTTATAGTTTTTTTAAAGGCAGCATCATTCTATGAAAAGAATATGAATAACAATTCCCTAATCTTAGTTTTGCCTCTCACTGGCTAAATGACCTTGGAAAGGGTGCTTAACATCTCTTTTTTTTCATGCATACAATGAGATTAGTGATACATACGTCAGAAGGTAGTTGGGAGAATTATGTAGAGAAATGCATGAAAATTGCCCAATATGATCCGTGAGATAAAACAGGCTCATCTTGAATATTAGCTCTCTCCCTCATAATCTTAAGAACTTTCCTTGGCTGTACCTAATACTTAAGGTGATGTGGCATTGTCACGTTGCTCTGTTTCCTGCTGCAGGCCAGTTGCAGTTCCAGCAAATTCAGTGATATGATCCTCAACAGCTGCCACAGATAGGACCTAGTAAAAGACAGCAGGTGTATTACAGACAGAGTCCACAAAAAGGTCTGACAAGGAAACAATTGGTTCATTTGTTTCAACAAACTTGAGTCGCAATACAGGGTCTATGTTAGATTAATAACTTTTACCGAAAGGAGGAAAAGATAGTTTAAATGAAGAATCCCCCACTGAAAGCACCGCTCATCATGTTACCATTCCCCTAGGGAACTACACTCTCCCAAGAATTCATCTACCAATCTTATCTATTAAGCAAAATTATAAATCTTCTAGATGCAAATAAACCGTTGCTCAGTGTCCACCTCCTTATTCCCAAACACCCCAAAATCAAGCTACTCTGCTTTATGTTTTGCTTTCTCCACTTGCCTCTTTATGCATTCAAATTGACAAATGTCCTTGTACATTATTTTTAACCCGTCCATATCGAATGCATCAGTATCTTGTTATGTTTCCTTTGATTTCATTGTTTGCAATACTAGTATCAGCAGCCCAGAATTGCCAAAGCACTAAGCAGCCCAATTTTTCTTTAATTTCTCAGAAAATTGACAGTTTTATGAACTGTCTCTTTACCTATGCCCCATAAACATGTCAGGCTGTGGAAAACCATTCTAATTAAATCCCAGGGGGACAGCAATGGAAGATTATAGCTTCTTGGCAGGTTATTAAAAAACAGTTGTTCATATATACACAAGTATGTGTACTGGAGCCTAACGTTTGACAGAACAGTCAAGGAATTAACCCCACAAGCAGCTTCAGCTCAAAGTGACTGAAGAGAAATGATCAAAGTGAGTGGGAGAAGAAGACTGCTGCATTCAGGCTTTTATTTTTATATCCTTTGTGAGTGCCTATAGATTATCAGATAGTTTAAAATGTGTCCAAGGTCATCACCTTTCTCAATGGATTGTATAAACCCGTTGAAGAAAATTTATTTAACTGTTGTCTTTTCATTGAGTAATTTCTGATACTAGAATTCCCTTGGAAAACATATAATTGTGCCAGTGGAAAAACAAACAAAATAAGAAGAGTTTTTCTCTCACAAACTCAAAATAGAAACATCTGGTATATAGAAGTCAGATTTAAGGACAATACAAACTAATTTTTGTTGATGAAAATATTTTTCAGTATTTGCATTCTTGGCAAATGAACTATGCATTCTAATTGGATAGGTAAATATTTCAACCTGACTGGAGACAGCCGTTTCTCAGTTGGTTAAGTTTAAATCCAGCATCAAGAAGGATGATAATCTATGAAGTTTTCTCTGGAGAATACGATTCTTAGAAATGTGTATAATGTTTAATTAATTAGTTAAATTGGTAATTGTGTACTAGCTAAAGGGTGGTTCTGGTTGACATAATGAAGAGTTGTTAAAGTGTGATCCTGAACATAAATACCTTCCAACTTTGCAGTGAAAAACGGCCTGGTGCTTAAGACATAATGTTCCTGAGGTCAGTTTACATAGGACAGTCCTCTTTTTTCTCTTTCATGGTTATAAAGTGTACCAAAGTTTTGGGCAACTATACAAAAATTAATGTCCATTGTGGGAACAAAGCCCCAAAAAGCAGTTTCCAGGCTCTCGGCCTCACATAGAAAGGTGCTGGCTCGGGTAGTAATGGCCGTCAACTGTGATCAGATGGCCATCAGCTGTGGCTAGTTGGCCATCAGCTGTAACCCGTAAGCCATTGGCCACTAATATAACTGCTGTGGCTACACTAGCAGAAGAGAATGGGGGCTAGCAAGAGCGGATTGCAGAGAGGTGGATGCCGCCGGTGAGAATATAGTGATATGACTCCCCTACTTATGGCTCCATGGGTGTTCCTTTTTGGCCTCACCATGTCCTGCGTTCTTATGTGGGGAGCGGGAGCAGAGACCCCGCCGGACGCCCTGCACGACAAATGGCGCTGTGAGCAGGATCCCCCGCACGACACCATAGTGGCTGGCTCATTGCAAACCCACCAACACCACTATAAAATCAACCCAAAGTGCCTCTTATAAATAGTAGTGATATTTTTGAAAATGAAAGTCTTGCTGTATTTCACCTGGAATATGAGCCAGTTCCCAGTTGATACTACTAAAATAAACTGAATCTATGGCATAATAAACACCATAGTGTCTTAGAAACAAAATGAGAATACAGTGCCCCGTGCTTACAAAATTAAATTGGTTTGGGCTGTTGTGGGAACAGAGCCCCAGAGAGCAGTTTCCAGGCTCTCGGCCTCACGTGGAGGGGTGCTAGCTCAGATAGTAGATGGCCGTCAGCTGTGATTGGATGGCCAGCAGCTGTGGCTAGTTGGCCGTCAGCTGTAACCAGTGAACCATTGGCCACTAATATAACTGCCATGGCTACGCTAGCAGGAAATGGGGGCTAGCAAGAAGATGGTGGCTGAGTTGGCAAGCGCGGATTGCAGTTAGGACAGTGGGTTGCGGACAGTGTGGATCCAGCCTCCTGTGAGACTATAGTGCTGCCAGCGAGAATATGGCAGTATGACTTTCCCATCTATGGCTCCGTGAGTGTTCCTTTTTGGCCTCACCATATCCTGTGTTCTTATGTGGGGAGCGGGAGCAGAGATCCCGCAGGCCGCCCTGCATAACAGTTGTTTTTCTGTTTGCTGGGTTTTTTGTTTTGTTTTGCTTTGCTTTGCTTTGTTGTCTCTTTCCAAAGTTATTTCCTCTTGCTTCCATCTTCATATCCCCCTTGTCTTCCAGAATCCTTTTCCTCTGCCTAAAATCATTTTCAACTCTTTTGTAACCTAATAAATATTTTTTTAAAAAAGTCTTTCCTTGATCCTACTTCATCTTGAAGCCACTATTTCTTCCTTCACTGAAAAACTTCTTGCAAAAGTACTCAGTCCTGCTAATTCTATCTTGTTCTAACCTTACTTATTGCAGGTTGCCTCCTCACCACTTCCAGTACTGTCCTTAAGAACCACAAGCTTCTATTGACAAGTGGCACTAAAGGATGATCAAAGAATTTCCAATCATTTCACTTGGCAATGATATGTCTCAGATCTTGACATTTGTTAGCCTATTTTCCCATGTCTACCTTGTCTGTATCTCTTGATTGCCTGTTGATATTCTGGATCTAGTTTTTGGCTGCTGCTCATGCTAGTTACTGGCTCTCCTACAATAAACCACCCAAGATGCATTCTCTCTCGGGTACTATTGGCTACAAAGGGTATGACTTTTTCCCAATTCTTTTTCTATTGAATCTTTCCATTGAGTACTGCCTCATCCTTGAGAACCCCTAATTTTTCAGTTTGCATGTTACCAGACTAATCCTCATTTCTCTTAACCCCATGAATTCCTTTTCTCCATCTACTTCAACAACTCCTTATAGTCTTCCTTCTCCTTAAATGAAAACTATGTGAGATTCTCTAATAAGCTGTCTTTCTCTTTGTACCATCATTAAATTAATATCCCCTTCTGTGAATTTATTGCAACATCAGTATCAAAGACTCCCATATTTCTCTTTCTCTGTTCTGTCCTCAGATTTATACTTAAGTTTCCAGTTGCCTTCTGGAAATTTATATTTGGTACCTATATGCCTTTATATGTTCCAAATGTTAGGGTTCCCACAAGTCCAATTGCTATTCCTAACCTTTCTATGCCTGTTGAGAGACTATTTTTCCAGGTTCCATAGTTCATTAACATTTTTATCTCCAAATTTTTGCCAGACTCCTAGATATACAATCAGTAGCCAAGTATTGTGAATTTTATCTCTAAAACATCTCTCCCATCTTTACCATTTTGCCCAATTCTTCTGCAATCTTCATCAACTTTCATTGCATTTATTGTAATAGCCTGGTGACTAATTTATTTGCAGTTTCTTTTTACCTATCATACTATCTTTAAATCTGTTTTCTTAAAATTCAATTGCAATCAAGCCATCCATTTGTTGAAAAATGTTAAATGATAATGAAAGGATAATTCATTTTGCCTACAGTTTTTAGAACCAATTCCCCACAATTATGCTCTGTCTTCAGTCTACCTACCCTCTACTCCTTTGGGTAGACCTCCAGAAGCATTTCCCTACTTCAGCTGCTCCCTCAACATTTATTAATGCCTTCACTTATATCCTTTCCTCTACCTTCCACTATCTTTACCTTCCACTAAGCTTTCCCCCAGCATCTCAGAATTTTTTTTTTTTAATTGCTGTCCATTATGACTCCAAGTCTAGGACAGGAAATATTTAATATGAGCCTGGCCATCTTGTTGGGAAAGCAAGGAAGCCATGGAAGACTAATTGAGACATGTTCTATGACACGGGAGCAACATAAAAGGTTCTCACTGGCCAAAGGTGGGCCTCCCGCTAGCCAAAAAGGATAATATCAGGAAAAGATTGTAACACAACAAACACATAAAAAAATCATGAATTTATAATGATGTTCTTAAATTTCATTACAAAAAAATATTCTCCATCTTTTAAGATTCTTTTTTTTTTTGTAATTAAAGTTTGTTTACTAACACAACAGTTAGTAAAGTTACAGAGGTTTCAAGTGTACCATTCTGTATTACATCATCTATATATCACTTTGTGTGTTCACCACCCAGAGTCAGTTCTCCTTCCATCACAACGAGATCCATTTCTAATGTTAACTTTTTCATATGTCACTTTTTGATTCCCTCAATGACTTAGTTAGCTTCCTCCTGTGAAACTCTATAGCACTTCACTTTTACTACAAGTATTCTGTTTTTCTTAATATATATGCATCTAATAATATGGAGGAATGTCATTCAAGAAATCATGTTTAGAGGTCAAGATTTCATTTCAGTTGTATTTAATTTTTTTTTGAGTGGTATATGACCCACTCTGCAAATCCAAGAATTCTAGTAAGAATCAATACAGAAAACCTAAAGTTGTAAGTAAAATATCCTATTTTTGTTAATTTTTATCATTTTAAAGTTAATTTTACTCAATTTATTATGTTTTACTTTTTTATCTATTACCTCAAGTGCTTCAGCTAGTAAAAATATTATAAAAAAAGAGAATAACATATTGGTAGTAACTTGTTAGATTACAACAATCAATATCAATTTCATTGCTGCTCTATAAAGTTTGTTATGGTTTAACTGTATGTAAAATATCACTATTAAATAATTATAAAGAGTACACAAATTAACAAAGGAAAAGAATAACTTTAAACACTAAATAATTAAGAAACTAAGATTCTTATACCTGGCTTATCATTGAAAAAATAGTAAAAGAAGTCTGGTGTATTATTTTCCTTTTACTACAATCCCTACAAACATTATAAAACATTGTTTCCAGCCTTTCAATTTCCCTTGATTCTTCTCATCCAAATATAGCATAAATTCCCATTCCTGATAACTTTGCCGATGACCTTGTTACATAATTACCAGAGCTACTTTACAAAATTAAAGAAATACATCTAAAAATCTCAACAGAACTATAAACATATGAGAAACTATAGTAGCAAAGTGAAGTGAGAATTTAGGTAAATGATTAGGTAATTCAAGTTTCAAAAGACACTTTAATCTCAATAATTTGAATTATCTAGATCATCACGGTTCATAGAACATTCTGTGATAAAGAAAATTTCTCTAAATCTGCATGGTCCATCATAATAGTCACTAGACATAGGTGGTTACTGCCACTTGACATGATTAGCATGGCTAAAGAACTGAATTTTCAAAATTTAATAATTAATATATTTATATTATTATTTTATTTTAATTAAAGTGTCACATGTGACTAGTGGCCACAGTATTGAATTTAAATAATTGCTTCCATCCTTGATTTTTAATTATTAATTACTATTGACATTTTCAGTAACAAATGCACACAGCAAAGAGCACAAATAGATCATTCACAACTGAAAACATAAGAATAATAATAACAGTTGACCATCCATAATAACAGTTCTACATCTGATACATGTAGAACATGTAGATGTTCTACAGTCTTTAAATATGTTATCTGATTAATACTCAAAATATTCATATGACATAGGTGCTGTAAACATGTGGATTTTGCAAACTAGGAAAGAATCACAGAGAAGTTACTTATATCACCAAGTCATTGGCAGAGCAGGATTTGAACTCAAGTCTTATAACTCCATAGCTCATGAAATTATTCCTTGAAACTACATGTGCTGGCAAAAAAAGGCTACCCTCCTTATTAATCAAAGAATCATAAGCAAATTTAAATAAAACAGGTTATAACTTATCACCCATAAAATTAGTAAACATTTAAAAAAGTATAGTATCCAATAAATAACCTTATTTATTTCAGATAGAAGAATACATTAGTCAATTAATCTAATTTGGCAATAAGAGCTAGAAATCACAATAATGTTCATCCTTTTATTGGTTCCTATTTCTAGGGATTTATTCCAGAGTAAAAAAAATTACCATAAATACTTAAAATACACATAGATACACATATTTACCAATAGGCATAAGCTAATATGATACACATTCAATAACAGCTTAATAGTTATGTGAATATGATGCCCAATGGAATACTAAAAACATAATAAAACTAATATTGAAGTAATAACTGTTATGTTACGTAAACATTAGAAAACAAAACCTATACATACTATGATGACAACCTTAAGAAGAAATACTACTCATAAAATTATAGTAATAGTGTTGTAGTTTAAGAAGCAAAGTGTTTTTCCTCTACTTTCCAAATTATGACTAGATATGGGATTTAAGGAGAAGTTATTCGACTCAAAGCGATCATTGAAAAATGTACTTCTTGCTACTCAAGTGCAGCCAACCTAAGAGATATTTAGAAATGCATAATCCCAGCTCCCACTCCAGAATTACTTAAATAGAATCTGCATTTTCAGAAGACTCCAAAGTATTTTTATGGACATTCAATTTTGAGAAACACTGATGTAGCACAAGAATACTCTTGTGTTTCCTGGAATCTATATCTAAGCTATAATAACTAACCATGGATTAAAATCAATCCTCTTGATCATCAAGGATTTATTTCCATAGAAGATATTTTTATGAATGAGTACTAATCCTGCTTTCATTCTTGGGTACTTTACTATGTGTATAGATGATCCATCGAACACTCTGGGTTTTTCAAATCTCGACCTTTTTAACTTCAGATATTTCCTCCAGTCAACTTCAGTGCCTCACTCCAATGGATTGATCCTAAACCCAGGATCACTAAACAGGAGCTGTAAACTCTACTAAAAATAGAGATCTAGCCTATTAAATTCATCCTTCAAAGAATTGCCATAAAATTCTTCCTAAAATACTGTAACATTTTACCATGATTGCTTTATGTTCACTCCTACTTCCTTAGAGCATCTATCAGATCAGTCATTAATTTTGTGTGTTTATGTATCTCTTTCCTCTTCCCATCTCCCAACCCTAGAGAATGGGAATGTCCTACCATCTGTGACAGAAATGTTGAGCCCAGTTCCTGTCTCAAAGCAAGTACTCAGCCAAAGTTGTTTGAAGAATGAACACAGTCATATGTTTGTTTGTTTGTTTTGCTGCTTCCACGAACCTTTACCCTCAGCCATTTGGACTAAGTATGATAATCCTCATTTTGCAAATGAGGAAACTGATGCCATGACTTGCCAAATATGAGAAACAGAATGAGTAACAAAGTATACATAAAATCTCAGGTCTTCTGCCGTTAGTAATCATAAATGTACATTTCAGTGGAGCTTTGTTTCGGTTTACAATTGCCTAAATTTCAAGTCCTGCCACAGTCAGTCCGCTTCCTGCCTACCCATTGATTAGACTGGACTTCCTTTGGTATATTCAGATAAACCTGCTTGCTGACCCACTAATGCCATGCTTTTTCCTTCTCCATGCCTATGTTCAGATTGTTAGCCTAAAGGAGCACCTTAATCTTTAAACAAATCCAACTCATCATTAATCCAAGGTCTATGTTTCTATTGCAATGCTACTCAATGCTGCCCAATTGCACTATGTGTATTCCTTGCTTCGCACAGCTCCAATATGCACAAATTACAATTATCATGGTTTAGTTAAATAACACCAATTTCCCTCCAACAACATGGTTCCAATTTCAGTTACCATGGCATATTAACTGTGAATAATTACATAAAGGAAAACTTTGCTGCTAACTCTCTAGTTCATAAATCAATATGCAAATAACAGATGTGCATCATGATCAGAAGCCAACCCTGTTGTTTTCTTCAGAGTCTGTTGGTGAGTTGGCCCTGCGTACCTGCAGCAGGTCACAGAAATATGGCAAAACATGTAGTTGTGTTGACTCCTCTTCTCTCAGTGATAAAACCAAGTGACATTTTACAGACACGGCTAACCAAAAGAGGGAATTGGTCAACAAAGATGAAAATATAGCAAAGAAATGAAAAGTGGCAGCACTGGAAATGAAAGTAAAATCAGACGTAAATAGAGTTAATAAAAGAAATAACTGACCCTGGGAATATTGGTACTGCTATTTTTCAAGAGATTCTGTATATGCAGCCAGAGAAAGTGGTTGTGATGAAGGGATGAAAAAGCTGGCAAAAAAAAAAAAAAAAACTTCACAGATACCTCAAGACATTGAAAATGCAAAAGCTAAAATACGAGACCCTGATCCAAACTTAGAAAACAGCATGAACATTTGCCAAGGCATAGAAAAGATGGGTGCTCCGTAGCAGACGTTATGCTAAGTCAATAAAGCAAACACTGCCCCAATTATTTTCAAACTTTTTCATAAAGAAATAAAACACATTAATTCACAATATTTTTAATGTTTTCAATTACACTGTAATAAATATTAGTTTTACTAAATTTTTAATTCTCTATACAAGAGCTCTTAATGTTTTAACAAAATGTTTTAATGCTATGGAACAATATAAATTTTTGCATTGATTATCGAAACATTTTTGCATGCATATACTGCATAGAAAACCATCAACAGAGTGAAAAATGCAACCTACAGATTGAGAGAGAATTTTTGTAAACTATGTATTTCATAAGGTTTTAATATCCAATATACACAGGGCACTCAACCTAGCAAAAGAAAATAAATAACAATTAAAAATGAGCGAAGGATCTGAATAGACATTTCTCAAAACTAGATGAACAAATGGTCAACAGGCATATGAAATGTGCTCAACGTCACTAATCATAAGGGAAATGCAGATCAAACCACAGTGAGAAATCACCACACCCTTATTAGAATGGCCATTATCAAAAAGACAAAAGATAAATGTTGGGGATGATGTGCAAAAAAGGAAACCCTTGTAATCTGTTTTAGGAATATAAATTGGTGTAGCCACTATGGAAAACAGTATGGAGGTTCCTCAAAAAATTAAAATTTGAACTACCGTATGATTCAGAAATCTCACTCCAGCGTTTATATCCAAAGGAAATGATGATTGCCAGGGGCTGGCAGGGGGAAGGGGAGAGCTGTTGGTCACAGTACCAAGTTTTAGTTATTTAAGATAAATAAGTTCTAGAAATATAATGTATAGCACGGTTGCTACAGTTAACAATATTGTATTTCATGCTTGAAATTTCCTATGAGAATAAATCTTGTATTCTCCCTACACAAAAAAAGAAGCTATGTAAGCTGATGAATAACTATATGAGCTGATAAGCACGTTAACTGAGTTCATAGTGGTGATCATTCCAAAATGTATATCTGTATCAAATCATCACAATGTCCGTCTCAAATTTACACAAATTCTATTTGTGAACTATACACAATAAAACAAAAAGAAGAAAAGTAAAAATGAAAAGGTCTCTTTGCACAGTTTCGGCTTGCACAGCTATATTATGGTTTCACACTTCCAGGGAAAGTGAACAGTGCCTCTGCATGATTTTTGATGTATGTTTGTTCTGTCTCCTTCTCAACTCGACTGTGAACTACTTGAGAATGGTGCCGTTTTATATTTTTTTTAATTGAGGGACAATCACATACTGTGAAATTCACCATTTTAACCATTTTAATGTGCACGATTAAAAGGCTTCTAGTACATTCACAACATTGCACAACTATCACCACTACATAGTTCAGTAACATTTTCATCAACCTAAAGGAAACCCAGACTCATTCACCAGTCATGCTGCATGTCCTCTCTTGCAACTGTTAACCACTAATCGACTTTTTATTTCTATAGATTTGTCTATTTGGGACATTTCATGTAAGTGGAATAATATTTTTAAAAAAGCAAGTTTTGTATCTAGCTTCTTGCACTTAGCATAATATTTTCAAGGTTTATACATGTTGTAGCAAGTGTCAGTACTGCATTCCTTCTTATGCCTGAGTAATATTCCATTGTATTGATATGACATGTTTTGTTTATTGATTCAACAGATGCTGGATATTGTTTTCCAGTTTGGGGCTATTGCAAATAATGCTGCTATGAACATTGGTGTATATATTTTCATTTGAATGTATGCTTTCAGTTCTCTTGTATATATACCTAAGAGTAGAATACCTAGGTCACATGGTAATTCTGATCAACTTTTTGAAGAACCATCAAACTGTTTCCCATAGCAGCTGAACCATTTTAAATTCCCACTGACAACGTATAAGGGTTCCAATTTCTCCACACATTGATAATACTTGTTATTTTCATGGGTTTATTATTATTATTATTATTATAGCCATCCTTGTGGGGGTAATGTGGTATGTGATTATGGTTCTGATTTGTATTTCCTTAATGACAAATGATATTGAACATCTTTTCATGTGTTTATTGGCCATTTGTATATTGTTTGGAGAAATTTCTATTCAAGCTTTTTGCCCATTAAAAATTGTCTTTTTGAGTTGTAAGAGTTCTTTATATATTCTGGATTATAGGCACTCATCAGACATATGATTTGCAATGTTTCTGCCATCTTGTTGGTTGCCTTTTCACTTGTTTGAAAATGTTATTTGATGCACAAAAGTGTTTAATTTTGATGAAGTCCAATTTACATATTTTAATTTTGTTGCTTATGCTTTTGATGTCCTAAGAAGCCAATGCCAATTACAAGGTCATGATAATGTACCTCTACGTTTTCTTCTAAGAGTTTTATATTTTCAGCTTTTATATTTAAGTCATGGTTATATTTAGAGTTAGTTTTTGTATAAGGTGTGAGATAAAGGTCCAAATTAGTTCTTTAGCATGTGGATATCGAGTTGTCTCAGCGCCATTTGTTGAAATGATATTCTTTCCCCACTGAATGGACTTAGCCACTGAGTCTAAAATCAGATGGCCATAGATATATGAGTTTACTTCCGGACTCTAAACTCTATTTCATTTATCTCTATCCTTACCACACTGATTCAATTACTATAGCTTTGTAGTGAGTTATGAAATTGTGAAGGATGAGTCTTCCAACTTTGTTCTGTTTCAGGATTGTTTGGGCTATTTGGAGTTCCTTGAAATTCCACACAAATTATTCCATCAGCTTGTCTATTTCCATATTTAAAAATTTGAGACTTTTGATAGGTATTGTATTGAATGTATAGACCAATTTGGGGTGTATTGCCATCTTAGCAATATTAACTTTCACAATCCATTAACATAGGATGTATTTCCATTTATTTATGTCTTTTAATTTTTTTCAGTAATATTTTAGTTTTCATTGTGCAAATTTTGCACTTTTTTGGTGAAATTTATTCCTGACTATTGTGTACTTTTTGTTACAAATGTAAATGAAATTGTTTTCTTAATTTTAATTTTGGATTGTTCATTCCTAGTTTATAGAAATACAACCAATTTTTGTATATTGATCTTGTATGCTGCAGCTCTTAGGAATTTATTGATTAGCTCTAATAGCTTTTTTTTTGTCCAGGCACACACAAGAAAATGAAGCTGGACCACCTCCTTACACCATATACAAAAATAAATTCAAAATGGCTTAAAGACTTAAATGTAAGATCTGAAACCATAAAATATCTAGAAGAAAATATAGGAAGAAACTTCATGGACATTACCCGGAGTAAGATTTTCACTGATATATCCCCTCGCGCGAGGGAAGTAAGAGAAAAAATAAACATGTGGGATTACATCAAATTAAAAAGTTTTTTCACAGTAAAGGAAACCATCAATAAAACAAAAAGGGATCCTACTGAATGGAAAAAGATATTTGCCAATGATATATCTAATAAGGGATTAATATCACAAATCTATAAAAAACTTACTCAACTCAACTCCAAAAAAACAAACAACCCAATTTAAAAAATGGGCAGAGGACTTGAGGAGACATTTTTCTAAAAAGGACAAACAAAATGCAAGAAGACATATGAAGAAATGCTCAACCTCACTATCCATCAGAGAAATGCAAATAAAAACCACAATGAGACACCACCTCACTCCAGTCAAAATGGCTATCATCAATAAATCAACAAACAACAAATGCTGGCGCGGATGTGGAGAAAAGAGAACGTTAGTGCACTGTTGGTGGTATTGCAGATCAGTGCAGCCACTATGGAAAACAGTGTGGAGGTATCTCAGGAATCTGAAAATGGAACTACCCTATGATCCAGTAATTCCACTCCTAGGCATCTACCTGGAGAAATCCAAAACTCCAATTCAAAAATCTGTATGCACTCCTCTGTTTATTGCAGCATTTTACACAATAGCCAAGATATGGAAACAACCGAAATGCCCATCGGTAGATGACTGGATTAAGAAGCTGTGGTACATTTATACTATGGAATATTACACAGCCATAAAGAAGAAAGAAATCTTATCATTTGCAACAACATGGATGGATCTAGAGAACATTATGTTAAGTGAAATAAGTCAGAAAGAGAAAGACAAGTACTATATGATCTCACTTATATGCGGAATCTAAAGAAAAGAATAAGTGAATGAACTAATCAGAAACAGTTTTGGGGACAAAAAAAAAACCGAGAGTTGTTAGATGGGCGGCGGGGGGGGGGGGGGATAAGGGGAAAGGTGAAGGGATTAGGAAGCAGCTGGTAACCACAAGATGGCCTCAGGGTTTTTTGAAAATTAATTTGGGGAACATATTCAATAATGTTGTAAAGATTTTGTTGGGTATCCGATGGACACGTGTCCTATTTGGGAGACCACCTCAGGGATACTGTGGATGCCTGATCACGGCATTGTACACCAGAAGCTAAACATTAATGAATGTCAACTATAATTTTATATATATAATGTGATGGCTCGGTGCGAGGTCAGAGGGATGGTGGATGGGGGGAGGGGTCCACAGTGTGAGGGATATAAATGATGAACGTCTAAGTATTACCTTGTCTTGTACACCTGAAACTAATAAAATAAAAAAATAGCTTTTTTTTTTGAGGGGTGGAGATTTCTTAAGATTTGCTACATATAAGGTTATGCCATCAGCAACTAGAGTTAGTTTTATTTCTTCCTTTCATATCTGATTGGCTATCTCTTTTATCTAATTGCTCTGGCTGTAACTTCCAGTGTAATGTTGAATAGAAGTGGCTAGAGCAGATATTTTTGTCTTGTTCCTGCTCTTACGGGGAAATTTTTCACTCTTTCATTATTAAGTATAATATTGGCTGTAGGTTTTTCAGAAATGCCTTTTATCATATTTAGGAAATTTCTTTCTATTCCTAGTTTGTTAAGCGTTTTCTATCATGAAAGGGTATTCGATTTTGTCAGATGTTCTTTCTGCATCGATTGAGATGATCCTGAGGTTTGTTTGGGTTTCTTGCTTTCTGTTTTGGGGGGATTTTTGCCTTCATTCTATTAATTGGTGCATTACATTGATTGATGTTGGTGCATTGAACCACCCAAGCATTCCTGGGAGAAATCCCACTTAATCATGTGGTATAACGCTTTTAATATGCTATTGAAATCATATTTTGCTAGTATTTTGTTGAAAATAATTGCATTTCTATTCATAACGGATATTGGTCTGTAGTTCTTTTCTTGAAATGTCTGGCTTTGGTACCAAGATAATGTTGGCCTCAGAATGAGTTAAGAAGTATTTCATCCTCTTCTGTATTTTGGGTAGAGTTTGAGAAAGATTGGTGTTAATTATTCTTTATATATTTAGTAGAGTTCAAAACTGGTATCATGTTTCATTTTGCTTGTGCATGTGTGTGTGTGTGTCTGTGTGTCTCACTGCTTAGAAAGGTACTAACCATGGAAAAAGAGATATATAAGGTGTAGATAAGTTTCTATCCAAGTAAGAATTTAAAAAAAAAAATGGTAAGGAAATCGACTTAAAGATACAAAACTTCCTGTAATATGTCCATTGTGTGAGTATGTTCATCTAATTAACACCATCCCAGCCAGTCCCTGAAATAAATTTTCAAAAGGCTAGCATGCAGGACTGGTACAAACATATACTATGAACAGAAAAAAGAGGAACAAACCGCATTTAGTGGCTTGAAAGAAAACTTCCATGGTAATAGACTCACCATCCAAGGAAAATTTATGTAAAAATCCATAAATGGATTAACAAGCAGAACTGTGGCTGAAGAAAACCAGATTAGCTCTGCCAAAGATGATAGCCGTAAAATTCACCAAGAAAATATCCAACAATAGAAAAGAGAAATTATCTGCTGGTAAAAATTCATGATTCTGAAAGTAGACTCCACCAGCCTAATTTAATAACTGTAGGATCCCTGATGGAAGGAAGAAGCAGGATATGGTTGAATATTTTTCAAAATTTAATTAAAACCCTAATGGCACTTATTCCTTTGCTCCTCCATGAGTCAAGCAGTTTCATAGCGTACCCTGGTCAGAGGCAATGAATCACCACATTTCTAGAAGGGGATTTGAAGAATCAAAGAAACACGGTTTAGAATTACAAGGAATAAAGTTCCCCATGCAGCTTCCAGATTTGTCCTTGTCTGACTATTCCCTGCATGCTTCTTCTGCAGCACTCTGCACAGGCGCAGCGAGCCTTGCGTGACAAGCCGGCCGCCGGCCTGCCTCACAGTGAGCCCTGGGCAAAGCTGCAGTCACCAGGCTTTCGTGTCTCCCTCGGTAGAAGAAGCGTTTTTGGCACCATGCCCAGGAGGGAAATTTACGCGATCTCCCCCAGACTTAAAGAGAAGCCGAGACTCTAACAAGTAATTTTGGTCTGCTTGATATTTGGTAAGATATGAACCCCACTGTTAGATATTTCTCTTTTTACTACCTGCTGGAAGAAAACAGGACCACATGCTAATTGCAAAATCCCTTTTTGGAAATCTTCAGATTCACATGCTGCTCTTTCCCTTTGTCCTGAGCACGCATCAGTCAAAATTTGTTAGATTTACTGGATTTGACAGAAAACAATTTAAAAACTAATTTCTGTTTTGAAAGGCATTTTACACCACCCAAAAAAGAGGAGATCGGAAGGAAATGGCCTTGAAATGGTTATCAGGAGGAAAGCAAGAGCTTTACTACATTTGGTGCAGTTCAGCAATCTAACCGAAGCAAACATTCATGGCTTATTTGCTGTTGCATATTTCTTAGGCCTACCTCTCAGGCTTTGGTCAAAGAAGTCAAGTTTATTTCTATTCACGAGCAAGGAGATGGGCTGGATGGGGTAAATAACCTCTAGTGCAAGGCTCTGAAAAGTGCTGACTAGAAACTTTTAAGTTCTGCTCCAGAAAATTAAAGGTATGAATACATATCATTTTTATTAAAATTCCCAGTGAATTATATATGTTCCTTTGAGTGGTAGGATTTTGAACCTTGAAATCTACATACACAAACAAACAAACAAACAGAAAGCGCGGAGTACACAAATTTTGAATTGAAATCGAATCATCCAAAAATTTTTCTGAATTGGAGGAAAGGGCAAGCTGCACAGTGATCAACTGGTTTGTTCAAAGTCAGTGAATATCAATTAGTGGCAAGAAAACTACGAGGTCTGAGAGTTTTTCATTTATTTAATCAGATAATTTTAAATTTCTCAAAACGTTTATTATGAATTAGTTACATTAGTTGCCAATTTCTTTATAAAAGTTTGACCAGTTCATTAAACTAGCTGGTTAGGAAACCCTTTTTGTATGTTTACACTCTCCTTCTTTTCCTCCAGTTCATTGGCTGTTAATTCTACACTCCACTAAAAATGTTGTTTGTTGGTTGTCTGTTTTCACCACAGTCATACTCATGGTGTATGGACTGCACATAGATTTGCAGTGTATTAACTGACTGGTTATGAATGACTTGCCATTTCACTCAGGCAAGTTGTAACTTAACGGTGACATATGTACAAGTGAGGCATAGTTCTGTGGACTTCAGCCATCTATCCATAGCCATTATCAATCCATTGCCATAGTATTTTGTCATTATTTATATTTTATAACTTATAAGACACTTTTATACACAGTGTCTAATTTGAACGTAGGTAATTCTCATCATCATTTTAACAATGGTAAAAACTAGGTTTATATAAATAGATAATAATAAACAACTTCCCTTAACAACAAATGTCTCCTAGGCATATATTCTTATGATTAAATTTAGATTAAATTTATATCTGACCGACTATAACCTAGTGGTTGAAAGCAAAGACTTTAGAATAAGGGATATCTGAGTTTTTAAATCCTGGTTTATCCACTTCCCATCCCTGAGAAGTAATTTAAACTCTTTAAGTTTCGTTTCTGTGTCTGAAATATGGAAAGTGTGCCTATCACGCAGAGTTATTGTGAAGTACCTGATACTTTTTCGTAAGTATTCGTAAAGTTATTTATTAAATAATAATAATAACCGTAACAATAATAATATAAATGGTGTTGTTCTTTTGTTGTTATTATTTATTCTCCCAGCTGTCATATATTTGTTATTTACAGTTAGTGGATTTTGTTTAATCCCTGTTTTCCTAAGGGAGAACATCAGAAAAGGCACTTTTAAACATCCACACCTTTGCCTAAAATGTAGAAGTAGTGGCATGGAGGCCAAGTTCAGCTGTGTGGGTGGGAGAGCGGGTCTTCAGGGGTTGTAAAAGTGCTTAAGTGGTGGCTGACACTAGGAGAAGCCATAGTTACTAGAAGAGTAGTTTGAATGGGGGAGGCAATAGGGAAGCATGCATAAGGAAAAAAGATCTGGGGGGACGGCAGCTGATAAATGTGCCTCCGAGAACCCTGCCACAGAGGGCCCTGGAGCAGAGCCTTCATGCCTTTCACTATCTCCTGCCTTACCTACCCGCTTAGCAAGGGGTGTTTTATTCCCCGATTGTACTTTTTTTTTATTTAAAGCATTTTTACTCTTTGATTCCACTTGTTCTCCTCTCACAAAGACTTACTCGGAAATCAGTCCAAGATCAAAATGCCAGAGATTCAAAATTTGTGCAAGTTATGTAAGCGATAGGTATTAAATTTCATATTGCTCCTTTAGTGGGCTCCCGTTTCAAGCACATCTGATTCCACCCTCCTCCAGCTAACTCTGATGATTCCAGACTTCTCCCACTCCCAAACAGAAAGCTGAGCTAATGCTCCCAACATGGTTAATCCTGGAGAAGTTGTCTTTGTTCTACTTGAACTGAAGGTCCTTCCCCTAACTTTTGGTTAAGTGTCTTCTTGACACATAGTATAATGATTCAGAGCACGTATGGGCTAGCAGCAGTCTGCCCAATTCCAAATCCTAGCTTTGCAAAGTCTTGGCCATGCACTTTGAGGAAGCTTTTTAACCTCTTGATTCGTCAGTTTCCTCCCTATAAATAAGGGCAATAACAGAATTGGCCTCCTAGAGTTGTTATTAGTTAACATTGGTAGAGTGCTTAGAACAGAGCATGGCACCAGTTAAGCTCTATTCAAGTGTTTACTAAATAAAATGATTGGTAAATACTTAACTTAAAATATGTTGCATATCTCATGTACCATGGAAACTTCATGAACTAGCTAGTCCGCTGTGCTCCTCACCCTTCTATTCATTTGTTGGTCTTCCACCAAGAACTCAAATTAATAAAGAAACAATCAATCTCATGCACATTTCACTTGCCAAACGTTGTTCTAGCAGCTTCTCTGATTGCCTCCAACATCAGCATTCCTTTGGCCTTTACTTAGCAAGTTTCCTTGGCCATTGTCTTGTCTTAGACATCAACATAATAAATAGCCCCGCTATCCTTCCACCTGTAGTCTGCCAAGCAGAACCCTCTCCTAGGTGTGTCCAGAGACTCTGGGCATGGTTTGGGGGTGAGTAATGAGGGGATAATAAAGGTGGAGTATGGCTTTACAGGACACTGTTAAGACTTGTGCAGGCAACAGAAAGAAAAGCTGGTTACCAGATTTATTTCTCCCTACCTTTCCAGTGGTTTTCCCTAAAGCTCATCCTGAACTTACGTAGTCAGTAATCAAGAAGCCAAAACGTGGCGCTGGGTAAGCAACCTTGAGTCATACTTCTTCACCAATAAGAAACAAGAGCAGTTGGAGCAGTAAATGCAAAAGAGATATAATCAGATTTAGGAAAGGATCCCAAAAAGCGCGTCTGTACACCAGTTAGAGGAACTGTCCTCTGGGTGACCTGTCCTCATTATCATACTAAACAACACACCCACCAGCGCCCTGGCAGATCTGGATTGGCCCATATAAGACCAAAAGGAGGGTGGCAACATAATTCTTGGAACTCCCCACCCCAATCCAGGACAACTCATGAATATTCCTCCCCTCAATCAAAGGTAACCCAGCCCCTAACCCCAGGGGCCTATAAAAATGCTGTGCCACATCTATCAGAGTGTGCTCCCTTGGTGCATCAAGCTTTTGCTTTAATAAACCGTCTCACTGCAAACTGTGTCTTGATTTCTCTTGATTTCTCTCCCTGTTCTCTTGATTTCTATACTGAGAGGTGCAAGGACCCCTGCGCTGGGAACAGAGATGCTATCAGATGCACTTAAGGGGAAAGACTCTCCTCCTTTCTACCCAGTTAACTCATTCTCTGGCATTTCTTATTTCTTTGCCTACGTCACTCAGTCAGAACACAATTTTACAATAGCGGAAGTGGTTTTGTAAACCGGAGGCCATTTTCCCCCCACATGGTGGAGGGTAAGGTAAAAGGATTAGAAAGTACAAATTAGTAATCACAATATAGCCACGGGGATATGAAATACAGTTTGGGGAATATAATCAATAATGTTGCAAAGATTTTGTAGGGGTTCAGATGGGGACTTGTCTTATTAGGGAGACCACTTCATGGACGGTATAAATGCCTGACCACTGCACTGTACACCTGAAGCTGAAATAGAATAATATTGAATGTTAACTATAATTAAATACATATATAGTCACAGGATGTGGAGTACAGCATAGGGAATACAGTCAGTGGAACTGTAACAGCTATATACGATGTCAGAGGGGTAATAGATTGGGGGAGAGGGTCATCACTTTGTGAGGGGTGTAAATGTCTAACTATTACATTATTTGGTACAACTTAAACTAATAATAAATAAATAAACAAACAGATAAATAAACAAACAAACTGAGCAGTAGTCACAGGAGTGGAGTGAACTAGGAAATGCTCCATAAGCTACATCAAACACATCCCTACTTACAAAGTGAAAGCATCTTATGAAACCTCTTTTACCTCTTTGGATGAGGAAAATCATGCCTGCCATTTCTCTAATCTTCCCGTTCAATGCACAAATGAGGCAAAAGAAACAAACCCTGTGACTTAGACAAAATTGAAGTTAATGGCCTCAATTCTCTGCTTCTTTTTGGCAATAGAAAATGACACTATATGTTGGGGAGAGAGAATATGTAAAATCAAAGATTTAAATCCAGATTTTACATTCTAATTTCTGTAAGAGAAAAAGGATTTTTGATGTGAATGTAGAAGAGTACATAGGTCCGTAGAGGGCACAGCGGGCTTTAGTTTCTCCTTGTTGTCCCCGGTGTCTGCAAAGTGCTTTCTACATAGCAGATGCTCCAAAATGTATTGATATTGGTCGATTTGGTGCATAAATAGTAATAATGATATGTTGTCTCTACTTGAAATGCCCTGACAGATATATTAATCATTAAATTCCTTGCATTTCCCCCAATGATGTCAAATGAAATGGCAAAATGAGATGTGTGTTGATGAATGAACATATAAAGCAAGCATGCATGAGCACAGAGTCATCTCCCTGTGGTGGTGTTTAACTGGTTTAAAGGAACAACTAAATGCACAATTACCCCTCACCCCTCTATTTTCTATACATTTAGGTAATATTTCAACATATATTTTTCCAGTATAGTATAAATGGAAAGACTCAGAAAAAAATATTAAAAACATATTGAAGCAATCTAGGAAGCATATATAAATAGTACAACTTTACTTACACCTTCCTAATAAATGAGCCTAACATCATGAGTTGGTCTATCCAGTTCCCACAATCCATTTCTCTTTCCATCCATGAAGTCCATCAATCAGCTTCAATCAATAATTTTCAAACAAAGGCAGTTGGGCTTTGCTACTAGCTGAATTAACATAGGGCTATTCAATCTTTTCCCACCAGAGCCTTACCTCCAAACTCCGGGTTCAGATCTAATTGGTTTGAAAATTTGATTGATTTTTCCATTATCACTTTTCTGGGGCTTTCAAAACTTGTCAATGAGCCTGTGAAAGATACTACATTTACATAGGTGAAGTAGATTTATTGAATTATTATACTGAAAAGCAGGGCTTGAAGTGCATATTTCCTTATATTATTCCTATTTTGTCATGTTAATATAGCATAAATAAATAATTTGTATATCAATAAGGCAAATGTGTAATGATTGAGATATGATATTGCTTATTAAAAGTGATGCTAGAATAGAAATAGAGCTTATTAATGAAATTATTGTTTTAATAACTCAAAATAAAAAGTCGATATGTGGCTTTTTGATAAAAATTAGTTGTCATATTAGTTCTGTAATTAAAATGGTTTGATATACAAGGATTGGATTTTACAATTGTAAGTATATATCATGTTTTTAAATCTATACGTTTTCCAGATTCTTGTTTTTACACTTAGACAATGTATGTTTGCTAACACATTATTTATCAAAATTATAATTAAAGAACCATTACTCACCGTTTGTTGATTAAAAAAAGATTTTAACACTGCAAATGCCATTCAGAACAACTGGGTGAAAAATTTTGTTTGTCATGCCAGGTTTCCTACTACTGGCCATGTTGAGCACATGACAATACAAGGATACCTCTACCAAAAACAACTAGGAAAGCCAGATAAAACACAAAGTCAAGATTTGGTAGATATCATAAAGCTGAGACATCCAGGAAGTGAGTCGCCAAGATGTTGAAGAGAAGGGAACCTGGGAGAGATGAGCCTACTTCTTTGACTCATTTTTCACCTTGAGACATTTTCTCATACTTAGCATTGGGTTGAAAATCTGGTGAGATCTGGGCCAGGAGGCAAAAAGGCCAGCAGAACATCTATCGGTCTCACAGTAATGGACAGACAGAAATTGGAGTTCAGGGTCTCCAAGGCAGCCTGGAATTGAGAGGCTAAGATCCTGGACACATGGGATGGGGTAAAGGAGTGTGGTTTTCTCTGTGGTTTTCTCCCCAGGGCCTAAGCTGAGGCACTCAGACTTTTTCAGCAGTTTTACAGGGCTTAGAAAATAAATTTTGTAGTTTAAAACCCACCAAAGATTTGAGGATCCTAGTAAACACTCCACAGTCTGGAGGACTAACCCTTGGAGACAGGGTGGACCAGAGAATGATGAAGCCGTACCAAAACTGCAACTTGACACAAGGCAACTCAGTCCTTGACGGATGAAGATAAAAGGTCCCCTTGCCATAACACATTTTGATACATTATATATTTAAAACTTTGCATATAATCCTTTTTGTATGGATACTTACAGAACTGATTTCAGTCTTTTCTTTGTTAATATATGCATTTATATAATTATAAATACATAATATATAAATAGATCTAATATATAAATATGTAATCAAAATATATATATTTCATTGTACATAGTATATGAATGTATAATAAATACATGGATATAAATATTATATTTTATGTATCATAGAATATATGCAAAGGCATTTATGGTGATAGTCAAAGAAAGATTGAAATCAATTATTTAAGTGTCCACATTAAAAAGTGGAAAAGATAACATCAAATTAAATCTAAATAAAAGTAATAAAAAACCCAAAAACAACAAAAGAACAAGACAAACAAATGAGAAACAAAAACTCATAGACACAGACAATAGTTTAGTGGTTACCAGAGGGTAAGGAGGGTGGGGGGAGGGAGATGAGGGTAAGAGGGATCAAATATATGGTAATGGAAGGAGAACTGACTCTGGGTGGTGAACACACAATGGGATTGATAGATGATGTAATACAGAATTGTACACCTGAAATCTATGTAATTTCACTAACAATTGTCACCCCAATAAATTAAAAAAATAAAATAAAATAAAATATATTTTTAAAAAATGATAAAGCCATGGCAAGATTGATAAAGTAAAAGAGACACAAGATATATATTACCAATGTCAGAAATAGAAAAAGAGGACATTACAACAATCCTATGCATATTAAAAGGACAGGATATTGTGAACACCTTTGTGCCGATACATTTGAAAATTTTGATGAAATAAACAGATTCCTGGAAAAACATAATTAAAATCTAACACAAGAAGAAATGGCAAACCTGAATAGTCCTGTATCTACAAATAAATTGAGGAGGTAAAAGGGATCAAATATATGGTGATGGAAGAAGACTTGAATTTGGGTGGTGAACACACAATGCAATATAAGGATTATGTATTACAGAAAGTACACTTGAAACCTATATAATCTTATTAACCAATGTTACAGCAATAAATTTAATAAATTAAAAATAATACTGCCCAAATGGAAATATCCAGGCTGAGAAGTCTACCAGTAAGTTCCAAACTTGTAAAAAAGAAATACATCTATTCTTACAAAAATTGTTCCAGATAATAAAAGAACAAACACTACCCAATTTGTTCAATAATAATTATACCAGAAAAAGAAATCAGGAAGAGATTCTACCAAAGATTCTCAATGACTTCTTCATGATAACATTCAATCTTATCGGTGACTGCAAATATGCACGGCTGCAGGCTTTGCTCCTCCATGTTTTTTTTAATGACATATGATGCTGCTGAAGCTATTCAGAACACATAGATATTTCTACTGTGAATATCATTTAAAGTCCCATAAACAAATGACCAGTTTATTCATCCAATAATAGAATGACTAACCTCAAATGACTAACCTCAAATACAGCCAGCGACCGTGCCTCTATGCCTGGAAAATTTGATGGTAGGTAGGTTCTGTTTTACATATACTCTGATTCCTCCTCAGCAGTGAGCACAGTGCTTTTCACATTGTGGATGCTTAACAAATTTTCATTAATTTGTTCGAAAACACAAACACACACACACACACACACACACACACACACACTATGCAATTTTTAACTGAGCTGACATAAAAGTCAATCAAAATTTTTATGCTTGCTTTTTACCGTGTCTAGAAGGAGATGGTGGACTCATACCCAAGATCAAGGACCCATTACTATCATTACATGTAACAGTCATGGTGAGAGAAGGAAATGATTTTAAATGTTCTATTAATTCCAAAGAGTACATACTACATTTTGGAGAATTCATTTTTAATTCCTTTTCTCTGGGAAATACTTGTCTGCTAATGTTTTGGTTTGAGGGCTCTAGTTATTAGAAAAAGATAAACTAGAAAAATCAGTGTCTTGACTAACAACACAGTACTCACTTGCCCTAGATTCAGAAGCTAAGTTGTATTCATAAGAGAATTTTGCATAACACTACCTTGGTAGTCATATGCAGAAAAAGTTGATGGGAAAAATGATTAAGTCCTTCCATGGTGAAACAAATCTAATGAGAGCAAGTTTTATATATCCAACTGGCAGATCACTTTTAGTTATAACAGTATCATCAACTAAAGTGGTCTCTGGTAAGGCAGAAAACATCAGATAAATGAAAAGAAGGCAGAATAAAAGGACATGAGATAAGGTTTGCTAAAGCCACAGTTTGTACCAATGTTTTCCAATCTTTCATGTTCATTTTAACAGTTCATAATCGATGGACAATAAACCATCTAGAAGATATATTATACACACTTCTAAATGCATAGGTGCATTTTGATTTACACCTAAACTTTAAGAAACATACATCACTATGAAATCCTTTAATAAAAGTGACAGGTAAATTAAAATAAATAGCTTGATGTTTGTAAAAAAAAAAAATGGTGGCTTTTCACCTTTACTTTTAATGAGAGAATCAGAAGTTTTTTTCTACCCTGAAGATAAATACGATATTGTGTTATATCAAATGTTTGGCACCTTTCTCTGCAGCTCTGAAGCAGCCCAAATGTAATTTGAGCTAATTCATGAAATGCACTTTGTAAATGGATATTTACTGTCTGTGAGATAAATAGTCAAAATATATCAGATTTATTGATGTCCAGGGAAAAAGACATTATGGTTGTTTAGAGTGAACCTATGAGCAAATGAGTATTCAGGGAAGTGAAAGCAGGCTGCTGGTATGTGCTTAAGAAAAACAGCAAGAGAAAGAGAGCTGGAAAGAAGAACCTGCATACAGTATAGCTCTTTCAGAGGTAGGTATTTAACACTGATTGCAGTATAGATCTGAATGCCGGTGGTGCAGAAACTTTTTCTATAAAAATGTGTGCACTAGAACAAGGACATGCAGTGTCAGGAGATTTGCTTTATTTCAGTTCCTTTGTTTATTTTGTTTATTAGAAAGAATTAGAAATTTTGTGTGAAGAATTTATGAATCATAAGTTCTAGAGCATGTTTTCATAGCATTATAGAATGAAGGAAGAAATCTTACTCAGTTCTCAACGAACATCAGGACAAAGGGACCACCTGTACCTCTGAGAAATTGCTCATCGTTACACAGATCATACTGAACTATCAGTCTGGAGAAAAGGATGTCAACTTTGGCATTAAGGGGTGAAACAAGAGCATGTATAGGTGATATGGGACAACCTCGGCTTTCTTTTAAAGACAAAATGGTTCAGGAACCATGTTAATTGAAGTAGGTCATCAGAGGGAATATCAAGATAGCAAAAGATGGTGGCGTGAACTGGATCTTCATAAGTTGTAAAGAAGCAAATTGCATATATCATGCAAAGCAACCTTGAAAAAAACGTTGGGGATAAGCCTAGCATTGCAAAGTGAAATATATATGCTTTAATACTTTTGTCCACATTAAGTAAAATAGACTAATTCAAGTAATTAATAAGTAAGACTTTGGGTCCCAAAGGAAATAATATTTGACAGTATTAGTAATTTATCACAGTACGTACATCCAAATCACAATCAACATTAAATATCACTTCATGTTATGTTTCAATTCGTTATGGTTTTGCCTCCTTTAATTGTACTAACGTGTTTAAAATATTTGATCTCTTCTCCTTACTAGATCAGCCACCTTCCTAATGTTTATCTGCTCTCTACCCTGGAGTCAGAAACCTGAGATTTCATTCCCTGTTTTAACACACATCTTTTATATCAGAACAAAACAATTTCTCAACAAAGATTCATAGAATATTAGATCTGACACAATTCTTGGAGGTCACTAATTTCCATTGCTTCGTTGAACCAGTGTGGGAACTGATGCACTGAGAATTTAAGGGGGTAAATGATTTTCCTTCTGTGGGAGACACTCCTCATAGATCTCCGCACATCGTGCTGTGTATGCTGAAAATGCAAGACTCTCACCACTCCACCAGGGCTATTTCACAGGACCACATTTGCTGTGAGAAGCCTTGAGGCAATGGATCACATCTACCGTCAGGACAAAGAGTAGGACTGCTTCCCACTGCTATAAAACCGTGGATTCCCAAGTTTAGAGTTCCTCTCCTGTACTGAAACACACTGCATGTGCAGACATACATACAGGCCCTCTGCAGCACCCATGAAACTTGGTTCAAATATACTGATGCTCATGCTGTTTGCTGTGCTGTGAGCAATAAAGTCGTTTGTCTCTGACTCATGAGTCTCATGTGTTCTGTTAGTATCCATGAAATGATAACAGCTTATATATTGTTGAACCCAAGAACTGACATCCACCAGTGGGAGAGAAAAGAAACAACAGAGCCATCGTTTTCTGACTTCTAAATTTCTCTCTCTTTTTCCAGGAGAAATAATGCTACATTTTGAAGTTATGAGAAATCAGAGTTTTTAATATTTGAAATCAATTAAGAAAATAAATAATTGAAGTAAATGTGTTGCCTACATTGTTTTATAAAGAATTAAGGGGGAAATCCTCAACTGAGAAATGTTGGTTTATTGGGTAAATGCTCTTTGTGAAATAGTAGCTTAGTTTCCTCTACCCTCGCCCACCTCACACACAAAGGACTATATTAATATATTTTCTTTGCTCTTTTTAACTTTTCAAATTTGTTATTTAGGTGCCAATTTTTTAAATTAAAGTTTATTGGGGTGACAACTGTTAGTAAAGTTACATAGATTTCAGGTGTAAATTCTGTAATACATCATTTATGTCTCACATTGTGTGTTCATCACCCAGAGTCAGTTCTTTTTCCATCACCATATATTAGACCCTATTTACCCTCTTTTGTAACCCCCCTCTCCCCTTACCCTCTGGTAACACCTAAACTATTGTCTGTGTCTGTGAGTTTTTGTTTCTTCATATGTTTGTCTTGTTCTTTTTATATTTTCACTCTTAAATTTAAATTCACTCTTAAATTTTCTATTTGGCTCAGTTGGTTAGAGCAGGAGCTCTCAACCACAAGGTTGCCAATTCAATTCCCACCTGGGATGGTGGGCTGTGCCCCCTGCAACTAAAGATTGAAAACAGCAATTGGACTTCGATGGAGCTGAGCTGCACCTTCCACAACTAGACTGAAGGACAACGACTTAGAGCTGATGGGCTCTGGAGAAACACACTGTTCCCCTATATTCCCCAATTAAAAAAATATAAAAAGAAAGAAAAGATATCCAGAGACTATCAAATAATAGTATAACTTAGCATGGACAACATGCTAAGTTTTTGATGGTGTTTGGGGATGGTTTATGTGTGTGTGTGGGGGGGGGTGTTGTTTTGTTTTGATTTGTGTTGTTACAATTTATTTATTTATTTATTTTTAATATTCACCCTTTTTCCTGGATTATTTTTCAATAGTCAGTCTTGGTTCACTGAGATTTTTTTTTTTTTTTATTAAAACAAGTAATAGTTTTCACCGTCATTTTTTCTTTTAGACCAAGACTAAAATTGGACTACAGATCAAAGACCATGGAAAAAATTCCTGACATTGGAAATTGTCTTCCCAGGCATCCATGTGCCCTGTCCCCTTCAACACATGCCATATGATGAGACGGTTTCACTTTCCACCTGGCAATGTTTAAATTGTTTTATTTTTCTTCATTAAAACCACCACGCCTCTTCATTTAACTCATGTTTTAGTACCTTGATTCAGCAGGATCATAAAAACTTTTATTTTTGTTGTCGCTGCTTCTTTTTGCCACAGGGAGAAGTAAAAAGAAACAAGTTAAAGAATATACAGTCAACCCTTCTTTAAAAATATATAACTAGATTTCTAAAGAAATGAAAAAATATGGTACAAGTGGGAAAACATTGCAGTCAAATCTATATTTAACTTGAAATAACATCACTTTTTGTGGGTGCATTTGACATCCCCTCATACCTGCTACAACCCCTGTGAGTCCTCAGTAAATATTAATTATGGATAATTGACAACTCCTTTCTTCTAATGGAAGCTGCAGAACCAATTTTCAAGTTTCCATTTTGTGCCAGTGCAGCAAAGTGCTGCCTTCAACAAAAGTCTTTTCTGTCTTGGAATGTAAACATGATCTTCCTATGAGAAATGAGTGAGCATTTTTCTGGGTTTTCAAAAGGAAATCAAATTTCTGCACGGAATCAAAACCTACAACAAACAAAACAAGGAAATCTTATTTTGTGTCTTTTTTTTAAAGAAAAATAAGCCATATTCTGACCAACAATTCTATTTTTAAATACACTTTCCGTTTTACAAGAAGTTCTACTGATATGAATGCCTTTTATTGACCATCCCGCAAATGGTTTAAGTAGTTACAATCCCCTGATTAGGAGAACATAACGGCAGTGGCAAATGCCACCAGACTGCCTTAGTCTGTTTCTTGCCAATTCCACCTCATCAATCTGTTATTTTTGCTGTAAATCTAACTGCTTAGTGATCAGTGAATAACATGAACTCATCTCTTCAACTCAGTAAAAAAAATTATTTTGCAGTGGGCATAGATGCATTTTTAAATTTGACACAAAAGTGTGTATACACATATATACAAGTATATGTACATGTGTATGTGTGCATGCATAAACAAATAAATATATACATACTCTATGTGTAATATATAGCACACATTGCATATGATGCTGTATGTAGGGTATTTTATAATCTTTCCAAATAAACTAATTAGATTTAGCTCTAGCGATAAAGAGAAAACTATAGAATGCATTTCCACTATGATTTTTACATAAATAAAAAGCTTCACATAAATATTTAAACATTGATTTTTTTTAAAGATTTAATTTATTGACAGGTTTTCAGAAACATATGAGCACCTATTTTCCCAAGCAAGATTTACCTTTGCTATCTTCATTATAAACTGTATACTTACCTAGGACTTCTGTTTTCCATGTGTCAACAGTAGAATGTCAGACATAGGGATTGCTTTTAAGTGGATTGATCATTTCAAATGGAATTTGCTCTTATAATCCAAAACTTTTGTTGAGAATTTAGATTGTTCTATTTAGTCTGCTCCATTGTTACTTAGTCAAATTTGCCCAAGTCACAAACTTTCAATAAGGAACATGAACTAATACTCCCAGCTCATGGAGTCATGCAGAGATAAGAGTAAAAACAAACATTGCCTGTTCATCTGGTCAGGATTGGAATTGGGAAAACTTTGCCCATCTGCATTCTGTGAAAACTCGTTATTCAGCCAGGCTTTCATATGAAACACCAACTCAAAAACAGAAAAAAATAAATAAATAAAATAAAAAACCTGCCCGACTGACAAACTTTCCTTCCCAAAACAATATGAATAAGAATTGTTAACACCTGCAAAGAGCTTTCTAGGTGCCAGGCACTGTTTTAAACACTTTACACTTTTTATCTCTTGTAATCTTTATAATAATCTAGTGAAGCAGGAGCTATTATTTTTCTAAGACTTAAGAGTTGAGAAAACTGTGGCAAAATGATGTTAAAGTAATTTGTTAAAGATTACATGGGAAGAAAATACCACTTGCATTTTTCATTCATATTAAATGTGGTATTATTGAGGGTAGAATAACTGCATCTCGTGTATTGCATGCCACACCAAACTTAGGTCCGTGTGCAATTATATTAAGATAGTCTAGAGTGAGGAACATGCTGGACCAGGATGAGCCAGCCTTGACTTCCAGCATCACTTCCAGCCCTATCCTTACCCAGCATTTGACCCTGAACAAGTCACTTAACTCCTGGGCACAAATTCCCTATGTGCAAAAGGAGAGATTAGATGTTCTCAAAGGCCCTTTACAACTAACAAATGTATGTCTCTGACTAACGGCTAAAAGAAATGTCACAATGATCTAATGACTTGTGGGTGTGTGGGTCATGTTAATGTTAAAATTATTAAAGGGAATGTATCTGCTTTCCAAATAGAGATCCCACCACAGTTTCTTCAGTTCAACAGGCCTAGAAAAAATATCCTGATTTCTAAAGCTGTAGGTCTTTGATATTTTTACCAGCAGAAGTAGAGATGCATTCAGTCATTAAGTTAGTAATTACTGAATGTAAATTATGAGCCAGGCACTGTTCTAAGCACGGACCTACAAAAGAAGAATAAAACAAATGTGATTTCTGCCCTCAAGAAGCTTATGCATGCGTACATACATACATGTAAATATATATAAAAACACATACATAAATGTATGCATGTGTGCATATAAACACTGACATACAATATAGATTGTGGTAAGTTCCAGAAGACTGTACATAGAAGACTTTCTGTAGAACAGATTTATTTTAATTGGAATAATACTGTACTTTGCACTTAAAAATTTGTTAAGAGAGTACATCTCATGTTAATTGTTCTTACAACAACAAAGACAAAAAATGTGGCACAAAAATTTTGAGATGATGGATATTTCTTTTATCTTTATTGCGGTGATGATTTCATGGGTGTATGCATATGTTAAAATACATTAAATATGTATATTTCTGTATATCAATTATGTCTCAATAAAGCTGTTTCAAAAATTAAAAATTAAAAACTAAAAGAAAATTTGAATACAGTTGTGATTATCTGTTTAGCAATTCCAAAAAAAATGAAAAATATTTCTATGATCAGGTTGATTTTATAGACTATTTTTCTAATAGTGAGTTAGCATCAATTTTCGGAAATTTAAGTGAGAGACCCACCTGTACTTTTTCTCGTGTTAGCCTGTGATCCTAGTAACTTGCTTACTAAAGTGTGGCACCTCTTTCTTGAAGATGTCGTGAGAATTAAATAAAATAATTAATGTGCTGTCTAAAACCAAAAATTAAAGACCCATGAACCATATAAAAATGTTCATTTAGCATTTACATCTTCTCATAGACTCTAGAAGACTATAAGCTATCAATAATTATTAGTTATTTATCCATATCTGAAGATTTTATATTTATAAGGTAGATTATTCTTCTCATTATGACATTCAAAAAACTATGAACCACCTTATTTACTGAGTTTCTAGGATAACTGTAAATCACTGTTTACCAGAATCAGTAAATGTCCTTGTATAGTTTAGTTCATTATACACCGTGACAGGTTTTCAAACTTGAGCATCCATCAGAATCACCTAGAAGACTTGCTAAAATACAGTATCTGTGCCCTACTCCCAGATATCTAATTTAGTAGACCTGTTGTGGGGCCAAGAATTTGCATTTCAGTCTATTTCCAAGGTGGTGTTTATTCTGCCGGTCCAAGGACCACACTGTCCCCAAGTACTATCTGCCATGTGCTGTTGAAGATTTTCATGTACCCTAAAATACCGATTCTCGAAGCCACCTTGAAAGGTTGGTTGTTAGTATACCCATTTTTGATGGTAAAAGTGGGACCAGAGATGATTAGGAGGTTGACTAAGGTCTAAGGATTCCTGAGCAGACTTGGGTTTGAAGCCCAGTTTGCCTGTCCTTGAGCCAATTACGGAATTGACTGCGTATTGAACTGAGTTCTAACTTTAAATTCTGACAAATCTAAATGGGACAAATCTAGATTGATGCCTTAGATAGATATTGGGACCCAGTGAAATATCTACAGGGCTATGGTATTTGTTTCAGTGTGCAAATCATAAGAAAACTAAAAGTAGGAGGCTCTCTGTCATGATCTGATGTGCTGTCTAAAACCAAAAATTAAAGACCCATGAACCATATAAAAATGTTCATTTAGCATTTACATTTTGTTTGCTTATAACGTAAAATCTTATCGGAGTCTTGAAAAAATATTTCTCCACAGAGATGCAGATAATGAATCATTTTGAGGTTAAGTGTACACTAATCCGATTTTCATGAAATATCATTTTAATTGAAATGCAACAATAGCTAGAAAGATTTGAGCCCAGTAAAAGATGTTTGCTTGAGTTTTGATGACAGCTGAGTCAAAGTAAATACATTCTTATATATCCCTCAGCATTAAGATAGAACAGAATATATTGCCATCAGAATTCCTGAAATAGACAATCTATCATCTTAATTTTAATAAAAATGCATTTTTCATAGTTCCGCCTTGTTCTACAATATATGTAAAATGCAATATTTTGACATTAATATTGTAGAGAAGGGAACAGACAAGTCAAGCTCCCTTTTTTGGGGTCGTAGCCCAGAAACCTAGCTTAGCATATGGTTGGCAATTCACAAAGTGAGAGCAGGCATTCGTTCAAGAAGGCTTTCCCTAGAGATGGATCCTTATTTGCACGTATCATTTACAGCTTTGCCATGTGGGTTCAGATGAAAATGGAACTCAGCAGGAGAGCAAAATTAATTGAATCAACTCAAGTCCTTTGACGAGAAACATGCAAGTTAAAACTACCTAGTTTTGTAGAGCTCCAGTTCTTGTATTAATTCCACTTAAGAGAAAGACATGCTGACGTATCAAAAATGTGTGACCCAATTCAAGTGAATGAACACTTCAGAACTAAAGACAAACTCTGTACTTAACATCGCTTTTAAAATGCCCCTGATTTTCTTAGCGAATATTTTCCTCGTTTCCTCATTTGCACATATTCTCCCATTAGGCAAGTGATCCCCTGTTCTAAAAGCGAAAGCAGTACCACAAAACTCTCCAAGCCAGAAGGCAGGAAAGGTTTTTTTTGTTTTGTTTTGTTTTGTTGTTTTTTGGGGTTCTGTGTGTGTGTGTGTGTGTGTGTGTTTCTCAAATCTATTCCAAAACTTTAATTTATATTATGGTGAGCTAAGGTAATCAGCCTGTTCTATATTTTGAATTATATTTCTCCCTTGCAGCTTATTACTTATCTTGCACCAAAACTTTAGTCTCCCATGAAGTGAAGGTATATAGTTAGTTATGTGAACCCTGCTTAGAGAACCAAAAAGAGAGCCCTGTGAGGGGAGGAAATGAAGCAAAATAGAAGAAAATATGAGGATTGTTTTAAACCTTCTCATTTTAATTTTTAAGAACAATTAAGAGCCAGCAAGCCTAATAAAGTGCCAAAGGGTGCTGTGAACTTAGAAGAGATGCTGGGTTGAAAAAGTAAGTGTATAGACACCCAGATGTCAACTGGAGCCACTGAGAGCCCTCAATGGCACAGTATTTTTGGAGGAAAAAAATGAAAAACATACAAGCATGCATGCTTTTAGCTAATAGTTGTTAGGCACTGTGATTGTAATGAAGTTACAGTAATACATGAAGTATTATCCCAGGCTTTGATGAGCTCAAATATAGTGACAGACACCTACACCACGATGTAGAAATTAGCAGAGAGATACCACTATCTCATATTTAAAAAGTAATCTCCTATTATGTGCCAACTACTTTATATGTATCAGTTCAGTTATACAAATCATCAATAACCTCCACTTATACACATAAAAACAGATTATGAACACTCCAAGTCACACAACTAATAAGTAATGGAGCAAGAATTCTCTTCTTGCTTCCTCTCCTAAAGAAGACATCTAACGCAGAGGCCTTGCTAGCTGAAACTTACAATAATAGTGATAGAGAAGAGCAATAAGTTAAGAGAAATAAGGAGCAAGAGAACAATATTTATTAAGGGCTTACTATGCTGTGTGCTTTTTATAAATCACCCCTCCGGTGAGGATAAGGTAGATAGGCAGGTCAAGAAAGACTCCACAGGGAAAGTCACATTTATGCTGGGTCTTAAACTGAGTAGGATTTGCCTCATTCTGGTCTGTCTTCAGCCCAAGGAAATACGGGAGGCATTTGGATTTAAGTTAACTGGACTGGCAAGAATGCAAACTGTGGGAGCAAGGAGAAGAGGAAAGGCTTGGAAAGATTGGCTGAGGACAAGTTGAGAAGAGGTTTGAATATCTTGCTAAAGTATTGGACTTTGTACAGTAGGCAGAGCTGACAATGAGGCAAAGGAGAAAAGAATTATAATTTATACCTCTTTCATATGCCCTATGACCCTAATATACAGGCTAGTGCATACAGTTGGCATTCAATGAACAATTTTCACATTGCATTGAGGACTGTGCCATTGTACCATAAATAAAGAGATGGTGTTAACTTACTGTAGTATTAATAATAATTAGTATAATTTATTTAGTGACTCTGTCAAATACCAGGCATTTTGAATATGTTATCTATTATTGTGGTCCCATATAACAATCCAATAAGATCGTTATTATTGCGTATAAGTCATACAAGAAGAAACTGAGTTTATGGTGGTTATGTGACCTCTTAAGGACATACGGCTAATAAGGTGCAAAGCCTAGATTTGAATGCTAGTTTCTGATTCTGATACCTATGCTCTGTCTATTCTGCTGTACAGTTTTACGAGGCTCACTGATGGATTTGTATAAATCTATTCAAAATATGTGCCTCCCCTCTGATTCCAATCCACTCTTCCTTCCTCCCCTAATCATGACGTGAATAAGCCAAGTGCAAAATGGCAGTTTGGGTTGGAAATGAAATGTGTGATGGTGAACACAATGAAGGTAATTGACCTCTATGAGGTTCAAAACTATTCCTTTGTTCTTAAAATAGTGAAAATGGCAAGTGAAAACAGATGTAGTGAGCCAGAATGTGAATTAAGGAGAGTTAAGACGACAAGAGGGGTGTCTGTGCCAAAGTGAGATAATGGCGACAGAACACCAGGTGACTCAAACCTATTACAACAATGTACAAATGACCCTCTGGTTTTGCAAAAGAGAGTATGCACCTGAGTGACCAATTTACTACCAAAGAAGAACTGATGGTTTGGGAATAGGAAGAACCTGACTTAAATTTAAGAGAAAACAAAGCCACATAGGAAGCCCACAGAATTCCCAGGGAAAACTGTGGGAGGTCATGTGCTTGTTAATTACTTTTTCAGGCCAATCCTTGCATAGTCAAATACACCAGGTCCTGGAATAATGTATTTTTGTTCAATGACGTTTTGTTATAACGTTGATAAGAAGAAGAATAAAACAAACAAACAAAAAACAAAAACAAAAAAAACAACCAAGCCAGGGCCACTGTCTGTGTAGAGTTGGCTGTTTCTCCCCGTGTCTGCGTAGGTTTTCTCCATGTCCTCTGGTTTCCTTCCATACCCCAAAGACGTGCACATGAGAGTGCATAATGTGCCCACGTTGTCCCAATCTGAGTGTGGGCATGGCTGTGAGTGCCACTGCAATGGAAGGGCATCCTGTCCAGGGTGGGACCTGCCTTGTGTCCTGAGCTTCCAGGAGAGGATCCGGCTGTCTACCACCCTGAACGGGAATAAGGGGTTTGAAAGAGAATTATCTATCTTATTTGTTTTTACTGAACATTCTTAAATGGATGTGTTGCTCATATTTATTTCAATGTTTAATGTTAAAAGTGTTTGTGGTCTTTATTTAAAGTTTGGTGGTGTTTTGTGACCTGAAATATGCTGTAGGACATTAACTCTTGTATATGTCAGCTTGTCCATGGTAAAGTTGGTTTTGGTTTCCGTTGTTTCACAGTTCCCAAGAACCTACAAAGGACGTTGAGCGAGGACTTACTATGCATGTGTTGTAGCTTCCTTTAAGGAGGAAGAGAACTTTTCAACCAACATCAAATGATAGTTTCAGTCTCAGAGTGGACAAGAAGAGAGGTTCAGAATGGACCATTGGCATATTTGAAAAAGTAAGACGATAGGAGAAACTGCTAAAACATTTAGGACAAGGGGAAGCTTTTTATCTTTATAGTTATCCACTCCTTTTGATGTTTTTCCTCTCCAAGATGAACAGCCTAGGAGAATAGATCTGAAGTAAACAAGCAAACAAAACTCTCTAAAAGAGGTTGAAGCAGAAACCTTTAAGAAACTGTCAAGCCTCAACCATAACTTCAACAAGTAACATGATCTGAAAGGACATTCATTTTCTTCATTTATTCTCCAATGTGTTTTATTAAAAATGTAAAACAAACAAATGAGAAAACCCACAAAACAAATAAATCTTGTGAAAATGTGTCTCCAAAGGTAAATTTTATTGGTAGTAGTTTGCTATTTGAAAAGGCATTTGTTTGAAATTTTACTTAGGTATAAACACGTTCTTTTATTCATTTTTTTAAAATGCCATATAATACATTCTATTCTCCAGAAGTGGCTTTACTGTTCTACAAAAATATTATCAACATAGAAACTTAGATGTTAAAATTTTTCAAAAGATCCACTTTCGAATTTTTACTAATGAAAGTACAAGCCCAGAGAGGTAATAATTTAGATTCTGTCAAGCTGGCTATTAACGACAGAGAGACTATTGGAACCCATGTGTACTGAATCCACACTCACAGCTCTATCCACTACACTACGTGCTAACTTTAAACTTTACTCGTGAAAGAATGATCTCCTCCCCCGAAAAGTAGGATTACACGTATTACTAACAACTTCTGGAATAGAAAGCCAAGAACCCAACCTCCAAATATTCATATGACATCTGAAAAATATAGCAGATCATTTGTAAGAACCAATGAGTGAACATTATATTTATAGACATACTATTCAAGAAATACATAGTTTAAAAGATTGCTGATTTTCTAATCTTTTTTGCCCAGGAATGTCTTTTCACAGCTCCACCCATAACCTTTTAGTATAATCAAAAGCCATAGTAAGTTCAATGCTCTAAATAGCCTGAGTTTATAGTTTTGAACACACACACACAAAAAAAAAATCCAACTCAAAGCGTTGTTCATTTTTTTTTAATTCTGAAAAATTAAAGGTCCATTTTTCCTCTTCATGTCCTGATTAGAGTTTAAAAGGGAAAAAATTTAACAATTCAAAATTTTCTCACATAAAAATTCAAAGCTTTCCCGAAGCACTGGAGAAGAGGGAGACCTTTACTAAGTCAGATGGCCTTAATTCATGAGGACTGTCCATCTCTCTGGCTCTGTATCTGTTGAGCTCTCTACCCTTTATTAGTAAAGAGAAAACAACTATCTGTAATTGAGCTTTAGCTGGCTTTACCAGGTTCTACATTCAGCAGTATGCATGAAGAAGAGCAGGAGAAAGGGTGCCTACACTCCATCTCTGAGGTGTCCACATGACTTAATAGCATCAGTTTCTCTAGCTTTCTCTCCCGTCAGCCAAAAATGAGATCAAGTTAGTAGCAGTGTCTAAAATAAGATCACAAATGAGAAAACAGGGAACAGAAGGAAGAGCTGATCCAAACTGAATGTTTCATAACTCCTAGTCCATATATCACAGAAACATAATGTGACCCTGTTATCCAGAGCCTGCTGCAAAAGAAGTTCCAGATACAGAGGTGTAAGCATACCCTTACCAATATCCTAAGTCATGAGAGTCCATCCTGCAATATAATGGTTTGATAAACTATCAGTTGCTTGTAATGTTGCCCAAGATTTTTTTTTTCCTCAGCAAATTCATAATTAGCCTATACAGCGATCTATAAGTCAGTAGCCAGAGTTCATGACCTGATGTCTGCTCCTTCTCATGAGTCACCAAAAGTTCAGGTAATATAACACCTAACAAGCAGTAAACATTCCCAGGAAACATCTAAATATCAGCCAGCCATTCAATATGTAAGCAATCTGTTTGTTTTGAATTAAAGAAAAACTTCCCTTGAGTCATTCCTCATAAACAGAATAGCAGACATTAAAGGAAACTATGAATAATCTGCTTTGACTTGGAAAGGACATTGAGAAAATGCCAAAGAGATTTTTTTTTCTTTAATTGATGTTCCAAGCTGATTTGAAACAGGCCAACTGCTTTCAAACATACATGTTAATGGACTGGTATTTTACTGCCTTCAATCAAAACAATCCAACTGGTATACTAACTTCCTAATAGACTCATAAACCTTGGATATCATATAGCTAAATCTGTCATTCAAAAAATGAATCAATTCTATAGGATCAATGGCCCTCAAGCTTTGGTATGAATATCATGAGTAAAGAGAAGCTTATTTCATCTTAAGTTAACTTGTTCTATTGTTGGTTAAATAATATTGTCAGAAAGTTCAGGAAATTGCTTCATACGTTAAATCAAAGTGTAACTCTTTATAGTACCCACACATTAACCCCATTTAAACTCTCTGGAGATTATCCTCCAAAATAGGTCTGCTTCGTTTACATGATAAGCTTTCAAATACTTGAAGATAAGTCTCACTCTCTAAATAAATCTTCTCTTCTCAACAAAATGTGTCATTTTAGATCACATTTGATGATACTATCCAGAACTTTCAATATCATATTATTCTTTCCTTGTCCAGCAGTAATTTGGAAAATAAAACACCAAAAATGTAACACAATTCTCTAATAATAAATGTTTTAATCTTTTAATCTATGTAAAGGTGTTTTTTAAAAATGCCTCATACTTCATAAGCACACAATAAATGTTTGCTATTCATTGATTCCATCAATTTGGAAATAGGAACTGGGGTAGAGGGGCTAATAACAATATAGCCCCTTGCAACTTACTATTGTTTATTATTTGACTTATTGTAACATTGGTTCAAATAAACCCAGGATTGTTTGCGATATAGTTTAAATGCACAGGATCAGAAATCAAAAGACCAGTACCTGGTTGGATATTTTTAGCCAGGTAATCATTCATAAACTTGAGATCATTTGTACTTCCTACCTCTTAGAGATTCTGGAAGATAAATGATGGTAAAACCTTTGGCTGTATACATGTAGAATAATGTGTAAGTTCTTCCACTATTTGGCTCTAATCTTTTTATTCTGGATTTAAATCTCAGTTTTCTCTTTTTGTTTCCTAATCTCTACTAATTTCTCTAATTTTTCCAATATCCTGTCTGCTTGCATACCTCTATACCATGCTCGCCCCTCTCCTGAGAATATCCTTCCCCAATTTCTCCTCCTGGACATCTCTGCATCGTTTCCAATTTAGTTCACAATACTGAATTATCTTCAAAGCCTTCCTTGATCCATCTCTATTTCCCCACACAGAATTTGTAGCTTCCTTCTCTCTGTCTAAAATATTTTATTTATACTCCTATGATAATACTGGTCTTTTCAGATTATAATAATTTCTTTAGTTACCTGTCTATAGTACTGGAATGTAAATTTCTTGAAGACAGAAATAATATCATACTTATTGTTTTAAGTCATGAGTTTAGAAAAAAATGATGACTTGTATTATGCTATAATATTCATGAGAGGATTTTGTGAAAATATTGAAAATTTAAATCAATAATATAAATATAAGGTATGATTTATAACATAAAGTCTATTATATAAATATTTATATAATTTCTTGATCCTACCATTTGATTCTACATCTTCAACAAAGTTGATTTTAAGTGCAAATATTTAATTGACAGCATTAATTTAGGAACCAAAATCCGTATTGGTAAAAGAAAAATTGAAAACAATTTTATAGAATTCATTAATAGTATCAGCCCATCATTATCTCAGTTTAAATAATTTCAATTAAAAAGTATTTAATATAATGCTGAGATTTACTCTAAAGTGTTTTAGTAATCTAATCTAAGAACATACTCAAAGTGAATTTTTTAATAATTTCAAATATTATTTATGTATTATTTATGAGATACAAAAGAAAAAATAATAAATATCATTCAAATTAACAAGGATTGAAATGAAATGAATAGCAGAAAATATAGTAAATAGACATTCAGATACTTCTAATAGGTTAAATTAAATACTACTTATCAGATAAAAGATTTAAACATTTCAGATAAATTTCCATTGACAAAAATCTTTATTGCAAGAAATCTTCAAACTAAACAGAAACATAATCCAAAAATTCAAAATGCCAAGACATTAATTAGTTTAGACTTTCAATTCATTTTATTATCAGTAGGAAGGATAACATGGAAAAAAAACATGAATAATTAAAAATTCTTAAAGTATAAAGATATTTACTGAAAGAATACAGCCTAAAACTATAATATGCTATTGACAGTAGTTAAAAAGGAAAAGAAAAAATATTCCAGTAATTTTGGTATAATTTTGGCTTCCATTTTTACCAGGTGAAAACAACATGTCTTAGTGTTGTATGACTGAATTTCTTCCCCCGGAAGAATCTAGAGCTAAGTTCAACGCCCTGAGATGCCCCCAAGTCCCTTGGTCCTGTTAATAAATACATGTTAATCGTGTGCTTTTATTTAGTTATTTATTTTTGATAATATAAGCAATATTTCTGAGCTGCTTTTGTCTCCAACTCAACTTTCTTTTGCCCAGACATCACCATGGCTTTAGTTCTCCTGGTAGATCCAAACTCACACCCTTTCCCACTCATTTTCTACTGATGAATGGAGATCTGAAAGCAATGTGGTGAGATTCATAGTTTCTCTGGACTCTCATCCCAGAATTCTTTCAAAGCAGATAACCAATTCTGATTTTTCCCTATGGCAGGTGTAACATTGTGATCCATAATATGAAATATATATTTGGTTTTCATCCATTTTCGGGCACAAAGTTTCTAAAATCCTTGGAACTTCCTAAGAGATGAAAATGATAAAGGTCTCTTCTGTTATGTTAATTAGGTGACGTTTGGACACACACCTAGGGATGGGGGCTGGTTGGCAGGAGAACCAACCATGTTAATAGAGGGTTAGCACTATCAGTCCCGTCTCCTGACCTTTAGGGAGGGGAGAAGGATTGGAGGTTGATGTAGTCACCAATGGCCAATGATTTAATCAATCATGACCATATATATAATGAAGCCTCCATAATAACCCAAAAGGACAGGGTATGGAAAGCTTTGGGGTTGGTGGACACATCCAGGTGCTGGGAGAGTGGTGCACCCAGAGAGGACATGGACTCTCCACACCCTTACCCACTTCACCCTATGCACCTCTTCATTTGATGTTGATTTGTATCTTTTAATACCTTTGTAATAAATTGGTAATCTAGTGAATAAATGATTCCTTGAGTTCTGGTGAGCCACTCTAGCAAATTAATCAAACCAAAAGAGGATATCATGAGAACTGCTGATTTATAACCAATCACTCTGAAGTACAGGTAACAACCTAAACTTGCAAGTGGTGTCTAAATTCCAAGGAGGACAATGTGGAAACCTCTAATCTATAGCCAGATTGGTCAGAAGCACAGGTAACAACCTGGGCTTATAGTTGGCAACTAAAGTGAAGGGCAGTCTTATGGGATGAAGCCCCTAACCTGTGGGATCTGATTCTATCTCTGGGTAGATAATGTCATAATGATTTGCTTGTTGGTTGGGAGACACCCTCCCCCTCCACACACTGGAATTGGTGACCAGAATTTTAGCAGGTAAAAACCACAACATGCTGCTTTCTCCTTAAGCTCTTTTAAAGCAAAGACAGCAAAGAAGGGAATACCACAAATAGGGAATTTCATAAATTTATGGCTGGCCCGATAGATGGAGAACTGCTTTGTTTCAAGGCCATATAACAAAAACAAAAACGTCAGGGAAGCTATTAACAAAGCAACATTTTCAAAGCCTGAGAATGTGAATTTATCTTAGAAAGAGAAAAGCCTAAACTTGTTGAGGCTAAAATTCAAATGTTATACTTTGGCAATAGGATTCTATTGAATTTTCTTTGAGTTAATTCGTTTGGAAGCTTAAATACCATTACGAAATGGATTTACATCAGTGTGATGGTTACTTTTGTGTCAATTTGACTGGACCATGGGATGCCCAGATATTTGGTCAAATATTATTCTGGGTGTGTCTGTGAGGATGTTTCTGGATGAAATTAATATTAGAATTGGTAGAGTAAGTAAAGCAGATTGCCCTTTTTTGTGTGGGTGGGCTTTATCCAATCAGTTCAAGGTCTGAATAGAACAGAAAAGTTAACCCTTCTGCTAATAGTTAACTCCTCCTGCCTGACTGCTTTGAGCTAGGACATTGGTTTTACCTGCCTTCAGACCAAACAAAAACATGGGCTCTTCCTTCATACTAAACCTGACTTTAACCTACACCATGCCAACTGCCAATCTTAGGACTGCTCAGCCTCCAGAATCAATTTCTTACAATCTCTCTCTCTCTCTCTGTCTCTGTCTCTCTCTCTCTCCCCCCACCCGCCCCTTTCTCTCTCTCAATCTCTCTCCTAATAGTTCTGTTTCTCTGGAGAACCCTAACTAATACTAATACAATCAATATTACCAAGATTTATTTGAATTTTCTAGTCATTTAGTTTCCTTATCTGTAAAATAAGGGGTTTTGATCAATTCTGAGCTTCTATCAGCCATGATTTATAGTTTTATAAACCTGTAACTGTCAAGTCAAATGATCCTTTTATCTCTGGTTTTTACTCAATGAGAACCTAGCATATTTTGACACTGAGCTGGAAAAACTTCTATGTATTTACTAATTTCATCTCTCAAGAACCTAAGGTATTATCATTTCTTATTTTTATAGATAATGACAGACAGACACTCAGCAATTTGTCCAAGATCTCAAAGCTGGGAAATGGCAGAGCCAGGAGAACTCAGACATATTGCCTTAGAAAAGTTAATTTCAACAAAATGAAAAGGCAATTTGAGATAAATATAAAAAAATAAAACGTGATGGTGTGGGGAAAGATTTTCTTGATACTGTAACACAACTCACTGGGTCAACTCCTCTAAAGTTACTTTTCCTTCTGATAAATGTAAGTTCTGCTCATTGAACATCTTTCTCAAAAGAAGGTTGCAGTTTTATGAAAATGACTATCATGTTCATTCTCAAACACTCTAATTCTTTAAGGTCTGACCACCATTCTCACATAATAAAAAGAAGCTCTGCCTATGAAAAGAAAGAGGTTTATGAGACTTCTGGCAAATACTGTATTCTAATGTTTTTATTTCCCCTTCTTCCTCCTGTCCTTCCTGGTTAACTAAATCATTGGTTAAGTAATAAATTAAAATATATGTGTGTGCGTACAACACACACACACACACACACAACTTTATAACATCTTATTTTTCTCCTCTGAAGCAAACTGATGAACATTAGTATTATTATAGAGGGTCTCAAATTTTTCTGCACTTCCTTTGGTATGCATACTATTTTAAGCAAATTTGTCTACTTATTTTTGTTTGGTTTAGAGTATTATGAATATTCACTATATTTTTTAAATTTTTATGCAAATGGAAAAAAAGTATTTTTGTTTGAAAATACACCTACACTTATCAATATCTATATAACAATAATGGCTAATATTTATTGTATCAGGATGTATTATAATAGCTAATGCTTCCTGTGTGTTGGAATCTATGAATTAAATACTTTCATTATCTCCATTTTACAGTTGGGGAAAGTGGAGCTTAGTGAGGTTAAGTAACAAATATTACATCACACAAGCACTGAAATTTAACTAGGATTTACACCTAAAATTAAGGAAATGTAGTTTTTATATAGTTCCACAAAGCAAAAAAAAAATTACTAATTTTATGATATTCTGGTGATGTGCCTTATTTAATTCTGCAATTACTGCATGTAGAGCAAGCTTCTTCTCAGAATTATTGACCACTTACTTCTCCATTAAGCAAAATATTGAGAAAGTCAAATGTTTTCAGCGATTCCTTCCTTGCTTAAAATACACTTTCTTCTTATGAAGTGTTTTATAGGTAGGTATACAAGTTTAGGCAACTAATTACAGATACCGAATCCTGCATCTTCTAAGAGTCTACAATAGAAAAGAAGCCCAAACCAGCTTGAATACTCCCTTACTTTACATGACGGCTTAAAATTTCTGAGTAGCATCTATCATTTGGCAAGTCATGAGGAGCGGTATCCTTTCAGATGGACAGAGAAATTCTCCCCTGTAATAGTTTGCCTTTCAGTTTGGAAATCCCCTCACTCCCCACCTCTGATTTTTCAGGGGGTTGAAACAGAAAGGAAGGTAAGAATCAGGTAAAAACCTGAAGTACCATTAACCTTTTGTATAATTAAAGCTTCTACTTACACGTTTAAACACAATGAATTTCCCAGAAAGGCAATGATAGGAGGTGCTAACTTCCCCAGAAGGCATAGGAGTGCCAAGCCAATTGAATGGCAGTTTGCTTGGCTCTGTGACAATGGATTGTGCACAAATGATCCCCACCTTGCTTCCGAGCAGGACAGCAGCCCCAGTTCAAACAAAGCACTTACACAGCCACACCTGTGGGTTGCCAGAGCCTTCCAGGGCGGCATCCTGGCTGCCAGACAAAATTCTGATGGAAGGTGCATTTAATAAATGCTTCCAAGTCAAAAAGCCATTTTTACTGGGCTAGTTTCAAGCAAATTGCTGCCAGTGCTTAAATTCCCCATCCCATACTGCCATCTACTGCCTAATGCCTAGTGCTCTGAGAAAAAAAAAAAAAAAGAAAAAAAAAGAACGCACACCAAGCACTTCAAGAGTCACGAGCAGTATTCACGGACTCTCTTTTCAGAGTCCCATTTTAATGATAATTGAATCTGATTGTTTTTATGCTCACCAGCAATATACTTTTCAATGTGCAGTGTCATATAAAATGTATGTGGACCAAAACCACACTATTTGACCTCATGTGGGGAAAAAAAGTTATAGTCCTTATTTTAAAATAATTAGAACTACCAAATAATATCCAGGGACAATAGACCCGAGAGATCTCGACTGAGAATCATTGCTTCATCGTTTTAATTGTAGAAAAATAAAGCTGCCTGGAATGGACTGGACTTCATTAGCCTTAATGTGGTCCTCAAGGGCTACCCATATGAGACCTTGGCAGCTAACAAGTCTCCGCAAATAGATGGCCAGGACTCGGCAACATCAGGATAGCAGACTATGGATCTATCGTGGGCCTCCCCACATCCATTTCCTCCTTTCACCACTCATGAGAGCATTTCCCCAAGACGGGGCTCTTTCACTTTGAGATCAGTTGGCCCAAACCAATTGATTTGTTGATGCATCATTCTCTTCTTCTATTCTTCATAGAGGGAATAGAGGCAATTCCCAACCACCACTACCATATACAAGCATTTTGCTGGTATAACTATCTTACTCACTCACAATTCCATCATGCACCGTCTCTTATTCGTTTCCGTTGCTTAGGTTTTGTTCCATTTATTTTTATTCAGGGCATCACAGAGTCATAATCCAAGTTCTGTATTTGGAGCCCAAAGCACCAGTCCTCATCATGGCTTTGTCACTTAGCATTGGGATTCATGACCTTGGGTAAGGCATTTATTTGCAAATCTTAGCCCCAATTTTACTACTTGAAAATATAGACAATAATTCTTTCCCTTCCCACATCATAGGTTGAAATAGTACATTTTAAATGAGCTATACGGAGCAAGCTATTGTTAATATCGATATTGTAACTTAACTGTTACCTCCAATTCCACCCCAGAATCTAGAGCTGTGTCTTACATGAAGTTGGCATTTCTAATATATTTATGGAATAACTGATTTATAGATTGATATTCTCTGGAATTTCCTAGGAAATTCCAACTATCTACACGGCAGCACTTGTGTTCTCTAGAGAGCATTGACATTAATTTTTCAACTTTAAATAATGTCCTAGTAAATAGAAAGGAATTCACACAAGGACAAAGCAAGATGGTTTTAATTGAAAGCCTCCCCGTACTTTTACTATTTTCTTTTTCAAAAACCATTTGCACTGCTATCAAATGTACATTTGAGAAGGTACACAAAATGGAACAAGATAAATTTATTTGTTTTGAGTTGAATAATAGCAAGTCTTTCTTCTCTGAAAAACCACAATTGAGCACTAAGGGAAAAGGCAGAATTTCCAGAGTTGTAAACTAAGAATTTTAGGCCACCCATAATAAGGCAAATGATTTTTAAAATCTTAAAAGCAACTGACAAATACACTTTAAAAGAATACTATGTGTTAAATAACAAAAATAGTTTTGTGTGTGCGCACACACACGAGTGTGTCTGTGCTACATATTCCAAGAAGCAAGGCATCTATGTTAATGTGTATAGATTCATTTATTCCCATTTTGATTATAGTTACATATTCTCAAAATGCTAAGTGTTAGAATTATAGTCACTAGCCCTGAAACTGACAAAGTAAAGGAATTGCGTTTAATGGGCTCAAACTGATGTCACTGATATCACCATCATTTTTGTTACTAAAAATTTTATCTGCTATTAAATTTGTTCTAAATTACCATTGCTTTCCTTTTAAACTAGTGCATTCTACTCTCCGTACCACGAATTAAGTCTACATATGACCTAACTTAAATAGGCTCACTTATGAGACCTTGGTAACTCAAAATGAAGGGGAAAAATAGGAACCCAGAGGAGAGGAGGTCAGAAGAGGACACGGAGGGTTTTTCTGGCTGCAGACTTACCCCTAAAGAGGCCATCTAGTGATCTAAAGTCACACTATGCAACGGGCTGTGCAACTGTTAGATCAGATCCTGTGTTTCAGGAACTACAGCTGAGTAAGATTTGACTCTGGATGTGTTAACACTTGCAGATGGAGGAAATCTGTATTGTGGAAGATGGGATCTGGGGGCAGCATCTAGACCAGTGGTTTCTAACATTAGAGTGAGAGCATTAGAATTGCCAGGAGGACTTTATAAAACACAGATTCCTGAGCCCCACCCCCGGAGTCTCAGCCTCAGTAAGTAGGAGAAGGAGCCTACTATTTGCATTTCGAATAACTTCTGAGGTAATGGTCTCTAGGACACTTTCAGTCCACTGATTTGGGGTAAAGCCACTTTGGAGACCCCTGACTATAAAGGTGGGCTGGACAATGTCACCACTTTTCTGAATATTTCTCAAATATCTCAGCAAAAGACTCATTCTTTTTCCTACTGAAATTGTGTCTAGCGGTTAATCGATGTTGTTTTCAATCTCTATATTAGAACCAAAAGTGACAGACAAGAAGTTAGGATCAGGTCTTTATTTAAAATTTATCATTGCTTTCTTACCTACCTACTCTATTATATTTTAATTATCTTTTATTTCTTCTTAAGAAAAGGGATTCTGTCTTTTATTTACTGACCTAATCCAGCAGCATATACCAAGAATTCACTGAAAGTTGATAGAATAAATAAATGTTTAAGTAAAGTTAAATGCATGAAAGTATGAATGAATGAAGTGATCAACTGAAGTCCTATAAATGCTGGAGAAATAAACAGAGATAAATCCTGGAGGAAGATTCAAACATTGTTTGAATACTTAGTATGTGTCAGGTGTTGTTTTAAGAGCTGGGGATATAATGGTGGGAAACAACAGATGCAATTTGGATTCTCATTTAATTGTAGCCTCATGGAGAAGAGATACATTGACGACATAATTACCATTGTCTAAAATGGATTGTGAAGGAAACCCACTGTGCATGGAAACACAGATTATGCTATAACAGGGTGGGCAGCCATGGGATGTTTCTTTGAATTCTGAGCAATAAGTGAGAATTATCCAGAACTAAGTTGTAAAGATGTGTATATGAAAATGAAAATTTGCCAATGTATTAAATATAAAACATCTGAGTTTATAGTGTAAGTAATGTCATTAGTAAATTTTGACCCTACAGCCAACAGACCACCTGTTTTTTCAAATGTCATCCGGTTAATAGATATTACTAGTCAACAGGAAGTCTGGATTTTTGTTAATCTTATCAAAATTAAAATATTGAAGAAAAAATCAAGTTATTAGTGAGAAAGAGAAAAGGAATAACAGTAAAAAGAACAGTAACAAGTCTGTTGTAACTGGTATTTATTGTCTCAAATCATGTTGAAGCACGGATTATTTCAAATGCCGTAATTATATGCTCAGGATCAGATATAACTCTTGCTAAGAGTATTATAGTAAAATAAAAGCATAATGAGTCTAATTTTATCATCACTTTAGCTCTTGTTAGTACAACTTAAAAGTTTATTTGAAACCTAGCAAATGTTACTTTCAGGGAACATTTTTGGCAGAAAGGCCATATTAAGAATAATAATGTGATAATCCACCATAAAAAAGGCTTATTATAAAAAAGAAAATTTTAAGTTAATATTGGCTTATTAAAAAATCATGTTATTTAAGCAAATTTATTCTGTGTACAGCTGGATGTTCCATTGTTTCCAAATGAAAATAGTTGATAGTTTGCACCTGGTTAATTGAAAGCCCATAAAAAATAAAAGAAAAATGTATATTCGGAATTTTTTAAATTACTGTGTGTTACTACTCTGCTTGTATATTTTCTCAGGATTGTAGCAAGATTCCTGTAATATATTGTATAAAAATAAACTGAAATCATTTGATTTCTCAATGGAATTATATGATCAGGAATAAATTTCAGACTCCAATTATTTGAATGTGCATTCACTGAACACCTGTTTGAACAGGGTACTTGGTTAGCCGGGAGGAGGGGGGGGTAGCGGGGGGGAGGTTGGAGGTAGAATTTAAGGTACAGGCAAAAGTATGCAAAGGCTTATAAAGTTAGAAAGAGCATGATACAATCAAAAAATTAGTATGACCAAACACAAGGTTAGTGTGGGTATAAAGTGGCTGTTGACTGAGGAAAATTACCTGGAGAGAGAAGTAAAGAGTTTATTATAAGTCATATTTCATAGTTTGTCTTTCCCCAAGAGCAAACTCAGAGACAAGGCTTTGGATACAGGTAGTTTATTGAGATTTGATTTCCAGATACACAAGTGAGGAAGAAGTGAAAATGAGATAAGGAAAGAAGAAATACAAAAATCGTCTGTTAAGAGCTGGTTATAGCTATGGCAACATGTCTCCATCCTACATGGTATCCCTCTGAGATACCCTGTGGAGTGGTGGCCTCTGGTAATCTGAGACGCATACCTCTGAGGGCTACGGAAACTGGGGTGGCTAGGGCATTTAGCCATTGATGCCATCTCCCATCATTCAAGGGATTCCCCAGATGGGTCATTGAGCATTAATCTAGTTGCCATTGTACTAGAGAAAGTCTTCATGTACAGGTTAACAGCGATAGAGCATACAATGTTGGACAATTAAGTTCGCAAACTTGTTGCAATGGTGTTGCTAACCTTTTTTTGATATCAGAGAGGAATTTGTACCAACTGGACAAACAGTTAACCAAGTTTAATATTTGGAAGTGCTGAAAAGTCTGCATGAAAAAGTTAGATGACCTGACCTTTTTGTCGACAATTCATGGCTCTTGCATCACGACAATGCACCAGCTCACACAGCATTGTCTGTGAGGGAGTTTTTAACCAGTAAACAACTGTAATGGAACACCCTCCCTACTCACCTTATCTGGCCCCCAATAATTTTTTTCTTTACCCAAAGATAAAAGAAATATTGAAAAAAAGACGTTTTGATGACATTCAGGACATCAAGGGTAATACGATGACAGTTCTCATGGCTGTTCCAGATAAAGAGTTCCAAAACTGTTTTGAAAGATAGACTAGGCACTAGCATTGGTGCATAGCTTCCCAAGGGGAGTACTTCGAAGGTGACCATAGTGATATTCAACAATGAGGGATGTAGCACTTTTTCTAGGATGAGTTCACGAACTTAATTGTCAAACCTCATATATCAGACATAAAAAAAAAAAAAAAAAAACACCATCTTGCCAGAAACTATCCACAACTCCAGGAACTCAAATGGGCAAATGAATACAGGGTGGGTTGGACATTAATGATGCTGTTACACCATGTAACTATTTAATGTTAAAGAGTTTTAAGCAATGAAGGGACACGATCAGAATTGCAACTTGGCAAGTTTATTCTAGCAGTAATGAAGTGAATAGATTGAAGCTGAGCAAGATAGAAGACAATGATCTGGTAGAAATCTAAACATGTTTCCCCAAAAATAAGATCTAGCTGGACAATCAGTTCTAATGCATCTTTTGGAGCAAAAATTAATAAAAGACACGGTATTGTATTATATTATATTGTATTACATTACATTACATTACATTATATTATATTATATTACATTACATTATATTATAAAGACCAGGACTTGTATTATAGTAAAATAAAACCGGGTGTTATATTAATTTTTGCTCCAAAAGACACATTAGAGCTGATTATCCAGCTAGGTCTTATTTTCAGGGAAACACGGTAATAACGATCCTAGATAGAAAGAAGTAGAGTGATACATTAGCTGGTTTGGGACAGGATTGATTACATGTTGGGTGAAGGAGAAGGAGAAGTTGGGAATGACTCCAAGATTTCTGGCGTCGTCAATGGCTGGACAATGATGCTATTCACTAAAATAAAACACGGTGATCAATTGGGTTTCCAAATTAGAAGGACAAGATAAGGCAGTCATTTATTCATGTCATTTATTGATTGCACAATAATTTTTAAGAGATTGCTGTTCTAGGCACTAGAGATTTAGCTGTGAAAAATACAGTCAATATCCATACTTTCCGGGAACTTACATCCAGTTGGAAAAGAACAAAGCAAACATATAAAATTTATTTATAAGCATCAGTAAATATGACCATCTGAGATATGAATAAATGCTATAAAGACCATGCAACAAGAGGATGGAATAGAGTGTAATGAGGATAGGTTGACCTTGTTGGAAAGAGTGCTCAGGATGGATCTCTCCAAAGAGCTGACATCTGGACCATGAATGGAATAATGAGAAGGGATGACAGAAAAACAAGGAGAAAAGTATTCCAGACAGAGGGAAGTGTGAGGGCTTAAGGCAGAATGAGAGCTTGGCATATTCAAGGAGCAGAAGGAGACCATATGGGTAAAGCTTACTGAAAGCAGGGGGGCTTGGTATGAGGAGTGACTGAGGAGTCACGGGCAAATCACGTAAGGAGTATAGGAGATGAAAAGAAAATAGGATTTTTATTTTCAGCATAATGAATGTATGGGTGGTTGTCAAGCAGGGGAGTCATTTAATCTAATCTATATTTGCTAAAGATCACTCTGAAAGCTTTCTAGAGAATGGATTTTTTGACAGAGTAGAAGCCTGGGAGATTAGTTAATAATGATAATTAGCTCTAACACTGCTAAGGCACTGCTCTAAGAGCTGTCCATGGATTCCTTCATTCAATTACACAACAACCCTACAAGGTAGGTACCATTTTTAGCCCTATTGTGCAAGCAAGAACAGGCATGTTTAATAACTTGCCCAATATTAGGAGGTATTCTGGCTCCAAACCCATGCCCTTCAGGACTATGAGCTATGCCATCAGTTATGAAGCACTGCACGCGTCCAGGCAAAAGATGACAGAACCCACTGGGCAATAAGAGATTAAAATCAACGTCAGTTCAGAGAAAAGTATGATAGACTGAAGTCAAATCCAATATGAAGTTAATCTCACAAACACCTAATGTCTTCCTAAGTCCTCTTACGTATCTTACGTATCAGTTGGCAACTTGCAGATGTTGGGAAAGATGATTAAACTGGAAGACATTTTGCCGATTTGATTTTTTAATTAGAGAAAAAGTAAAACACTTAAAACTTTATGCAACAGTTTTTAGCATTTACTACATATACCACAATCCTGTAGGTGGAGAAGATAAAAAAAATTAATTGAATAGTGAACATGTTCATTATTTTTGAGAAATTGGTACTAGTGGAGAAGATGGTGATGAAAAAAAATAATTACAGTGAGTGGTCTGGTAAATATTTAACAACTGGTTCTTGGAGGTGAGGAAAACACTGATTTGTAGTGTTCACCAATTTCTGTGGTATAGGTACTTGCATCATGACAGATGTCAAGCTACCAATATTACATTAGTCATTGACAGATTCCTGAAAAATTTAATAATCAGATCCCTTGAGTGAATGTAAACCAGCTCCAGCCAGCACTTAGAGTACAATGTAAAAAATGTAACAGACAGGTGTTGAACAAAGTATGTGGAACTACAGAACAATCCTGACTGACTAAGCCCAAGATAGTCATGCAACACTTTAATAAGGCAATGGCATTTGAGTTGGATCTTGAAACCAGGGAGAGGTCTCTCACTGTCACAGCTCATGTAGTGTATGGCAGCTCCTGTTTACATACTCTCTATGACAACTTTCAACTACAATAGCAAAGTTGAGTAGTTACAACAAAGACTGTAGGGACCACAAAGCCTAAAGTATTTTCTGTGTGGTTCTTTACAGAGAAAGTTTGCCAACCCCTGCATTAAATTAATAACTACAGAATTCAGTTGTGCCTTTAATATCACCCAGCTATCAAACCAAATCCCCCACCCTAGCCCATTTATTTTCAGACTCTCCTAGATAACTCTTTTATAACTTCTCTTTTATTCTCAACACTTTAATACAACCTTCTCTATCCCCCCCACTCCACTGATGACCTTGTTTGAGATTTCACTTAGAAATTAGAATCAATGAGAGGAGAATGTCTACATTTACCCACCAATTAGAATATGTCAGCATATCTTTTGCTTTTCCTTCTGCTGCCAGGGTGAACCATAAATGTGCCCATCTAGAGACAGTCCCTGCATTTGTACTCTACATAGCCTCCCCTCAGGCCCACACAAAGTCAGGGCTCCAGTAATTCTTCTCCCTCTATTTCCGGCATCATCAAGTTTTCCCTCTCTCCCGAGTCACTCCAATTAGCATACCAACATGCTAATCTTCAAAAAACAATCTATTCCCCCAATTCCCAACCAACTCTGTCTCTGCTCCTTTTGCTGCAAATTCCTAAAAAGCATTGTCAATATTTTCTGTCCTTAAATTGCCTCTTTCTAGCACATATACACAGTGTCAGTCGTCACTCCATCTTTAGTATGACTTTGGAGCATCCAGAAATTCCTCCCCACAAAACAAATTACTAGGTAAAAGAAAACAAAGAGACCCCACCACCACCACCACCGCCAACCACCTGCTCAATGATGACTGAAATTTATTGAACAAGGAAAAATTAACTGTGATGCTTATAATAGCCAATCCATCTAGCCCTACACATTTAACTGTCTAAATATTTCTCAAAAATATCATTTTTCTCCATTACATTGCCCAACGCTAGACCACACATTATTTCTCTCCTGAAAAACTTTAATCACAGGTCAGCTGGCCTCCTTGCAACCAACCTCTCCCCACTCACCATTTATTCAGCACAACACAGACAGACAGAGACTTTAAAAACCCTGATTTGATCATGTAGCTCCGATGTTTAAAATTCTTTACGGTTTCACATCGATATTAGAATAAGGACCAAACACACTTATGTCCCAAGAACCAGTTGTTAAACATTTACCAGGTCTCCTGACTATTTTGTGAGCTTCATGTTTTATATCACTTCCCCTCTTGGTCTCAGTTCTCAAGCCTACGCCTCCAGTTCTCCATTTCTCAAACCTGAATGCACTTCCTCCCATGGCACTTTGCAGTATTTCTTCAGTGAAGTGCACCCTTTCTTCTCTTTTTTACTTAGCTATCTCCTACTCGTCTTCCAAATTACAACTCCGTATCAGTTCCTTGGCACAAGTCAAATAGTACCAGGGAGAGAACACAGTAAATATCTATTCAATTGCTGACTCAATTAAAACAATACCGACAGAAAAAAATATATAAGAACTGAAATGTATTTTTATCTATACTCAAAGATTTTTTGCTAGAGAAGATTTAGGAAGGGAAGGTGGAAGGAGAGTGCAAGACAGCATTGAGGTACAAGGGAGACCATGCACCCCAACCCTGTCTAGCACTGAAGATAGACTTATAAACCAAGAACTTGCTAGAGCGGAGACAAATGTAGCTAGATACATGGTTTTGCTGCAATATAATTGCACGATTTATAACTAAGCCTCAGTGTACCACCAAGCCACAGTAATTCAGGAAGAAAAGCCCTTCCTGGCTTCCCACATAAGCGTAGGTAGACTGTCCATCCACATGGCTTATTTGCTGACTGCAGGGGGAAGTTTGTTTACAGATTAGACCCAGAGACACTACTGGCCAGAAGTGGGGCACCTGTACAGTGACTTCACACTGAGTGTCTTCATACAGGGCCTACTTCTACCACTCCCAGTCCCACTTCCTACCACCACCATTATATTCCTAATGTTTTGGGTGAGGGGAGTAGCCTACCTGCTTTCTAGGAGCCATTTATGAAGCTGGAAACCTGGAAAGATCTTCTTCAAGACTGCTATGTCTCCAAGGGAAAAAAAAGCAAGAATATATAATTACATTTCAACATTTCTGTTCTTATTTTTTTTCCAGTTGAAATATTAAACCTTAAAAATCATCAAATGAAATAGTCTTGCTTTATAGATAAGAAAACTGAGGTTCAGAGAGCCAACTTATCCACACACAGCTGAATCACAGAAAACGCAGATTCCCGAACTCTTTAGTCTAATGTCCTTCTCATAAAGATAGAATGTGGGCTAGTTTGCTTTCCCATAGTCCATTAATGTTCAAAGATTTAATCATTTTAATTTAAAAATCGAATACCCATGTGTAGCTTTTTCACATTACAATCTCATTTTTATACAATTTATCTCTATACATTGTCTTTAAATTCTTTTTGTGTCCTTCTTTTAAAATGATGATTTTTGTTGCCACACATTTTCCATTTTACCCCATGCATGATATCCTTATCTGAGATGCAGTTCCTTGTTTTGCAGTTTAGTGTGAACACCTGTCATTAATAAATAAGTACAATAGAAGTTAACTTGCTGAACAAATGCTTGACTATTTTCTTATTTGTCTAAATAGGACAAGAAAATAGTGTACAAGTATTATTCATACTTACCCTCAAATATGTAAATTAAATTAAAATTAATTAAACTTTCAATAAGATATTAATCTATACTCTAAAGGCAGTACAATTGATTAAGCTTCTTGTGTTTTCCTTATATAATTCATATTTTGGAATTAATTAATTATAAAAATAATATTTATTGAGTTTTACTATATTCTAGGTTCTTTTCTAAATATTTCACATGTGGTACCTCATTCAATTCTCACAAAGACTGTGTGTGGAGAAATTGTTATAAATATATTTTGCAAGTAAGGAAATCAAGACATGGAGAAGTTAAAATACTTGCCCAAAATCACACAGATAGAGTCAGGATTTGAACCCAGGTAGCTTCCCTCCAAGGCCTACACTACGTTCCCTAAGAAATTACAGGAAGCATTTCTTGAATGCTTCTAATGCTTCCTGTTCAGTGGTAATTTTATGGGTAAGTAACATCAAAGGTAACTTATAGTTGTGTTTCTTAAAAATAATGCAGACTCAGCAAGTTAGTATGTTTTCTTCTCAATTTCATAGTTGTGGTATTTCTAACCTTCAAAAGAAAACAAAAAAAAAAATGACTTTTACCTTGACCTCATCATATCTTCTTTATCTTCTCTTGACGTATACTCTCTATATTAATGGGTTCTTAATTAATCCTTGTGCTTCGGGATTTGAAATAGCATTAGAGTATTGGTAGCCAGTTTCTACTCTGGCTCATTTTTTTAAACAATGTTGATTGAAAATTAATTCAATGTAGAAGAAAATGACGATGTACTATGCAGCAAAGTGGCCTGTGGGTGCTCTAATTTAAAAATCCTGTCAATTAGGGTCGTAATTTCAACTAAAGTTTGCATGTAGACACTAAAAAATCATCATCTTAGAGCCTAAAGGCACAGTCCACGCTCAGAAGAATCTTTTTTGTCAGTCAATGAAAATATTATTCTTTATTTAGGAAGAGGACAAATATATTTGTTACTGGCTTTGAATTTCTAGTTAAACAATATGAAATTATTGAATGTAATTGTATCTTGCATGAGGTCTTTAAAGCAACACTTGAGACTTGGAGGAAACACACACACACACACACACACACACACACACACACACACAAACACACAACGTCTGAATGTTCCTATAAAACCAGCCCCCAGCTATTGATATCTGAACAACATTTGATTAAGATTTAGATCTTATTGCTTTTTTTTTTACCCAGTGGGAGTCATTTTATGTTTTGTCTACTCAGAGTGAACAATTTCTAGAAAACTATATTCAGATGGTCCATAGCAGTCAGGTGATTGTTATTTTTTTTATTTGTAGATTTGATTTTGCTCTTTGGATATTTTAAAATTTATATTTATCCATTGTCTGATTGTCTATACTTGAATTTCTCTCCTATAAATCAAATATGTTATATGATGGATAAATGTGCAATAATTCAATTGCTTTAACAATAGCCAAAAACCAATGGAAAAAATATTCTTAGCTTACTTAATGCAAACCACAAGCACACAAAAGCATTTTATATTTTTTCTTAGTTTCTAATATTGAAACATCATGCTGCTACATTTAACAGCTTGTGAATGGTTAAAACCTAAAAGCCAATTTTAACTTTGTTGATCGTCCCATCAGAACAGGCAGAAACTAGGCAAATTTTGAAATATAAAATTGTATTTCTTTTTAAACTGTGCTAATCGTATATATGTCATTAATACAAAGTATTAACCAATCAGTACATGCAGCTCTTTCTAGTTGTCAGTAAAGATAAATATTTAATAAACTTCTGGGAAGACTTGCATGTGTTAACATTGATCTCTTGTGTCCCCATTGTCAGAGATGCTAGTTGCCCATCAAATAACCATTTCCTTTTCCCCTAGTAATCGAACTGTAGACATTGTGCCCCCATTGTACATCTAGCAGCTAGATGTGAACAAATAACTAACTCCTGATCAACAGATTAGGCTATTGGTTATTTTGCTGGTACTTTGAAACTGCTGAAAAGTCTTATTAAAAAGGAAGCTAACGTAGAGCACACTTTTTATGCTTATTTTGTTTTGTTTTTCCCCTTCTCTTTTCTCCCTTCCAGGTGTCTTCAGTGTAGACCTAATAGCTGATTCTCCAGCAACCACCTTGGTCTACGAGTATGACACAACCCTGAAAACTGAAACCAGATGCTATAAAAGACAACGTAGAAAGATAGGAAGAGACAGTGCGGGAACCTGATGATTTCAAGAAGGCGCTCACTCTGATTTATTTTTGTGGGGAAAAAAACAAACCCTTATACTTTTAGGTTATCTTGATTTTTTTAAGTTCTTTTCCTTTTTTGGTATGCAGTGAAACTTAATTCAAACTGGTATAATCCCCCACCACAGAAGACAAACAGCTGTATGTAATTATGTCATTTTCAAATAAAATATAGTATTGCTCATGACTGAAGAAGCAATAGATATGCGGCATTTACATTTAATTGTTCGTTTTTTTTTTACTTTTTGTTTCCCTGTAGCTTATTAAATGGTGGCTCTGTAAATATTTGGGTATATAGAGGGTGTCAAAAAATGTATATACATTTTAAGAAAGGAAAAAAACTGTATTAAAATTGTAATAATATACACCAATAACAAAAGATAGTACAAGTCACGTTTGACTTCTGTAGTTACAAGAGATGCTCAAAGTGGTTACTATCAATGTAATTTTAATACAGGGTTTTTTTTTCCTTTCTTAAAATGTGTATATGGTTTTCTGGCACCCTCTGTATATCTGTGGGCATGAGGGTTGAGCAGATTGGATTCTCTGCTAGTCACCCTGCCTGGCATACTACACTATTCAGAGCTGGTAGACAGAGCCTTATGATTGTATGTAGCTCAGAGGTTAGCACATTTACAAATAAGTTGAAAATAGTTGCCCAAATTGCTGATTAAATTTTGAGTATTCTTTATCTCTCATATAAATCCAGAATATGTACATTTGCTATCTCTCTTTTGTCTTTTCTTTTTTTTTTTTCCTTTTTCCCCCCAAGAGAGCATTTTTGTTTTTTTTTTTTTAGTAGCTTAAATGTATCGAATGGGAGATTTGACTCTTTGCATCATGAAATAGTTATGTTGTACACTGAACCTGTGACAATAAAGTCAGAATATCCTTTCATGGGCTTCTAACCTATGTCATCTAGAGTTGCCTGAGCCTTAGATTAAAACTCAGGGACACTGCCTCTGTGATGCAGGAAACATAATCAAGCAAGGCTGGGAATAATTGGTGAAATTTTTAATATTCCTCTGGTTATGGAGTGGGAAAAAGAACAAGGGCTCTCAAGTCAGACCTGATTTGAATTCCAACTTAACATAAACTTGTGCAAGTTATTTTAATTTCTCCAATGCTTAGCCTGTTACAAAGTTTAGCCTTTTATATATGGGAAAGGAGGAAATAACACTCTTATAGGGATCCTTTGAAAATTAAATGAAATAACGTGTATAGAATTGGCACAGATGTGGCAAAATAGAAGCCATTTTATACAGGTTCTTTTACTCATTTTTCACTTGATGTGGCTTTTATATCAGCTCCTTCCATTGCACTTTTACCACCACCTTTGTATTTCAGATTCTTGTCACTGAAGCCTATGGTGCTATCGATTAGTGACTTGCTTAACCAGCAAACTCCCAAAACTAGTGGCCTAAGGCAATGATGATTATTTAACTCACCATTCTGAGACTAAGAAATTTGTCCTGTGCTCAGCTGGACAGTTTCTCTTACCTTAACTGGGTTCCCTCATGCTTCTGTGAACAGTCACCAAGTCAGTTGGGACTGGCTTATCTGTGTTGAATCAACTCCATTCCATAGTCTTTCAGCCTCAGCTGCCTGTCACAGATGGTTACATGGCGGATGGCCCAGTTTCAACAGAGCAAGATTTGCAACTGCCACAGAGTCTACCACGTGCTGTTGGTCAAAGCAAGTCACAAGGTCAGGCCACATTCAAAGACAAAGTTTGATAAAGGAGCTTTATAACAAGTTATAACGGGTACAGATATAGGGAGGAGTAGGGATTTATGACCACTTTTAGTAATATAACCTGTCACCTACTTATTGGTATTTCTGCCTTTTAATCTCTCTTACCCGCAGTTTATTCATTGCACTATTATTTCTTAAATTGGAGTGTACATGTACTTGGAAGTCTAGGAGTTCAAATAAATTTTTTAATGTTTATTTTGTATGATAATCTAAAAAGTATACTTATAATTTTGAAAGATACAACACCTATTTTGCAATGACATGTTTCAATTTAAAGGAGTCTTTGGATAGTTTTTCTTTTTTAGCCTGGGTTTTCCCAGAAGCTAGGCCTAAAACAAAATTTTGCTTGTACTTGTTCATTGGTGAATGTGATCCCAGGAAGAAGTGCATGCTGGGATATGATGATGGATGATTTTACGTGTCAACTTGACTAAGTCACAGGGTGCCCAGATATTTGGTTAAACTTTATTCTGGAAGTGTCTGTGAGGGTGTTTCTGGATAAGATAAACATTTGAATCCATAGACTGAGTAACACAGATTGTCCACCCTAATGTGGCCTCACCCAATCCCTTGGGGGCTTGATAGAACAAAAAGTGAAGAAAGGAAGAATATTCACTCCCTGTCTGTCTGCTGAGCTGGAATATCTCTGCCTGCCTTTGGACCCTCAGATTGAACTAGAACTTACATGCACCATTGGTTCTCCTGGGTCTCAGGCCTTTAGAATACAGATCTTGGGACTTCTCAGTCTCCATAACTACAAGAGCCAACTCATTTTATATGTAATGTTTAGTTTCTATGCAGAATCCTGACCAATACAGAGAAGAGGAAAATCAATACAAAAATGTTTGTTTGCTTGACAAATGAGATGCAAACCTGATGCTTAGTCTCATCAGAATCTTCTGAGGGGGCTTCAAAAATCATCACAAAATTGTCTGTCCAAGAGACAAAAGAGGATTTCGTACATTGGCTCCCAACTCACGTTGTTTAAGGGTAGCCCCACAGGTGGAAATGCCCCACTTCTGCTACACATGTATGAGCGCAGAGTAGGTTGTCAAGGGCATGCAACATTTCTATGACCTACCGAGTGCACTCTTGGGCACTTATCTCAGAGAAATGATAACTTATGTTCACATAAAAATCTGAACACAATTGTTCACAGTAACTTTATACAGAATATCCCTAAATTGGAAACAACCCCAATGTTCTTCAATGGGTCAGTGGTTAAACTATGCACATCCATGCCACAGAATATCACCCAGTAATAAAAAAGAACGTGCCGTTCTTACATATAAAAACCTAGACAGATCTCTACAAAATTATGCTAGTGAAAAAAGAAGTTATATCCCATATAATTTCATTCATATAAGATTCTTGAAATGGAAATATTATATAAATAAACATTTCACTACACACCTATTAGAATGGCTGAAATCTAGAACACAGACAGCTCCAGATGAAGATGTGGAATAACAGGAACTCCCATTAATTGCTGCGGGGAATGCAAAATGAATGGCACAATCACTTTGGAAGACAGTTTGCTGATTTCTTACAAAATTAAACATACTCTTGCCATATGATCCAGCAATCATGTTCCTTGATATTTGTCCAAACTAATTGAAAACTCATGTCACTCAGAAACCTGCACGTGGATGTTGATAGCAGCTGTATTCACAACTGCTAAAATGTAGAGGAAACGAAGATGTGCTTTAGCAGGTAAATGGATAAACTATGATACATCCAGACAATGGAATATTACTCATCACTAAAAAGAAATGAGCCATCAAGCCGTTAAAAAACATAGAGGAGGGAGCAGAATCTCAATCAGTTGAAATTTTGCTTCCGACAATTGTCATCAGTTTGGCTCAAATAAACTCATAAGCTTAAAAAAAAAAAAGACATGGAGGAAACTTAAATGCCTATTCCTAAGTGAAAGAAGTCAAAACGAAAAGGCTACATACTACATATATGATTCCAGACTCTATGACATTCTTCAGTTACTATGGAGACAGTAAAGAAATTCACTGATTGCGAGTGGTTGGAGGGTAGGAAGGCAGAGCAGAGAGGATTTTCAGAGCAGTGAAATACTCGGTATGATATCATGATGATAGATACATGTCATTATACATTTGCCTAAACCCATAGAATGTACAACATCAGGAGTGAACTATAATGTAATCTATGGACTTTGGATGATTATAATGTGTCAGTGTAGGTTCACCAACTGTAACAAATGTACCACTCTGGTGTGGAGTATTGATAATCGGGAAGGCCATGCACACATGGGGTTATATGGAAAATTTATACCGTTTCCTTAATTTTGCTGTGAATCTAAAACTACTTTTAAAGAATAATCCTTAAAGTTTAAAAAGTATATGTTATATATAATTATGTAAATATATGTATATATTCTATCATACATATGATAGAAATAAAACATACTGTTAATGGTTGTCAGCAGTTAAGGAGGAAGTAGGGTGGGAAGTAAATGGGACTGACAACAAGAGATTATGAAGGAATCCTTGTGGTGATGGAAATGTTCTCTGTCTTGACTGTATCAGTGTCAACATCCTGGCTGTGAGAGGGTACCTACTACAGTGTCGTAAGATGTTACCATTGGGTTAACTGGGTAACGGGTACATAGGATCTGGATAGTTACATCTTACACTGCACCTGAGTCTGCACGTATCTTAACATGAAAAGTTTAATATAAACAATTATATGTATCAGCAATAATCCCATTGATTTGTTCTATAATGTGTCTAAATCCAAATGTAATTTTTATTTGTTGCTTAAGTAATAGCTAAACAATGTCATATTTATTACTTCCAGAATGTACTACATCACATTGGGAAGGAGTTTGAAATGATTTTCAAGAAAAGAGAGAGGTAAAGAGGGGAGGAGAAAGGAGGGAGAGAGAGAGAGAGGAAGAGAAGGACGGAGGGAGGAATAAACAATCAAGTCTCAGATTATCACTGTTTTATTATTTTCTTTTTGTCAGTTTTATAGTAAACTATTTAAAAGCATCTCCTTATACTGTTTTCAGTCATAATTTTGTATTTAATTCAAAATCCTAGTATTTTAAGAAGTGTATGTTCTATTCCATGCTAATGATTAAGGATAGAAATAATGGCAGTATAAATCTTTTCTATCAGATTTAATAGAATGCAATGGCTATTAATATATGGAATTAAGTTTTAATCATGGCAAAATTGACTAAGTCTCATACTTTTATTTCATTATTAAAATATAATTGAAACTGTAAAAAATGGCATTACATTTATTGAATTATGCTCAGTAAGAGCAACTACATTTCAGCAATGAAATACATTATCTATGGAACACATTGGGTTTTAGTCAATACAAGAGTCGTTTTAAAGCTTCCCAGGTTGAGGTAGGTGTTACAGTTGTTCTTGTTAATTTTTTAGTACTTACTACAAAAAATTAAGCACTTAATAAGTGAGGCTGTTTTTCCTTCATTTTAATACAATGCTAATCTAAAATTCCCAAAGTGAATAAGTGATCCCTGGTTACCTAAGAATATTTTTTAAATATTATGTTCATGTTTCCATATTCTCTCAGTGAAGTTTGTTGTGAAATAGTGTAACTTCCCAGGAACTCCAAAGATGCCCCAAGCCCAGCTGTACTATATTGGGGATCTGAATCAGTTATCATACTACAGTGCTCAGGTGGGCACTGTCTTAGCACTGCACTGTCACTTAGAAAATCCTATAAAGTTCAGAAAATCCTTTAAAGTTCAGTCATGTAGACCCCCAGAGCAGAACTTCAGAGTTTGTGGATCAGAGATGAGGTTAGGAGAAGTCTTATAATTTGCATCATTTTCCTGCAAAGGAGCCAGTGTTAGAATCTGGTCATTTGAAGTTAGTACATGATTACTAAAGAAAGGATAGTAGAAAATGAAAGGATAAGAGGAAATACAAAGAAAGGCAAAGAGAAGGGCAAAAACAGTCTATCAAGATCAATAATGATGGATGTCAGCATTTGAGCCGATTTAAATGAATAAACATAATCCCATCACTTCTCATTTACTTAATTATGCTGGAGTTGTTTACAGAGTGTTTAAAATACTTTAAAAAAATACTTTATTGTTTACAAATAAATATGCTTAGAAAACCCTTCTAAATAGCTCCTTGGGCTTTTTGATGAATAACTGAATATATAATATTTTCTTTCCTATTTTGCACGAAGTGACATGCAAATTCGTGTCCAGTGTTTAGATTTGCCACAGTAACATTAAAGATCAGTAAATTGATGGAGAATTCCATATGTAAATGTTATATTTACAGTACCTTTAATCTTTTATTCTATTCTTCACTCATGAAAAAATTTCAAAAAAATCAAAACTAGTCCCTTTACAGAAAAATTTTGGAAATCTTGTTCTAATGAACTATCTCCTGAGTCCATCACACACACACACACACACTTATATACCATAAATTGATTCTATATTCTTCTTAGGCATACTTTTTAAATAACTACAATGAGGGGCCACATCACAAAGATTACCGAGTTTCAAAAAATAAGATGTGATTTACACTCATTTCACTATTTTTTCTAATCAAAGAGTTTAGTTGTTAGGAATTTGAGTATTGAGTGGTGGCAAATATCTATGAAATCTGTTCCCAATATTGGGAATTCTCATATTCCAAGAATGCAATTTAGCAAGTTAAAAAAAAGCCTAATATAATTATAGAAATAAATAAATATAGAAATATAGAAATATAATTATAGAAAGAAATAAAAAGTTATCTAAATATATAACTGCCTGAATAATAAATTGTGAAAATCATTATTTATTTATTTATTTATTTTGCAGCATGTAAGAACCACCTACATCAAATCGTGAGTAGGGCATATAACCCAAGATTACAAATTTGTAAGATTACTATTTTATTCCCAAGCCGGTTTCTAGCTCTGTTTTTTCCATTTCTATTAATGCCATGTCACCTTCACTCTCCCAGGCGTGGAGATGAATACGTAAATAGCTTTTAGATTCTCCCTCCACCTTCCCTGTAATGTTCTCAATCCCCTTGGCTTTTAAACACTTCTGATTCTTCAGATGTTTATCCTGCACTCATCTGCCTTTCCTGATTCAAGTTTTAATTTCCTCTCACCTGAATGATTGTGATATCTCTCATCTGTCTCCTCACTTTGAGTCTCCCTTTCTCTTCTCTTCATCCATGCTATACCTCAAGGTAGGATTAATTTTCTTGAAACATACATTTTACTGTAATTCTCTCCAGCTTAAAAAAAAAACCCTCTATAACTTCCTACTGCATAGAAAAATATTTAAATAGTTCATCTTGGCATTCAAGTCTCTATTGATCTGAATTTTCTCCTTCCCTCATTCACACCTGTCAGCCCTCCAAGGAAAAGGAACTACTTCTGCTCTTCAGAGGACCCCTACCTGTGTCTCTTCAGCGTTTGCCCATAGGATGTTCTTCACTGAAAATGTTTTCCCTCAAAGATCTGGAAACTGTTTCCTGTCTCCTACAGCTGTGGATAATTTCTCCCTTCTCTGGTATTCTATCTACCTCCAGTGATACTTTGTTATTTGTACACCGCTTTCTTTTTCTCTGTAGACTGACTCTATGCTCTCCAAAGGTAGGTCGTACGCCATATTTATTGGTTCACAGTATCTAATCAATAATAGGGAGAAATAAATATTTGTTGGATGGATTAACATATTCTCTTTTAGAATATTAGAAATATTTCCTTTAGAAAGAAATTTTAAATTTAAAAACTTGCAAATAAAATGATCCTTTAGATTGCAATTGTAATTTTTTCCTATCTCTTACATTTTATTGATAAGATAAAAGCAGAAGGATATAATAACAGGTCTTCCCTAAATCAGGTATCCTTCATTGTGGCATTGTGAAGATTGGTTAATAATATTCCGTCTTTTTGTAAAAAATAGTTCCGAAAAGTGCTTGTTAATTTTAGAAGTATTTTGCAATCTACTTGCTACAGAAATATAAATGTAGTCAATAAAGTTGGGATAAAATAGTTATTAGATGTGATGGTTCAGTGTGAGGTCGGAGGGATAGTGGATGGGGGCAGGGGGGTTCACAGTATGAGGGATATAAATGATGAACGTCTAAGTATTACCTTGTTTTGTACACCTGAAACTAATAAATAAATAAATTAATTAAAAAAAAAAGAAAAAACACCTGTTCATTGTAGAAATAAACAAATAGGCCGAAAGAAGTACACTAATATTAGCCATACTTCCATTATCCAGAGATAACCACTGTTAATATTTTGACATGTACCCTTCCAGGTTTTATCCTCTGTATATATTTACAGCAGGTTTTTTATTATAAAAATTGGATGATAACATAAAAAAAAATAGTTATTAGAAAAATAATTTTAAAGGATTCTTTTAGATGTCAGTTTTAGAGGTTGATGCATTTTTTGTTTGTTTGTTTGTTTGTTTGCCCTGTGTGGAAAAAGAAAAAAAATGATTTTTTTAAAAATTCCTATGTCAGAACTGTAAAAGAATTACAAAAAATTATATAAACAATTTATTAAGATAAATTGTCATGCAGGGTGTCAGGCGGGGTCTCAGCTCCCGCTCCCCACATAAGAACACAGGACATGGTGAGGCCAAAAAGGAACACCCACAGAGCCATAGGTAGGGGAGTCATACCACTATGGTCTCACTGGAGGCTGGGTTCACACGACGTGTGACCTGCTGTCTGCTTTGCTGCCAACTGACCGACTCTCCTCGACTGTCCTCCACTCTCCTCCAATGTCCTTGGCTTTCCTCCATAGCCGCGGCAGTTATATCAGTGGCCAATGGCTCGACGATTACAGCTGACAGCCAACTAGCCACAGCTGACGGCCATCTACTACCCTAGCCAGCACCTCTCCACATGAGGCCGAGAGCCTGGAAACTGCTCTCTGGGGCTCTGTCCCCACATAAATTCACTTGGACAATTCTCTGCTTTGAGAGCACTATATAGAAACCCGTGAAAGAAAAAGAGGCTATGTAATAAACCTGACAAACTTGGGGAACCACATGGGAGGACTGATAAGCTCAGTGACCAAAAGTAACCACACAGAATGGTCTCATCACAAATTCCTAACTGAGCAAGTGATAGAAAGTAGTCATGTCCCAGGCCTATAGCTTCCTTAGCAAAGGTTGATCTTCAACTTACGTGAGGTCTCTACACTGTTCTTCTGCATCTAGGATAACATATCTTTGAAATGTCAGAGTAATTTTCTTTTCCTACCCCTCTAAGGCATAACTACACGAGAGCATAAGACCACCAGGGCACAAGAACACAGAACCCCTCATTGTTATCTTGTTCTCTGCACACCATCTCTATGAGCTATAAATGTAAATGATTAACTATTCTTCACTCACCAATGGAAAAGAAGTTTGTGTTTCTCCATTTTGCCTTTTATCCAAGCCTAGAGATTTCCTCACTTTGCTTTCTCCTGCCTCCTTACATCTCCTTTGAGTCTAATGTATAAAGTAAGCTGCAAAACTACCATCCCCCAGAGCATTTGAGATCTTTCTCTCCAGTATATGTCGTCAGTTTGGCTCAAATAAACATGAAAATTCTCTACAGGTTGGACATTTCTTACATTGACGAACCCAACCAGAAAGATAGACATATTTTCAAGATTGGGAAGGGTGAACATAGACCTGAACTTGACTTTAAGATTCCTTAATACAAACAAGTGTTTAAACATCTTTTGGAGTTGCAAATATCCTTTTCCTATTTAAATACTGTGTACTTCAATTACTTTTATTGAAAATTTATACTGTAAATTATTTCTCTGATCAGTCATAGTATTAAAACATTAACAAAATTCAATTCACGGTAGCACGAGCTTACATAACATATGAATAACAAAAGAATTCACCAGTGTGCTTCAAATAATTAGTTTCCAGAATGCATTTAAAATACTATTCAATTTATAATTTCTCAGAAGCCCATTTGTTGTGCAAAGTGAGGTACACCTGTAATTAGATGTTAGTTTACATGGAATCTATGTAAAATAAAGTGAATGAAATGTTTTTAAAAATCATTATGATTCAAATGAATATAATAAAAGTTCTGGAAGTTAGGATCTATTGAAATTAAGAGGGGAAGAAAAGAGACTAATATTTATTGAGAATTGACTTTGCTGGGTGTTATAACATGTTAGTTATCATTTTATCATGGAATCAGTAGACTTATTTGATTAAAACCATAGGCATCCTATCCAAATGCTTTTTAAAAAATATTCAGGTAACTACATTTTAAATCATTGTAATTTTGGGGTAAAGACTTTGAAGCAATTGTTAATTTTTATTATAATCTTTCACTCTACTGCTATATTTTTCTATGCAAATAAACCATTTAATTTAATGAGGACAACTACCAGGCTTCCTCTCTCTCCAAACACAGCATATTGGAACATCCATTTTAATTATCATATATATGTCTGAAAACTAAATGCCACCAAAAATCTACAGCATATTTTATATCCCACCCCCTTCTCTTCCACAATTGCGCCCCTCTGTCTGTGCATGGCATTGATTTCTGAATAAGCTGCCCAGTTGAGGTGTGATCAGTTATATGGACAGGCTCACTGCACTTTCTTATATCTGAAACATCCCTGGAGGCTCTTACAATTTCTCAATGTCATGGACTCTAATCTTTATGGATCTTGTCTAAAATTAGAAAACACAGAATATCATGATTACCTACTATATGAAATATTTACAAGTATAAGGAAAACTCCATTTCTTTATATATAAAAAGCACTTTATATTAAAGTGCAGCATCAACCACCTTCTCTCAACCACCTTCACAGTGACTTGCTTTGAAAGAGATGAACATAGAAAAAATTTGAATTTTCCATCTAAACTTTTTGAAGTCACACCTCACGACATTTAAGCTATCATTCTAATAGACAGTCTTATCTTCCATTTGAATTGAGTCTTTACAGCTCACTCAAACTCTTAATACCTCTCAGTATTGTGAATTCTAAAACTTCAGGTGCTGCCTTGACATCTTTGAGCCTCACAAGACCCCAAATGCTCAACCATGATTTTCCCTGCTCTCACCAGGCATGACATCCCTGCCCCAGTGGGAAAAGGTACCCAGCCAGCTAGTTCCCTTATCAGTTGAACCATCTGCACTCCATCCAATCATCTGTCTAAAATGTTTTACTTACCTGCCGGCCAGCAAATTATTCAAACAAGCCAACGACATCCTCTCCCTGGAACCAGGGGTCTCTTTACCTTCTTGTTACTACAAAGTCTATACCTCAGCACCTTTCCTGCTACACTCTGTTCCTGAATGCAACCCATTTGTGGCTCTGCATGGCACATGGTGTCCTCATCCCTGGACTGTGAGTGAAATTGTATAATTCTATGAGTAGAAATATGCATTTGTTCCAAAATAATCACAACTAGTGAATTTTCTTGATGATCTTAATAATAGTTGTCTCTTAGCATTGTTTTCAATGTTGCTATTAATAATCCATTTTTGCAATTTTAAACAGAAAGTTCTGTATTACCAGAACATTTTTTTGTGTTTAAGACATCTAAAGGTCTAAATCAGAGGTGTCCAAACTGCGGCCCGCGATCTACTTTTTTATTGGCCCGCAGCAATTCCAAAAATATATTTAGTTTACTTAAATAAACCAGGTGAGGCAATACGTACTTCACCTCGAGTGAGTGGCCCAGCTGTTTGTGTATTTTACCGCATATGGCCCTTGGTGAAAAACGTTGGAAAAAGTTTGGACACCCCTGGTCTAAATCAACCGTAATGATGTTAATAGAGCCTCAACCATCTCAAAAGGCAGTAAATACTTAAAGAAAAGATGACTTCTACAAAATTAATGGTCGCTCATTTGCAGGATTTTGATAAGGGAGTAATAATCCTCACTCATTATGTTTTTAACAGTTATCCCAAAATCCAGACTCCCAATGGGGAACATCTTTCAAAGATATGAAAGTAGGAACATTGTTAATGATAATTAGGTTGTACCCAAAGGTCATATGTCCTTTCTGAATGAAAAACTGACTTAGATAAGAGAGCAAGATCAAATTTCTGTTTTACTGCAGAGCCATTTTATCTTGTGATGAATACACTGCTGTGTGAATGTAAGTATGGCAACTCAAGTGGGATCTGAGAACTGAGATTTAACAGTGGAGAAAAAGAAACAAGCTCTTGCCAGCGGGCCACAAAAGTGTCAAGCATGTATGTGGGGCCAATGAGGCACTCAAAATTCCCCCCAAATTAAAAATCACTGAAAGAAGGCATGGTCATGGCTCAGCAGACACTTCCCCAACGTCACTCGTTTGTGTAACCGACTTCACTGCTGGATGAGAAGAGTCCTTCTCATTCATCAAAATCAGCATCACCCTTATGAAAATACTTCCATATCATTCATCTCACATGGATTTGTTGCACATTCCATGCTGTGTGGCTCTTTTCTCTATGAGTGTATCTTCCCCACATAAATGCAACTTTCGTGAAAGCAGAAATTGTGCCTAATCTACATATGTTCTCCAATCAGGGGTGGCCAATGATCATTTATTCAAAAATAAATTAACTCTTGATCTATTAGGTATTATTCAACCCGTGTTTAGTGTTGTAGCTTTAAGAAACATCATACATGGTCTATGTATGATACATACATTCTGATCTATCAAGCAAGGATTTTCATATATGCCTAATGCACACAGGAAAAAGGAACTCTCACGGCCTTTGAGTCAAATATAGTTTATTCTTTGCACTATCTTATTTGTCATTCTGTTTTCTAAAACCCAAACTAATATAGTCTTGTTTTTATGTGACACTTTTCTCTTGGTTTTTCTCTTCTCCATCCTCTAACTTCTCCGTGTCTTCAGTGAGTTCTTGTTCTACTATCAGTCCCAAAAGTATTGGCGTTCCTCAGGTCCTACCTTGTGCTATCTCTTCTCACTCTAAATATTCTCCTTGAGCAATCTCATCATTCCCAAGACTTTATTTACTACCCACCAGCTATTGAAGACCAAGTATTTTATTCCAGATCATATCTGTCTTATTAGCTTCAGACCCGCTCATCACCTGCCAAATGAAAATCTCTGCTGCATCATATGAGCCCCTCAATCTCAGCAGATGCAAAACTGGGCTCCTCATCCTCCTTCCCCTAAACTTGCGCTCCCACTTGTATTCTTTCTTTCAGATATAGTGACACTACTCACTCCAATTTATCCAAGCTGGACATTGTATCATCATTCCTGAATCCTTCTCATTCACTCACCTATTCATAATCAAACAGCAAATTTAGTCTTACCTTATGATCTCTCTCAAGTCTTCCCATTTCACTTCATTTCCACCCAACTCTCTTAGTTCAGGCTGACTTCACCATGTTATATATGTTCTTCTTCTCTCCTTTTAGTTGGCTAAAAAATGCAAGGGCTGCGCTCAGCAAATTCTAAGCAAATAGACTGAAGATTTATAGATTTAGGTTGATATTTCATCCGTATTTTTAAAATTGCCTACTGAGGCTTATGGATAATTGACAAACCCTTGGGAAAATACATCTATAAGTTCAGATCTCCACACATTTTGGAACTATGTTTCTATTGTTTTCTGCAAGTATTAAAAGTTGAGTAATGTGATGGGCATAATACCAGAGTTAGCTGCTAAAACATTTAAATATGTTTACTGGAGAAATATGTATAATTATGTATATGTGCATACATATGTTTGTATGTATATATACACATACATTAAATACATTTGCTACACTTTAGTTACTAAGGTTTGTTCCTAACGAAAATGTGTGTTCTAGATCAGGGAGGAATTAATGAAAATTTATTTTCCCTGAGTATAAAGATTCAAATGCAACAAGCCATGTATCACATTGCTTCTACTACATTTTAATGCCTAAAATTTGAAATATCTCTGTTCTGCTGTTGACCAGTACGTATTTCTATTAAAATCAAGTTTCTGTTTGATGAATGTTTTCACAATTTGCATAAAATTAGCCTAACCTGGCAACAGATTTTCTATGTCTACCTCAAAATCAATAATAAAGTATAATAGTAACAGTGACAGTATAACAAGGTCTAGAGTCAAATTTCTCTCAGACGAGGTTCTAGGAAAATCCTTCAAAATGGTCTGAATTCTATTTTGCTGGTTTCAAGACCACCTTGGGTAATTCTGGGAAGTACAAAACTGTAAGAAATTCTCAAAAAGTTTTAATTGAAATTCACCTTGTCTTGTAAATATGTGGCAACACTTTTCAGAGACAAAGGTGGTGTTGAACATTCCTCAGAGAAGAATGTTAGATTAGGTTACCAGATGTGGGTGCCATAGAGCTCCCTTCAGAGACTTCTCAGTGTCCAGGCACACATTTCACCCCAGGGGGACCCAGGCCAATCTTTACCGGCCTAAATGATATCATTGAAAATAGTGACACTAATCCCATGAGGAATGATGTGCCGTGGCAAAGAGGAACTTGTTGAATGTATTTTGTTTATCCTTTCCTCATTTATGTCCACTTCTTAATTGTGATATTGACTTTAAATACTATGACTTAATTTGAGGAATCTGAAATTCAGAGTTTTAACCCTGACTCATTTCTAGAGTGAGTTTCGCTGTTCACTTCCCTTTTATCTCATTCTAGTTTTGGTCCTCGTAGTTGCCCCATTGTCTTAAATTCATTTCCTAAATCTCATCTCACATAAAATATCTATATACTATTATCCAACTTTATCACTAAGGACATCAGTACTCCAAAAATAGTAGAATTTCTTGGATTATAACACACCATTAGGCTAACCTAGGAAAAACAAAGAGGTGGTTTATCATGTTGTTTACTACTGTGAATTTGATATCCCTGGATTTTTATTACTACATTTTATTATAATTATTGGCTTATTCCCCTCGTTTCCCCATCCACCCCACCGTACCTGCCCACTAGAAAGATAGGTTCTTAAACACAATGAGCAGGTCATTTTTCTTTTTTAATGTATCTGACGTAGCAAGGTATGTAAGATTTTCAAGGTTTTTTTAAATTGTAATTATTGAAAGCAGAATTTCTTTGAAATTTGTCCCCACAAAAGTAGCGGAGGAACTGAATAAATTTTAAAATGAGATTTAAAATGTTATACAAGATCACATTTTGAAATTCTAAGATTGCTCTGGAATATCTCAACTAGCTAAAATAATTTTTGATAAAAAAATTATATTTTAATTGGATAAATTTATTTGCTATATGGGAATGAAATGAAATGAAGAAATGCTTTATTTTGTAATATCTAATTTTGGCTAAGGGTTCAAATAATCATAAATAAAGGCAAATTATTTGGTAAGATTTATCTGATAAAGTATTTGTCAAAGAAAGTTTCTCTAAAAGAAGACAAAAAGAAAGTATATCTGTGAAAAAATTTGTTTTTGCAATATTTATGCATTTTAATACAAGAACTCAAAATTGATACTGTCCTCTACTTAGGAGAATTTTCTCGGACATTATCAGATGTATTGACAACAGAGAAAATATTTTCTCAGTTAAAAGTATTGAAGTCTCTACAACTCAACAACAAAACCTAATTTTAAAAATTGACAAAGGGCTTGAATATCCATTCTCCAAAGAGGATATAGAAATAGCCAAAAAGCACATATAAAAGATGCTCACCATCACTAAACATTAGGGAAGTGCACGTCAAAACCAAAGTGAAATACCATTTCACACCCATTAGGATGGCTACTATCAAAACAATAAACAAATACTATAAGAGTCCACTTACATGAGGAACCTAGAGGAGTCAAATTCATAGAGACAGAAGGTATAATAGTGGTTTTCAGGGGCTGGGTGGAGGGGGCAAAGGGAGTTAATGTTTAATGGGTGGACAATTTCAGTTTGGAGTGATAAAAAAGTTCTAGAGATGGATGCTGGTGATGGTTCCACTTAATGCCACTGAATTCTACACTTAAAATGGTAAATGTTATATTATGTATATTTTAGCATAACTGAAACATTTTTTAAAAAAATAAATATTGACGTCTACAGAGGAGAGTGAATCATTTTCAAATTTATTAATTATGAAATACTAACATTTATAGACACAATACTATGTGCCAGGCCCTAAGACATTTTACATGTACTAAATCATTAATTCTAACCACAATTTAGGGGGTATGTTAATATTATCCACAGTTGGTATATAATGAAACAGGCATGAAGAGGTTAAGAATTTGCTCAAGGATTCACCTCTGGTGAGTAGTGAGCCTAGGATTCAAATGTGAGCAGTCTGCCTCATCAGTGTGTAGTCTTAGCATTATTACCTTTTCCAATGTGAGTCTATAAGATCTTTATCCAAGGTCACATACGTGGTAAGTATTATTTCATTTATACTTTTATCCACCAATGTGTAGCTGTGATGTACAAAAAAAAAAAAAAAATCAAAGAAAAAAATGGTAGTTCCATTAACAGTGTAGTCTCCATCTGTCATACGAGCACAGAACAGAGTGGTTCCCTTTAAGCCAAACCTTGCCTAAAAATAAACTGACAATATTAAACAGGTCAGGAAACCATAAGACCTTCATTACATAGAGCCTTTAGCTTTGTACAGAATTTTCACAATCAAAATATAATTTAGGTCTGCATTGGTTAAATTATGAGAATTATATAATAATTTTATTATTAATAGTAAGGACAAATTACAATCGCAGACTCTTCCAGCTTTCTAATGCATCGCTTCAACTATTGTCTAACTTTATCCTCAATGCAACCTTGTACAAATGAAGACAAGGGTATTAAGCAATTTGCTTAATGGCAGATCAGGGAATAAGATCCAGATCCTCTTGGGTGTGTTCAATAATTACTTGTTTATAAACTGACCTCTTGGGATTCTCCTAGAGAAAAAATGCAATGAATCTTAGGCCAGCTCATAGACTCCCTTATGTCAATTTAAGTTAAAACAAAGTTACCCATTTAAAACATTTTTTGATTATGTGATAATTTTATTCATAAAACATCTCCAATTATTATAACCAAATTAAGTAAAAAATTCAATCTCAACTCACCCTTTGAAATCTCAAATTTTGAATATATTACAATGATCGGTGCCACAGACAAGCTAAACCTAAAAGTGTGTTAAATGTAGGCATAAATCTTATTAAAACAGGAAAGCAAGGGTGAAACATAAATTAAGCAAAGAGAGTAAAGAAAAATGTTATTTTGTTTTTAAAATAAAGTCTGAAAGAATCATATATAATGATGACTGATAAAAGTGAAAAAAAAAACACAAGATAAAAATTCCCAATACTAATTATGAATCTGGAAAATGAAAATGAAAGGAAGTTCATATTAGGTAAGGTAGAGGGAAGACCATCTACAAAGTCAATTGGAACATTTAAAACCTAGAAAGGGTGATTTTTTTATGTGATGAGATGGATATTTTAAAGCCAATATTGATGTTTAATAAATTTCCTAAATGAGAGTTTAGAAATTAATATCTAAACCAGAATTTCAACAGAAGTAGAATTGAGGCCAAACTTTATAAATATCACAAGTTTTATGTATCCAAATCTGTGGACACGGTATCAAATCATATACATAATATTTTTATAATTTAAGGCAATTGAAACCCAGATATACTAATCGATTAGCCCCAAATCACACAGACTTTACTCAGAATTCTTATACAGACTCACCCTCACATTTTCAGGTCTTGACAAAGAAGGCAAAGAAGCTCACATACCTTATGATACAAACCACAGTCCCCAGTTCTGGCTGACTCCCTTTTCTTCCCTTTTCAGTTTCCTTCCTGCACTATGAGTACACACACACACACTCACACACGGCCACACACAACACTTACAGACATCTCAGCCCGCAAGTCCACATTCTGCCCAATCACCCTCCCGAGAAACATTGCCTTTTGTGAGCCCCTCTACCAAGAAGTGAGCCACACCATGGCACAGGCTGGGAGGGTGGGGTAGTAGTAGAGGCCAAGGTAGGCTCTACTACTAGTGAAGACTAGGCACTCTTTGGCTAGGGATTTCAGAGTCTCAGATACCTGAATCATGGTACAGAAGCTGATGCTTGGACTCTGGGTGGGCATTTCTCCTTGACCCCAAGGATCCTTCCCACTGTGGTGAGGAGCAGGGCTAAAATATGCTACAGCAGTTCCTTGGAAGCATGTTCATTTAGCTGGGGCCTTCCTTTCCCAGGTCTAAGAGTGGCACTTTTTCTAAGTCCCTGACATTTATATAGCATTTATAGTGAACAAAGCAGTTTCACTTACATGATCTCATTTGATCATCCCAGGACCCCCATGATATAGAAAAGTCAGGTTTCATTGAGAAAACTAAGGAGCAGAGATGAGTGACTCGTGTCCCAAAACTAGAAAGAAGCAGAGCTCAAGCCTCACACTACCTACCTCTACTCTATTTCCGCCATTCAATATCTACTCGCTAAGCCATTCTTTATTGTGTGAGAGACACCATGCCAGACCATAACCAAAAAGGAGGGAACAGAGCCTGAGACCTCATCTAAGATATTTGGCTTCAGAATTTAGGAAATATTTGAGGTGAAAAGTTATGATTACACATACCCTAGCACAGATTACTACTTAATTGTCTTAGTCTTCTCAGGCTATCATAACAAAATACCACAGAATGGGTGGCTTAAATAACAGAAATGTATATTCTCACAGTACTAGAGGGTTCAAGTCCAAGATGAAAATGTCTGCACATTTGGTTTCAGGTGAGAGCTCTCTTCCTGGCTTGTGGCCTCACACAGGCTTTGCTCAGTGTGTGGCCTTTACCACAGTGAGCTCTCAGGTGTCTCTTCTTATAAGGACACTAATGGGATCAGAACCTCACCCTCATGCACTCACCTAAACTTTGTCACCTCCTCACAGACCTTAATTTCAAATACAGTCAAACTGAGGGTAGGGGTTCAACCGATTAGTTTTGAGGGAACACAAACGTTTCATCCATAACATTAATCCAGATACGATATGTTTCTATTAACAAAATTATGCCCAATAAGTCATTTGTCACCCTATTTTGCAGGGTCTTATTGGAGTTGATGAAATCGCACAAACATTTGATTGCCTTTTTTTGTGACAGAGCACTTGAAGAGTTTTATGTAAGATTGAGCTACATATACTCGCACAATTGTGCTACGTGTGGTGATAGACACAGCATGCTATGGAAGTCTGTCCGTTTTGTTGCTCTCATGAACAAAACCTGGCTGTCCACAGCATGCTATGGAAGTCTGTCCGTTTTGTTGCTCTCATGAACAAAACCTGGCTCCAGCCCCCTTCAACCCTGCTTACTAGCCATGGTGGGGTTTCTCAGCTGCTGATGTGTCTACCCTCACAAGGAACTAGAGGAGATTGCTTGAGCAGTGGGGTAACTGGTAAACATACTTGAAATGATACTCTATATACAATTTTATACTCTGCCACATTTAATCATTTTCTACTTGTTGTAGTCAGCAAATATTAATTGTTCCAGGAATTGTGCCAGCTGCTGGAGATAAAATGGAGAACCAAACAACTATGGTGCCTGCCCTCGTGAAACTCACAATCTATTCATGACATTGCAAGTATTCTTTTTTGCCGTGGAGAACCTTTCTTTCATCATAAATTTTAGGCCGGCAGTGCCCAGTTGTGTGAAACTTTTTCTTGATGTTGAACTTTTATGATTTTTATAGTAATAAAGTACCTATGAGCAATAGCTTTGTTTATATTTTTACTCTTTCCTTGAGATAGAGTCCAGGATCATCCCTGTTTTTAGATTTTAATATGGATTAATCCCAACATCACTGGAAATAATTTTTGTTTGACAAAAGACAATATATTATAAATACTTGTGTAATAAAGAATATCTTTCTTTTACTTTCACAAAAGAAAGATAACACAGCCAGGTATATAATTGTTGAGACAGTGTATATTCTTTTCAAGGCTCATTGGCCGATTTGCCACTTCCTTAGCCATTTAGCTTTGCAGATATCTGAAATCTGCTTGAGTTTGCCCCTTTTTAATAGTAACTTTGTTGTTGTTCTGCCTGGATGCTTTGAGGATTTATTTTTAATTTATTCTTGCAAATTAGAGTTGGAGCAGTCTGTATTTTTATCTGTGATCCCCCTTATTGAGGTTGACTGAAACACACAAGTGGAAACATTTTGATCCACGTATTTAGTCCATTTTTTTCACTAGTGAAATTGTCAACAATGATTCTGAATATTTAGTTGCTTTTCCCCTTAGGGATAGCTATAATTATTAGGCTTAAAACTTCACATTCTATTCTTCAGGTATGTTATTTTCTTTTGAAATATTTAAATTGATTTTACTATTCACCTGCTTTATGGAAGTTCTTCCCAAATGTGTCCCTCAGCTCAATGATGTAATTTTCCAAGTGTCAGCTCTGCCCTTTACTGCCCCCAATATAGATTTTAATTACCTTAGTGAGTTTGTCATGGTACATAAATTTATTTTTTATCTTATCCATCTTCTATATACACTGTTTTCCTTTCATTTAGCCTTCTCTCTTGTGATTTTCTATGACTGATCTAGAGAAGCTGAGTTCTCATGCTTGGTGTTGTTGATGCCTAAATAGTTTTATCTAGTTACACAAATTATTTTCATAATTTACTTGGTCTGAATTTTCAGAATGATGATTTCTTTACCTTGATATGGGAGTGTTTTACATAGTTCCTGTATAAATTTTGGTTTTGTTATTGTTGTTTTCTGTTGATTCATTCAGGAATCTGGGAATAACCTGTGCAGACGCATGCAGTGTTTACCAATGAACAGCAAAAGTATTCTACCTAGTAATCTACTCTCTCTGGTTGTATAACTTTCTTGACTCTATAGGGTCTAATTACCAGTGTCTAGTAGAATTGTGTCTGGTGGAGCTTTTCTAAACTTCACACCCATTACCTGGTTCTATTTACCATGGATAAGTAAAGGGCATAGGAAGCAATAATCATCAGTACAAAAGCCACCTACACACACCTCACACGATATCTTCTTGTGGCAATGATACTACCCAGAATGAAATGTATTTATGCCAATTCTTCAATCCCCAGACTATTTTATGTCCTGTTGCTTTGTGAGGCTTTGCATTTCTGACTACTGGAGAAATAGGACCGGTGGCTAGTACTCTGCCTCATGCAGGGCAGTTATCTCACAAAGAAGTAGACACTGAGGGAAAACGGATCTCCACACTTTAGGCAGAATTGTTTTTACCAAGATTGGACCGTGGTTGCTTTTTCAGTCTAGGTGTATCATCCTTATAGTTACTAGAGCATCCTTCCAGATACAGGTTAAGAGGATCACTGCTGGTGCTGTTTGTTTGTTTGTTTGTTTTTCTTTCTGTTTATTTGCTTATTTTCTTTGCTGTTGTCAATTTTGATCTTTGCATATCTCGTAGGAACTTGGAAAGGTTTATACCAGAGGCTACCTACATGTTATGTTAAGCTTGAAAGATAGGAAATATTAATTAGAAAGTCTATTTACCCAGATAGACACTACAAAATTAGTTCATTGGCCATTTCTATTGGACAAAGCCTGTCAACATTAAGCTACTATTTTAAACTAGTTACAGGTTGTGTGAACGAAGGCCTTGCCAAATCAGATCTAAGGGCACAGGCATCCTGTTGTTCAGTTATTAGTCAAACCCATAATGCTACTGGTTTATGATTAAAGAAATAGAAACATTTTCTCCCTAAGGATTTATTCTTGCGTGCTTTTGAAGAGACCCCTTAACCATCACTTCAGACCATATGGTAACCGCTGTAAAGTTATGCCAGTTCAATGATAGGATCAATGGTTAGGGGTTAATGATAATCTGTTGAACTTCTCCCTCACAAACACACTCATGCACACACACACACACACACACACACACACACACGTGCACACATAAGCACTGTTGGGAGAACAAATTACAGAGTTAATCATAAACTCACCAAATGAGGGCAGGGTTATCAGCACATTCAATCCATTGCAAAACCCATTCCCATTAGTATGTCCCCACGGAAAAAAATGAAAGAACTCTTTCAGGGTTGCATCAACTTTTGCCATAAGGGAAACTTGACAATATTCTGAGTCACACCAGGAAAGTCTGTCCTTATGATTAAGTATTTTTTTTCAACTATTAATATGGAAACATGCCCAAATTTAAAAATAAATAAATAATAATAGCATTTAAATTTACATTATGTGAGAAAGCACAAAAAAAGAGTAAACAGTATAAATAACTTTTTCCACTCAAGTTTGCATCTTTATTCCTGAAACCCATTTAGAAAACAATAGGACAAGGAAACATGGGAATAAAGGATCATTTTCCATTAGACTTTAACGTGTGACTACTTAGTAATGTCATTGAAGGCATGACTGTAGCACAGTTCTAAGGTTCTATTTCCAGGACATTATATCAAAATAATACAGAATATATTTCATATCTTTTCTTCTTTCAAATATTATAAAAAATTCCATGTCAGATCATTATGCAATGCTTATAACAATTAATTTTAGTGACTGGCTAGGCGATGACAGTCTCTCACACAATGCATAATGTTGCACAAGAATAACATCTCAGATTTAGGAATGTCACTGTTTCTTCAACTTTATTTCTTTTTTTTTATTTTACCTTCCACAGGTAAAGGTTAGGAAGTAGTTACAATCACACAGACAAAAAAAAGAGAAACGTCAAAATAATGAATACTTTTTTTTATTTTTTAAGAGTAGCTTTTATTTTGAAGCTATGCCTGGGTTTTATACAAACCACAGAAAAGATAGGATAAATGTCTGTCCTGCTCCAGGCCTGACGTTTAGTGCACTACGTGGTCAACACCATTGTGAGTATTGAAGGGTACCAATACTTATTTCAGGGCCTGGCACATTATAGGTCCTGAAAAGTTATTAGATAAACATTAATTGATCAATTACTTTTCTTTTAGAAGCTTCTGTTCAACAAGACAATTTAATTCATTACCCAAAAAAGATATTTATTGGAATTGTTTCTGTAAAATTTGTTTTCTTTCTGGCCATGTTCCCCTAATTTTTTGAATTCAGCAAACCAGATTGTCTAACATCATAGATGCTTCTAATTTGTATTAGTGTCCTATTACATACATTAATAAAGGCATATTATCACCCAGTAGCCCCATATTGTTGCTTTCGAAAGCCATGACAATTCCATTTAAAGTCTTTTAACCTATTCACTTCGTGGTAGTAGCAATAGCAGAGCCTTCTGGGCTTTGTAACATAATAGTGCCCCTTCATCACTCTGAATGGTTTATTAGAACCTGCTTGTACTCATGATTTAGTTTTACCATGGTGAGGCCACCACTCCAGGGCTTTCCACTCTGTTTGGGGACTCTTCTGTCATTTTAATGTTTAGGGGTTTGTTTGTTTTCTTGTGAAATGGGCTTTCATTTAATTTTAGCATTTTTTACATTATTTATTTTCGGGAGACAAATTGAAGACGAGGGGATTGAGAACAGTGCGCTGTACTTCAGAATCACTCTGAAATCCGTGGCATACCAATATCTCTGAAAACATTCGGTCCCTCTGAAGTCATCCCACAGACTCTTGCTCAAATGTACATGACTGTTTTCAGTTACAGAAACAAATAGAAAAATAATGCTTAACCTTTTTCAAAACTTGAATTTTACAAGTCCAAAGGCTCTACCATACTTTATATAGCATTTCAGACTCTGCCAAATTTCCTTTGTCTGTTTTATCTGCAGTTTCTGGCAACTGGGTATGCTAGGGGCCAGAAGACATAGCAGCCAGGACCTGGGACTCTGGTACCCAACTCTGAGTGAGAGTAAAGCTTTGTGCCATTTTCCTTATTTTGTTTTCTGATTCCATCTTAAGGCCTGGAATTCTGCCTTATACTGTGCTTTGAAGCCTGCTGTGTTTCTCTGCCTCATATTTCCATCTTCCTCTAGAAGGAGGGACCCTGAATGCAACTGCAGCCTGCAAGTTAGCAGTGGTCTCCTCCTTATTTGGGGGTTAACTCTCTCTAATCTATTTTGTGAATCTAGCAACTAGATTCTGGTGCTAGCTGGTCTTCCTCTCTATCTAAAATGTACTTTTCTTATCAATAAAGCTCATCCTCACAATACCTGGGGTGTCGTGACAAATCTAATGATAGCAAAAGAAAATTTGAAAAAAAAGTTATTTTTCCAGAAAAATGTATTTTCATAAATTAAACATATCATGACTGTAAAAAAACATGAAAGTGCTTAATTGATGTTACTTTAGAAAAGGAAGAACATAATATTCTAAATTGAATTTGGTAAGATAAGGATTGATTGACAGATCTCAGCTTCCATTCAACCACAGGCATCAGAAACACTTTTTTTTTTTCAGGTCATTTCTGAAATCAACCAAAAGAAAAGCAGTTTTTAAATAGTAATTTAAGGGTCAGTCAGTATAACGAACAAAAACCTTGTCATTTTTAAATCAATCAACAAAACCCAAAGGCTAAAATCATGCCTCCCTTCATTCTTAGTATCAGCAATGACTTGAGGGATTTAATTAAAAGAGAAATGCAACAATCCAGAAAACATGAAAAGAGAAAATACTATGGATAATGGTAAAAAACAAAACAAACAAACAAAAAAAAACTAAATACCTATAAAACAATTTCTCTGGTAACTTTCCCATAGAGTAGGTTGACTGGAGCTGTAGGCTTTCAACAGCCCTTGAAATGGTAAAATTCTTTGAATATCTGGCCTTAGAGACCACTATATTCCAATGTGAGAGCAAAGAGAACAAAGAAAATCAACAGGGCTGAATTCTTCCAAATTTAGGCAGCCTGCAATGCAAAGATACCCTTCTTAGTGATACATCCAAATGAACTCCATCCAAAATTAAACCTTTGCATTTGTAGACCTTTGTGGGTAAAAAAGCTAATGAATAAATTCCAGGACTACTTTTTATCTGGTATGTAAATTTTCTTTGGCAGGTTCTGTATGACAAAAATCTCACTGAATTTAATGAAATCTATGCAACAGCCAGAAGTTAATACCATTTAAATGCCAAATGTTACAATCACCATTATTGTTTGATTGACTTCAAAAAAGTAAGCCACAAAATAGCCTTGATCTCTGTTCAGTTTCTGGGAATTTCAGAAAAATTCTAGTTAATGGCTCAATAATACGCATTTATACTTTTTTATTTTCAGAGCTGGAAAATACGAAGATCGTTGACATTTAAATTGTTCCACAAATGGTTTTTGTCCCAATATGGACTGATCACAGTCTGAAGCTTCATGCATTCTTTCAATATCTGAATTATTTAATAAAATAGACTCAAAATGCCTGATACTCTGAACTCCACGATCATCTCATTTCAAGTTATAATCCCACTAAGAATAAAGAGTGTGCAATGTAAGAATCCAAACAGAATGCTAAATCACTCACTAAATCTTCACCTGAAACAGGAGTTAAAGGAAACTAGCCAAAACAACCCAACCGGTTTTGCTTTTCCATGTAGAGCCTCTAATTTATCTTTGGTCTGAGTTTTAAAAAAAAAAAAAAAACTTCACTCTGATTTTTAAGATAAATAAAATCAGATCTCACTCCCTAATAATAGAGGCATAGATTCCATAATGTCATGCAAATGGGCTTTCTTAGGGATAGAAGGACTTACTTTTGATGCTAACTGCATAATAAAACAGGGCTTTCAATGGTTTCAGTACAAAGCTGAAAAAAATTTCCCCCATTTCAGTGACCATGACCTAGGTTTTAGAGATGTGTGGAATCCTAAGTAACAAAATGTTATCAATCTGGCTTTCCCTGACTAGTTTTGTTTTTAATACTATCTATCCTGAGCCTCTAGCATGATGCCTGGGCTGAAGTAAGTGCTTAGAAAAAATATTTGATAAGTGAACAAGCACATAAAATTAATAAATAGCTAACCTCGTTAGTTATTAAGTAATGGACAGATTTTTTTTTTAATTTGTATCCTTGAAAAGAAGTTCCTGCAAATGCAGGGGATATAGTCTCCAAATATTTAGTGTATGAGTGGGAAATGGATTTAACTAAACTAACATATGAACAATAAATTTCTCAAGCAGGATCTAACCGTGGATGGCAGGATTTCTGGTTCAGACTTTTTAATTCTCCTATTTAATAAAATGTTTAAGTCCTATTCTTAGTCTTTTAAAGTGCTATAGGTTTCACAAACCAATGGTTCATTATTTATTTGAATACTTTATGGTTTTCAGAAGGATGAAAGGAAAAAGGCAAAAGCCACTGACACCCTTTGCTTTGAGAGCATATTAATTAATGTAAGGAAAGCAATTGATGGCGACACAGAGAGAAGAGGATTTGATGATTCAGCCTTCAATTGTCCTCAGAAAATTATTATTATTGCTACCCGTACCACCCGAAGGATCAGTCTGCACTACTTTTCAATCCTATCATCAAAACAAAACAATGGTGTTCTCCTGTAAGAAGAAAATAGGTGTCAAAAGCCATAGAAATAACAGTTAAGAATCATAGTTATTAATACAGTTAGGAGCCTAGATGTGAATTGTACACGAGAGGATTGGTGGTAGAGACTGATCACCCTCCATTTCACCCTAGCGCCTCCAATTTCTAGTCGTGTGATTTGGGAAAAGTTACTTAATCTTAGTTTTCTCGTCGTTCAAGTGGACATAATGATACCAGCTCCATAAGATTGTTGGTACATTAAATTGTCACACACCTAGTAAATGAGAAATGTCTACACTTCTGCATACACATATGAGTATATGTGTGTGTATATGCTGCTTAGAGTAATTCAAAAACCATAATTTTTAAAAAATTTATAGTATTGTATTACTTAGAATTTTAAAGCAGAAAAATGTGCCCAAATTAGGGTATGTCTAATGGTAAACACAAATTTATTAGGCTATTCATAAAATGTAGAGGCTATTCATAAAACAGAATTTCGTATTATTATTGAGACAGCATAATATTTAAAATATTCTAAATCAACAACATAGACTTTCCACATTATATTTTGTTTCTACCTAATCTAACATGTTTTGATTAATTCTGAACACCTATAACATAATCTTAAACTCTAATGTGACAAGTCAGAAAAATGAAGGACTTTTTTTTTTAACCCAGGCTTTCATAATTTAAAATGTAACCTTTTGGTTTACATGATGCCTGCAAGCAGTGACATGGATGTTGACGACATTAATATCACTATTTCTGTCACTAAAATCTATAGCAAATACATTAGCAGCCACAAACGGAGGTAGCTTTCAGAGAGCTCGCTAATTGCATTGCTCCTGTGAACGTAGTTTTGCAGTGTTAATGCATAAAAACACAGAGTTGAGAAAGAAATTTAAATCCTGAGAAGATATGTAAACAGGTAGACACCAACTTTTGAATCTATATACTTGTGTTTAGATGACATATTGTGATGTTGTTACTGATATCGTAGAATGACATTGCCCAAATGGTGATCTGAGAGACACCATCTATTTGAGACAGAACCATTTACCAAACTATTTAACAACTAAAGTAAAATCAGATTCTAATGGAGAAGAAGAGCAGATGCTCTTAGATGCAGAATCTAGAATCAACTGAATTCTTACTCATTTTGAATTGGGCTGCATCTACCCTCAGTCTACTAAGGCCCCACAGAGCACAGAAACCTGCAACCAATGCAGACGTTCTTAGTGACAACATTAGGGAATGTGGTTAGAGGACGGCCTCCTAGCAAGGGTGAGGCTGGGCTTCAGACACCAGCAGTCCTGCTGGCCCTCCTCTTTCAATCACTTCAAGATCTCTCCTTTGCATCAAAAGGCAAACATACCACCTGATATTCCTGGTAATGAGTAATCGTCAATTCTGAGCAATTAGTAATTTTAAAATATCCCTCTGTATCTATTATAAAGAAGAAATTCATTACAATTTCTCTATTCCCCAGTTGTGCTTTTTCTTTTTTTCAGTAGGATTAAAAGCTAAAAGTTATTTTCTATACTCCATCTACTGAGTCCCAGCGTTTAGAACTGGATAGAACTTCTTCAACTGCTTCCTATTCTCCTCCTCATCCTGCATATGGGGGAAAATTGAGGAGGGAGATGATGAGCATGAAGCTGGCCCTTTTCAGATTCATGAGTTGGCCTGGTGACCCAAGATCCCTGGCTCCTGGACTCCAGCTTGTTCCACTGCCCATTTCAGCAGAGTGCCCCAAAGATGAACATTTCCTAAAAGCCAATGCTCCTTACACACCTTCAGAGAAAACACAAAGGTAGTTATTCATTAGAGTTCATTGCCTTAGTTATTATTCAAGTTGTAAAAGAATAAAGACATTTTGTTTAATGCAGCATGCTACACCACTGGGCATTAGTCATAAATTCAGTATTCTTCTAAGAATTAATCTAAGAATAGAAAAGGACTGACATACTTTTATTAGATAGTACTGCCATACCATTAAAAGGAGAAACTCTCCAAGCAAAACAAGGTATTGGCAGTAAAATGTGGGATTTCCCCATCAATTTTAACATCAAATACCATATCAGGAAGCCCCAACTGCCAGTGTCAAGAGGACAAAAAATTCATAATTGGGACGTTGTTAGAATGTGCCTTTTTCAATGGCTCTCTCTTTTTCCTTTTATGCTCTGTTCTTTGTAATTGCCTAAACAATAAAACATAATCTTAATTTTATATATTTGACTTTGTGATTAACTTGATTCATGTGGAACTTAAAGATGAAAGTATATCACATAACCTATAAGAAATCATTCATGGTTCCTAAGGTTTTTAAATAATGCTAATTCTAAATCCCAACATATTATGATGTGCCCTAAGGGGGTAACTGAAAAGTTAAGAGAAAAGAAAATGACTCATGAATAATTGGACATTTTATATTTAAGATTTAGAACTTAACAGAACAGTTGAGACTTTGTTCCTACCAATAATGTTTCATGTACTTGAATCAAATAAAATTAGAGTTTGCTCAATACCATATTTTATTCATCTCATGTCTATATTAAAACAAAGGGAAAGGGTGTTTGAAATTGATACCGTTTTTGAAGAGGGAGTTCACTTTTATTCTGATTTAAAATGCATTATCAAAATAAGAAATCATCAAAATTTATGCAACTTAACCTTAGAAGAAATAATGGAATATTTTGATAGATATCTGTATTTTTCACTAATATCAATTAGAATATTTTATTGTATTACACTATTACTGATCTTTAATCTATGTAAGTTGCTTACAACTACGCATTGGTTTTTGTTGAAGAATGACTTGTACCATATACTCGTAGATTATAAAATCAGAGTGTCAGACAATGGGAGTCAGATGAACCTAGCAGACAATCTGATCTAATGACAAAAGCCTAAAATTGGATCTCTTGCTGATTCTCACCAAATGTATAATCTTGGCTAAATCTTTTCACTGCTTTGAGGCTTGGTTTCCTTTTCTATATAGAGGGGAATGAGAAACTTGCTTATTTTAATAAGGACTAAAAGACCATAGGGCTGTCATTCAACATTGGTATTCTTGTTGCTTTTATCTAATCCATCCGTTTTTGAAATGGGAAAATCTGAGATCCAGGGGAACAAATGCCTAAGCAACAGTCGTAGGTCTTTGGGTCCTGTCGTCACATTACCTCACCTCCACCCAGGGGAGTCAGCTTTATATGTACCAAACATGCCTTTATGCCAGTGTTTCTGCTTATGTTTTATGGATAAAAGGGGGAAAAAGTTCAATATTGAAAATTGATTTGATTCCTACGCTTGATAACCGAATACCTGAAGGATAGGACTAGTAGACCTCCAGGGAATAGAATTAAAGGTCTATAGTAACATGAGACCTAAAATGTCTCAACACATTTCTTCTGCTTATTTCATATATGGCTGAGGTCAGGAAGCCTTTCCACCCCATTATCAATTTGGAGCGTTATCACCACGACAAGAAAGAAAATGAGTAAATGGGGAAGACAGAGTAGAGAACCAAGCAACAGTTTATTGTAGCCTCACATGGATGGGGTAAGAAGACTTGTTGTAGACTGAGAGAATTCTAGGAGGCCCTTGGGGTTATGGTCAGGTCATTAGTGTAAGTCCCTCCTTCCTCCCTTTCCTAGCTCTTCTCCTATTGTCCTCCATTCTCTTTTTCTGGTTCCCCGCTGACACCTTAGAAGGACGTAGGTGGGACTCTTACACTGTTCTCTGCCTCTCTGCCTCACTCTATCTCATCTGCTACTCCATAAAGCTCCCATTCCTTCCTCAGTTACACATTGTCAGGAAAGCAATTAATTCATTCACATTAAGGTAAATGGCGAATTAGCCACTTTTACTCTTCTGTGGCACATTTGCTTGGAAATCCAAATAAGCCTCATCACATTTCCAGCAGTATGAGGGAGATAAGTTTTTAAGTGGTGTCTGCTGGTCTCCACTCTGAAAAACTGGCAGCTCCAGGAGTCTGAAGGAGCTCACTGTGCATGAAAACATGATCGTTGTGGCACTCGTGTGGCACACCTCTCAACCGGAAGCTGTTGCCTGGCCTTGCTCCCACTGGAAGACTGGGCTGTTTATTCAGAAAACTCCAAGGGCTCATGAGATTTGCTTTCTTGTAGCTCATTAAAGCTTTTGTTTCTTAAGGAAAAAAGGGGGGATAATTTCTGGCATTCATTTCTCTGCTGGTAGCTCTTTAGGGAGTCCACTCTCCCTTCCGAGTTTTACTCCTGTGACGTGGATCCCCCATGATTGATTGTGGCACCTACCACTCTGGCTCCCTTCCTGACAGCTGGCCTGCACTTTTTCATGGGGCTTCCCCAAGTCAGAGCTGACTCACCTCATCCTTGTTAATTTCTAGCACCACAGGTGTATTTCTGAACAATTTAATAAGCGTCATTGAATCCATTACATACCAAACAAGTTTCACAAAATTCTACTCATTGGATTGCCTTCTACTGAAGGACACCAGTTAATTATTCTTATGAAGTGTAACAGTTAATCTAGACATTCCCACAAAAACAGAAAAACCATCTTAGCATCTGTGTTTTTCTTCAAACACAGTGATCACTGGCTAAGAGCCAGTGATGAAGAATGCTTTAAAAGAACAAAGATTTTTAAGAGGAATTACATATGATAAAGGTATACTAAGATTTTCCCTAGTTTGTTTTGGGAAGGGACACTTTATCAGATAACAAGCCTTATATATATTCAGAAAGACCCGATCATTATATGTATCCATTTGTTTTAGTAGCACTGTTATGCTTCAGCTATTTGAAAGGTTTGATTATGTATCTTATGGGGGGAGAACAAAAGCTTTATGGCTATCTAAAGATGCTGCTAATGTAGGTTAAAATGCCTTTCCATGAGTGTTTTTGAGGTTTAATGTTAATGTGTCGTATTATTACTCCATAGAAGGGAAATGAAATGTAGTGCTGAAAACATAATGCTCCCAATGTATCAAATCAAAACCAAATTGCGGACAAAAGTTGTTGAGATCACAACTTGTATGTATTTGTTTAAATGAATAAACAGATTGCTCAAATATTATGGACTACTTAGAATGCAAGAGGATTGTGGGCTCCTCTTGGAAATTGCACATACTTTCAATGAAGTCAAAAACATTTTGATTACTAATGTTAGAAGAGAAGGTTAAATTTATAACTGGTTTGTTAGTGGAAAAAATGTCAGAGAGTTTTTCATTGGTTGATCCACATTGACTGGTCTAATTGTAAGTGAAATCTCTAATGTTTGCTATTTAATCACTAAGATAACAACTAAGATGAGAGGCAATTGGAGGAGGGGAAAGGAGCCTGAATCTCTTACGAGACACGCGGTCTCTGGTCCAGCTTCTACTGTTAATGATCTCAGCCATCCTGGACCTCCATTTCTTCATGTGCAGAAGGAAGTGCTCAGACAAGATGATCTGTGAGGAAGCTCCAGTCTTTAAAATCTTCCAGGGTGATAGCTGCTATATATTCCATTTGCCAATGTTAAAGTTTCTGGAATGGCAAAGAAGTCATTTGATGCCCTAAATTGCCCTAAGACTGAACAGCTGCTTTGGTCTTTTAAACCTGTGTGGACCCTCTAGGCACACCTTAGCTTTGACCTGGATTTTGAATTTCTAATTCCTGATGGTATGATTCTGTTTATACCATTGGTGTCCTAAGACCCATATAATAAGTTATTTCATATTAAGCCACTATGGACTTACTCCCATTTAAGTGACTATTACAGGTAATAATGGCCATAATTATTCTCTGTTGGTGATAATCCACAACATAGCAGTTTTAAATAAAGATAAATAAATACATACATAAATGTGTACATGGCCTGCACACATTTGATTTTTAATCAGAATACAAACATCCTTACCCTATTTAAAATGCTTATAAAAGAGTATATTTATAAAAGTCACAATTTGATAAGAGAACATGTTCTTTACCATTTAAGAGAAAAAAAGACCATTTTGAGGGTGACAAGGAAGAATTGGGTGATGTAGTTATCTAAAGACTGAATACATATCTTGGTCTTTTAAACCACAACATTTAAGACTATGTTTCACACACACACACACACACACACACACACACACACACACACACACACAAACCAAGTTTTAGGATATATTGGTAAGACCTAAATTAAGGGGAAAAGAAAAACAAAGTACTGATTCTTCATCTTCTTAAAAGGGGACTTAAAAATCTGTTACATTGCTCATTACCTTGAATATGAATAAAATTTATAAGTTCTTTTGGAAAAGATTAAAACAGCAACATGTAGAATGAAAAAGAGAGTGGCTACCTTTCAAACTGTTGTGAAAAATAAAAGATGAGAAATTAAGCATTGAAATAAAAGTATAAATGTATAAATCAGGATGACAAAGGTAGACCAGGCTTAATAGAAAAATAAAAGGTCTAAATTCCCCCTTCATAAGGCAAATACTTTAAAAATATCATTGAAAACAAAATCTAATATTTTACTTTTAGCAAGAAACATTTCAAAAGTAAAACATCACAAGAAACTATCATATACAAGGCTCTACAGTGTGACTCCCTTTCTCCTTCCCCCGCAAAACTCCCAGGGTAAATAATATTGACTTCAGTATTATTTGTAATAATAATTACATCCCTGTAAGCTCCTTGAGAGCAGTGACAATGTGTGTTGTTTATAGACCTGTTCCCAGCAACTATCACAGTATCTGGAATGTAAACAGAATTCAAGAAATATTTATTAAGTAAATAAGTTAATAAATTAATAATTATTTGTTTTGTTAATAAGACAAACATTAAATTTAGTAAGGAGGGTAATTTTATATTAATCAATGTTACAAACAATAGGAAATTATAACAGTATTAAACTTTTGTACTTCAAAATACCTTAATAAACAACAGCACTTCATCTTCTTAGTCCTGGGGTTTTCTATACTGTGTGATCTACTGTGTGTACACAACGTAAGTCACATCAAGAAATTGTGTGGCTAAGTCAAAGAATGTATGTATGAGAGTGACTGGAAAAGAAGGTACGTGAAGGCCACTCAAAAGGATTCTGCTACATACAACTCTCCACTCTACAATTTTCTCTTTCTTGATTCTCTTGAAACCGTGACTACAGAACCCATGGATACATAGGACTAAGAGACTTGATCATTGGGGGTTTTAGTATCTGTGGGAGTTCCTGGAACCAATCCCAGTGATACTAAGGCCTGCTACCTAGCTAATGTCACCAATTAAGCACACCTAGTTTCTCCTAGATTTCAACCAGTTTAGATATATTGTTTCACATTATTAATAAGGATCATTAGCAACCTTCCTCCTATACGTGACACCTGAATTCCCTTCCCCCACATACAAAAACACATTACCCCCATAAACATTGCTCCATCTTTCTGAAGCTGCTTCATGGGCTAATTTGTAAAGTGCCATTTTTCCTCTGCTAAACAGTTCATAAGCCATTCTAGTTTAAATAGGTAAGCAGAGAATTGTTTTAAGCAACATCCATTCCCCAAAAAATATCCCACTAAAATTAAAGGAAGGTAATTGATAATCATGGGAGCCAAAATAGTGAGAGTTCATTGAAAAAGAAATCAGTTAGAAAAATGCAGTAATGATCCAGGCAATAAATAAAAATGGCCTTGACTAGCAAAGAATTCTAAGACCTGAACTAGGAATAAATTGGAGAAGTTGGGTTTGACACACATTTATGATTTGATAAGACAGAATGATTGATAAGATATAGAGTTAAGAATGACTACCAAGTTCCTAACTTGGAAGATTTAGTGGATGGTGACACCATTAATAAATAGAAGGAATAGTTTTAAAAAGAAAGTACAGCTTTGAAGGAGAAGACAAGAGCTTCTCTCTGGTCATCTGAAGTTTGGTAGACCCATAGAGAACTCATGATGGGAAATCTAGTAGGTAGTTGAGAGGTATTTGATTTAAATAATGTTGCTAATATGGTCACACTTTGGACTGTTGTGACTGAGTACCAGCTATAGGCAAGATGTGCTGATTGGAAAAATAAGAAATGACTGGATTTTGTGGTTGAATAGATCAGGAAGAAGGGGTCAACAACTCTTGTCACTGCTGGACAACTGTTACCTTAGTGTCTATTTAAGGTTCTCAGTGGAAATAGATTAGGACATTGCCCTATTGACATGAATGCAATACTAAAAGGGAAGTCATGCTATAAAGAAACTAATATCACGTTCAAAGACTTTTACAAATCTTAGTCATAAGTTACATAAAACAAAATAGCAATGCTAACAATGCAAAAGTAAGTTCAGCTGAATTAACCAACATCTTTCCACGTTTAAATCTCACAAGATTCCGGCTATGTTGTAAGCAGCACTTTCCTCGGACCCAGAGTCTTTTAGGAGCCCTCTATCACCTCCACTCTGGCACCAGAGTAGCACCGTTATGGATCATCAAGACAGGTTGGCTGGAGAGGTAGATCACTTTTGCCTTGGAAGAAAATTTAAAGAGTCAAAGGATCATAACTCTTATCCTCTACTGTAAAAATGGCATTGTTGATGATTTAAGAACTTTGGATGGTGCTATTCAGCCAGGATAATTATAAAGAATACCCTGTTGTGGAATATTATTCCATAGACCTGTAAATTTTCTGTCACTTTTCCTATTTCAGCTCATCTTACACATCAAAAAACTCACGTTGTCCATAAAATGGAAGGTATGACATATAACAGTTATATCAAAAAAATGATCTTTTATGTGAAATCACTTCTTAAGGTGCTGTTAGACTTGAAGGCATTAGTAGTTATTTTAGCCTATCACAGGACTAGTGCAGAGGACTCCAAGATGCAGAAACAAATGCTTGTAATCTTTTGCTGGGCTCCTAGAAATAGTCAGCACAATTGAATTCTAACATAGATATAAAACAACAGCACAGAATTATGATACTTCTTCTAGAACTACTGGATTTAATTCTTGCTTCAAATAGGAATAGTAATAAAACCAACTTTGAATTCATCACTTCTTTTCTACACACTGTCCTCCCCTTTCCAATTTCCTCTTCGACCCTAAAGTACAAACTCAATCCCTTCTTTTGAGTGGTCACATTAGGATAGCCTTCCAACTTACCTCTTTATTGCATTGTCTCTGAGTTTTAGAGCTACCTGAAAGAATTTTTGTTTCTGGAGACAAAATGTTGGCTGCTAAGATGCATAAAACTGGTGATCTGATTGAGAGGATGAATCAAGAATAGACACTATTTTCTCTTAATTTAGTTTAGTTTAATACTAGTTCTAGTTTTGATAATGTTGTATTTGTCTTTCCGAGCCTTTTTCTTTGTAAGAAACATAATTCAAGAATAAAGTACAAATAAGTTGCGCCTAATTTGTGTTCCTTAAAAAATAACTCTGCTTGGTTTGTTGACATAAAACTTCCTACTTGAGTTGCTGTATTTAATGTTTTAAGCAAAGCATCTTTTCACCTATGTTTCAGTGTCTTCCAATGCATGATACTACTCAGATGCATATGTATTTCTAGGAAGAGGAAACAAAGAGTTTTATGAGTATTTTCACCACCCAAAATTAATCGTTTTACTTATTACCTGTCCCATTTGTTTCAACATATTATTTTAGGATCTCAAAACTGTACTGTCCTGTATCTGTACTGTACGTAAGAGCTCCGGCATATCTAGAATTTGTAAGTTGTTAAGCAAAAATGAAGAAAGGATCTCTCTATTGTTTAATGTTAAAAATTAATCCCTACTCTCTACATTAATATAAAAAAGAAGCAACATGATACAACTCTCTCTTTTACTCTCGTTCCATTTTCTGCCTTGTTTTAATCTCCAGTGCTTTGGGGCAGAAACAGTTGAATAATGAATAAGCTGATTGATCTTTACCAAATGAATAAGTTCTTTCCTAAACAGTGTAGACTACCAGTTAGGTCTGCTAGGTGATCCATTTCCTGTTATGTTCTAAGAAGACTATGTGGTCTCTAAAAAGATAAAATATTTGTAACACATAAACAGGTATAAGTAATATTGTGTGATTTGTTTTTTTTGCTCTGTGGGGTAGATTTGCAATACCGTAGTCCCACCCTATACACGAGGATATGTTCCAAGACCCCCACGTGGATGCCTGAAGTTTTGGATAGTACCAAATCCTATATATATATATATATATATATATATATATATATATATATATATATATTACATTTTTTCCTATACATACATACTTACGATAAAATTCAACTTATAAATTAGGCATGGTAAGAGATTAACAACAATAACTAATAATAAAACAGAATAATTGTAACAATATACTATAATAAAACTTATGCGAATATGACATATTAAGTAAAATATGACATTTTAGTGAATATGACATTATTAAGTAAATAATGATAGTGAATATGACATTATTAAGTAAAATAAGGTTTATTTGAACATAAACAATGTGATAATGCAACAGTCCATCTGATCACTGAGATGGCTAATAAGTGACTAACAGACAGGGAGCATGTTGAGCTTGGATACGCTGGACAAAGGGATGATTCATGTCCCAGGCGGGGTGGAGTAGGATGGCCTGAGATTTCATCAAGCTACTCAGAAGAGTGCAAAATTTAAAACTAATGAACTGTTTATTTCTAGAATTTTCCACTTAATATTTTTGGACCACAGTTGACCACAGGTAACTGAAACTGCAGAAAACAAATTTGCAGATAAGGAGGGACTACTGTATGAAAGGTAAACTGGAATTCCGTTTCCCAGGATTCCCTTTTCTGCTGAGTTCTGAGTTGGGGGCAGAGCATAAGAGACATTTGCATGAAATTTGAAATGGAAATGTGAAGCAGCAGCCATGTTTCTCGGATGCTATGATGGTCTGTGGGGGCACCAGGTGTTGTTATAGATCACACATATTATTGCTGCAATGTGGCTTAGCTGGTTGGCTGGGGAAGCAACCAGGTGCAGCTCCTTACCTCCTTTCCGTTCTCCTCTTCCATCTTGTCTCACACCAGGGGCTGGTACATATTTAACTCCATGAAGAATGGTTGCAGACCCTCCTGCTGGTCACTCCTATCATCAAACTTAGAGGCTGAAAGGTGGTGAGAGAGGCAGGTGGGTTCCACTGGGTCCTGGTGGGACACACTTTAGCCTTAAGAGTTCCAGTTTTGTCTTGTGCACCTGAAACTAATAAAATAAATAAATTAATTAATTAATTAATTAATTAATTAAAAAAATTCCAGTTTGTCTGAGCATCTCCCCACTGCATACCCATCTTGCCTTCCTTCTGCCCTGTGGGTTCAGACTTCAGAACCAGCCTCACAGAGACCACTCAACCATCTCCCACTCCTGATCCCACTCTGAATTGTCCTCTTCATGACTTTTCCTATTTGTTGTTTACTTTTCTCTTCCCCCTACTCACTGCCTCTCAAAAGCTTATCTAACCTTACAGGAATGGTTCAAGTCCCACCCTTTGCATAAAGCTGTGGGGACAGAGCCAGGAGTGCAGTTTCCAGGCTCTCAGCCTCACGTGGAAAAGTGCTGGCTCAGGTAGTAAATGGCCATCAACTATGATCAAATGTCCATCAGCTGTGGCTAGTTGGCCATCAGCTGTAACCAATAACTGCTGTGGCTACGCTAGCAGAAAATGGGGGCTAGCAAGAAAATGGTGACTGGCAAGCACGGATTGCAGTTAGCATGGCGGATTGCAGCTAGCAAGTGAGGTTGGTTGGCAGAGAGAAGTGAACGGCAGGTTGTGGAGCATGTGGCTCCTGATTCCTGTGTCTCCAACCCAGGCGCTAGCGAGAATATAGTGCCCCTATCTATGGCTCTGTGGGTGTTCCTTTTTGGCCTCACCATGTCCTGTGTTCTTATGTGGGGAGCAGGACCAGAGACACCACGTGAGTCCCTGCATGACAAATGGCACAGCAAGCAGGGTACAGTGCTGGCCAAGCTCTCCGAAGGTTGGTGGAGCAGTTTGTGCATATGAATACTCAGTCTCAGGAAGACCAGGAGGAGCAGCTGCCGGAGAGCTTGGCACCCGTGGAGGGGTGGGAAGACATGGACGGTTCTCTGACCAGCATAGGCAGGATAAAGCAAAGGTCACTGCGGCCCTGTGGGCTGCGAAGTTCTTGCCCTCATCCCCAGGTTGGGGAGGACTTGGAGCCCTCGCCCTGCGGCGAGGGCACACATTGTGAGGCTAACGCAGAGCCCTGGGGAATGACTATGGACTATGGGGAATGGGCCCCATCCCTAATTTAATGGACGGCTTGACTGTTTGCTTGGGAACGTACCACCATATAATAGAACTGGCAGATGTTTGCTTTGTGTCTTGACTGGCTGCCATTGAGAATATGTAAGCACCTTGACTGTGAGTCGCTGTTGTTCCAGCACGGTACTCTGAGAGGCCCAGAGACAGTGTCAGTGCCCTGAGAGCCCTGGCTGAGTCCAGGAAGTCTGGCTATGCCCAGAGAGAGTGGAAGTGCCCTGAGAGCCCTGGCTGTGTCCGGGGAGATTGGTGGTACCCTAAGAAGCCCAGGAAGTCTGGCTGTGCCCAGAAGCACTGATGGTGCCCAGAGAAACCCTGGCTGTCTTCAGGGAGACTGGTGGTACCCTAAGACGCCCAGGAAGTCTGGCTGTGCCTAGAAGGACTGGTGGTGCCCTGAGAAACCCTGGCTGTGCCCAGAGTGACTGGCTGTGTCCAGGCTATTGCATTCACCTCCAGGCTCCTCTCACAGGGCCCCTCGCAGAAGATGCTTGTCTCATAGATTATGAGGCGAGACCCTGTAGGAGTGGAGTACGGGGACAGAGCCAGGAATGCAGTTTCCAGGCTCTCAGCCTCACGTGGAAAGGTGCTCGCTCAGGTAGTAAATGGCCATCAACTGTGATTGAATGGCCATCAGCTGTGGCTAGTTGGCCGTCAGCTGTAACCAATGAGCCATTGGCCACTAATATAACTGCCGTGGCTATGCTGGCAGCAAAAAATGGGTGCTAGCAAGAAGATGGTGGTTGGCAAGAGCAGATTGCAGTTAGGACAGCGGGTTGCGGACAGTGTGGCTCCTGCCTGCTTCCTGTGTCTCCAACCCAGCCTCCAGTGAGAATATAGCGGTATGACTCCCCTGCCTATGGCTGCCTGGGTGTTCCTCTTTGGCCTCACCATGTCCTGTGTTCTTATGTGGGGAGCGGGACCAGAGACCCTGCATGAGTCCCTGTACGACAAAAGCCTTTCCTGATTTTTGTGGTAAAATGAACAACTTTCTCCCCTGGCCCCCTAAGTACTTTTATTGCATCTGTTCAGACACTTAATGCATCTGCCTTGTGTGGCAGTTCTGTACATCTCTGTCCCCCCTTATAAATTCCTTGAGGGCAGAAATGATGTTTCCCTCATATGTGTATCCCCAAAGCAACTATCGCAGCACCTGATGCAGAACTGGAGTTCAATAAATATCTGTTGACTTGAAATCTGGTTCAGTTTGCTTTATCTTTTGGCCCTTTTGGATACTGTTTGAATCGCCACCATGACTGTATCTAAAAGACAACTTTATCCTTCTGGGCTCTCTGCTCTTGTTTTATCTCATTTTATGATGTGTTTTTACATAGCTCTTGCTTTATGCCGGAAGCCAAGCACTTTGGTAATACATTTTCAGTCAGGTTAAATGTCTGGCATATTTTTCAAATGGAAAGGCTCTCACCAGATGTGTTATGAGTTTTCTTGCAAACTCTTATCATGAAAATTAATGAGTAAAGAACAGAATCCAATAAGTAACCTCATAGTTAATATCGCAGAGTACCCAGTACAGAGCAAACTCTCAGGAAAAGTGGGTTGAATGATTTAGGGAATAAATTGATGGATTTATTAATTAATGAAAATCTAACCAAGGGACACAACTGTCAGGTATATATATAACATTGCCATTTTTAATGATAAGCTTCAAGAATCTTCTAAAGAAACATAGATAACTTATCTACCTGGATATAGTCATGCCAGTAGGTAGGAGCTTCCTTTCCTCTGAGGTACATTAGTTCATCATCCCTGTTTAGAGTTTGCTATAAACTATAGTTGATAATGAACCACATTTTTTCTTACTATTTTTTATATTGCTAAATATATGAGAATTTCATAAAAATTTTTTCAATTCCTGTTGCCAATGAGCTTTTAAAAAACGTTGCTATGTTTTTACTGGAAAATGGGTACATCTTTGTGCTGAAAGTTTTAGATTTCAACAGACGTTTTCCTCAAATAAATTTCTATTTATAAGTCCTTTTGGTAAGTAAAACTCTAATATAAAATAAGAACAATTATCTATTATCTCAGTGAGTAAATTATCAGGAGAAAACGTTTTTAGGGAAAAGTTAGCTCTTTTTGTTTGTGAGGGAAACAAAAGAAGGAAAAGAAACCCCAGAAAATTTTTAAGCAAACTTTTACTCAAATCACTATTTTTGTAAATAAAACTAGGAGAAGAATAGTTTATTAAAAGTAAAAGTTCCCTTCTATACACTACGTATAATGCCTTTGAAAATATTCTTGCCTGCACTTTATATTTCTTCAGCTTATGGTAGTATAGATACCTTCACAAATATTGCTCTTGTAATCCAGGGACTGTAGCATGTCTGCTGCCTGATTAACTAATGATTTATCCAACCAATGAAAATTAAAGAGGGTCAGCAAGATTTTATAAGTCGTTCATTCAACAAACCTTCATTGGGCAGTAATGAAACATGGGTTGTGGTTGACAGCTTAGGTTCAGGTCACAGACACACTCACATTAGTACAATATGTGTCACAGGTGCTATAACTGAAAGTCTCTGCAGACATTAGGTCAGAAAAGACAATCATGAAAGGAGTAGGTCTAAACTAAATCTTGATGTATCATCAGTGTTCATTAGACAAAAAAAAGAGCCCAGGATAGGAAAAAGATCTCTCATACAAAGGAAACAATGAACAAAGCTTGAGGTGTGGAACTCTTTCATGCAATACAGGAAATACCAGGGATGGATGGAGGATCTTTGTCAAGGAAGAAAAAGAAAGTAAGAGATGTGTTATGGGTTGAATTATATCCCCCTGACGGCCCAAATTCTTATGTTGAAGTCCTAACCCTCACTACCTCAGAATGTGGCTGTATTTGGAGGTTGAGTTTTAAAAGAGGCGATTAAGATAAAATGAGGCTGTTAGAGTGGGCCTATTCCAATCTGACCGGTGCCCTTATAAGAGGAGATGAGGGCACTCAGAGATGTACGCACACAGAGCAAAGGCCATGTGAGGACACAGGGAGAAGACGGCCATCTGCAAGCCAAAGAGAGAAGCCTCAGGAGAAACCAATCCTGCTGACTCCTTGACCTGGGACTTTCAGCCTCCAGAACTGTGAGGAAATGAATTTCTAATGCTCACGTCACCACTCTGTGATATTTTGTTATGTCAGCCCTAGCAAACTCACACGAGATGAGATTGCAGAGGGAGACTGGGGCTTTTTCATGGGAGGCTTTATACATCCTGAGAAATCTACACATGCTACAGGATATGGGGATCATTAAACGCTTATAACTAGAAAACTAACAATATCTTCATGGTAAGCCTTATTTTATATAAATATCATTCTCACAACCATATACAGAAATACCTCAGAGATACTGTAGGTTCCATTCCAGACCACCACAATCAAGTGAGTGTTGAGATAAAACATGTGTCATAATCTTTTTGCTGGTGGAGGGACTCACCTTCAATTAAAAAGAAAAAAAGCAACATTTGTGAAGCACAATACAGTGCAATAAAATAAGGCATGCCTGCATAAGATAGAAGAAGCAGAAAGACTAAAGCTGGAAAGACCAATCACTGAGTGAAGTGATAATCAGGAAAGGAGAAGACTGATGAGAGGTGTTTTGGATGCAGACTCAGCAGAAACTAGATCCAGAGTTGATGTCATGTTTTAGTAATGAGAATGACTTTCAGATCTGCTACAATGTTGGAACCTGCAGTATAGGAACTCCATAAGCATTTATGAATGAATGAATGAATGAATGAATGAATGAATGAATGAATGAATGAATAGAAAAGCCAGTTACTCTCTTCAGTAGATGTACATCAGAATAAATCATACTAGCCGAAACATAATAATAATTTCATTATTAATTTTATTATTACTACTGCCCCTCTTAAATTTCAATTTGCTACCACTAAATTTGCGGAAAAATGAGTGTAATTCTAAATATACAGGTACAATACCCACCCATTGGTTTATGATTTATGCAATGTCTGTTTTCCTATAACATACACTTGATTGATTGCTCAATAGATACACAACTATGTGCTCGTTTGGTTAAAGTAACATAGAATAAACTTCTGCACTAAAAGGGCTTTAACGTAATCTAAGGGCTACAGAACCTTTATTCTTTCAAATGTATGTAGCAAAGAAAAAAGCATTACAAAGTATCAGAGGGGAAGTCTGACCGTGTGGTGCAGACATCCATTGTTGTAAAGGGTTCAGGATACAAAGACATCAGAATAAACTGTAAAGGAAAATTTAATTGAGCTGGACAACTTATACTGAGTATTAAGGGATGGCTAGATGCACTAGATTTGTCTTCTCTACAATTTTCAAAACAGCACAAAAGAAAAGTAAGAAAATGTTAATACAGAAGACACGCCTGGCTGGTATGGAAAGAGGCATGGACCTCATCTGCTTTACCAATTTTGCTTTAGAACAGGTGTAAGTGAACTGTGATCTATGGGCCAAATCCAACGTGCTGACTCTTTCTACATAGCCAGTGAGCTAAGAGTGACTTTGATATTTTCTAATGAATGGAAAAATCAAAATAAGAATATTTCTTGATACCTGAAAATTATATGAAACTCAAATTTCAATCATATAATGTATTGTTCCACATTGTCTACAGTTGTTTTTGTGCTATAAGGGCAGAATTGTGACAGAGACCATATGCTTTGCAAAGCCAAATTATTTATTTTGCCCTTTAGAAAAAAAAACTTTTCCAACCCATGACTCAGAGCAAGGAAAATAAGATCAAAGACTTAGATTTTTATTTTTTTATTTTTTTTTTTTATAAACACAGAATCCCCAGTACCTTGCAATGATATAGAGATGATCATTCTGCAAACAGGACTTGCGCACGGCTCAAGTAAGCATTTGTGAAATTAGCATTGTACAATGTGTACTCCATGGGAATTAAGTTCTAAGAAATGATACAGATTGTCACACGGGGGAAAAGAAGGTTCATGAATGAACTATAACTTTTGGGGATGCTGAAAGGTGCTTCAAGGCTTTGATATGCTAATATAAATTGTGAACCTTCAAATGTTTCTCAAACATGTTCTACCCTGGCATTTTTTTTCTGCTCCACCCTACTCTCCAACATGCGACACCAAATGGGACTATTATGCCTTGAAATAGAATTTGAAGAATGCTATATCAGTTGTGTGAAGATGATGATGATGAATAACATTCATTAAATACTCACTAAATTATTCAAAAATTCAACCACAAAATCAAGGAACACATGATATTATAATGAGAATCTGTAATCTCAACAGTTGCATTGTGATATTAACATTGCCAAGACGTATCATACTTCTTGACCTGCAAGAAGCAAATTCTTGGCAAAGAAATACAGCTTCTGAAGGTAAAGAAAGTCTACAGGCATTAGTGCTGGCCATTTAAGGCAGACCAAAGGGGTTTAATGTAACAGAAAGCCAAGGTAGCTAGGTTATCAACCACCACAGATTTCACTCAGAGCCTCTAATCAGCAGGACCACTTGGTAAAACAAACAGCCTGCAATGGATAATCACTGCTTGGAAATGCAAAATATGTCCCCTTTGTGTGAATACCAGAAGTTGGTGAATTGGCTCCTGGTAAAGACAGCCAGTGAGGCTGATAGAATTATCTCACTTACTGATTTTTAATGTCTGGGATTATTCCTAAAACCTTAACTTCTTTTCTTAATTTTTATATCATGGAAAGATGTGCTGACATATCAGGGAATAAAATAATACACTCTCCAATACAAAAAAAGAAGTGTTGCCAGTTGAATTTCTTACAGTGTTTGTGCTTTTTGTTGTTTTGCTACTTTATACTTCACCTACAGTTTTCGTTCATATCCCCAAAGAAAAATGCACTTGCCTAGAAAGCATCAGCCTCAATATTTTTGTGAATGGAAGATGCAATCATATAGGGACCTGCTTTTCCCCCAAGTGTTTGTCTACAAACTGCAAGATGTCAGGGCACTCCCGTGGAATCACCAAGAGTACATGGGTAGATACACACAGGAGATCTGAGCTTGTACAGACCCGGAGAGGGGGTGTAGTTAAGGCCCTCTGACGTATTCTTTTTATTTTATTTTAATTTATTGGGGTGACATTTGTTAGTAAAATTACATAGATTTCGGGTGTACAATTCTGTATCTCTGATGTATTCTATGATTTCTCTACAATTCTTAATTTCCTTGAAGAGATTCATCCCTTCATCAAGAAAGAAAAAGCTCTGTAAACACTTTCCTTGAGGAAGTGAAATGAGGAAAAAAAGAAGAAAACTACACTTATTATAGGGCTGTTGTGAGAACTAAATTTTTTAAATAAATATATATTTGTGTGTATGTGTGTAGCTTTAAAAAAGTAAGCCCTATAGAAGTATTATCTATTATAATTGTTATCTTTATCATCAGAAAATTTTTTGTTAAGAAAAACCTCAATTTAAATTACTGTGAAGTAATAACTAAAATAATCTGGTAATTTCTGAAGGTTATGTTTTGCTAATATTCTTAAAATATGGCAAAATTAGTGTAAAATAGATAAAATGTGTTATATAGGTGCTATCATTTTATTAGTTTTCATGTAAAATCTAAGAACTGGTTGCTGAGATACCTATGGGAAATAATCTACAGAATATTCCAGAAGAAAACAGGAAAGTAGGCGTTTGCCCAGGATACATCCCAGTGACCTGATTCTGATACAGACACTGGTTTTTATTTGGCATATAACTCATGGTCAGTTCCCTTGGTTTGAGTGCTGACTCATGAGGTGCCCCATCACTACGTTACATTTTCCCCAGACCCAGGTCGTGGTCCAGGAGGAAGACGAAGCTGGAAGGTGGGGGAAATCTGAGTTCTGATGGCATCATTTGCACTCCTGCATCAGACTATGGTTAGGTCTATTCTTACCACAAATTTTTGAGTAAAATGAGCCAATAAATTGTTCTTTCGCCTAAGCCACTTTGGGTAAACTACAAAAAAGAAGAGTTCTAGCCAGATGAGTAATCAAAACTTAAGCATCAGAGCCTCTCTGGAAAGGGTCATGGGGGTTTATTGATAGGCTTTATGAACAGCTCAAATGAATCTTGCTTTCAATTAGAAAAAGACAGCAATGAAACTACCAGAAATAAAGAACCTAGCATGAGCCTGGCACTTAAAACCTCCGTTTATGATATTAGTATTTTACTCCTATTTCTCACTTTCAGAGTAACAATAATCAACCTGAGCTGACTAGGTTTTGCCTGGTATGTCCCTTAGGTTATATCCTTTGGTATCGCTTTGTATTTGTGGTTACCTTTTAGACAAACCCTCCACACACAGTGACACTGAGAAGCCCAATGCTTCCTCTTTGCCTTGTACTCATCTTAGAAAGCTCATCTATGAAGTCATGTGTAACTGTTCCAGATGCATCCAGATGTACTCAAGAAATAGTTAGTGGGATGCCATGCTATTCCAGGTTCTGTTGTCAGCACTGAAGATACAGCAGTGAGCAAACAGACAAACATGCCTCCCTTTGTAGAACTTACATGCTAGTAGAAGGAGATAGAAAATAAAGAAGATGAAAAAAATAAAATCTAAGTGTGTTACATGGTGAAAGAGATGAGAGATTTCTGACATGGATAGAAAGATGGGTTACAACATTACATATCAGGACTGGGGAAGCCTCATTGAGAAGGTGACATTTAAGTAAACACCTTTTAGGAGATCCGAGAGAAGAGCATTGTAAGCAGAGAGAAAGAAACAGGGAAGCCAAGCAAGAGGTTATGACAATAACTTCAATAAGAAATAATAAAGCCTGGGATCAAGATGGTAGTGGTAGGAGGATTAAGGATTTGCCAGGTTCTGACAAAGCCAACAAGTCAAAGTTTAGACACCGTGATGTGGCAAGATACTTCATGCAGAGACCTTGGTAATTCCTCAGCTCCCATCCTATGCTCCAGCCACCTGGACCTACAGACCTTTCCCCTGGCGCCCTCTCACCAGAGTAGATGCAATTATAACACATTCCCCAGCAGGACTAGGAGCCTTCCTTGGCAGTCTGGCTCTCAAAGCTCTCATCACACTATTTCTTTACTTACTTATTTTCCCCTACTACACCATGAGCTGCTGGAAATTAGGATCCGTGTCGTTGGTCAAGGAGTTTTGAACCATGTCTGCCATACAGTACATGCTCCGAAACCAGCATTTAATGAATTAATGAAGTCATATTTTTATTTTAGCCTTTTAAATGTACTGAGCTGTTCTTTACTCATTTGTAAAATGGAATAAGAACATTATCACTATTTTTGAGTTTAAGTGAATACATGTGCCATGATGATCCTGGCAGAGAAGAGACACATCGAAATTGCTATCACACACCAATTTTCAGTTTATACAGCTAAGGAAGTATTTAACTTTGCTAAATTTCTCTAACTTTTAAAAATGAATGTTTTCACTTTTTGTTTAAAGGGCCATGTTACCTTTTTGAAGATTTGCTTTACTTTTTAAAATATTAGCTGAAGGATAAAGAAACAGCTTTGAATTCAGAAAGAAACAAACCAAATTTTTGCAAAAGCTTTGCTTATTCAAATAAAAACAGTTCTGTGAATCCCCCCAAAGGGAGGTTGGGTGCTGAGCTAAACTTGTTTGCTTTCCTATTCAGTGTTCTTCAAGACCTCCCTCAGGGCCTTAAAGGGAATTACCAACTGCACAGAGAGCTGCCCTTGATGGTCACGCTTACTTGGTGTTTCCGGTCTAATGGAAGACTGATATTGAAATAACAGAAAAGTGCCTTTTTTAAAAATTTTTACTTTGCTAGCTTAACATTTTGAGGAAGTTTGTTTTCCTCTTCCAAAGAAGTGTCACACAGAAAGAGCAAACTGAATGCTTAATAAAAAATACCATAATACTTATTGGAAGAAACCAAAATGACCATTATTTTAAATAATAGTAGCTTCTAGTTACTAGGGACTTACTATATGGGCTAAACAGGTGCTGGAATAAATAAATTTTCTCATTTACTCCCCTCAAGAAGTCTGTGAAATGTGTACTAGTATTATCATCATTTTGTACATAAGGAGGCTCAGGATAGTTGAGTAATTTTCCTAAGAATGTACAGCTTGTACACTATTGAGCACGATACACAATTCCCTCTAGAAATGCCTATTCATTTTTGTATTTCCATCTCCTTAATTTTATTTCAGACTCTCACCATCTCACTCTCCAATTATTACAGTGGACCTTCCAGACAAAAAAAAAAAAAAAAAAAAGAGGGGGAGAGAAAGTTCTAGAAATCCCTTTTTCTCCTTGTTCATCATGTAGAACATGTTTGAACAATGTTCTTAAGACACTGCTTTTATATAACACTTTCCCTACACACACAAAAAATTGATGACTCTCATTGACAACAGAACATAGGTCAAATTTCTTCATCGGACATTCAAGGCTCCCACACCCTGTCTTTGTCTACTAATCTGGTCTTTCCTATCAGCTGGTCCTCATACCCAAGGCCACAACATAGATTCTACACTGAAAGCCCCCTCAGCTATGTGCATTGACCTTGCTTTAAAGGGCCAGATTGCTGGCCCATCTGTCTGCTCTGCATTTTTGAAACATCCCTTGGAGTTTTCCAGCCCTATTCCCATCTCATCTCTCTTGAATGCCCCCTACCACCATTTGTCTATCCAGATATTATCATCCTCAAATGACTTCTCAAGTTATTCATCTTTGATCATATCTTTCCTGATCACCTTGGTCAGACGCAATTTTCTTCTTTTCAGATAAAATTTAAAGATAAAGCAGATAAAATTTATTTTGGACCATATATATGTTGTTGTTCTCATTTTGCTTTGGATAATAAACTGTCTAATCTCCTTTACTAGATTTCAATCATCTTGAATATAAGGAATTGTAAAAGTCAGGGTAGGTTAGGTTACGGTGCAGTTACAATTTTTTTTTCACTGGGGTTACAACTGCAATTGTGTATTTCCATTTCATGATACATACCCACCAGCTCAGAACTTGGCTTTCATAGCACCATCTTCCACCACGTGGAAAGCGGCCAGTTATCATAACAACAAGAATATGAAGGTAAATTGAACACTAATAATCAGAACTTCCACCCAGAGGTGATATAGAACACACATTAGATATGTTCACAACTTACTGTGCAATCCAAGTAACTGGTCAAGGATAACTTCAAGAAGAGTGGGGACTTTCAAATGCACCATGGTCCTGGAAAGAGGGAAAAAAATAGAATATTTATAAAGTTCCCTAATGATTGCCCCAACCATCTTAGAATCTATGGGCAATACAAGAACTAGGATTTCGCCTACTTCTGGATTTCAGACATGACTCACCAAGACTTTCTTCTTGTACTTCTCTATCATAGGCAGTATGCAAAGATGAGACTGAGAAGGCAAACTCTTCCCCTGTTCTGGCTCCAAGTGTTTCATAACTATTAAAGTATAAAGTCAGGAACACTAAACAATTGTGCCAGCCCCACCCTAGTTGCCCAATGACTGCTTCAAACAGAATCAATACTGCCCTACTGATAATTAAAAGGAAGGGTCTGGCTGATGTCTCAGCTATTGACAGGTCCAAAATCTCAGTGGCATACAAAACTAAGCATATATTTCTCACTCATACACCTATATGCCGTTTGGAGTGTAGCTGATGTAGGCTGGCCTCAGCTGGGTCTGGGTCTAAGCTTCAGGTTGGGTCCAGGTCGTTCCAGGAGTATCTCATCCTTTCAAAATAGCTATTCCGAGGATATTCTCCTCCCGATGAAAGGTCAGAGCACAAGCATGCAAGCCCACTTTGGCAAATGCAGTTCATGCCTCCGTTCTAATTATATCTGATAGCATCAATTTGACAAAGTGAAACACATGGGCAAGCCCCAAATCAAGATGGGAAAACACACACCCTCCATGATGAGATGAAACAAGTCACAGGGCTCAAGAGGGAGACCTGTAGTCTTCCGATGGAAGAAGTGGGGAGAGTGAACATTTGTGAACGATACCAGATATTGCACCTGAGGTAAAAAGAGGAGGAAATAAGACATAAATTTTACAGTAACATTTAGATGCTCTACCATAACTTCCTGCAGGACTTCTCCAGACCAGAAGGATAGATGTGTGCTTAGCCATAGAACTCTGTTCAAGCTGTGTACTCTGAATGACAGAATTATATTTTGACAGCAAATTAACTGATGTCCTCCCACTGCCAATGACACAAAGAAAGTGTTGAACCACTCGAAGTTAGAAACTTCTGTGATTTATCAGAACTTGGGAGAGGGGCCTGTGTGGCACTCCCACCCTAAATGATGTGAAGCATATGTGTCAGGTGTGATGTGGCAGTCATTGGAAGTAGCACCCATGTTACACAGCTCCAGCAAAGACACTTAATGTGAGGGGTGTGGGCTATAGCAGGGGCCTGGGCTAAATCTTGAAGGGGAGTAGATCCTTCTTGCTTTTACGAGCAGAACAGGAGAGGCTCTCAAGCATTTCCACTCTGAGGATTCCATGGAGTTGCTCCCAGTTGTGTAAAATGGCACCTGCTTATGTATATAATCTCAGTTTGCAGGATATTCTGTGTATAATGACTCAAAGATGACCAAAATATTTAGAATAAAAAGGGCCAAGGAGAAAGAGAGCTGATACAAGGAAATATTAATGAAAATCAGACTGTAGGGCAGAGTCTTAAAAAAAGAGGATACGTAAATTGTTTAAAACAACCCACTTGGACAACTCAATGTGGAAGGTCCAAGAAAACTTAGACATTCAAATGTTCTGGACACAGAATTTAACTCAAGGGATAACTACATCGACATATGCAGGAGCCCCGGAACTGCAGTTTCGGACTTAAATTCAGGTCTGCTGGACCAGAACAAGCGGATTTACCAGCCTGGGAGAAGCAGGTGAGAACGAGGAGCTGCATTTGAAAGTTTCAGAGTGTGAATTGGGGTCCTAAGCTCTGTAATCACCAACAGGGGTGTAATTTATAACGCCCAAATTGTGTAGTCTGCCGTAAGGTAAACGTTCACTTTCTAGGCTAAACAAAGGGCTGCAAGTGTTCTGGTGTGAGTACTGCCCCATGAAAAAAGGGTGTGAATTATTCATGGAGGACTAGGCTGACCTTCCAGCATTCAAAGAATGCATTCTCTTTTCATCCTTTCAGAGGTGGAAGTGGAGTAAGTGGGGTGAATGCTGACTGCTGCCCTGACACCCCACCACGTGCATTCGACAGTGCAGTACAAGAGAGCGCTTCCGATCTGTGCTGCCAATAAAGTGGCCACTAGCCACATGTGGCTATCAAGCATTGGACATGTGGTTAATGTGATTTAGAAAATGAATTTTTGATCTTATTTAATTTTAGATAACTTAAACTTAAAAAGCTACCCGTGGCAAGTAGCTACCATATTAGACAGCACAATTCAAGAATTACAGGGTCCCACATAATTGAGCCTCTGTACTCTTTAACGTACCCAAAAGCAGCTCAAATGCCCCCCATTCTGCAACTCACACTCTCATTGCGGATAAGTGAATACAGAAGTAAACGGCAGTGTCTTAGCAGCTCTTTCGGTTATCAAAGGAAAAAAATTCTGCTTCTGGGCAGACCTCTGACTGACTAACCATTGCAGAGACAATTGAGTTCAGAATTATGTGCCACCAGGGCTCTACCTGGCAGGTGCCTTCTGTGCTGGCTTTGCTATCTGCAAACTTGAGAAAGATGACAGGGTTTTAAATGATTAACTCCTCTGGGTCACATTACTTAATTATACAGTACATCCAGGAATAGGCACATGGGTCTTTTATGGTAAATGATATGACGGTCTTAAAAACTCATTAATATGTCATTAACCAAGCAGACATTTACTAATTAAACAATTAGCCCCTCTCTTCTTTTTCTTTGTTCCTCCTAGAGATGCTTGGTTACCCAGATCCCCAATTTAGCAGAAGGTCCCCCTTCTTTTCCCAGAGAAAATCACTCATAAAGCAAACTCTGAGACTAAATGAGTCACCAGATTTTTTTTTTTTCAAGCTGGCCATGAAAAGAAATCCAAGTTGATTTCCAGAGTATAAATTAATAAATTAATGTAGATATTTGTCTATTTTAAATAAACCATCCTGATCTGTAAACCAATTGTAGATATATATGAACTAGTACCCACTATGACTGGATAAGCACTGAATATAATAAAACTACATATCCCAGTTAAATAAATATAAACAGACATGATTAACAGCTTGAGATGTGTTATTATGATTCATCATATAACATCGATACAAAGAAATGTGCAGTGTTCTTAACTTTGTCTCTCAGAAGGTTTTTAACGTCCATTATGCTCTCTGCTCATTATAGCTTAACCGTATGTGTTGTGCGGCATCTCTGCTAAACTTCAGTATAACGGGGATTATTAGCAAATGAAAATAAAATATAGCAAATGTCTTCTGAAACAGGGTTTGGTGTATTAAAAAAAAACACTTAAAATAGTTTTAAATTCAGGGCAGCAATTTCTTTTTTTAAAAAAAATTTATTGGGGTGACAATTGTTAGTAAAATTACATAAATTTCAGGTGTACAATTCTGTATTATATCATCTATAAATCCCATTGTGTGTTCACCACCCAGAGTCAGTTCTCCTTCCATCACCATATATTTGATTCCCCTACCTTCATCTCCCTCCCCCCAACTAAGGCCACTGAGAAGCGTTACAACACTTGTACATTGTTTTCAGTTACATTTTGGTTATATGTTTTATGGTTCAAATCTACTGTTTCCGTGACATTTATAAATATCCTGCTGACCTATAGTGTTGATCAAAGGATAAAAAGCTGAATCATAATTGGGACGGTCCAGGTGATGATAAAAGAATACAATGGAAACAATGGAACTGAGATGAGACAGTTCGAAAGCTAAAACATATGCTCAGAGTTGGTTGACTGTCTGTTGACTTTCTAGTTTTTTTATTGAGTTCTCTTTCTGCCTTCCAGGTAGGTGATGAAGCTGAGCAAGCATTCACACAACAGTCTTTATTATACTAACAGAAAAAGAATGTGTCTAGATAAGAACATCAACAGATCTAAACTTGCGGAGGACCAGTACTCTGATTATTCCCTCCATGACATGGGTTTGCATTGGATCTTGGGGCCCCTTAGAACTGCACCCAGGGCACCGATAGCATAAAGAAAGCCCACTTTGTGGAGGGGGCATTGGTTCTCAAGCATTGTCTCAGACCAAACACAGCATTTCAGTGAAGTTGTAAGCCCTGGCAGTGATTTCCAGGCTGCAAATAGGAAACATTCTTCATAATATTTCTGGTAAATTGCTTGAAGTGATTTCAGAAGACAGAGGCATGACTCAGCAATGTTCCAGCTATTTGTTGGGATTTCATCTCCCATTCAAAATAAACATTAACTTTCATATTAATTTGTATTTGTAATTTTGAATACCTTTTTTTTTTAAAGGGAACTCAAATTATGTAACATTAAGGATGCACAAAATCTGGATCAACTCTTGAGCTAACCAACTGTTCACTGCTAAAATTAAATAATGAACTTCCATTGCCAGCATCTATTAAAAGATGCTATCTGATTTAGCACAGTCGTGTAATATTGAGTATGTGAGTGTCTAAGGGTATTGTGCAAAGAGTATCATGATTTTCATGGCTTTTGACAACAGAACAAGACTGGAAAACTCTGGTTCCATGTAGAAAATACTGGACTGGAGGACCAGCTCTTTGTCACTAAGTAGCTGCGTGGCCTTGGGAGACTCAGTATCTCTGCCACGCTCTTCTGTAAAACAGATGGAGGAGTGAAAAGTGGACTAGATCCTTGGTACTCAAAGTATGGTTCAAGGAAGGGTTTTGGAAATGCAGAATCTCAAGGCCCAGCCCAGACCACCTGAATCAAAATCTGCATTTTATCAAGATCCCCAGGAGATTCATATTCATATTAAAGTTGGAGAAGTGCAAGCTCTGGATGGTCACCTTTAAAGCCCCTTTCAGTTTTAAAATTTTAACACTGAATGGGACAGAGGGACACATGGAAATTAATGGAAATTTTTAGGAAAAAATTTAAACTTTTGCTTAATTTTACCTTCCCATCACTATCCCCTCATCCCCAGCCACTCTCAAATTTCTCTTTTATGCTCAAGCCCATTCGCATTTTGTGTGTCATCCATATTGTTTGATTCATCTAATCTCTTAGGATAAATACAGTGGTGAATTTCAGTTTTGCTTAACCATTGTAATATTTTATAGATGCAATTCAAAGACTTTGAAGACTCAAGAAATAAATCAAATGAAACTTATATTTTCATTATTTCACAGTGATTTTCTGTAAAAACCCAAATATAGATTATAACTCAGTTCATAGGCATGCCCTCATGCCCTTTAAAATTTCTCCCCCTCTCTCCTCTCTTTCTCTCATAATAATGTTTCCATACTTTGGAAGGAAATTATATCAAAAAGCACTCGTACTAAACCAAAGTAAATAAACTTAAGAGGTAGAATGTTTGAAGATATGAATCAAGTTTTCTGGAAATTGACAGAACTGCCCAGTGACAAGACCCTTCTTTTTTTTTTTTTTTCCAATACTAATTTAACTCCACAAAGCCACTAGGTTGTATTTGGGTTAAAGAACTCTGTTAAACCTATGGGCTAAAAGTTTATAAGAAAATTTTTGAAAGAAAATGTAAGCCTGCAAAAGATTATATTTCTTGTTTGTGCAACTAACAGATACACACCTGCATAGGTAGCTACTCTTGCATTACATGCAAATAGGCTTAGAGATAATTTAAGAGCTCTAATCAGTGTGTATTTTGAATAACTTTGATCCCTAAGGAGGAAAATGAACATCATCAATAAACTTGGTTCTGACTTGCATTAGTCATGGATTCAGAGAATCATGAGCTCAGATTCCAGTAAATACCTGTAAAACAGGAGAAAAGCCATTCGACATTTCAACACTGAAAAACATTTGCGTGAGAAACTTTTTCATAAAGAGAAGATCAATCTCCCCTCCACTGACTAAAGACAGAATTAATTACCACAGTTGGCAGAAGATAAATGGTTCCAATGTACAAAATTGTGTAATTATAGCAGCTGCAGAGCTGGAAACCAGCTCCTAACTTTGAACCTCAACCCCAACTTGACATTTCTCCCCACGTTCAGTTCTGCCACTAGCAAGCATGTTGAAAGTTTCCTTGTCTTGCCTCCATAATTACACGTTGGGGTTCAGAAGTAATCATTGGCTCCACTGCCTACATGAAACCTTATCATCCTCTGGTTTGCGAAAGGTATGTTGTATCATCTTTTGAAGTGTTAAAAATCTCCAGAGAGAAAAATTTATTAGGGAAAAGTTACTGTTATGGCAACAAAATTAAGTCTGCCACAACATGTCAAATTAACCACCCTCCTCAGGTCTGGAGTCAGAGCCAATTTCAGAAATGGACAAATATTCAGTATCAATTTCTTAAATGTCACTTCAGGTTTGAGTAAAGCCAAGGTAAACATCACAATTTATCTCAACTTTCTAATGTTTACTCCAGAACAACACTTGCTGGAAAGCAAGAGGTTAAGAACTAAAGAAATGCTTCAAGCAAGGCTTTTTTTCCCTCCCCCTTTCCAAACAGCAAAGGAGGTTGTCAGTTAGGCTCTATGGAGATTTGGGTTCTCCCTTTGAAGCCAAGAGGAAAGTTTTTAATCTCATGTTTAATTTTAATCCTTTAAAATATGTAAGTGATTTAGAAATGTACAAGCTAAAATTGGCAGAGGACCCTACTGGTAGAAGTAAAGCCATTTCTTTCAACTTTGCAACAATAAAGAAGTTCAAAGCTGGCCACCTAAGCTATCTAGACCCTCAGCCACAAGCTGCAATCTAGTGATTTTCAAAGTTTTTGTTATCAAAAATGTTTGGAAGAGTGAAGCACCTGGTACACATAAGCGAAGCAACAAGATCACTCACTATCAAAAAACCTCATGCTTAAAAATCTATTTACAAATTGGTTTGGTTTTTTTTTTCCTGAAAGAAAGAAAACACTCTTTCTAATTTTTAGGAAAGATTTTCTTATTCAAAAGGAATTTAATCAGTTCGGAGTCAAACATTTATAAGTTACTATATTTGGGAGCTCAAATCATTCACTTTGGGTGTACAGATGGATGTACACTCACAAGGATTCTCTGTTACTTGTATCAATTAAGAGAAGATAGGTTTTGATCCGTAGTGCTATATTTGTAATGATAACGGTTGTTCCAGTTACTATTTCCACATTAAGGAAAAAAGCCTGAAACTAATATAAAGTAATATTGAATGTACTTGATAAAAAGAGGGAAAAAAAATCCACTCCACACTTCCAAGTATAAAATAACCTCCATTGATTATGCTTTAGAATTCAGGCAGTCAGAAATTCAGAAAGAGCACAGTGGGAAAGCTCTTCTCCGTGATATCTGCGTACTTAGCGGGACACTCAAGGTTACAGGTAACTAACCATCTGCAGACAATCACCGGGAGGCCTATGCACACCTGTGTCCTGTAGGTGATGCTGTCTGTCAGCTGGAGCCTCAGCGGGGACTGTTGACCAGAATAATGACATGTGGTCTCTCCATTGACTTGTTGGGCTTCCTCCCAGCGTGGTGGTTGGGTTCTACAAGCTGCCAATTTCTTAAGGCCTAGGTACAGAAATCGGCATGGCCTCAGTTTCACTATTGCTCAAACAGTCACAGTGTCCAGACTCAAGGTAATAATACTTCTCAGTAGGAGGCACGTCAAGAACATGTGGACCACAGTGGTACACTTATGCCCTCATGTAAGACATATTTTTGTCATTTACTTCAGACTTCATCTCCCACTTCAATTAATTTTGTCTCTCTAATTTCTATTGAATTTCTCATTGCCCACAACTTTCCATATGCCATAGCTCCTGCCTCCTGCACTATCCTCACTACTATGCTATTTCCTCATTATCTGCACAGTTCACAGCCTTACATCAAATCCTCAAATCTTTGCCGTAACCTAGTGGGCACCAGTCATTAAGCAGGGAGGTGATGGGGCTTTTTGGATGAGAAGAAAAAGGAAGACGGACTATACTAAAGCAGGAACCTGAAGGAGAGCAGGTAAGGGAGTGGATGAAAGGACTTCCCATCGTCAGAAAGATCCAAAAAAAAACCAAGTCATTCCAAAGACTTCTGGAAAGAAACCAACACAAATCTAGTTCACCTATTAGTGTGAATTTATTATAAACTTAAGTGTTAAGTGGCCTGAATAAATTGTCATTGCCCATTTTCATACAGTAAAAATAATGAAAACTTTATGACAATCACATAAATATAGAAACAAAAGGCCTAAAACTATGATTTTTCAAACATTTTTAAGTGAAATTTTTCACTCAGTAAAGAGTGATAAAAAGTATTTCATGTAATTTAATACGTATTTTCTTAAACGGAAATGTATACCATTTGTTTACTATCACTAATGAATGAGAACAATGAGACTGCATTTTTGTAAACACAAATTTTAATGGGAAGTTACAAATGACTACAGCAGCCATGTCAACTTTACCTATATATTTTATTTTTGTCTGTTTATATTTGTCTGTTTTTACCTCTTTGTTTCACTTTTTTTATTTTTGGGAAGTTATTCTTGTTGCACAATATCAAGAAAATACTTGACTTCAAATTCTGGAGAGAGTGGTACAGAATTTTAAGCTGATCTACTCTGTTTTATGCAATATAATCTCCATTTAATACATGTTATCTGATCTCTATATAAATTGCTTTCTCCATTTTTTTTTTTTGTTTTGAATGGGAAAATATGCAGTGATTATAAAAGCAGCTCAGTTTTGCAGGGGTTATATTTTGAGACTAAAGTTTGAGACTTTGGATTTAAGGAGTTCTTATTAGCATCTTATTAGCATTCATGATCACCTGCCTATTTAATTTGTATTACACAAGAAAGTGAATCAACTCACCTGGGGCTGTGATAATTTTTGGAAAAGTAGAGGGCAATTGGGGACCCTGCCTTGCAGTGCTGGATGAGACAGATGAGAGCCAAATATCCGTAGCCCAATGTGACTTCACTAAGTTGAGAAAGTTTAACAAACTTCCTAGAAACATTGTAATCTAAAATCAGTTTTAACCTACACTAATAGAAATCCAATGTGTTGAGAAATTAGAGTTCTTTCTGGAAGGAAAGAGAAGGTTGGTCTAATCGATCCATGTATTGTTCCACCAGCAAACACTAAATCCACTGGAGATTTCGTTGCTGTTGTGGTTTTTAAACTTTTTGTAGAGTCTAGGAGGAGGTTATTCCAGGGATAAATGAAAACGATATTGATCTTTGAGTTAAGAGCATGCCACTGAAATATCCTAGGAGTAGAAAGCCTTAGAAGTAGGCAAATGCTAGACTGAATGGCCCTTTGGGGTCCAGCAGTTGAAATTGGTTATGGACTTAAAACCCCAAGACCTCTATTCTGTGGCAGGTCACCCCACGCTCCTAGAAAGAGCACATGATAGAGTGGAGGATCCCCGGGGTGTGTAGGGCAAGGAGATCATACTGTCATTGGGCATCCCACCGAAGAAGGGGAAGTTGGCATAAAAATATCAGGGCCATAGAAATGACACTGAAACATTTTAGACTTCAGTGTCATTTCTACGGCCCTGATTTTTTCGCAAACCACATTCAGGGCTGCATTCTGTGAGGTGGAGAGAGAGAAGCGGTGTTCCTTCATCATTCCCTCAAGTCTGGATGTTGAATGTCTACAGGGTCCTTTAGATTAAGGTCTTTCAGAAGGTCCCCAGGGTCCCACAGAAGAGGTCTTCATACTTCTCCTATTTATTAATGCTCCTATTTTTTATTAGCTGATTTCACTGAGTCCAATGGTTTTGTATGATGAAGACTCTCAATTCTAGATCACCAGTTCTGATCTTTTCCTATGCATTAATCTCATATTTTCAGCTGCCTGATTAAAATCTCTATTAAATGCTTAATAGTCATCTTGAAATCAACGTTTCCAAAAGCGATGCATTGGGAACCATCATGATGATGTAGAAATAGACAAGTACTAGGTGTCATGTGACAATATAAAGCTGCCAGCATTGAAGGGAACTAGATTGCTTCCAACATGGGATCTGGCCACAGTTAGTCAAATTAGCAAATATGTAAATCAATCCATTGTATGATATTAACTTTTGTCTCCCAGTGTTAGGATAATTACTTTAGGATAAGTCTTTGGCAAAATTTGGGGCAATGGACTTGAATAATATAGCCATAGAGACAAAATACAAGATCACGAAAAGGCAGAAGTCAGCTGATGAGGCTGAAGATTTATGAGGCAGTGTAGTATGGGGCACTTATAATAAAAGGTGGAGTGTTTATAACGCATTCGTCATTCAGCAATTTGAAAGAAGGGAGGGAGTGAAGGATGGAGGGAGGGAGAGAGAGGAGAAAGAAAAAAGAGGAAAGGAAGGAAGGAAGGAAGAAAGGAAGGAAGGAAGGAAGGAAAGAAGGAAGGAAGGAAGGAGGAAAGGAAGGAAGAAGAGAAGAAAGAGAGAGAGAGAAGAGGAAGAAAGAGAGAGAGAGAGAGAGAAAGAGAGAGAAAGAAAGAAAGAAAGAAAGAAAGAAAGAAAGAAAGAAAGAAAGAAAGAAAGAAAGAAAGAAAGAAAGAAAGAAAGAAAGAAAGAAAGAAAAAGAAAGAGAGAAAGAAAAGGGAAAGGAGGAGGACGGAAGAGAAAGAGAGAGGAACGGAAGAGAGGAAAAATCAAGAAATGGTATGTTCACAGACAACAATACGGTGGTTATCAGAGCAGAAGGGCTTAGGGGGAGGGTGAAGCCCTAGGGTAAAGGGGATCAAATATACGGTGACAGAAGGAGAATAGACTTTTGGTGCGGAGCACACAATGCAATATACATGTGATGTATCATAAAATTGTATACCTGAAACCTAAAGAAAAAGTTTTTGTTTCCAAAAGAAGAAATTGTGTGTTCAGTGAAATTGTGTATCATAAGTTCCTGTAGGTGCTGCACAGTGGGTTTGGAACTATGAGAACTATGTTAGGGTAGAGTGAAGTGTTTATGGTACTGTCTTCAACTGTATGATCTAAATAAAGAGGTAAGTTTGTAATACATAAAATTATTAAAATGTGATACAAGACAGCATAAGGTCAATTGCTAAGAAATCTTACATAAATATAAAAATAGAGTGAACCAAGTTAGCTAGGTAGGTTTTTTTTTTTTAGTCTAGATGAGGTGGAATTTGAGCCAGGCTTAAAGAATTAATATCAAGCTGAAAAACAGTGTAAACAGGCTTGAGAAACTATAGTTAGATCAGTCTGACTAAAATGGGGGGAGTTATGTTAGGGAGCCAAGGAAAAAATTACATGTGGATAATGAAGGAATATTATGGAAAAATGTATTTAAAATGCACTTGACATATCACAATGTTGGGAACTCCAACGAGCTATTGAGCAAAAAGTAAATCACAAAACAGTGTGAGCAGAGTAATGAGGTTTTAAAAGTACCAAATTCTGAGTTAAGGGACCTGGATTCCATTTCTAATTCAGCTTTACTGGTGGTGACTATGGGCTTGACCATTTGTAGGTCTCAATTTCCCAGCAATGATGATAATAAAACATACTCTGCATAGTTTTATAAGGATTAAATGGCATACTTAATAAGTGAATAAACACAAAAAAAGTTCTACATAAATAATGTATGTATATTAGGTTGGTACAAAAGTAAATACGGTTTAAAATGTTAAAAATAATTGCAAAAACGGCAATTACTTTTGCACCAACCTAATAGAAGCCCTATATAAATTTAAAGCAGTATTTCTTTTGCTAGTGGAATTTACATAACATTTTATTATTTTTTTATTAAGCTATAATTGACATCCAATATTGTGTAAGTTTAAGCTGTACAATGTGTTGACTTGATACATTTATGTATTGCAATAAGATTATCAACTTAGCATCAGCTCACACCTCCATCGTGTTCTTAACTTCACACCCGAGCTCTAAGTTAAGTTTAGCCTGGCAGCAGTAACAAGAATGCATTTGTATGGGGAGAGACTGAAGTCAGATTCGTTAAGAAATAAAAACAGAAATCCCGATATGAGATGCTGGGAAAAAAGCAAAAGGCGAGAATTGAAGATAGCAGCCTAGCGAATGACGATATCACTTACTAAAAAAGTAACATCTGAGAGAAGAGCAACTAGATGCTGTTAGGGACCCAAGCTTTCCTGTCTTTTACCTTCATGGTCTTTAGTTGTTGCTTTTGTCTTCATGCTTGTGACTTCATAGGGACCAGATGGCTGTAGTATCTCTAATGATTACATCCATGTGCTTGGCAAGCAGCGAGGGGCAGGACACAGGATAAAGAGGCACATCAGCTAAGCAGGTCTCTTTTTCCAGGGAAAGCCAAAGCTTCCCTGGAAGACACCTCCTATAAACTTTCACTCGTATTTTATCATCCAGAATTGCATCACTGGGCCACGTCTGACTGACAGAAAAGAATTATGGGTAAAGATTGGGTTGAGCAATTATCAGGGTTTTCCCAGAGCTTACACTCAAGGGATCTTTGAGAATCTTAAATCAAATATCTAAAGTGCCTATTCCACTGTCAACAGGACACTATAGTAGCTGCTCAATAAAGTCTGTTTCTAATACTATTATACCAAATATTTGAGTGCCTACCAAGTACCAGGCAGTTTCTACATGGAAAGAAATCATTAAACAAAATATGACTTCTAAATCACTTCAGTTCTAGACCTTAAACAAGTGTTTATTTGGAAACCAAGTGGAAATGTGCCATGTGTGACTAGAGAGTTGAGGAAGGAAGTCATGATTTTTAAAGTGAATGTTATAGAGTTTAGAGCTAAACCATGAGACAGCTATTATAGAACTAGAAAGTCAGAACTCAGGATTCACCTTTAAGGAACAGGAAAGGACAAACAAAAAGGAAGGGCCAAAGTCGGGAGAAGGAAACTTTAACCATGCTGTTATGAGTCAAGAAAAAAAGTAACTTTTAGTAAGTTGCAGTTACTTATATTAAATTCTACAAAGACATCAAGAACAATGAGGACAGAAGAAAACGTAGCATGAACAACGTTACTGATGAGTACAATTTTAACAAATGCTGTGTGCATGAGTAAAACTTCAAGGAATTAAAGAAGGAATGATTATTAGAGGATAAATACAATGGGTTAAGAACATTCATTTAAGACTGTACAGGCAGGTAAACCAAAATGCAATAAAATGATGGGTAGAAGAAACAGACTGTTACCGAAGGCTTTATAAGAAAGGAAAACCCAAGTGTATTTGAGGGAGAGGAGAAAGGAATCACTGTAACGAGAATGACTTAAATCATGATAAAGAAAAACAATAAACTTCAAAGTGAGACATCTCAAAATAAAAGCTGGACAAAACCTAGATACATGTGGGGAATAAAGACTCACGGTGAACAGGACTCAATAGGACATCTTACCACAGAGGAAGAGCTAATTGGGAGAAGGAAGTTACAATGAATCTCTCTGCTAAGATTCCGCTTGGCTTGTGGGAAAGGAGGGAGTAAAAGCAGGTTGGAGCAAGCCTACAGGTGAAAGCAGTAAGGAACCAGGGTGATGAACAGAACCTCCAAGAGGTAGCAAGTGCCAGAGTGTAGCTGGATACAATATCTGCCAATCAAGTCTTAAGTCTTCTTTGACACAGAAGTTAAAACTAGAAGATCTCCTGGGAATCGATTTTCCCCCTAATGATCAAAGAGTGATGTGGATAAAGTAATTTCAAGATTATTTGAGATTGGGTTTGTTTAAAGTCAAGTGTCTTTAGTCTAGAGTCTAGACTGATGGGGGAGAATCATTAAAGCTAGAGGTAACCAGAGTGTTCAAGTGGGAGAAGATGATGTAGTGAAGGAAGTGAAAAGATTGGGCAATGCAGAAGGGGATGTGAGTCAGGAAAGTGAGAGACACTGAGAAGTAGGTTCAATGGAGATGAAGAAAGGGAGACTAGCAGGCAAAGCTGTGGTGTATATTATGTGTACTTCTCGACTATGGCATCTGTACAGTGAAAATGGAATGCCAAAAATATTGAAACTGTGAGTCCGTAACACTCACTTGATGAACTGGCAGAAGGAATGTAAATATCAGTGAGAACGATGGTGTGTAAGGAAGAAGAATATGAATCAAGTATGGTGGATAGTGACTAAAAGCCTGGGTTTGAACTAGACCCAGGACCGACTCTCAGCTGTAGCACTTAACATCTGTTTGTTGTTCGACAAGTTACTCAACCCCTGTAAACGTTTTTCTCCTTCACTATTGCATGGAAATAATAATAGACATCTCTTAAAGCATTGTGACAAATAAATGAAGTAGAACATGCACAGTGCTTATTGTAGTATCCACAGAGCAATCTCTCAGTACACGCTAGGAAAGTCCTCGATGATACACAAGTCAGGTGTGGGGAGCCCTACCGAGTAGCAACTGATCTGGCAAGTCAGTAAAGAGGCATATGAGGGACCTTGAAAGATAAGGAATGGGGGCAAACGGGCAGTATTAAGGAGGTATCTGAAAAAAGCTAGGACTCCATTGAAAACAAAAGAGGAAAAGACAAAGTCACTGTTAAGACATGAAGGCAAAGGAAAAAATGAAAATGAGGAATAGGCTTAAGATAAGCAAAATTACCCCGGTATCAATCAGGAACTTAAGTCATAATCAAAAAGAGTAGAGGGGAAAAAGGGGACGGTATAATGGCAGATGGAGGAATGCACAAAGAGAAGATGCGCATGAAAATTTTTGCTGACATTGACACTGGAAAAGATTAGAAGTTTCATCAAGACCTCTTAAATGTCTCCATGTTAAAAAGGAAGAGGGGTGAGAGGAGCATTTGTTTCTCGAAAACCCAAGGCCTAAGTGTTTGTAGTCTGTTATCCCAAGAGCCAAGAACATAAAGTCAAAAAGAAAATCACATAGGACATCATCACATATGTGCTCACTAAGGCCAAATAAGTTTTCACAGCAGAAGTTTGTCTTTATAACTAGAAAACCACTACATAGAGCATTTGATGTAGCTTTTTTTTCTATTCATGATCTTTCTATCACCATGTTCAAGTATTATTATTCTGTTGCCATGCAGAATAAGGGAAAACATCTTACCACACAATTCATAAAAATATGAAAAATTCATCTTGCCCATTCCTAATACTGACATCCACCAGCCTTAGCTACAAATTCATCTATTTCTACTTCATTGGAGACGTTGTCCACCACCCTTTTTTTGACTGCTTCACTTTTTGATTTTACTGGGCTACAGAACTTTTATTTTTCTCTTCATTCACTGCCATCCCCAACAAAAGCTGCCACGTGTTTTATGCTGCATAATAACGGTGTTTGTGAGATGATGCTGAAAGATTGGAAGTCTATATCATTTGCATATGAGGACCTAATACCATTTCAGTAAGTGAAAACCACAGCCTTCCAACATAAAACCAGCTATTAAAACATTGCCACAAGCAAAATATTGAGGCTTACACTGACTTTGCACAAGATGGAAGAGAACGAAAGGGCAGGTCACTAAAACACTGTGGCTTTAATCTTTTCCATGATCCTTTATATTCATAGATTTCTCCATGTTCTTCTTTGCACATTTTATAAAAACAACCCAAACACTTTCAGGTTTATGGAAAATAGAGCATAAAGTGAGTTTTTGAAAAATGAGTTGTATAGAAGAAAGAACAGCAACTAAGACTTTTGTGATTAACTTGATAACTTCCAATAGGAAGTACTTAGTTTATCTGCACATAGAAAATGAATATTAAAATATTCATACCCCAAGGCTACCAGAAAAAGTAGATAACAGCTGTTGGTCTAAAATGTGGTTTCATTATGCAGAAATTGGAATAAGCTTGTAATTATGAATTGAAGTTAGAACAGTTAAAAAAATGTTGAGTAGGTTTTTTAACCCCAACATTTAAAATGTTTTCTGTTAAAATAAATAAAGTGTTCACACCATTTTCCTCAATCTGCTTTCAAGTGGTATCAGCAATAGCAGATTTATTTTGGTTCACCTCAAAAAGAAATGTGCAATATATCTTTCACATAAATTTCTTCATGATTTTTTTTCCCAAAGCAGGTTCGAATATTGGGTACTAAGTCCATATTCCAAACTAAAAAAGAAGCCCAATTTGATATTTCTTTTAGACCTAAAGACATAGCTAATAAAAGGAAACAAGATTTTAAAAAATTATTTTGGTTAATAACACAGGTTACACTTTTTTACCTATATGTATTATTCCCTCTCTCCCATGATACTATTACAAAGGAGAAAATATTTTTAATGTAGTTACAATATCAGATTAGCAAAATGAGGTATTATAAATAAAACAATTTTATTTCAAACTTACTGAAATTAGGAATATAATTGTAATTGCATTCAAATGGGAAAGCATAAAATAATCTTTTTCCATTGTTCAATTAATAATCCACTGAAAATTGTGACTTCAGTTCAAAACAATTTAAGAAAGGTAACCACTACACATACACACACATACCACACAGCAAATTGTATAGAACAGAGTAAAGCACAAAATGTATTTCCCCTTACCTCCTCTCTCACTGTTCCTCTATTATAGTCTGTTAAGAAGCTAGATAGGTTATTACTGAAAAAAAAAGATAAAATGTGATTGAATGATACAAATAGTGACTAAGAGAAGCTTTTGCAGTAATCTGACATATTTCACTAAGAATTACAATTTTTAAAATTACAATTTTAAAAACATTTTCTGAGATTAAGTATTATTATCTCTTCTCCAAGAGGAAGAAATTGAGACATGGAAATTCTATACTAGACCCAAGATGAGCAATAGTTATTACAAATAAATACATAAATAAATAAATAAATAAATAAATAAATAAATAAATAAATAAATAAATAAATAAATGATGAGAAACTTTGTGTCCAGTATTTGCTATTGTATGAACTTCCAGCTAAATTATGTGGATTTTGGTTCAATGAGGCACACCCCCATGCTATTTTTGTTTCCTTTTAATAGGAACACCCTTCCTCCCTAATTGGAAGATGTGCCTACAAAAGGAAAGTGGGAACTAGCTCCCTGACTCTTCTCCAGCTTCCACATCCTGGGTGGGATGAGAATCAGAACCAACAATGGGCAGAAGGCACACAGAAACTCTGCAGCTCTTCCTGCAGTTCTAACCAGCACGCTCAAGTGCAAATGAAAGGGAGAACAGAAACAATTATCTGGATAACACCCTTTCAACGTAAGAATCACTATTTTAGAATAATTGTAATAGTACAGCTGAATTGGAAGAGACACAAAAGAGAAGTTCAGCTTTACTGAACTTCCTATTTCACACCTTTTAAAAACTGCATGGTGCAGTGCTTGTTCTGTTCCTAGACTGGAACCCTGGCAACAGTGTCAGGAGACACAAAAACGCAGACCAGAAAGCATTCCCCACTGCCCACTGGGCTCCTGTAATATAGCCAATAATTTGTTGTAGATAAACAGCCCACTGAATCCCTTCCCTAAACAAATGACAAACATGAAAACACGCTGACCTTAAGTATTAGAAGTAACCTATTATTTTATATTTATATATCAGCTCATAACTTGCTGATAAAAACTTTCCTGCTTTCCTTAACACAAAGCAGAAGAAACTTTGAAAAGTGTAACTACTTTAAAATCTGCTCTCATGTTCATTTTAATAAAATTATAACACAAAAATTAGAATCTAAAGTTTTCTTAGATCTAAAAACGATTATAATTAAATTACAAGCAACCATAAAACACAAAATGGATATATTCATTCCCAAAAAGCAGAGTAAATATACTGTAAAATAGATAACCTAAGTACATACGTTAATATTTTTGACTCTTTAAATTACATAACTCCATTGATGTTTTAATTAGAAGTTTATGCGTAGTATACATAACAATATAAATATTTTTAATTCCCAGATATACTGTGGTACTTTTTCCTAAGATAAAATGTCAACATAAAGGTAGGAGAGAACATTAAAGTAATATGAGCAATTTTTGAAGTAGATTTCTTTCTCCTTCCAAATGCCAGCATATGTATAATTATATGGCAAGAGCAGAATATCATTACTTCCACAGTTTTGTGTCATTTTTGTTGGAAAATAGCAATAAAAACACCTTGAGAAATAATAACAGCATTAAGCCCTTAGAGTGCCTAATAAGGTTTAACATTTTTAAAAATGCCATACAAATATTAATGTTATTAAATTAAACATGAATATTAATTAATTCACATAAAAAATTGGAGGTAGGTAAACACCATCATCGCCCTCTGACAAAGAAATAGGCAGTGTGGCCAAGGGTCTTTTATTCACTCCTATTGGTCAGGCTGGAATCATCCGCCTTCAATAGCATATTGTTTCTTAACTCCAGTAAGAATCAGAAGAGAGAAGACATACTTCAGATTCCAGCTGTCCCCAAACCTTCCATACAGTGTATCTGAAATGTTCTGGGGTGTGTTTACCCTCTGAATCTCACCCATCTGAATTAACTGCACACCTTTCTTTGAAGACAGCGCTCCAGCGCGCAGACATCTCGCACTCTTTAATTGAGCCCCTTTGGGGGAAAGTATCGTTTAAATATAACAATATATTCAGAACCCTAAAATAATTTGATCTATAATAAATTCTTAAGCAAGGGAGGAAGACCAGCCTGGGGACCCTGGGAGGGGAAGATTGCCAGGTACCAAGTCAGAGATTCACAAGGAAGTTGTAGAAGCTCCTTCCCTGGAGACTTTAAAAATAGAATAGACAGCCCTCCGCATACAGCGGTGTAGGAGGCCCATTATACTTTGTTATTAGAGAACTTCACTCCAGGTTTCCTTAGGCTTGATTAAAAAAAAAAAAAAAAAAAAAAAAGTGGGAGGAGGGGGCAGGGAAAGCCACCTGATGTGAGGAAAATTCAGTGTAAGAAATGCCTTTGACAGTGAACTCAGTCTGTTTCTTGTGAATGTGAATTCTCCGATTTGCACACTTGATTTTGAAGATAAAGTCTTAAGTGGACTTAGATTCTAATATCTGCTTGATTGCACTGCTTTATGTTTTTATCTACATTTTATATTACTATTTTATTCACTCCCTATTGTGCTCTTTTTAGAAATTCTCACATGCCAGATCAAGAAGAAATTAAAAGTTGTTTGAATATTTTATTTTTGTCATCCTTTAGCTCCATAATTCTCTGTATAAAATTTGAATACATGTGTATACAAACACCCATACCTATATATGATTTAATAATAACTTTGCAGAAAAATGTAACAATATTTTATGTATACATGTCTTTTCATTAATAAGGCATAGATTATATTAATCACAAATTCCTAGAACTTTCTTCTTTAGTCACGATCCAAGGCCCCAAGAACAAATCCATTTGAAACAAAAATCTTTTCTCATTAAAAAACAAAAAAAAGAAAAATTCTTCTGAATCCAGTATCTGCACTTATACAGAGTATCACAGTGACGTACTGCTTTTCATTACCGATGCTCAAGACTTGGACCACTGTTTTACCTTTGGGATTGACAGACAGTGTGTATTTGAGGTCTTCCAAAGACTACTGAGATTTCTTTTGCATTCTGTGTTTGGCTAAGCTTATTATTTTTTTCTTAATTGAATTAGGTCTGCAGTAGCATTTAAATAAGCTTCCCTTGAAAGTAAGCTGGATGCTTTGGACAGATAATGTTAAACAGCCAAAAAATTGAACTCATTTGAGTTTATCACAACTTCTGGAAAGTTCTATAAATGGTTCTAAAGGACATGGCAATTCCATTGCCTTCAGAAGTTTCTGTATATCATAGTTATTATTTTAATGCAGCTGTAGCATCATAGAATAATGTTTTGAAGATACTTTAAAACTCAGGAATCCAAATTTAAGTTAACATTTCCTGTGGGATAATCAATGAAAATAACTCAACTAATACGTCTATGGCTACACAGATACCATCTAGACAAGCCTAAACCTGCATATATGTACACTATGATAAGTATATTATAACATAATTTTAAACCTAGTCGTTCACAACATGTTTTTACCCTAATTCATCTATATTTTTAAGAAATGTTAATTAAGAACATAGGACATATTAATTGTATACATGATTAAGATTTTAGTAACATTTTAAGCTTTCCAAAGGATCACATTGGGCTGAAATATTAGTTTTAGTTTTCTAACTAGATATCAGCATTAGTTTTATATTGTTATAATAAATTTCTTAAAACAATGCATATTCATTGTCTTAGAGCTCTTGAGGTCAGAAGATTGACACAGTTTTTACTGGACTAAAAATCAAGATGTTGGTAGGGCTGTCATCCCTTTCTGAAGGTTCTGAGGAAGAATCTGTTTCTTTGCCTTTTTTTTCCAGTTTCTATAGACCACCACATTCCTTGGCTGTTGACATCTTCCTCTGTCTTCAAAGCCAGCAATGACATGATGAGTCTTTCTTAGATCTCAAATTGTTTTACTCTAGCCTATCTTCTGCCTCCCTCATCCATTGTTAAGAACCTTTGTTATTCCATTGAGGCTGTCTAGATAATAAGGTATAATCTCCCTATTTTAAGGTCAATTGATTATCAACCTTAATTTCAACCAGGATTTTAATTCTTCCTTGCAACACATTCACAGATTAGGATGTGACTTCTTTGGAAGGCAAACATCCTGTCTACCACACATCCCTCCAAACCTAAACTACAGATTTACCCAAATTTCCCCTTTTCTAACAAACCACAGGTAGCTTAAATATCACTGGGAAATATATACGAGACACAAGTTTGTGAATTTGTTGCAACGATGTTGCTAACCTTTTTTGATATTAGACTGATTAGTCATTATGAATTTGTACCAACTGGACAAATAGTTAACCTAGTTTACTATTTGGAAGTGCTGAAATGGCTGCATGAAAAAGATAGACAACCTGAACTTTTCACCAACAATTTATGGCTCTTGCATCACAATACACCAGCTCACACAGCACTGTCTGTGAGGGAGTTTTTAGCCAGGAAACAAGTAACTGCATTGGATCACCCTCCCTACTCACCTGTTGTGGCCCCCAATGACTTCTTTCTTTACCTGAAGATAAACAAAATATGATGACATTCAGGACATATTAAGGGTGATACAATGACAGCTCTGGTGACCATTCCAGAAAAAGAATTCCAATATTGCTTTGAAGGGTGGACTAGGGGCCCGCATTCGTTCATAGCTTCCTAAGGGGAGTACTTCGAAGGTGACCATAGTGATATTCAGCAATGAGGTATGTAGCACTTTTTCTAGGATGAGTTCGCAAACGTAATTGTCAGACCGTGTATTCTCAAATTGGGTAAATAACTCCCAATTTTCCAACCAATTAAACGCTGGTTATTTTTGTTTCATTGTATATATACTGGGGGTGCCAAAAACATGTATACACATGATTTGTATTCACATTTATTATTGTTATATGCTAAGTTTATCTTTTGTTATTGTTATATGATAAGTTTACAATTTTAATACAGTTTTTTTCTTTCTTAAAATGTGTATACATTTTTTTGGCACTCTCTGTATTGTGTGTGTGTAGGGGGGTGTATGTGTGTGTGTGTGTGATACATATTTTTTTTTTCCAAAATCCTTTATAAAAATGTATACACATTTTTGTTTGAGTTAGATCCTGTTTCATTTAGGTCTTGCTTGAGTTAGATCCTGCACCTTAATGAATGATAGAGAACTTAGGTCAATATTATCTTTATACCTGGGAAATAGGGGCCCCTGACCTGGGCCCTGGGCTTTTGAAAATCTTCTCCAGCCATGACCTTCCTGTGGGCAATAAGCCTATATGGCAAAATGCGCCCTCACTACTGAGTGTCCTCAACCACCTTCTAGACCACGTTCAGGGTACCTAGTACCCTGGAAGTCCCTCCTCATGTGGCCCAGAGCTCACATTTTGGATCCATTGACCTCATTTAAACCAAGGTGATTGTATCATTAATATGTACACCCCTAGGCTTAACAGATGCCAAAAGACTGGTTGTGTTTGAGGTGTAAATTGTGTTTGGGATGCAGGCTGGCAACTCCACACAAATGCCTGTAGGGCTTTATAATGCACAACAAGAAGCCAGGACAGAGGAGGAGACAGCGGTTACAGGCCACAGGCTCTTGGCCAGCCCTTGTTGGCATTACTTGTAGCACAAGCTTCGAGGGGTTCTAGAATTCAAACTCAAATTTTGTCTGCCAGTTGTTTTAACTTATATTTGTCAAGGTAAGAGGGTGGGACATATTTATTTGAGAGTCTGTTAGTTTGATTTATGACTTTTAAATATTTACAAATAGGGTGTGTAGACTTCCATTTGTGTACTCTTGCCTGGGGCCTTGAAAATATTAGCAGCCAGTCTGTCTTAGATATCTTGTTCTGACATTTTAATTCAAATTAAATTTGCACATCAATAAAACAATTTGTACATATCAAAAAAAAACAAACAGTTTTGAGACATATATTAGAATGTATCTAATTTCCCTCATTTTAATTCAAATTTATTCTCTGAGATTATCAAAATTTGCTAATTTCAGTGTTTAAGAGCCTGGGTAATTCTAGCTTCATTTTCTTATTACTACAAAAAGAAGCTATTATTATTCATGTATATATCTGTGCAAATAAGGGATATGAGTAAGTTTGTTTTACTGGGAAGCCAGGAGAAACCATGAGAATTCTGGGGCTCTGGAGGAACTGAGCATAAAAGTTCTTCATAGAGAAGTTAAGAGCAGAAGAGATAAATGAGGCCACTCTAGGTAATGATAACAAATTTTCATCATTGTTTCACCAGTAGAATTATGAAATAAAATCTGGAGAATCCAGGAAACTTTAAATTGGCATTCATATCCAGCTTTCCCTCTCCTGGGTACCTACCCGAAAAATCTGAAACCATTTATCTGTAAAGATATATGTGCTCCAATGTTCACTGCAGCTTTATTTACAGTGGCCAAGACATAGAAACAAAGTGTCCTTCGATAGATAATTGGGTGAAGAAGTTGTGGTATATATACACAATGGAACACTATTCTGCCGTAAGATGAAATAATACCATTTGCGACAACATGGATAGATCTTGAGATTATCATGCTAAGCAAAATAAGTCAGACACAAAAAGTTGAAAACTATATGGTTTCACTGATATGTGGTATATAAAAGTGAAAATGACAAAGAACAAGACAAATAAATGAAGAAACAAAAACTCATAGACACAGACAGTAGTTCAGTGGTTATCGTAGGATAAGGGAAGAGGGGGTTGGTAAATAAGAGTAAAGGGGATCAAACATATGGTGATGGAAAAAGAACTGACTCTGGGTGGTGAACACACAATGTGATATACAGGTGATGTAATACAGAATTGTACACCTGAAATCTATGGAACTTTACTTACAATTGTCATTCCAATAAACTTTAATTAAAAAAAAAAAAACAGGAATAAAACTAATTTGGCAAAAAGTATTTTCAGAAAAGCAAATTCAAAGTCATGTTACAAAATATTAATCTGAAAAGTCATAGAGGCTTTCTAGGAGATAATAACTAAGAGCAAATCTATCTAAACCTGGTCTTGTGGACTAACAATATCCCTGATGAATGTGCCTTAATCTCAAATTGAAAGTCAATATTGTTTTTAATATACTGCCTTAGTATAACTACATTTTTTAGATGTCTGTATTTTTGGAAAACACAATAATTTCAAGTTGTTTTCTTATATTCAAACTCTCTTTGGTTAGGAACTCTGAAAGAACAAACATCTCTAATTTCTTATCGATTATGACTTCTACTTGTTATGGATAACAATTATATAAATTTGACAAGGTTCATTCCTTTTAGCTTGAGCCATTAAAAAATCAATTAATCTTTGTTTTGTAGAACTATGCCTGTATACACTATTGGATTGTTCTCTCTTGTAATATCATTTATGTCTTCTACCAAAGAATGTTGGGAATATAATTACCTTCAAAAATTACTAAATCTTAGGAAGTATTTTACAAAATGTCATTCTTTACTTAATAAAGGTCTGGCCCAATATTTCATGAGTTTCCATTCATCTGACAGAGCTGTGGTGTTTGTAATTGTGTATATAAAGCCATCAGTCTTCTAGAACCATCTTTAGCTGAGCGAGCCCCAAAGCATGGTCCATTCTGCTCAGATCTGATCAGCATCTTTATAGCTTATCAGCCTTGGGGTTCAATTTTGTTTTGGATGCTTTTATAAATGAGCACAATCACTGGTGAATCTGTTCTTCCAGATTGCAAAGAGAAAAATCGAGAGAGGAACTTTAGTAGATTACTGTGTCATTGAGAATAAAGTACAAGCACAAATACACCTAAAGTAGTCTCACGGATGATTTTGTCGGGTGTACATTTTCAGTTTTATTTAAGTAAAATTAGATGATTGCCTTAGTTAATATTGTTTATAAAGTTATCCTCTAACCCTAGGCTAAGTGTATGATCAATGCGTTAGCTAATAAAATCAATTTGTTCCAAAGTATTTTTGTTTTCTTAAAAGGAAGGAAAGAAAATAGAAGAGTAGAAATAGATTAAAAAGTGCAAGAATTATTTCAGGACTTTCTTTTTCTGGACAGGTTTATGATGAATTTTTTACTTTTTAGTAGCTAGATTCAACAGTTTGGTTGTTCTCAGGATCCAAGACAGCTGCAGAAATAGCAGAAACCAAGAGGAAATGTTAATCATTTTAATCTCTTTGGTACTTAAAAAATTTCTCCAGAAAAGAGTCTATAATACTCACATCCCTGAGTGGCTTTTTAAATCAGTAGAACAATGTAATGTTCAGAGAAAAGTTTTATTTCTTACATATATTTAGGAAAATCTTTTGCTATATTCAATTAGATCAAATGAAATATAGTATCATTTAATATTTTAGTAGGAGAAATAAAATTTCAAAGGTCAGGATATCAAATATGCAAGAATATGTTTTTAACTTGTCAGAAAGCTATGAGCTTCTCAAAGAAATTCAAGTGCCTGGCCAAGAATAATTTTTCTGCTATGCTAGAAATTCAGAGGAGCATGGAAATGTCAAAATACCGTTCCATTCCTGGGAACCTACCTTTTAGTCATTATAAACTATTACTACATCCTAGCTCTTTGTCTCTACACTGAAGGAGCAAAGACTGACATGAATGAGCCTCAAAGAACTTGTAGTTTTCACTCTTCCTGTCTAATCATTCTGTGTGGAGCATTGTATCCTATAACATCTTTCTTAAAAACTTTTACAACACGGTTAAGGACTGAATGCTTTTGTCCTCCAAACTTCATATGTTGAAACCCAGCCCTCCAATGTGATGGTGTTAGGAGGCGGGAGGCAATTATTATGAGTTCATGAGACTGGAGCCCCCATGAATAGGACTTATAAGAGTCACAAGAGAGCTCGCTTTCTCTCTCTGCAATCTACCATGTGAGGATACAATGGGAAATCTGCTGCAGACTGGAAGAGGATTCTCACCAGAACCCAACCATGCTGGCACCCTGATCTTGAATTTACGCCTCAAGAATTGTGACAACAAAATGTCTGTTGTTTATAAGTCAACCCATTTAAGGTATTTTTGTGATAGCAACCCAAAAGGATAACAAACACAGAACTGAAAAGTGAGACACATTCCTGAGACTACTTTAGGTGCATTTGTGCTGATCATTTATTCACAATGACACAATAATCTACTAAAGTTCCTCTCTCGATTTTCAGTTCTCATCACAGCATCTTTTAGAATCGACCACATATCTAACCATTATGGCTATCTTTGCATTGACAATCACTTTGGTCTTCTTATAGTGAAGCCAAAAATACAAGATCAACCATTAACATTTCTGGTTGCCTGGGACTACAACTCATCATCTTTTTATATCAAACAGATATCACAAGAGAACGTGTTAGAACTTTTGAATGACTTAAGCCAATTTTTAAATTTTTTTTCTAAAAAAAACCAATACTACAGCTGTTTCTTTAAAACCATAATGTAGGTAGTCCCCACCTTATCTGCAGAGAATATATTCCAACATTCCCAGTGGATACCTGAAATCATGGATAGTCCTGAACCTAATGTATGCTGTTTTTTTTTTCCTATCCATACATACATATGATAAAGTTTATTTTATAAATTAGGCACCATAACTGATTAACAACAATAACTAATAATAAAATAGAATAAGTATAGCAATATACTGTAACAAAAGTTATGTAAATGCCATCTCTCTCTCAAAATATCTTGTACTGCGCTTACCTTTCTTCTTGTGATGATGTGAGGTGATAAAATGCCTGCATGACTAGATGAAGTAAGGTGGATGAGAGATCATTATGTAAAATAAAGATTATTGAACACAAGCACTGAGATACCACAGCAGTCAATCTGGTATCTCAAAAGGCTACTAAGTAATGAACGGGGAGGGAGTGTACACAGCATGGAGACACTGGATAAAGGGTGATTCATGTCTCAGGCGGGATGGAGTGGGACAGTGTGAGATTTTATCATGCTACTCACAACAACACACAATTTAAAACTTATGAATTATTTATTTCTGGAATTTTCCATTTAATATTGTTGGACTGCAATTGGCTATGGACAACTACAATTCTGGAAAGTGAAACTATGGATAAGGGAGAGCTACTGTACTATACTCCCAAAATTACCCTGGGGTTCTTTCCTCCTCCTTTGTTTATTTCAATTTCATGAAACTAAGTATGATTAAATGTAATTAATATGAAAAACATTGAGTTCGGAAGTGGCTGCCATGTTGGCCAGGCTACATTGTACTCAGAATTTTGTGGAAAATTGACTTTTAGCAAAACTAGACATATCTTAGGATAGCCAGGAGGAGAAAAAGTAAAGAAAGGGGGAAAAAATAGGACATCTAAGAGAATCAGATTTATGCATAAGTCTGATGGAGTTAAGGTCTTCATTGCCAAAATTTGATTTGGTTACATAAAGACATACACTTGAAAAAAAAAGTACTTATGAAATGGGTAGTTCAGTTCTGATCATGAGCAGTGCTGGAGAAACAATGATGATGCCATGTTTGAAAGACTTATCGAGAAAAATAAGTTAGACAGTAATACATAGAAAATTCTGTGAAAACTGGAAATGGAACCATGAGTATAAATGTTGCTAAGAATTTTTTAATGGAGTTGATACTAGACTTTGATGTTTCACCTTTTGGGAAGGTCTAATGTCAAAAATTTTTTTCTCCCATAAATGAAGATCTATGTAGAAGACATATAAGTAGCTCTCATTCACTGTGCTTGTCAGATTTGGAAAACAGGTACAACTTCAACCAACAAGGTGACATTACTTGAGGTACGAGGTGCAGCAAGGCTGTTTTTAGTTTTTAAATTTTTTAATTAAAAAAATAAAACAAACATTTATTTAGTAATACTATGGACCAGGAACTGTCTGTTAATTTCATTTTATAGAACTGTTTTGCAAGATAAATATATATTTTTAATTTTATTTTAACGTGCTAATAAGAATACTTAACATGAGATATGACGTCTTACAAAATTTTAAGTATACAGCATCGTATTGTTAACTATAGTTGCAGTATTGTACAGCAGATCTCAAAAACATTTATCTTGCTTGACTGAAACGTTATTCTGATTGAATAGCAAATCCCCATTTCCCCCTCTGCCTCAACCCTTGGAAACCACCATTCTACTCTTTGATATTATGTATTTGACTATTTTAGATACCTCATTTAAGTGAAATTATGCAGTTTTTATCTTTCTGTGACTGGTTTATTTCACCCAGCAAAATGGCCTCAAGATTCATCCATGTTATCAGATATGCATTACGGAATTCCCTCCTTTTCTAAGGCTGGAGAGGCTGTAAAGAAGCATCATACTACTTATGAAAGAATAAAGAGAGAGAAAGACAGAGACAACAATGACACAATTAATCGTCCATTCAAAACAGGTCTACAAACCAAAATATCAAAACACATGATGGAGAATTTTAATACTAAGGAAGTCAATGATTTAATCAATGTAATCAAAACATTAATTCACAGGAAAAAACTAATATTCATAGTATAACAAAGATTTCAATATATTTAGGACATTTAAAGAGATGAATGAAGGATTAATATCCACTTAAAAAAATGATAGATTTTTTTTAAAAAAATATAGGAAGAAGCATGTTTTGAAAATGAAAAATAAAGACATTTCAGAGGAGATTTTCAAATTGGAGAATTCAAATGGCAAAGTATATTATAGACTGGATACAGTGAAGAAAAAGGATTTATGAGTTGAGCAATGATACTGAACGATTTTCCTGGAGTATGGCACAAAGAGATAGAAATAGTAAATTTTGAAGAAATAGTAGGTGATAATTTTCCAGGATAAAAGAAAGACATTAGTCTTGGGTTCTGAAGTACAGAGTGTCAAGGAAGATAAACAAAAATAAATCTATTCCGAGATATATTGTAGTGAAACTATGGAAAAATAAGAGAAAAAGCAAAATCTTAAATGCTATGAAAGAAAAAATAAACTACAAAGAATTGACAATTTGGCTTCTTGTCAGCATTATAACAGATGCCAGAAAAACAATAGAATAGCATCTTTAAATGCTGATAGAAATCAGCATAAGTTTTATATATAAATCTTATTCAAGAATGAGCCCCAAATAAGTCATTTTAGACATATAAAAAGAGAGCTACCAACCATAGATCTTCATTACTAATATATACTCCAGAGGAAGAAATGGATGTAAGAAATAAAGTTGGGCACAAATCTTGATACAATCAGCTAGTAAGTATGATTAGTAATATACTGTAATACAAAATCATGGTATTTGCCTATACTTTTTAATATTAGGAAAAGCTCTAAATAGCAGTACAAATGGGGGGAGGTTGTTTAATGTATAGACAAAATAAGCTAAGGTTCTTTTTCGTGTTTCAGAGGTGCTAAGAACTATTGAATAATTTTTGAATTTGTTAAAAGATTTTATAATTAAGTATATGTGTTAGAATTAAGGATAAGCAATAAACATAAACAATAAACAAAATAAAAGTAAAAATCAATACAGATCTGCTCATAGCTTTAAACTGTTATAGGATGAGGAAAAAAGGAACTGTAGAAAACTTTATCACATCAATATAAGTCATAAAAAGGAGGGGAAAAGGCAAAGAAAATATGAAATGATAGAAATCCAAATACATCAGTAATCAGGATTAATGTGAACAAAGATGTTCACATTATCAGTTCACATATGTTCACATAATATCAGATGACCAGATTGTCTAAATAATTAAAACCCTACTCAAAACTAAAAATGAAGGAATAGAAAAGGACTTACAGAGAAAACATAATTAATTCTAATTAACTAAATCTACTTATTAATTCTAATAGCTTTTGTAACTATAAAATCACTTAAATGTAACTTAAGGTTAAGAAAATATTAATGCAAAATAAGTAATACTACATACTGTATGCATTTAACAACATAACTTTGAAAAGTGTACAGCAGAAACTGACAGAATTATAAGAGGAAAAATATGACAATAACAAAATTATAGTAGAATATTTTAATACATTCCTCTCAGGAGCAGAGAAAAATATTAAGAATATAAAGGATTTATGAATAAAATTATGAATATTGATAAATTAATGTCTGTGATAAAAATATGTGTATATAATTTATGTTTAAGTAAATTCTGAACTAACCATGAAAAATATACATTATTATCAAGGCCACACAGAGTATTTACAAAACATGTGACCCATACAGTAGGTCATAAATTCAGACTTTTTTTAAATCACAAAGATCATATTCTCAAAGAAACATAAAATAGAATTCAGCAATGAAAAAACAAAGTTCCCCATATATTTGGAAATTTAAACAGATGTTTAAATAACTCATTGAAAAAGAAAATAGTGGAAATTATAAAACATTTCAAACTTGAAATAAATAAAACCAAATAATGAAAGTGGTAATTGAAAAACTGCAGAATGTAGCTAAAGTAATACCTAGTAGTAAATACGTAACTTCAAAAAAACTATTTATTTAAGACAAAAAATAAATAAAAATAAAGACTGAAGGAAAAGAGTAATTAAAATTTCAATTTAAATGTTAAAAACATCCAGCAAATAAGGTGATAGTTTCCCTAACTAAAAAGGTGGCAGTTGCCATGCCAGCCAAGAAAGTAGTTGTCACCCCTGGCAAAAAGGCAACGGTGGCGACACCTGGCGAGATGGGAGCCACAGCCAGCAAACATTGATAGCAACCACCGCTAAGAAGGGAGCAGCCACCCCAGCCGAGGGAACTGAGAATGGCAAGAATGGCAGAAGGAAGACAGGGGCTAGGGAGGTGGCGACAGTGAGGAGGCGGATGGAGATGAAGATGAGGAAGAATTTGAGCCAGCGTTGATGAAAGTAGCCGCTGCTGCTGCTCCTGCCTACGGAGAAGATGAGGAGGAGAAAGGTGACCACGAGGAAGATGATGAGAAGGATCAGGACGATGAAGAAGAATCTATGGCGATTACAGCAGCCAAAGGCAAGAAAGCTCCTGCAAAAGCTAAGCTGTTCCTGTGAAGTTCAAGAGCACCGCTGAGGACAAAGATGAAGAGGATGATGACGAAGACGATGAGGATGGTGATGAAGACGATGAGGAAGGTGATGAAGACGATGATGAGGAAGATAAAGAGGAGGAAGAGCCTGTCAAAGATGCACCTGGGAAATGAAAGAAGGAAATGGCCAAAAAGAACGCAGCTCCTGAAGCCAAGAAACAGAAAGTAGAAGCCACAGAAACAATGACATCTCTCATCTCTTTGTTGGAAACCTGAACTATAACAAATCTGCTCCTGAATTGAAAACTGGTATCAGTGACACTTTTGCTAAAAATGACCTTGCTGTTGTGGGTGTCAGAATTGGTGTGTCTAAGAAGTTTGGCTCTGTGGGTTTTGAATTTGCTGAAGACCTACCGAAACCCTTGGAATTCACTGGTATAAAAGTCTTTGGCAATGAAATTAAACTAGAAAAACCAAAGGGAAAAGACAACAAAAAAGATCGAGATGCAAGAACACTTTCGGCTAAAATTGTACCTTATAAAGTTACTCAAGGGAATTAAAAGAAGTGCCTTTTAAAGATGCTATGGAGATCAGATTAATCAGCAAGAATGGAAAGAGTAAAAGGATTGCTTATATTGAATTTAAGGCAAGCTGATGCAGAAAAAAACATTGAAAGAAAGAAAGCAGAGATAGATTGGCGGATCATTTTCCTGCACTATACCGGAGAGAAAGGTCAAAGTCAAGGTTATAGATGTGGAAAGAATAGCACGTGGAGTGGTGAATCAAAAACTCTGGTTTTAAGCAACCCCTCCTGCAGTGCAGAAGACACTCTTCAGTAAGTATTTGAGACGGCAACTTTGATCAAAGTGCCCTAGAACCAAACTGGCAAATCTAAAGGGTATGCATTTATAGAACTTGTTTCATTTGAAGATGCTAAAGCTTTAAATTACCATAATAAAAGAGAAATTGAGGGCAGAGCAATCAGGCTGCAGCTGCAAGACCTAGAGGATCACCCAGTGCAAGAAGCCAGCCATCCAGAACTGTTTGTCAGAGGTCTGTCTGACGAGACTACAGACGTGACCTTACAGGAGTCATTTGATGGCTCTGTCCTGGCAAGGATAGTCACCGACCGGGTGACTGGACCTTCCCAAGGGTTTGGTTCTGTAGACTGCAGCAGAGGGGAAGATGCCAGAGCCGCCACGGAGGCCATGGAAGACGGTGAAATGGGTGGAAACAGTTACTTCGGACTGAGCCAAGCCTAAGGGTGAGGGTGGTGTCAGGGTTCGTGGTGGAGGCAGAGGTGAATTTGGAGCCAAGGCAGTGGCAGGGAAGACTGAGGTGGCTTTGGTGGCAGAGGCCAGGGGGACTTTGGAAGGATGAGGAGACTTCCCAGGAGGCAGAGGAGGAGGAGACCACAAGCCACAAGGAAAGAAGATGAAATTGGAATAGTTTCTTCTATCCCTGTCTTTCCCCCTTCCATTGGAGAGAAAGGACTCGGGGTTTTTACTCTGTTACCTGATCAATGACAGAGCCTTTGTAATGATGAGCAGGGAAACGAAGGAGGAGGGACACATGCTAGAGTGAAGCTGATGAATTTATTTAGCAGTATCTAATCAATTTATTTAGCAATATGCGATAGCAAAAGACAAAGGCAATTAATAGAATGTGCTAATGACAGAAAGTAAAGGTGGTTAAGACTAAACTACATTGATAACAATGTCACTTCAAAGGAGTACATATACATATAAGTTTAAGAGATCCCAATATATGTTTACTATTGATCAAAAATCACTTGGCTAAATAAACAAATAACAGGAGCCAGCCCGGTGGCTCAGGCGGTTAGAGCTCCGTGCTCCTAACTCCGAAGGCTGCCGGTTCAATTCCCACATGGGCCAGTGGGCTCTCAACCACAAGGTTGCCAGTCCAATTCCTCGAGTCCCTCAAGGGATGGTGGGCAGTGCCCCCTTCGACTAAGATTGAACACGGCACCTTGAGCTGAGCTGCCTCCCGGATGGCTCAGTTGGTTGGAGCACGTCCTCTCAACCACAAGGTTGCCGGTTCGACTCCCACAAGGGGTGGTGGGCTGTAGCCCCCTGCAACTAACAACAGCAACTGGACCTGGAGCTGAGCTGCCCCCTCCACAACTAAGACTGAGAGGACAACAACTTGAAGCTGAACGGCACCCTCCACAACTAAGACTGAAAGGGCAACAACTTGACTTGTAAAAAAGTCCTGGAAGTACACTGTTCCCCAATAAAGTCCTGTTCCTCTTCCCCAATAAAATCTTTAAAAAAATACACAAATAACATTAGTAAGAAGTATCCGAAAGCAGTAATAAGCTCTATAGGATAGTAACTATTACAGTAGATGTCAAAAGCTCACCCAACTGGGGGAGAACAGCACTGGAAGAGTCATAAATCAAAACCCTTGTCAGATCTGCAGCTGAGAGAAACTCAGGCGTCTCCCACACCACTGCTTACAAGTTCCCAAGAATGCTGTCGTTGTTGGCAATGTTGTTGTTGTTGTTGTTGTTGTTGTTGTTGTTAGAAGTCAAGGAATCTTCTGATGCTATACGCTGCAAGCTGCATATAAGTTTTCAAGGTGTTAACAATCTGAAGAATGTTGTTGCTGTTGTCATCGTCATTGTTGTTGTTAGAAGTTAGGACATCTTCTGACGTTGTAAGCTGCAAGCTGCACACAGGTTTTCTAGATGCTAACAAGTTCTCAAGAAGGCTAACGGTGGGGAACCACACTGGAGAGGTCTGAACTAGCCAGCCCTCACCAGGTTCGCGGCTGGAAGTCAGGACATCCCCTGGTGTAAACTGAATGTTGCTGGAGGGCTTCAAAATGTTAGAATGATGAGAAATCACCAATGACAAATGACCAAATGATGAAATAATAATCATTATACTGTCAACTGAGGCCTGTCTTACATATTTTTCTCAGATGTACCGTAGAGCCAAGTTTCTTGTTCCTGCCTCCCCCTCTGGGAATGGCCAGTTCCAGGAGGGTCGGCAGTTACTGATATGAATGTTGTCCATCTGGCCAAAGGGCCAATTCATCTGGACAAGCAACATTTACCGTTCTTGCTTGGGACCATCAGCCCAAGGTCTTGCAAAGCCTGGCAACGTGCCTGTACCGTTGTCCTGATATAACTTAGCTATTTCTTTACTTCATCTGCTGATGTGGGCAAAACATAACAAAGCGGGAATTTTCTCAACCCCTGATCAAGAATTTCTTCAACCCTAAGCTAACTATCACCTCACAACACGGACAGAACAACAAACACCATCTCATATCTCCTCTACTTGGGAGAATGAGACCAAACAGAAAACCTCATCTCATGTCTCCCCTGTTTGGAAGAATGAGACCAAAGTGGGACTGAAAAGCAACCTCATTCCGTATCTCCCTGCTCGTGAGAATGAGACCCAGAAAACAACATCATCTAATATCTCCCCTGCTCGGGAGAATAAGACCAAAGGGGGACTTTACTCAACCTCTGATCACAGCACAGAAATCACCTCACATACAGGAACAGATCAAAGCTAATAGACAAAAGCTCACAACAACCAATGAAGGGAAATTTTCTTCAACATCTTCCCTATAGCCTTCTAAGGACATTCCAAGAGAGTATACAGACCTGTTGTCTCCTTGGAAATTCATACAGATAATATTTCAAGGGAGATACTCTTTTGGTTTTGACTGGATGATCCAATAAACTTTTTAAAGAGATGAGTGATAGAGCTAACCCTTATCTGCAAGTTTTGAATTTGTATGGTTTCTTGCCATGTACAAAACCATTTATTTCCTACTAATAGTTTTTTGTTTGTTTGTTTGTTGGTTGGTTTTTTTGGCCTTGTGTGGTTGTAAAGGGAAGCAGAATGTTTTATCATTATTTTGCTCCAGCAGTTTTGGGACAAATTAAAAGTCTAAACTCTGAGGGGGGAAAAAGATAAAAACAGAAAAATAAGGTAGAAGGAAAAAACTTAGAAACAAAATGATAGTACTGTGTAACAGTTAAAATGAATGTAACAGAAAACCAGTAAGCAAGAAATCATCCAGAAAACCATTAGCCACCTAATACAAACTTGATACCAAAGCAGACAAGAATAGACAAGAGAAGAAAGTTATAGATCATTCTCATGCATAAATGGAAAGGCAAAAATTCAAAACAAAATGTTAGCCAATAAACTTTGGCAGCACACAATATATGCTACACACATCTACATATGTGTATAGTATGGTAGGATGAAAATTGGTTTTGAAATCAGAGAGCTAAATCTGAGTCCTGCGCTATCTATTTATTAGGTGAGTCCCCTGGTATTTAGTGTTTACGGTGTTTATGTTAATGTGATTTCAGTAGAAAGCCCTGACATAGCTACAACCCAGATGGTTCTTAATTTACTCAAAATGGTGGATATTGAAATTTTATTGAACTATTTTAGTTGAGAAAACTTGACCTTTGAAGCTATTTATTTGCCTTTAAAAAGGTGAATGCTGTAATATTTTTTATTGACTAAAGGTAAATATTAACTAACATGCTTTTTAAAGTATAAAGACATCCCAAGGTTGGCAACTAACTGCTGTTTTTGTTTTGTTTTAACAGCTAAAAACAGGGTTTTCTTGGGGTTCTTGTTGTTTTTTTTCTGTGTAAGTTAAACAGGAGAACAATTTTCATGTCTTGTGAACTCTCATGTTCTTCCTGGTGAAGGGCCGCAACTAAGCATAGTGAAAAAGCCCCTAAACTCTACCCACTGCATCCATTCAATGTTACTTCACTCAGGGACGTGCAGTGTCTGCTCTGACATGGCTGAATTCCATGGAAGTCCTGGTCCCGTAACACATGAAGGCAAGTGGGACAGGGCCATGGTCAGTACCATGCAGCCCCCAAACGCAGCCATCTCCCTTATCTCCTCATCGAAATCAAGGCCACCATCCAGGACAAGACCTTAGAGATTGTAATCAACCATCTTGGGAATATGGAAGTCACAAATTTAGTGACTTTGGTGCCAGAGAAAATGAATATTAATCGACATGTCAATAAAACCAGGTGGATGGCCAGCCAGCTGCCAAAAGTAGGTATGTTGGCATGTGGCTGCATCCAACCCTTGCAATAGCATCCTTCCACCTGCAGGTGGGAAGTCTGCTTCTTCAATTAGCAAAACAACTGTGCTGTAGCTTGCTTTCCTAAGTAAAAGTATACAGTGTAATCTGCTCTGTTAAAACATTGCCACCTTAGAGTACCTCTGGACTCTGAAGAGAGCTGCAATTGTTTCCTAAGTAATCTGAGAGTTACAGCCTGGAATTTCCCCTGATCTCTTCCTCTATATCATTTTCCTTCCACCAAAGATGACCTTGCACTTTACTTAGTTATTTGTATGAGGCTACCAGACCATTTCTCAGACACCTGAGGATACGTGGAGGGGAAGTGGGAGTTTTTTCTTCAGACGAACAGCATCCCACTCTGAGACTGGCTAAACTCACACTTCTTCTTGGAACAATAGTAGTAACTAATAATGTGGACCTGATTGTTGTGTCTAATGGCAAAACCAGTTTTGTCACCGTTATCACATAATGTGTTTAGGGATCGACATGATTCTATAATAGATCGTAAATAGGGAGTCAAGTAAAATAAAAGTTCTGTGGTTTACTCAGCCTCACATAAGAAAAAATAATCATATTCTACTCTACACCTTTTTGCTTTATCTTTAATAGCTTTTTAAAACTTTCCCCATGGAATGACCAATTGAATTAAATGCAAACATTAGGAAACAATGTAGTGAATATGTTAATACAGACTATGCAATATTCTAAGAGAAAGGAAGTTTTCATTTCCCAGGATTTTCTTATCTGTTGGTAGAGGTGGTGATGGTTTAAATATTTTTAGTAGCTTAGAGAGAAGAGAGAAATAAAAGAAATAGCATTGTTGAGTTTCTTGAATAAAATTAATATTATCAATGTATTATGAGAGAAAATTTTCTCAATTGTTTTTATAATATGTATATATGTACATATTACATGTTATATACATATTATATATACATATTACGTATGTATATATACATATATTATATACATATTATATTATAAATATTATAAATATGTATACATATTATAAAATATGCAAATATATATATATATACATATATATATACATATATATATATATATATATATATATATATTCCAGAGGAGTTACCTACTTTATGCTCAACTTTAAAAATGTTTAATTTTTATCTTTCCCAAAGAAATATCTTATAATCAGGTAAATGCCAGATTGGGAAGGAAAAATTACAACTGCCTATCTGACCAGATAAGGAGAATTTTATTCCACTTTTATTGTCCCCGGGAAAGAAGTTTCTTTGTAAAATTTATTCAGCTTTCAATCACCAATGACACTTCCTTAGATCTAGTAGGGAAATATTTAAAGACCGAGCTTCAGAAACTAAGGAGCTCAAAGGAGTTGAGCTGCCCCACCCTGAGACCTTTCCTTGATGTAATCCATCCATGGTTTCAGAAGGAGGGCTGTAGCAAGCATATATCAGAGCAGAATGTACCGGTGTGTGTGAGGGTATGTGTGTGCGTGCGTGTGTGTGTGTGTGTGTGTGTGTGTGTGTAAGTAAAGATGAAAAGGTCCACTTTAATTACTCTACTGTAGTAAGTAAAAGAAAGCTTCAAAGAAATATTGAAGGATGCTGGCAGACAGCCAAAAATATTTAACTGTTAGCGGGGCAAGTGGAGTCTTGCTGCCTTGTTCTTAATAATGATTGAAAGAACTCTGCTCTCTTCTCAATCACAGAAACCCCTACCCATTTGCATACCATTTCTCTCCATACGAGAACACCACGCAACCGTCACCCATGCCCAGGCCCTATCCTGATGGAGGGGAATTAAGGAAATGCAACTTGAACTAAGGGTTTCCCTTTTAATTGGTCACGGTCACGCTATTCAACTAGGAAGGAATCTGTAATCCATTAGACATTTTCCTTATGCATTAATAGTCAGAAAATTAATTATATTTTGTAGCCATTCTTATTATTGTTCTTTTTTCTGTTTGGTAAATGTTCTCAAAGGGCTGTGCCTGGAGAGCACCATATAGAGTCAATTAGACTGTCAAAAAAAATAAATAACTCTAGAGGAGTTTACAGATTTGCCATCCTATTCTTGGAGTGAGAGGAGGGTCACCACAGAAAAGGAGACAAAGCAGTTGGGATCCACAGTACCATGCAGGAGTTCACATCAGACTGGCCAGTTCAAAAAAACAAAGTACAAATAACCAACCATGTGATTTTGGAACATTTCGAATTGATCAAGATGCATTATCCGTTGTAATCTCATCCTGCCCTTGAATTGCATTTCTACCTGGAAGAAAAGTTGAATCAAACTTCCTATCTAAAATCACATGGGTGCTCTTGGAACATCTGAGAATTTAAGTCTTTCAGTAGAAATATCCACACAGTGACCCTGGTTCACTTCACAATAATTTAAAGAGAACCAATAGACCATATTAAGGTGCAGGAATTTAAGAAAAAAAAAATGAATCTCTGCTCCTGGCATTTTAAGTTGTCCCAAAATATATAATATTTTACGATGTGGCATTATCAGAGCTTGCATAAATTATAAAATTTTAGGGCTGGAGGCAGCATTAAGTAGAATTTAATTAAAATTCTTCAATTTCCAGATTAGGAAACTAGGCCCAAGGAGATTAAGTGGCAATCCAAGTGACAGCTAACTAGTGACAGAGAGGGGATTGGGCCACAATCAAATTTTCTTTATAAAATATTGGTAACAAAAAATCAAGCAAAATGCTTTTACTTACAGAATGCATTTACTTATATTCTATTTTCCAAATTTGACAGAAATGTAACATGCTCTATATTGCTGAAATTCAACAGTGTATTACCTATATTCATTTTCTATATTTATGTGTTTATATGTGTACTTCACGTACTTTTTTATTTTAACAATAAATGGCATATTTATGCAGGTGGCTCTAAGGCTCAGTCACAGAATAAGACAGAAGAATATTTTAGAGGCAAGATTTTTCCTTGCAATATAATTCAAGGTGTTAAGTAGTTTAATGCTCTGGGGTTCATTCTATGTCTCCTTTTAAATTATGCTTTAGCACTATTGCAACACAATCAATAACCATCCTTCCATTTCAAATATGGGAATATGTTTTCTAGAAACTATCAGGTGATCACAATAGAGGCATTATCTTATGGTCACCCGACTGTATTACAGTGACATAAAAATTAATGGCAGAGAAGCAACTAAAAAACACTTTTATATACTTTGTAGCTTTAATAGGTATAGTAATTTATGGTTTTCAAAGCATTTTCAGTTTTGTAGCAACTGATTCCAAGTAATAGCATTGGCACTTGCATTCTGGACTTTAGTCTTTTAGTGGAATTTTTAAATTTTTATTGATAGAAATGTGAAGATGATCGATTTATGGGACAACTGTTATTTTCTTCATGTAATTTTCAAACATACACAGTGGGCATGCATGTCTTGTTTTGGGTTATCCAGCTATTCTTCCATCTGACAACAGTGCCTTGGTTTTCCTCTCTGAGTTCATGTGATTCTGGACATCTAACCCCCTGCTGCCAAACACCGTCCCTATACTCTCATTTGTCCACCTGCAGCTACGTGGAATTATGACCCAGACCTAACCAATAGATTCCCTCCCCTTGTCAATAGTGATTGGTTTGGAGATAGGCACAGAATGAAGTCATTCAATAAGAGTAAACCCTAGGACTTTCACTGGAACTATAATGAAAGCAGTTTTCTTTTTCTGTCAGGAATTGCTAAGCTGAGAGGACATGGGTAAATAGTAGCCATTTTGAAATTTTATAAGGAGATCTTGTCTGAAAAAAATGAAACCACACAGCACAATGGGGAGGGAGAGCTAATGATGCTTTTAATATTACCCACATCTTTGGATCCAGTCATGCCTGAATACAGACTATTCTTGGCGTTTCAGTATGTGCCAGCAAGTCCCCCCACCCTTACCCCACTCCCACCCTGCTTTTACTTGTTTTTACTTAAATCAGTGTAAGTTGGGTTTTATTCCCTTGCAGCTAAAAGCCTTTTAACTAATACCGAACAGCAGAAGCTTAAACTAGAAAGTGGCAGGAATCTGACTTTGTCCGTTGAACTAATTTTACCCATTTAAGTAGAGGCAGCAAACATTGAAGTTTTAAGCAATTGAGCCTTCAAAATTTGAACTCTTAAAGTTTCCTCAATTTAAATCTCACCTTTTCTCACAGCCTTCTGAGGTTTCATTCTCTGGGATGGCATTCTGGTTCTTGAGAACGCCAGAAAAATCCTTAAAATATATACAAACTACAAAAACCAAGCAATATTTTTTTTTATTTCTCTTCTTCCTGTTAGCAGATTGGTTAGCCCAAACAGAAGCATGAGAGGATAGGCATAGTCCTGTGGGATCCATGAAGCTGGTAACAAAAGCCTAAGAGACGTAAGTATTTTACTCAACCAGGAGGATTAGGGAGCTTTGCTAGAGTACTGACGTCAGAAAACATGAGTCTTTTGGAGATTTTTTTAGGGTTTTTAAAAAAGTAAGAATAAAAAGGTAAAAAGTCACGTGTATCTATAAATTCATGATTTTAACAAGCTTATAATAATATTTTAACATATCTGATGTACAAAAAAATCATTTATTTTAATACTATTCACACATTGTGCTAAGTTTCCTCCACATCTTCTCAAGTGCCAGGTAACAAGAAATGTTTAGGTATATAAAAGATATTGTTTTCCTTACATCCTCCTCATCACCATTTGCAGAAGTAAATTTAATAGAGTCACTGTCTGGGATCTCATATCATAATGTGATTTAATATTACTATGTGTACAAGACTCGGTAGGAAAATTGGTACACAGATGTAAACTTACCAGATATGACTCAGATATTCTGCCATATGTTTTAATATTTTGAATGTCTCTAAGAACATAAATCTGAGCTAATCCTAAAGTTAATTTTGTAAAAGGCCATAAAATGCAAGCGATAAAAGGTGTCACCTTGCTTTAAATAATTTTAATAATATAGTTAAAAGGTACTATTTAATCACATTAAAATGTAACAGTATCTTATATAGCTCCTTCTAGTTTAGAAATGATCTCAGCCCCTCCGCCACAAACAATTCTACAAAATAGGTGACAGAGATGGTACCCCTTCTCTCCTGAGTAAGAAAAAAAGGTTCAAATCAAGCAGCTGATAAATGTCAGACTTGGGTATTTTGCGTGAATAGATCTACCCAACTTAATCATAAGACCCAGCAAATGCATGGGTCTATATGGTATACATATATTTCTATGAAACCAATTAAGCTGTGTATAATACAGACATAATTTGTAATGAATAACCAAAACTTCTTCACCAGGACCAGGTAAAATCTGGTAACGACTTGCTAGACACAAGGTCTCAGTTATTCTCAATCTTCATGCACATCTACCTTGTTCCTAACTGATTTCTTCTTTGGCATTAATAAAATTTTCATAAACATACTGGCTGTAAAATTGTCCTTATGCTTTCTAAGCAGCCAGTGAACTCAGGGTTTTATCTTCACCTTAGTTTTCCTGAAATCTGTGGCCTCATTAACCACGCTTAATCTGTCTTCAGTCATCAGATCACTTTACTCTCTTCTCTGTGTCCTGGGTCATGGTGATCCTTCTAGTACAAACTTCACTTCTAAGCCAACGATTCCTTCAGTGTCTTTAAGTACCCTGGGAAAGGCCATCTATTCTTGTTCCTTGGTTTTTGCATAGGTAGAATCAGCTATAGTAAACCTCTTATGTTCCTTTGCTAAATGTAATGAGATAGAAAAAATATTTGAGAGATTAATCATTTTTTTTTCTCATAATAGTCTACTAGTCTAACCCACCCTTACTCCTACTACTCAAGAATTTGGCATTAAGTGTGTGTTCCTCACTGTATATCCTGTCTCTGGTCTATTTTAAAAAAGGTCCTCAAACAATACTGAGGAATCCAGGAAGAAAACATTATAAATTACAGCAGGGGATTTGAGTAAGATTCCACTCTAATCCCATATTCACGTAAGATTGGGTTATATTTCTCTAGAAATAAGAGATAAAAGGGAAATATTTCACAGGAGAATTGTGAGAGAAGGTATTTTGATGTGTCTCAGAAAGAATTCCAGCACCTTTTTTCTAGGAAGAACCCTGAAACTGACAAAACCCAGACAGGGAATAGCCTAACAAATTGAGAGTAATGAGGTCTGATCAGCCTCTTAAAGATTTCTGTGACCCAGCATGAAAGGAAACAGCAGAATAAGCCTCTGACCCTACATATGGCATAAACTTAAGAGAAAGCCCAAGACCCACTGAGATAGAATGGCCAGGCAAAGGATTGTCTCATCAGTGACCTCCCTAAATTAATGCCCAAGAGGAATTGACTGTGTCAATTCCACACAGTCATACAACTATTGAAGATCTTCAGAATCAGATACAACTCCAGGGAAACCCCAAATTAACCACGATTATGTCTGCTGCCCTGTTGAAACTGGTCCTCAAAATGAAATCAAACTGATTTGTAAAATAGCAAGAAAATTATATACCTCACACACCTGAGCTGATGATTAAGATTTGTACTCACTAGACAGATATAGATTCTGTAGGAAGCCAATATGACTATGCTTAATATGATGAATTTCAATCAAATATTGCTAAGGCAACAGAAAACACCCTTTCATACTTTTATATTCATCTGTTATTTTTGCCCCTCTATATGGGACAAAATTATATGTACACATTTATGTATACATTTAGGATTATATGTACACATTTTTATGCATGACCTTAATTCATTCACTCAACAAATATTCATTAAGGACTTTTCTTATTTATAAGGTGCTATACTAGACACTGAGAAATATGAAGAAATACACAACATATAGTCTCTCCTCTCAAGTGATTTATAATCTAAGTGGGGACAGGGACACAAATTAAACTGTTAATGTAGTATATTTGCATGTGCCAAATAAGTCATATGAATAATAAAAGTTTTATGAGTTTAGATAAGTGAGATATCAATGGGCAGTAATTGCCAAAGAAAATGTCATAGAATGATGTTTGTTCCAAACAGTGGATGAAGACATATTGTTGGCCATAGAATTATTTTAGGAAGTTATTACCAAGATTTAAACTAGATAGGATAGAGTAGGGTAGAATACTATAGAGTAAGGCAGGAAGGATAGAATAGCGAAAGGAAAGATTGTGTCAATATCACTGGAAGGGACTTCTGGAATTATTCTAATTAAAATATTTTTATTTGACATCTGAAGGCTAATTCCCATTAGAAATCTTTAATCAACTGAACTATATCACTCCTCTTAAATCACTTTTTAGAAACAAATTCATAGCTTTGATATATGTTTTAGTGCCCTTTGAGATAATCTCTTTCTTCTCTACCCAGGAATTCTGATAAAAACAAATTCTCTCTCTCTCTCTCTCTCTCTCTCTCTCTCTCTCTCTCTCTCTCTCTCTCTCTCTCTCTCTCCCTCTCTGTCTCTCTCTTTTCCTTTTGGACTAGATCTGGATGAAAGTCACTGTAATATCTTCTACCTGCATACATGCAATAATTCTTATGACCTCAATCACTATGGCTCAACCTAAACACCCTCCCACATCCTCCTCTATGCTTAAAATGCATCACTCTCATCTGCTTCCAAAACATAGTTTCTCATAGAGCTGGTAGAACAGGAAGGAATGACATTGATGCTTTCTAAGGGCACTTTTCTTCTCTACAAACTCTACATCCTATGTAAATGCCTGCTGATAAGGGCTTCCCTGTTCCCAGGTTGTCTAGTAATTCAAATTCTTCTCATCAGGAGAGAATGCCATAAATCTTGAGCAGAGAGGAGGAAATTGGAAGGGCTTCAGAACATTTCCACTGTTGGTTCAACTGGCTCAACTCATAGACATAATGGTTCTATCTTTAGCTGGAGGTGATTATATAAAATCTGAGTCAGGAAAAGAAAAACATTTTTATTATTATTTTTAAGCCTTGCAGTAATTTTTCTTAAAACAACAAGGAGGGCCGGCCCGGTGGCGCAGGCGGTTAGAGCTCCATGCTCCTAACTCCGAAGGCTGCCGGTTCGATTCCCACATGGGCCAGTGGGCTCTCAACAAAAAAAAAAAATAAAATAAAATAAAATAAAATATTATTTAAAAAAAAAAAAAAAAAAAAAAAAAAAACAACAAGGAGTCAACCAGCAGAGGGAACCCAAGTGGTTTACTCATAATGCCCAGAGGTAAGTCATGACGAGAAAATAAAGATCTAGAAAAAGAAAATAAAGATATTTTCATGAGAAGAAATCAAAGCCAATCAGGATATTTCTACCAATCCCTACGATGTGTGAGACTAAGATATCATTTCAAATTAAGAAGTTTTGAGAAGCAAATATCGATGTACAGAGACTGGATTTCTTTTGAATTTGTTTTCTGACAGTTGACATTATACCCAATTGATTCTTGCCATATACATACACAGCCTCAGGTCTGTTGTCTTGAACTGTTTCATCTCATCATCCCTGGGAACATCACTAAGTGATTTAATAGACCGTTTTCCAGATAAGACAACTCGTGCTCATACCAGGTTAATGCAATTTTTGTGGTCATTTTCTTTGCATATGCATACATCTTTCTTTTAAAGAATGGGTAGATTTTAATCAATCACATAAATCTCTATTTTTGAAGCCACCATGGTAAAATTCTCAAACTATTTCAGGTAGATACTTTTTATCTGTGCAATCCTTTTTTTAGTCTCTTCACCATTTTTATAAATGTGATCAATTATTTCAGTATAGCTAAGTACAATGCCAACTTTTCAGAATTTCTAGCATGCTTTTAACTACCAGCTAGGGGTTTTACTCAGTATGAGCATAAAAGTTATTATATTCTAATTACTTGTGATTGTTACTACATTGAGATTTATTTTTGTTGGTTATTTCAAGAGACTGTTAAAATGACTTCATTCTGGTTTTCCTGATTGATTCTATTATTAGGATTGGGGAAGCCTGGGGCCTTTTGGCCTTGCTGAACATCTTGAATTATTTTTTAAACAGTTTGGGTTTGGCAAAACCTATTTTGCCAAGAACAGTACACTTTAATTTTTAAAAACCATGTGCATTTGAAGGAAAATGTAACCCATCTGTTCCTAATTCTTCTGTACTAAACACATCAAAATGTTTTGTAAGAACCACTTGATTTCCAAGAAGCCTTATGAGCCTTCCTTATAAGAACTTTTAAGTTATTTTTTTAAAAAACAGGAAGCTACCTCTGCCAAGGATAAAGGTATTTAGACACCAACTGTTTCAAGAAACTCATGAACTAACCATGAGATATATTTTATGTTACCCTGGGATATATTTACTGAATAAAATGGTAGCCAAAAAAACTGAAACTCAAACTAAATTATGAGAGGACCAAATCAAATAAAAAAAAAAACATTTTGGAATATATGTATGTTTTCTGAATCCTCATACATTGAAATTGTTGGTTATAGATTTCCTATTTTATAAGAATACGTGCTTCAAAGGATTTTGTTGAGAATAAGATTTTGTTTTAACACTAGAGAGGATATTCTAGATTCTTATTTGAATATAAGTTTTCAACGTGGTAAATATTAACTTTCCCAGAGGACTTGGAAATTTCAGTTCAGTTTATTTTTATTTTAATATTTATATCTCTCATCTCAATAGTTAAGAATGGGAGAATATTAACAAACCAGAACATGTGTATATTTCTGCATAGGTATGTATATGAATGCACGTGTGTATATGTGTGTGTGTATATCATTCTAGATCTTCCTGTGAGTACTCAGGTAGCTGCAGTTTCCTTTATTAGTTTCTCAGTGAGTCCAAACAATGGGACTCTTACTCCTCAAAAATGGCAAAGTTTCATAATTATTCTTCCTAGTCTAGATTCATGAGCTGATATGTCAAGCACAAGTTTGTCACTTCAAGAGAGTAACACCTGCTCCTAACACTCCCATGGAGAGAACAAACCACTAGGCCTGTTTCTAGCTGAGTGTCTTAGCTATTTGAATATTCTCTCTTTTTCATCTTACTCTCAAATAGTAGATGAGAGGTGAAAAGAAGTCTTTCCCATGCCTCAAGCCTACGGACCTACTTTGCCCTTTCTCCAGATCAGATCTCCCCTTAGCCTCACCTCCTTCTGGAAGCAAAGCCTTCTGATCCCACTGCCCACGTTGCTCAAGGGCCCCTGTGTGCCGTAACTCTCATATGTGAGCCAATCTAATAGTGTGCACCCAGAGAGTAAAGGTAAAATCTCCTGATTTTTAAGTAGCCATAGGGTTGGGGCTCAACAATATGAGACAATGGATGTGTGAATTAGCTTGATTGTGGCCACCATTCCACAAATATGAAATCATCACATTGTAAACCTTAAACAATTTTTATTTGTCAATTATACCTCGGTAAAGCTGGTAAAATAAGAGAAATTGTATCACCTACCTCTGTTGTGAATATAGTTGTCACTATTTATGCTATTTTAAAATGTATAAATGAGAAACTCAAAATATACAAGTCATTTTCATCTTTTCCAGGCTTCAGTTTCCTCATGTGTAAAACAATGTAAGTGGACTGAATAATTCCTAAGAGTTTCCTGTACAAATTTTTTATGAACCTATTCTTAACACCTGAACTTTCCAGAAATCCTGAAAGTGAAGAAGTCACTAGTAGTTGGTATTCAGGGTACACAGTGCTCATTCTTTTTTTTAAATTAAAGTTTATTGGGGTGACAATTGTAAGGAACACAGTGTTTCTTGATGGAAGCTTACTAGTTAGTTCAGCCTTAAGTTCCTGCTGTATTTTCCAGAATCAAGAATATGCAGAAGAAAGCAAAAGAAAGAAACAAATTCTGCCCTCATGGATTTTAGAAGAGCTTAGATAAAGAAGCATCCAAACAGCTGTGACAACGTCTGATTACAATTTTCACTGATAAGGGAGAAAAGTAAAGTCTGGAAACGCTCTGTACTTAACATGGAGATATAAAAACAGAGGTTGATCAATCTTGGGATAGTTGACAAGGAAGGGAAACTAAGTGTGCTGGTCAGAAATAAAGTTGGATATCTTAAAAAGAATACAAAGAAGTTACAAAGAAGTTTAAAAATTATTGAAAAATTAATGCCACCAAAAAAATAAATAGATAAGGAGGACTATCAGAAATTTTATTGGAATCAAATTCAAAACATGCAGACTGTTGTCTTCTCCAGGCCTGAAATACAACCTGATACTTTTGTTATGGGACAAGAGGTCAGGCTGAAGCTGGAGGGTTATGGTGAAAACACCACAAAATGTGCTAACGTAATGGCAAGATTGTGATATTGTGAGGGCATTTTAAAAAGTCTATCCTGTAATCTGAAAAGACAAGAACAAAGCCAGTCATAATCAAAGTTTTTGTGAAGAACAATATAAGAAGGTTATTTTGATTCTTTTATTATGCTCCTTAAAAGATTAAAGAATTTCATCAAATAAATAATACAAAATGGTTGCTGGTATGTGTTTAAAATAGCAAATGGCAGATCCATCCATAACTTTCTATTAAATTAACCTAAAGCTTTCTGAATGTACATCATTAACATTATTAGATTTAAATCCCAAAGAACAAAAATTCTCCCCCATGTGAATCATCAATTGGTAATGAAGCAGATATGCTTTTGTGAGTAGGCCCCAATGGGAAAATTTTAAGGAATTGTTCTGAAAAAAGAGCTGATGCTTCAAAATTATATAGGACCCACCACATGTTGTAATATTCCCAACGTTTTACATGGGATTTGAAAGTTTTTTTGTTTGTTTTGTTTTGTTTTTTTATCTGTAGCTTTTGATTAGGTTATGGATGGGGAGGAGAAAGAATCCTCCAGAGTAAAGCAATCAGGGTAAAAATAGTTATCTCTTACTATTTCTTCTTCATGCATATTGTGTTTGACAAAAAAGAAGAAAAGGAAGGAAGGAAGGAAAGAAAGAAGGAAGGAGGGAGGGAGGGAGGGAGGGAGGGAGGGAGGGAGGGAGGGAGGGAGGGAAGGAGGGAGGGAGGGAGGGAGGGAAGGAAGGAAGAATTTTAAAAATAGAACCATTAATCTAAGCAGCTTGAACTACAATAATCAGAAAATTTTGTTTGAAAAATAGAAAAGATAATGAAAAACACCAACAGAATTCTGTCTGAACTCCATTTTTATTTTTCACAAATTAGGTCTTGACTGGTTTCTTTTAAAATTTACTTTCATATCATTTAACTTGAAACTCAGCCTCTAAAGGAATTGAAGTTGGATGTGTTGAGGAAGGTAATGAAGTAATGGTAGAAAGAATGTGCTTTTGGTAACTATAGGTGGTATCCATACAAATTATTCTGCCTGATAAATTTTTTTTAAAACTCAGAAATATTTACCTTGGAACTATGAAGTGGGCCACTTTATTTTTGAACCAAACTACAGTGACTTTGAAAGAATAAAATTAACTAGATCTGAAAAGCTTTCCATCACTAGGAAAATTTTCAGTTACCACAATTAAATAATAACATGTTTGGCCAATGTTTTCTTCCTTTCTGTTAAGCTGTGCTGAACCAATACCCACTTTAGCAATAGCTTCCCACCACTTCATTCCAATTCTGCAATGCAGCCCACCTGAATTTGTGACAACAGTTATAACACAAAATGGGCTTTATTCTATTTACAGAGTGTGAGTTAACAACAAAATTCGTGAAGGAGCAAAAGGTCTACCCATGTGAGGTGGATGAGCTTTTCCAGAAGAGCAGGATTTGGTGCCCTCAAGGAGGCAATTTATTAAATGGAGCCAGAAATGTGTGTTCATTTCACTGGTCTATTTTGCTCTATTCAGAGCAAAGGCATCGTCATTAAACGGTTACTTTAGGGCACTAGGATTCTTGTATCAGGTATTACGTAAACTTTGCATGCAGCCAGTCCTCCCGAGCAGTCACTGCAACATGACAATACCTATCAGACCAGTCTGCAATGTAATCATATATTAATAGTGAGAAGGGAGCAAAGGCTTATTCTAGAAGTCAGGACGTCTTAGTTTGTATGACCCACCATGGGCAGCACAATTAAACACAGTGCATTCATTTGTAAACATGGAAGTTAAACAAGATGATCTCTAAAATCCCTTTCAATTCTAAAATAAGATTATTGATTCATTTTCTTCTCAATGTGTTAACGTATGACTTCCAAGTTGTATTAAAACATTTTTTGTTTCAGTAATGCTACTTCCCCGCTCATCCCAAATATACACATAATTATCTCGAATTAAAACAGGATTTTAAGTGCACTATTCTTTCAAAACATGGAGAAACCAAGACAACGCAAAAGTTGTTTTATGTTTGTGGCAAAAATCACTTAGCAAATAATTTCCATGCCCAAATAACATAAGTATAGGCCAGTCATCTCATTTCTCACCTTCTCTTTTTCCATTGCCAAAATACAGATTACTTGCTCATCTTGTAAAGTAGTTGGTCAAAAGTTTCTTGAACACTAGAAAAACAGACAAAACAGAGATACAAAGCAAAACTTTTTAAAAACTTTTTTTAAAAAAACTCTTAAATCTATTTTTCAGAACTTGATTGGCTCAACCATCAGGTATTTTGAAAAGAAATGAGTGAAGAGGAAGATTCTGAATCTAAAATTCAAATCAGAATGACTTCAGCGTGACAAATCCAAAATGACAATTTTTAAGTTATTATTATCAAAATGGAAGCGTATACCATAAGGAAATGAACCATGCAAACATACAGTTTATCTTTTTTTCTGTCCCTAATGCATTTCAGAGTTCAGGATTCAGCCCCTTAGAATTCTCATACACTTCATTCCTAAATAAGAGCCATTGTGTTTACGTCAGACAGGCACAGCAAACATATAAACTCATTGATCTCCTTATATTTAAATAAAATTTCAATCACGCAAGGAATAACTATGCTTTGAGCATATTCCCAAGCACCCCAAAACTGCCATCTCTTTGATTATAGGAGTTCTGGTTTACTCCTTTTTGTTTCCCAGCACCTACCACTATGCACATAGCAAATACTTAACACAGACGTATTGTATAAATAAGAATAAGCATTTGATACATGTTTTTGTAAGGTTGTGCAAGAATTTCATATTAACAAAACAATAAAATACTTTTAATCCACTCAGTATTCATTGGTGTCAGGCACTTTACTCACTTCACCATTAATCCTTGAAATGACCCTCTGAGACATTATCATCCCCATTTCACAGACGGGGACATTTCCAAGAAGTTAAGTAAATCATCCACCAATAATACAGCTGAGAATCTGTAGCCCAGGTCTCAACCCCAGTCTGTCTGGCACCCATGCCTGTGCTCTTTTGATTTCAATACACCATCTATCCTTAGTCACTGCTTTAACCACAAGCCATCCAATTTACATATGACTTTATGGATACTTAAGAAAAAGCATGGAGAAAAATGTGTTTCTGTTTTAGGATTGGCTAATATCTTCCAAACAAATCTCCTCCTAATAATTAGTTTGTCTCATAGCTACCCTGTTTCCCCAAAAATAAGACCTAGCCAGACAATCAGCTCTAATGTGTCTTTTGGAGCAAAAATTAATATAAGAACTGGTATTATATATTATATTATATTATATTATATTATATTATATTATATTATATTATATTATATTATATTATATACTGTGTCTTCTATTCTAGTAAAATAAGACAGGGTTTTATATTAATTTTTGCTCCAAAAGATGCATTAGAGCTGATTGTCCAGCTAGGTCTTATTTTCAAGGAAATACGGTAGGTTGTTTTGTCTTGTTTTACTGAAATGTTTTTCAAAGCTTTTCTGTCAGAGGGAAAGCCTGTCTGAGAAGATACACATATATCAGTATAAAATAATCAAATAAAAGGGACATTAAATGTTCAAGGTAACCTCTAAGCTAGCTAAGGGAATAATGGAGAACTGAGGGGGGCTGGGATAAAGGAGAGACCACTAACTATCACAGTCCTTCCAATTAATTAAGCCCTCAAAACCCAAGCTTTTGAATGAGAAGCCTAATTTTTGTAGATCAGGGGACAATAAAGTTGCCATCTCTCTTACTCAATTGTTCTTGTCCTGTGACAAGGCCCTTTCACAGCCTGGGCTCCTTCCGCATATCGGTATGTTGGTGAAGGAGAACATGGTGGTGCCCAAGCACTCTAAGATTATGTCATGGGCCCCACCCTGCCCCGCATTTCAATTACTTATGTTGGGAAAAGTTGAAGAATCAAGTTGGGTCTCAAGGCTCACCCAACATGCAGAATGTGAACAGTAGCAGCCCTCACCTTTCACCAGGGTTCAATTTTCTTATAGAATAGTCTTACAACCTTTGTCATCATATGGATTTGCCTGATCCATATTGGTTATACATCCTCTCAAAGACTAATTTACCATGTCATTTTGGCCCACTCACTTTAAGGATTGCGTCCCTTGGAGATTATTTTTCATTTACTCAAACTCTTCTGCATTTACGGCATGGAGATATATGGTTAACACCAAAACTTCATGTTTGCCGTCTCAAAAATAGTACTTCCAAAATAGAAACATTCTTATTAATTGAACTTCTTTCTTCAGCTTCCAAGGGGAGATGATCATAAATGAAATATGACTAATCCTCAACAATTCATTAAGCCTAACTTTTATATTTATAGCTACTATGCATACACGTGTATAACAAATGTCATGTCTGTATTTTTCATAAATATATAATTAGTTGTGTTACAAGGATTGGGCAAACTGTTCTATATAAATGACCTCACAACAAACCTAGAAATTAATAATGGAAAAAAACTGAGGTTTGGAGAGGTGAACATGCCCAGAATTGTGTAGCTATCTAAAACAAACTTTATAAAATACAAAACTAAATAGATCATTCCCAAGTCCATTGAGACAAATTAACTATATTTTCTGAAGTAGAAAGAACTTATTATTTGAATCACTCTTTTTTCTCGTGTCATATACTGATCTATATGGACAGCCATTGTTGGTATGTGTCCAGTCATATGATCAAAGGTTGTCAGCTCCTTACGGCTGTAGAATCTGGTGAAAGCTCGGAAGACTTTCCCAGGAAAATTCATCCTTACGGCTGTAGAATCTGGTGAAAGCTCGGAAGACTTTCCCAGGAAAATTCATCCAGCATAGTTATTCCCACAGTTTCAGAGAGTTGAAAGACCTCTGCAGTCTGCCTGTAGGCTTAGGGATCCACACCCTAGGGAACCATGAACCCCAGGCTCCAAAGCCCACACACTGCCTTGCCTTATTTCCCATCTTCCACAGGCCTGTACCATACACAATTTTGTTCTCAAAAACTATGCTAACTTTGAAAGAAAAAGACACTTTCTATAAACCTTGAAACTTCTACAGTCCAGAAGGCTATAAACATGGTTTACCAGCGAACTTGTTTTTCTTTTTTATTATCATATGCTTGAAAACATAAAAGCCAGAAAAGAGACAAATGTAACTTATGAGACCTGACTTGGGTGAACACTTTGGGAACAGATACTTCTGTATTAGACTGCTTCAGTCTTACACCATCAAAGAACAGAAGGCTCTGAAAGATCCAGAGTATGCCTAAGTCGGTTGTTTCACATTGTGGCTATTTAGGGAGGTGTTAAAGTGGACATTAGTACTCATTTTGGAGAAAAAAAAAGACTCTTCTTTCTTGAATAGTATTAATATTAAAATATATATATGTGTATATATATATATATATATTTTTTTTTTTTTAATAGTCTCAACTTTGGACTATATATAACTTGGCGACCAAAAATTGAGACTATTAAAATATGCTCCCTTGGTAAAAACTGGAGTTCAATTTAAAGATTTTATTCTTGGAAAGAAATTCACATATCATTATTTCACTTTGTATCTCCTCTTAAAATTTTTAAAAATATAATGATTGTCTTTATTGTGGGATCTAGAGCAGAAGTATCTTAAATCCTGTCCTCTCTTCTAGACCCTTTGCATAATTCTGAACTTTATAATTTCTTGTTAGGATTTTAGAACAGCTTTCTGTCTCAGAACTCCCTGAACAAGCCAGTGGGTATTGACTAACACTGGCTATTTTACTAATGATTACATCTGATCATGTCATTCCCATGCTTTACAATCTCTCTTAGCTCCTATTCCTACAGAATTAGACCCAAAGTTCTTACTTTAACTCTGAAGGCCCTTCCAATCTATTTCTGGCCTACTGTTCCATTGCCACTTCTTTCTAAACTCTTGTTCATCTCCTTCAAGCCACTGACATACCTCTCAATTCCAGTTATACTAAAGTCCTCACCATTTTCTAAGCACATTAAGACCTGCCACAATAATAAGCATGCTATCTCTTCTGGGATGTCCTTTCTTGCCTTTACCAATTGGAAACATCTACTCATCTTTTAAGACTCAGCTCAAATTTCATCTCTCCTAAGAAGCCTTTCATGAGCACTTCATATACTAATTCCATCCTTTGAACTTCAATTCCTTTTTTTTTTAACTCTGTCAAAGCTGGTGTCATTAAAAGTTTTATGTGTGATGTCTGTCTCTCCAATAAGACGGTGAAGCTCTCAAGGCCAAACACATATTTCATTATCTTTACAGACCCAGCACGAGGTCAATGATTAGCATAGATCAATTTCATTAGCTCAGAAATTGTTTGAATAATCAATAAATAATACAATGGAGTTAATGTGGGCATAAGTTTTTTTCTCTATTACTAATCAGTATGTAAATTGGAAGTAAATAATTCGATTGGAAGTTTTTGGACATTTCTAAATTAATATTGCTAAGATATTTAAATATATAAGACAGAACAAAGGGAAAGCAGAATTTCTTTGGACCTTGTAATCTCTAGACAAGGATAAAATATTGTCATATCCTAAATTTCTAGGATTGTTTCCTTATTTAAAAAAAAAAGTAAATTTCAAGAAAAGTAACTTGGACTTTCAAAATCATAAAAACATTTTGAAATCAAAATGTTCAGAAGGTAGGAGAAAAACTATGATAGCAATTTATAAACAATGAAAAGAATAGAACGTCCCTTAACCTATGAAGTTTAAGAGCCAACTATGATCAGATCTTACAAAACTTTGTTTTTCCTGTTACTGGATACATTCCTGGAAATGGATATTTATCATGATTTTTTTTCCAAGAGAAAATTTTTTGTAAAAGTAATGTTAAATATACTTCTGACTGTTCACCTTCTGTTTGCTCCTAGAATTAGCTCCCAAATCGATGCTCTATGGCTGATTTAAACTTCCCCCAACTACATAACCTGTCCTGAAGTAACATTTCTTGGATTTGGAACTTTGTGATCCAGGAGAATAACAATAGTTCCTGAAAGTTAGAATCAGAAAAGTATACTTTTCACAATAACTTGGAGCATGAAAATTTTTCTATACATTTTCTCTTTGCCATGTTTTAGAAAAACAATTTTAAAATTCTGTGGAAGTTAAATGGAATAAAATATTGCATACATTTGTTTCTACTGTTTCACTATAACAGAGCTTTGACCTCCTTCACACTCTCACAGGATGCCTTAAGTCTATTGAGGATTTCTCCATCCTCATACTGTCTAGGATATCTTCAAACCCCGCAAGGCAAATAACATTACCCTCCTCACATGTCAACCGCTACTACCCTATCACCTCCTTTGCTTTCTTCCCTCATTCCCCACACCCAACTCAGCAGAACCCCACAGCTAGTCTATATAAAAACTTTGTGTAAATTAGGCAAAAAGGTACTTTACTGTTATGGGCTGGAAAATATTTGCAATGTATATTTAATAGTTATTATATACAATAACTATGAAGTAAATGATTCTTCCAAAGTCATTCAATCTGCACAACTCCAAGCTGTGCCTCAACACACACACACGAGAGAGAGAGAGAGAGAGAGAGAGAGAGAGAGAGAGAGAGAGAGAGAGAGAGAGAAAGAGAGAGAGAGAGAGCTAACAAAGACCACTAGTTTTCAAATAGCAATGAATCGCTGTTGGAATTTCAAAAAGGGATTTATTTTCTGGACTTTCCCAAAAATTATAGCATTCAACTTACTCCATAATATCCAGAACATATCATATATGTTCCATTGTGTCTGGCAGTTGCTGAATGAAAGAAAAGCATGCTCTTAGGTCTAGGAAGAGTCTCCTTCCCTTCAACTAGGAAGGAAAGTAAAGGAGGAAGGAATGAGGCCAATAGGAAGCATTCCTGGTTCCTTTTGACAGATCTCTTGGGAAATCTCTGGGAAGAAAGGAAACCTGGTTTGTTCCCTTTCCAGTGAAAAGCACTTATAGTCCAAGTCTCTTTAGAAATCTTCATGCATGTGGTGTTTCAGTATGTAGGTACTAGTATCTGGTCTAGGGAAATTATTATTAGTCCTAGAATAAATGTCAGTGAAGATTGGGCATTATGTTCATTTACCATCAGGCTGAGAATTCGAAGCTATTAGGTGACTATGTGTGATAATTTATCCAAGCTCCTGATTGAGGTGGAGTTTCTAAGGTAAAGAATAATGGGAAATATAATTAAAAAGAAACTCAGTACTTATTACAATATCATATACATACACGAAAAGGGAAATTTGGAAATTCATTTATAACTAATGAGATAGTGATTACATATCATTAATATATAAATGTCATACAAATAGATACAAAATAACTGAAACAGAAAAAGACATAAAAGATAACTCCATTTATTTATTTATTTGTTCATTCATTCATTCATTCATTCATTAATTCAAAAGTACTTGTTGAGTATCTGTAATGTGCCATGCACCATTCTGGATATTAAGGATACAGCAGTGAATAAAGAAAAGCATCTGCCATAGGTATTTATTCCTAGGTGGGAAGACAGACAATTAAACAACAAAAACAAACAAACGAACAAACAAAATATATATATGTTCACATATATATTACATTGATCAAAATTTCAGATGATGACAAGTGCTATGAAGTACTTTAGATAAATGATCAGGAAAGATTTCTCAGAGTGCTCAATTTCAACAAGGACTTTAATGCAATGAGTGAACAAGCTACTGAAATCTCAGATTCCGGTCCAGGCAGAAGGAAGTGCTATACCTGCAAAAGCCTTGAGCGGGGAGGGCGGTTTGGTGAGTGTGAGAAGCAGCAAGAAAATAAATGTGGCTGAAGCCAAATGAGAATGAGAAAGAATGAATTCCAGGGGGTAGCCAGAGGCTAGGTTTCATATACTTTGAAGGCCATGGCAAGGATTTTGGTTTTAATCTTAAGTTTGATGGGAAGACATTGCAGGGTTTTAGACAGAGGAATGGTATAATCTATTTTTTAAAAAAAACAAAACATTATCCTGGCTGATACATGGTAAATGCATTGCAGGAGGACAAGGGTGAAAATACAGACTTGTTAAGTGGGAGCTTCACCAGAGCAAGAAGAAAGCTACAGACAGAATCATCAACAAAACTAGGTGATCAAAAATACTCCTCAAATCGAAAACAAATGACCATATGGGGCCAAACCAGTGACAACAGCAACAAAAAAATCCAGGAGTAATCAGCAGCTGTGAGGAAGAAAACAGAAAGACAAACAATATTTCTAAGAGCTGGGTAACCCAAACATTGCTAAGTATTCACACCGAAAGGCAAGAACCCAACATGTTGTAGAGGACTAATTTGGTGGATCTTAGTATGCTTTGCAGTCTCCAATTTACACGTGAGTGTAAGACAATGACAGGAAAGTTTGAAAGTAACCAAAAATTCTGGGCTCACAGGACTATAAAAAATCAGGTGTAGCCATAATGATACCAAATGAAACAGACTTCAGGGTGAAAAAGATAACAAGAGACAAAGATGGACATTTCATAATGGTAAATGGAACTATACAACAAGAAGACATAACAGTCATCAATATTTATGCCCCCAATCAGGGAGCACCAAAATATACCAACCAACTACTAACAGAACAAAAGGGAGAAATTGACCAAAACACAATTATACTAGGGGACTTAAATACATCATTGACAGCTATGGATAGATCATCCAAACAGAAAATAAATAGCAGCTCTAAATGACACATTAGATGAAATGGACATAATTGACATATAGAGAGCACTTCATCCTAAAACATCAGACTATACATTCTTTTCTAGTGCACACGGAACATTCTCAAGGATAGACCATATGTTGGGACATAAAATCAGCCTCAGCAAATTTAAGAAGATTGAAATCATACCAAGCATATTCTCTGATCACAAGGCTTTGACATTGGATATCAATTGCAAAAAGAAAGCAGGAAAAAAACACAAATACATGGAGATTAAACAACATACTTTTAAAAAAACAACTGGGTCAAAGAAGAAATTAGAGGAGAGATCAAAAGATACATAGAAACAAATGACAATGAAAATACATCCTACCAAAATTTTGGGGATGCAGCAAAAGCAGTTTTAAGAGGGAAATTTATATCATTACAGGCCTATCTCAAGAAACAAGAAAAATCCCAAATAAATAACCTCATGTTACACCTTAAAGAACTAGAAAAACAAGAACAAGCGAAACCCAAGGTCAGCAGAAGAAAGGAAATAGCAAAAATCAGAGCAGAACTAAATGAAATACAGAACAAAAAGACAATAGAAAAAAACTAATGTGACAAAGAGCTGGTTCTTTGAATAGATTAACAAAATTGACAAACCCTTGGCTAGACTCACTAAGATAAAAAGAGAAAAGACACTAATTAACAAAATCAGAAATGAAAAAGGGGAAGTTATCATGGACAACACAGAAATACAAAGGATCATGCAAGAATACTATGAAGGACTATATGCCACCAAATTTAATAACTTAGAAGAAATGGACAAGTTCTTAGAAACATATAGCCTTCCAAGGCTGAATCATGAAGAACTGGAAAATCTTAACAGGCCGATCACCAGTAAGGAAATTGAATCAGTCATCAAAAACCTTCCCAAAATCAAAAGTCCTGGACCAGATGGCTTCACCAGTGAATTCTACCAAACCTTCAAAGAGGATCTAATACCAATCCTGCTCAAACTCTTCCAAAGAATTGAAGAAGAGTCAGTACTCCCTAACTCATTTTATGAGGCCAACATTACCCTGATACCAAAACCTGGTAAGGACAACACAAAAAAAGAAAACTACAGACCTATATCTCTGATGAATACAGATGCTAAAATCCTAAACAAAATTCTAGCAAATCGAATACAACAATGCATTAAAAAGATTATTCATCACGACCAAGTGGGGTTCATCCCCGGGGCACAAGGATGGTTCAACATTCGCAAATCCATCAATGTGATACATCACATAAACAAAATAAAGGACAAAAATCATATGATTCTATCAATTGATGCAGAAAAAGCATTTGATAAGATACAACATCCATTTATGATTAAAACACTTACTAAAATTGGTATAGAAGGAAAATACCTCAACATAATAAAGGCCATATACGACAAGCCCTCAGCTAACCTCATAATTAATGGTGAAAAGCTGAAGCCCTTTGCTCTACGTTCAGGAACACGACAAGGTTGTCCCCTATCACCTCTGCTTTTCAACATAGTGTTGGAAGTCCTCGCCAGAGCTATCAGGCAAGAGAAAGAAATAAAAGGCATCCAAATTGGGAATGAAGAAGTTAAATTGTCACTCTTTGCAGATGACATGATGCTATACATAGAAAACCCTAAAGACTCCACCAAAAAGCTATTAGAAACAATCAATGAATATAGTAAAGTTGCTGGCTACAAAATCAACGTACAAAAGTCCATTGCTTTCCTATATACCAACAATGAAATCTCAGAAAAAGAGATACAAAAAACAATTCGTTTTGCAATTGCAGCAAAAAGAATAAAATACCTAGGAATAAACTTAACCAAGGATGTGAAGGATTTATATGCTGAAAACTATAAGACATTTTTGAAAGAAATTGAAGAAGACACAAAGAAATGGAAAGACATTTCGTGCTAATGGGTTGGAAGAATCAACATAGTTAAAATGGCCATATTACCCAAAGCCATGTACAGATTTAATGCAATCCCCATTAAAATCCCAATGGCATTTTTTAAAGAAATAGAACAAAAAATCATCAGATTTGTTTGGAACCACAAAAGACCTCGAATAGCCAAAGCAATATTAAAAAAAAAGAACAATACTGGAGGTATCACACTCCCAGATTTTTCCTTGTACTACAGGGCTACAATAATCAAACCAGCATGGTATTGGCGGAGAAACAGACACATAGACCAATGGAATAGAATTGAGAACCCAGAAATAAAACCACATAAATATGGAAAGATAATTTTTGACAAAGAAGCTAAAAACATACAATGGACGAAAGACAGCCTCTTCAATAAATGGTGCTGGCAGAATTGGATAGCTACGGGCAAAAGAATGAAACTGGACTGCTATCTGTCACCATGTACCAAAATTAATTCAAAATGGATCAAAGACTTAAGCATAAGACCTGACACAATAAACTGCATAGAAGAAAACATAGGTACTAAACTTATGGACCTTGGGTTCAAAGAGCATTTTATGAATTTGACTCCAAAGGCAATGGAAGTAAAAACTGAAATAAACAAATGGGATTATATGAAACTGAAAAGCTTCTGCACAGCAAAAGAAACTATTGACAAAATAATGAGGCAACCAACTGAATGGAAGAAGATTTTCGCAAACAGTTCCTCTGATAAGGGGCTAATATCCAAAATATACAAGGAACTCATGAAACTCAACAATAAAAAAACAAACAACCCAATTGAAAAATGGACAGAGGACCTGAAGAGACATTTCTCCAAAGAGGATATACAAATGGCAAATAGACATATGAAAAAATGCTCAACATCGCTAATCATCCGAGAAATGCAAATGAAAACCACAATGAGATATCACCTTACCCCAGTCAGAATGGCTTTCATCAACAAAACAAATAGTAACAAGTGTTGGAGAGGCTGTGGAGAAAAAGGAACTCTCATACACTGTTGGTGGGAATGCAGACTGGTGCAGCTGCTATGGAAGGCAGTGTGGAGGTTCCTCAAGAAATTACGAATAGAATTACCATATGACCCAGCAATCGCTCTCCTGGGTATCTACCCCAAAAATATAAAAGCATTTCTCTATAGAGACACGTGTACGCCAATGTTCATTGCAGCTTTGTTTACGGTGGCCAAGACATGGAAACAACCAAAATGTCCTTCGATAGATGAATGGATAAAGAAGTTGTGGTACATATACACAATGGAATACTATTCGGCGTTAAGGAAAGATGATATAGGAACATTTGTGACAACATGGATGGATCTCGAGAGAATAATGCTAAGTGAAACAAGTCAGACAGAAAAAGCAGAGAACCCTATGATTTCACTGATATGTGGTATATAAACCAAAAAGAACAAGACAAACAAATGAGAAACAAAAACTCATAGACACAGACAATAATTTAGTGGTTACCAGAGGGTAAGGGGGTGGGGGGTGGGTGATGAGGGTAAAGGGGATCAAATATATGGTGATGGAAGGAGAACTGACTCTGGGTGGTGAACACACAATGGGATTTATAGACCATGTAATACAGAATTGTACACCTGAAAAATATGTAAATTTACTAACAATTGTCACCCCAATAAAATTAATTAAAAAAAATAATAATAATAACCTCATGTTACACCTTAAAGAACTAGAAAAACAAGAACAAGCGAAACCCAAGGTCAGCAGAAGAAAGGAAATAGCAAAAATCAGAGCAGAACTAAATGAAATACAGAACAAAAAGACAATAGAAAAAAATTAATGTGACAAAGAGCTGGTTCTTTGAATAGATTAACAAAATTGACAAACCTTTGGCTAGACTCACTAAGATAAAAAGAGAAAAGACACTAATTAACAAAATCAGAAATGAAAAAGGGGAAGTTATCATGGACAACACAGAAATACAAAGGATCATGCAAGAATACTATGAAGGACTATATGCCACCAAATTAAATAACCTAGAAGAAATGGACAAGTTCTTAGAAACATATAGCCTTCCAAGGCTGAACCGTCAAGAACTGGAAAATCTAAACAGACCGATCACCAGTACGGAAATTGAATCAGTCATCCAAAACCTTCCCAAAAGCAAAAGTACAGGACCAGATGGCTTCACTAGTGAATTCTACCAAACTTTCAAAGAGGATCTAATACCAATCCTGCTCAAACTCTTCCAACAAATTGAAGAAGAGACAGTAGTACTCCCTAACTCATTTTATGAGGCCAACATTACCCTGATACCAAAACCTGGTAAGGACAACACAAAAAAAGAAAACTACAGACCAATATCTCTGATGAATACAGATGCAAAAATCCTAAACAAAATTCTAGCAAATAGAATACAACAATGCATTAAAAATATTATTCATCACAACAAATTGGGGTTTATCCCCGGGGCACAAGGATGGTTCAACATCCGCAAATCCATCAATGGAATACATCACATAAACAAAATAAAGGACAAAAATCATATGATTATATCAATTGATGCAGAAAAAGCATTTGACAAGATACAACATCCATTTATGATTAAAACACTTAATAAAATAGGTATAGAAGGAAAATAACTTAACATAATAAAGGCCATCTATGACAAGCCCACAGCTAATCTCATAATTAATGGTGAAAAACTGTAGCCCTTTGCTCTACGTTCAGGAACACGACAGGGCTGTCCCCTATCACCTCTGCTTTTCAAGATAGTGTTGGAAGTTCTTGCCAGAGCAATCAGGCAAGAGAAAGAAATAAAAGGCATCCAAATTGGGAATGAAGAAGTTAAATTGTCACTCTTTGCAGATGACATGATGCTATATATAGAAAACCATAAAGACTCCACCAAAAAGCTATTAGAAAAAATCAACGAATATAGTAAAGTTGCAGGCTACAAAATCAACATACAAAAGTCCATTGCATTCCTAAATACTAACAATGAAATCTCAGAACAACAAATAAATTAAAAAAAAAAATTCCTTTTGCAATTGCAGCAAAAAGACTAAAATACCTAGGAATAAACTTAACCAAGGATGTGAAAGACCTATATGCTGAAAACTATAAGACATTTTTGAAAGCAATTGCAAAAGACACAGAGAAATGGAAAGACATTTCGTGCTAATGGGTTGGAAGAATCAACATAGTTAAAATGGCCATATTACCCAAAGCAATATACAGATTGGATGCAATCCCCATCAAAATCCCAATGGTGTTTTTTAAAGAAATAGAACAAAAAATCATCAGATTTGTTTGGAACCACAAAAGACCCCGAATAGCCAAAGCAATCTTAAGAAAAAAGAACAATACTGGAGGTATCGCATTCTCTGACTTTAGCTTGTACTACAAGGCTACAATAATCAAAACAGCATGGTATTGGCAGAAAAACAGACACATAGACCAATGGAACAGAATTGAGAACAAAGAAATAAAACCACATAAATATGGACAGATAATTTTTGACAAAGAACCTAAAAACATACAATGGAGGAAAAACAGCCTCTTCAATAAATGGTGCTGGGAGAATTGGATAGCCACGTGCAAAAGAATGAAACTGGACTGCTATCTGTCACCATGTACCAAAATTAATTCAAAATGGATCAAAGACTTAAGCATAAGACCTGACACAATAAACTGCATAGAAGAAAACATAGGTACTAAACTTATGGACCTTGGGTTCAAAGAGCATTTTATGAATTTGACTCCAAAGGCAACAGAAGTAAAAGCTAAAATAAACGAATGGGACTATATCAAACTTAAAAGCTTCTGCACAGCATAAGAAACCATAAACAAAATAAAAGGCAAGGCAACCAACTGAATGGGAGAAGATTTTTGCAAACAGTGCCTCCGATAAGGGGCTAATATCCAAAATATACAAGGAACTAACGAAGCTTAACAACAAAAAAACAAACAACCCAATTGGAAAATGGGCAGAAGACCTGAAGAGACATTTATCTAAAGAGGACATACAAATGGCAAATAGACATATGAAAAAATGCTCAACATCACTAATCATCAGAGAAATGTAAATAAAAACCACAATGAGACATCATCTCACCCCAGTCAGAATGGCTATCATCAACAAGACAAATAGTAACAAGTGTTGGAGAGGCTGTGGAGAAAAAGGAACCCTGATACACTGTTGGTGGGAATGCAGACTGGTGCAGCCGCTATGGAAGGCAGTGTGGAGGGTCCTCAAAAAATTACGAATAGAATTACCATATGACCCAGCAATCCCTCTCCTGGGTATCTACCAAAAAAATTTGAAAACATTTATACATAAAGACACTTGTGCTCCAATGTTCATTGCAGTTTATTTATGATGGCCAAGACATGGAAACAACCAAAATGTCCTTCGATAGATGAATGGATAAAGAAGTTGTGGTATATATGCACGATGGAATACTATTCGGCGGTAAGAAAAGATGAAATAGGACCATTTGTGACAACATGGATGGATCTTGAGAGTATAATGCTAAGCGAAATAAGGCAGACAGAAAAAGCAGACAACCCTATGATTTCACTGATATGTGATATATAAACCAAAAACAACAAAAGAACAAGACAAACAAATGAGAAACAAAAACTCATAGACACAGACGATAGTTTAGTGGTTACCAGAGGGTTACCAGTGGGAGATGGGAGATGAGGGTAAGGGGGATCAAATATATGGTGATGAAAGGAGAACTGACTCTGGGTCGTGAACACACAATGGGATTTATAGAAGATGTAATACAGAATTGTACACCTGAAATCTATGTAATTTCACTAACAATTGTCACCCCAATAAATTTTGGAATAAAAAGAAAAAGAAAAAAGGAACTTAAAAAAATTGATTAAAAATAATTTTCAAAATAGACATAGATGACAAAGAAGATCTAATATAAGTGTAATTGGAGTTCTCGATTAAAGAAAAGCAAAACAATAGAGTGAACAAAAACCGTAATTCAAGAAAAATTTATTATAATAAGAAATTTGAATCCATATATTGAAACGGTACAACATATACCTAGGAACTGGCCCAGAATAAACTGACCCAGTCATATTTTAACACAAAATATGATGATAGATTTTTCTATCTATTAGGAAAGTTTATTTAATTTTGATAACTAACTACATATGATATATACTATTTAACTTAAAATTTCTTACAATTTCTAGAAACTTATTTGTCTGTATGAACCAAGACACTTAAAAGCTGATACTGTTTGAATACATCATTCCCTTGTCATCATCTAGCCTAACAAAATAGTCATCATGTCTTTTATTGTGATGAAAATTGTAATTCACGTTGATTTAAAGATCTGTATTGGCAGATATATACATCTCTGATTAGATAAAATTGTAGTCAAATAAATCATGAGTTAACATTGTATGTAATGACAGTGTGAGGGAAGATAAGTAATAAAGTTTTGGCACACAAAACGTTGAGAACCAACCACTCACTTTGTATAATTCTTTCAACTTATAAACAAGAAAATAAGATTTAAAGAATATAAGTAATCTGCCCAAGATAACACAGCTAGACTCTACAAGGCTCAACTACTAGCTTAGTCTCTGATTTTAGGCCTCTGAATCATACATAAAAGTAAAGTTTTTCATTTTATTAAAGACTAAATATCATAATGTGGGAAATTAGAAAATCATAGCTCTTTATGGAATATGACCTTTACAGCTGTTACATATAAATAATACAGCACTATAATGTAAAATAAAATTGAACAAATAAGATTAGGTCAACCATTGTAGCAAATAATGCTATCGTGCTATGGGTTCATCAAAATCTACCTGTCATCTTCCTGAGCTCACAGCTACCTGACAGTTAGGTGTGGCCAAGTGATTAATGTCAAGCCAATGCAATGTAGTAGAAATAATCTGTATTACTTCAAATTGAGATATAAAAACCTCCCGTAAAGAGCACTCTAAGAAAAAAGAAAATGATCTTGGATACAAATAATGAAAAAGAATAAACAAAAATCCTCCTATAAACAAGTTTCCACTCTCTTTTCTCCAGCTTCTGGCTAGACATCAGTGCCTTGAAACTTATATATTGAAGCTGGTAACCACAAGATGGCCTCAGGGTTTTTTTGAAAATTAATTTGGGGAAGGTATTCTATAATGTTGTAAAGATTTTGTTGGGTATCCAATGGACATGCGTTCTATTTGGGAGACCACCTCAGGGATACTGTGGATACCTGATCATGGCATAGTACACCAGAAGCTAAACATTAATGAATGCCAACTATAATTTTATATATATAATGTGATGGTTCAGTGTGAGGTCGGAGGGATAGTGGATGGGGGGAGGGGGGTTCACAGTATGAGGGATATAAATGATGAACGTCTAAGTATTACCTTGTTTTGTACACCTGAAACTAATAAATAAATTAATTAATTAAAAAAAAGAAAAAAGAAAAAAAAGAAAAAACAGAAATTTGCTAGTTTGGGTTACTAGATAAATTTATAAAACAGAACCTTTAGCTCCTTCTGACTACTAGAATTTACATGATCAAGAAACAAACATCTTGTTAGGTTAAGCCATTTAAGTTTCAAGGTTTATTTGATACTGTAATTAGTGTTAACTTAAATAGAAATTTCTATCACCGTAGGTAATAACAGAAAACAAAATCTGTGGCACTGGCAGAAGAAAACTAGGAAACTAATACCAGAGGCTGGAAATACGAATTCTCAAATTGGGGAGTGGCAAAATGTTCAGTAACAATTATACCAGTGGTATTTTGGGAGACAGACCACTCTCCTTCTTAGCCTGTGGCTCTACCAAAGGAGACTGGAAAACTGAATTATATTAGCATGCATTAGATGTTAGTAGCTTTATTTGGCAAACTATTAGAAGAAGAAATGACCACAGGAAAGAATCATCCACTACACACATAAAAATGAAAAGGAATAAGGAAGCATCCAGAAATTCTAATCTTTGAAAAATTGTGAATGCTTATCTGAAACATTAGAGAATAAGATTTTAAAACTTGAATAACTAAAGGTCTTAAGATACAGCTATGTGGCAAAGTTCAGATTGAGCCAGGCCTTCAAACCAAGGCTTAAGGTAAATATCATTGAGTTGAGAAAGAAGAAAATGGTGATGAAAAGAAAAGGAAATAAATCAGATTTAAGAATTATGTCAAAGGAAGAATTATAGGTGTGGCTACTGGCATAGTGAACTAACTGCAAGCAAAGAGATAAAAGTCTTAATTTTAAAGGAAATTATATTGCCAAAACAACTATGAGTTAAGACTTACAATCTTTGGCTGAGCATTAAAACAATCTTAGGCCACCAAACTCATACAGGCAGGAAGTAAGCAGCAAAAACTCTTGAACTCTCAATTTCCACTGCAAATATGGCCATGTGAGATAATGGACAAGCAAGAACTAGACGGCAGAACCAGAGGCCACAGAGAACAATGCACAAGGCAGTTTCTTCGTGTGAGCAAACTCAAATTCTAATTAAGCAACTTTCCTTCACTGCCAGGAATTTGAAATGGCTGTCCAATAGGATTTCATCATTACCGTGGACCAGTGACCACTGTGTACATTGCAATTTCCTATTTTCTAAGTGGGGTATTTATTCCAGTTATTCTGTCTCTGTTCCACCATACATATAAGCTAGAGTGCAGTAGAAAATCTGCATATAACTTTTGACCCCTCTAAACACTTAAATAGTCCCTCAGCATCAACAGGGGATTGGTTCCAGAACTTCCTGAGGGTATCAAAATCCGCAGACATTCAAGTCCCCTAAATACGATGACATAGGTCAATGCCATACTATACCTCCATGCCCTCTCCAGTCAGCCCTCTGCATCCATGGACTTTCAACCAGGTATCAAAAACAAAACAAGTATTTGTTGAAATAAATCTGCATATAAATGGACCTGCACAATTCAAACCCATTTGTTCAAAGGTCAACTACACGAGGTGTGATCAAACAATGTGATGAATGTTAAAACTGAAAAAAAAATTATTACAGTAAAAGGCACATTGCCATTAGTCCCCCTCAAAATATTCCCCCTTGCTTTGAACACCCTTGCCCCTGTCTGAACCAATTCTGGAAGTCCTCTTTCATGAGTGTCTTTGGTTGAGCTGTCCTGGCTGCCTCAATGTCCTGAGTCTATTCAAAATGCTTACCTTTCATGGTCATTTTGACTTTGGGGAAGAGCCAGAAGTCACACTGTGCCAAATCTGGTGAATAAAGTGGATGAGGATACACCGTAATGTTTTTATTCGACAGAAATTGCCATACGCCAGAAGCGATGTGTGACACAGAGCTTATCATGATGGAGGACGATTTACGGCACACTTTAAAACACACCTTCTCTCAACTGTAGCTCACACCCAACTGACTGCACCAAACAAGTTGAAACTTTTCACACATTGTTACTAAGGTTAGACGCACCATTTCCCATGTTGAAGATCACTGCCTTTCCATTGGATGGTACTCGGCAGCACAATTCACCATATTTTGTGATCACAATGGAAAGGCTCCATTTTATATATTATATATATATATATGTACATATATATATGTATATATATTTATATATTTATTTGTATATGTATATGTATGTATGTGTGTGTGTGTGTGTGTGTGTGTGTGTGTGTGTATATATACACACACACACATACATATATATATATATACCGGGGGTGCTAAAAAATGTGTATACATTTTAAGAGATATTAGCTATGCTCAAGCTGTAGTTTGCCATAATCAGAAGTGTCTGAATGCTGATGGTAACCACTTTGAGCATCTCTTGCAATTGCAGAAGTTAAACGTGACTTGTATTCTTTTTTTATTGTTATATATTGAATATTACAATTAATATATATTTTTCAAATGTGTATACATTTTTTGGCACCTTCTAGTTGGAGGAGGGGAGATTAAAGTATATTTTATATTTAGCTTATTTTCCAACAGACTCAACAATTTTAGCTTTTTAATGCTGTGTCTGATGTCTAATGTCAGGAATCTCTAAGTCTTGATTCTACAAGTCTTTCACATCATTCTTAATGTAAGGCTTTGTAATCAAAGTCTTCATTAGACTAGGTTAGGCTACTTTGCTTATCTCTGCCTGTAGCTTATTCACCTACCAGCAATGCTTAACTAAGGACTTCCTACTGCTACTACCTCTGAATTACCTTCATTTCCAAACCCTACGGCATAGTCTAAGAAGAAGGAACCTGTAGCTAAGGAAATAACCCACTGTCCTAGTTTAGCTTCCCCCTTCAGCAGATCCCGAGACAAAGATTTGAGTCCCTAAATAGATTATTTAGAAGGTGATCCCAGTAAACATTGGTAGGAGAATCTGCAAGTGACATCAGAAAGGGAAGCAAGTTAATAAAAGGTGCTTTATCAAGCAAGGTTCCACTTGGGTGACTTCAGCTTTATGGCCCTCGGAAACTGTAAAAGATCTCGAATGCGCACCTCACCAGCGACCTGTTCACGGGATGAGGGAAATCCTCTGGGTCTGTGATTGAGGACTGCTCCTGGATGGTGTCAGTTCCTGGCCCTCTCAGACTATTGCATGTCCAGGCAGAGCAGGCTGCATTGGCCAGACAAAGCCCTCAAGCAAAGGGAAGCAGTTGCCAACAGTTGGAAGTTAAACCAGATTATCCAGAACTGGTGAGGACCAGGGTGATGGTGAGCTCACTTATACTTAGGAAAAAGTTGTGTTGTTATGAGTTGTTTTGGAAGTTAGATGTTGAGCCTACCCCACATATAAAGCGTGAATCTTGTTTGCCAATATTTTAGTAGTAAGAAACGACTCTTCCTTTCATCTGAATCCTTGAAAGGCCAAGACTGCTGAGAGTAAATCCTAGATAGAAGATTAACAGATACTATTTCCTGATTACCACAAGGAATACTGCTGAGGGAAAAGTAGTTTCAGATATTTCAAGCTTAGTGGCTTCTAGCTATGTGTTCTTCCCCTGACAAATTCCATAGTGAATAAAGCAATGGTGAACATTGAGCTTGAGTGAGAAGTAAGCTGTTGGGATTGTAAACCACCAGATTTGGGGAGTGTTTTTGTCCCTGCAGCATAACTGTAACATATATCATCCATTTGCCCCTCCAGATACACTCTCCACCCTCCTCTGCTGCAGGACGCTAGTCTGTAAAGAGTGTGTCTCAGCTCTCTTGCCCTCTGGCTTTTGCTTGAGTTCAGCCATTAGAGAGACCTGGCAGAAGATTAGAGGGAGGGAGGAGAGTGGGAACTGAGCGGGTTTATAATCTCCTAACTCTCTCTCTGTGGGGTCACTTTGAGCTGCTGGTTCCTTCATAAAGTTCATGACTCTTCTCAAGGTGGCCGACCCATCCATAAGATTCTCTCCTTCCAGGTAATTGACGCTTTCAGGCCTAGGGGTAGTAATAGGCCTTGTGTTACTAGTATAGGAGTACCTCGCCTTGATGGTTCCCCTTTATCCTACCTATATCTTTCTAAGTAGCTACTTTTTAAATTATTCTTGAATTATTCTATAGATGGACTATCTGTTTTTCTGCTAGGACACTGACTGGTACATTATTCTAGCTATACTGTCTGGTTTAGTTTTCCTAATAATAAAATGTTACATTATTAAGGTAGCATTCTTCCTGAACCACTGTGGTTTTCACTACATTCAACCTTGCCAAAATCAAGAGAGTGGTTGGGAGATCTATGTTCCAGTATCATCTCAGCATCTTGTCCCCAGACAATAATGCCTTTGTGTCTGAGAAAGCGTTAGTACATTCAAATTACAAATCCGTTGCTCCATTACCCAACCACAGCCTATTTTTAAAATGCAGTATGAATTCCTTAGTACTTTAGGGAAGTCTTTTAAAGCAAGATCTTTAATATTATTTCTTCTTCCTCACATTATCTTCCTCAACTGTACCCCACATTGAGTTTATGTTTGTTTAATGTATTGAAAGGACAATCTCCAAAAAATAATATTTACTGAGAATCGACTAGTAATTCTAGATACTGGATCTTGCTAGGAAATGAGGGCTTGTGTGCTTTTGTATGTTATAAAGTAATTAATGAAGTTAAGATGGGAGGTGAACAGGTCATTTACCTTTCTTGGGACCAGAAAAAACTTGTTTAATCTCACACTTAAGTGTTCAATGACATCATCTAAGGATCTCAAATAAATATATTAAAATTTCAAAAAGAGAGAGAAACTAGTAAATTACAGATTATTATCTATGGAATGTGTTCAAAAGCACCATGTAACAAGCCTGTATTTAAAATTATTATACATGAAAGTAATTTTTCCATTACAGGTAATTTATGTTTTATGTAAATTTGACTTACTAAATCATCTTATAGAATTCCAGCCCAAGTTTGTTAGAGACCGATGAACATTTTCTCCCACTGAAAATTACTGTTTTGTTTTTCTTTTTTTGGCATTGCTTCGTTGTCCTTGAATCCTAATATCTACATAATGTTTCACAATTCAAAATCGTCTTCATAAATAATGGTTGTTCTTAACCATTTAACAGTCCTCTGGGAATCCAAAGACATTAATCAACACTCTCCCTAAAGGTACGTACATGGGCCTATACATATATTACTGCATTCAATTTTGGAGAGTTCATTGATATCCTAAAACTCTCCAAGGGGAAATAATTCCTATAATTGATAGAATAATCCTCAAACAACTTCTGTGATATAGGTGTTGTTATTTACATTTTGCAATTGAGAAAATTAAGCCACAGAGATGTTCAATTACTTATCCAAGTCAGGCAGCAGAATTTGGTGTTAAACTCAGGCCTTTCGACACTATGTCCAATGCTTTTCCCTCTGTCCCATGCTGCCTCCTACTTTTGTTAATGTGTAGCATCACTATAGTCCAGTATAAAGTATTTTATGTAATTAAGCAAAAATTTATTGAATGAGAGTCCCAGGATATCTAAAATTTTACAAATAAATGGAAGGCTATAAATCTGAACTGATTTTTACACGATAGCTCCATTTTGTTTATACATTTAGTTAAATCTCCACTCTATAAAATTTATTCACTCAGAAGCATTTCCAGTTTATCCCATACAAAATTTGAAGTAAATATCGATTCCCAAATAATTGATGTGGCTCATTACTTAAACAGATTTTTCTTTCCTCTCTTTCTCTCTCAGCATCCATGTCCAGCCACCACCTTGTAGTATGGACCCACTGCTTTGAACTGTTAATATCCAAGTCTTGGTGTGGGAAGAGAATGACAAGCACATTTCACTACTCATAAGAAGACCTGGTTTTAATCTATTTTGCCATTTAGCAGATGAATCACCTTGTGTAAGTCACATATACTCTCTGAGTAACTATTTCCTCATCTGAAAAGAGAGATATGATCCACATCTACATTGTAAGGTTATAGAAAGTATCCAACAAGATAATATTTCCTGAGAAAGTGCTTCAGAAATATTTAAAACACCATATATATTTTGGTTGTTGTTATTAGAGTCATCAAAGATGTCTCCATCAGTAAAATCAGCATCAGAATTTTTAAAAGTAAAAATAGTGAGATTATATGTACTCTGAATTACTGTAAATGTCCAGCCATCACTGCTACCTCCACATGTTGGTTTTGCTTACAGGAAGCCAACCACACTGGGATGATTTGTCCAGTAAATTTTGTGCAGGAACAGATGTTCTGATTCCGACACTGAACATACACCAACAGAAGAGCCACTTAAGACACTCAGTGACCTTGCATGGTTTAGTTGTTTACCTACTAAAATTGTATGATAGAGTCACTATTTGGTATTGAATGACCACGTCAGTATAAATAGCACCAACCTAATGATCTTTAAAAAGTAACCTGCAGTAACCTCTGCAAATAAAGAGGGGTCAATTGTTTAGAAATAATATATGTGAGATTTTTAAAGATACTGTTATTTAAAAAAGATACTGTTATGTATTTGGTTTGATTGATTTTACAGAATTTTTTTAATGGAATAGGGCTTATTTTTACCAATTTTCTTGCATTTTAATGGTCGAGTAAACATTGCAATATATCTTTAAACACCCAGATCAAGCCCTTCGGTAAATGAAGCCAATAGAATTATATCACTTGAGTACAAAATGTGCAAGGCAAAAATAAACTATGAGTAAAAGTCAAATGAAGGCAGGAAGACCCTTCAGCAACTGTTCTCCAAGATTATAAAATCCAGCTGGGAAAATTAGTTGAAAGACAGCTTACAAAATAATGAAATTCCTAGTATCTTATAAATCTTATTAAAGAAGAAACTAAGCTCAAGTACAATTCCTCCAAAAGGCCAATTTTATGATGATTTGACACTGAACCTATGACTCCAAAATAAATAATAACTGCAGTCATTTCAGTGACCTCTTTAAACATTTCAGGATCAGATTCTCTTAGTATGTAAATCTGCAGAAATTGAAATGTCTATGAATAAAACAACTGAAGATGTAAATCTCAGGCTCAATCACGTACGTACAAAAAAAAATGTTTAATTTATATTTTCTTTAACAATGGATTTCTATCTCCAGCTCCCGTTTAGTCCAGTGGTCAAATTCAGGGTTAATCAGTCAGTGCAATATTTTCTCAGCCTACGACTAGCCTGAAGATTTTCTCTATCACTGACTATCCCAGGGGTGGCATCTTTGTTTCCAGAGGTCAACATATTGCCACAGCATCAGTGGGGATGGGAGAATGTCCAGCTCTCGACTATCATATTGTTCGTCATGGTCAGGTGAGACATTCACATGAACTCTGACAATTAATTTCATGAACTTGTTCCACCGATGTTACTAACCTTTTTTTTTTGATGTCAGAAAAAAAGGTTGCTAACCTTTTTTTTTTTTTGATATCAGATATTCATTATAATTTTGTACCAACTGGAAAAACAGTTAACCAGTTTACTATTTGGAAGTACTGAAAAGGCTGCATGAAAAAGTTAGACGACCTGACCTTTTCATCAACAATTCATGGCTCTTGCATCACAACAATACACCAGCTCACATGGCACTGTCTGTGAGGGAGTTTTTAACCAGTAAACAAACTGTACTGGAACACCCTCCTTACTCACCTGATATGGCCCCCAATGACTTCTTTCTTTACCTGAAGATAAAGGAAATATTGAAAGGATGCCATTTTGATGACATTCAGGATATCAAGCGTAATACGATGACAGCTCTGATGGCCATTACAAAAAGAGTTCCAAAATTGCTCTGAAGGATGGAGTAGGCACTGGCACTTCAAAGGTGACTGTAGTGATATTCAGCAATGAGGTATGTAGCACTTTTTCTAGGATACGTTCATGAACGTAATGGTCTAACCTCGTATTTTATCTTGTTTCTGATCATTGGTATCTACCCATATTGCAATATGTCATTGTCATCAGGTCTTAGATCATTGCTCCATAGAAGTCACTTTGCATCCTCGAAGTCTTTGCTAAGGGGCTACTTCAGGTCCACCAGCAATCTCTCCTTTACCTATGTTCCCCTTTTAAGAGGGAGTAGACAGAAAGAATGTTATATAGAATGTAATGTGTCGATATATGAAGTTTAGAAAGGATCTCTACCCCAAAGGTGCTTACAATCCAAAGAGAGCATACTTAATATTTTTCTATGCTTTTCTCATAGTGGCCACACCAAGCTTTACACACTTGAACATGGGCTTTGGATGCAGAGGGTCTGGGTCAAGCTTGGAAAAGTATCTATTTTAACCTTGGATACCCCATCTACACAACAAATTTAACAGTGTCTCCCTCATACGGTTGTTGGAAAAATTAAAGTACATATAAAATAATTATATGTATATAATTTATAGCACATATAATATAATTAGAATATTTTCTGGTGTATAATAATCTCTCCACAAATATCTATCATTATCATCATTATTATGTCACCTTCTTCTCTCCATCCTCTCCTTCAACTTCTCCCACTCATAGGGACTCTTCAGTCTTTATGATTCAAGTGAAAAGGCAGTAGGGTAACATTGAGCTAAATGAAAATAGAACAAACGTTGGTGAGGAGAAGACATGTTCACAAGATCCACGTGCTGTTCTCAACCCTGTCCTGTTTGCCCATGAGTGTGCAACATTCCTTATTGCTCTGCAGAAACTTTCCCCAAATGCTTAAAAGATATCCTTTCAATGTGGTCGTGCAAAGCTTATATCTGGATCCAACCATTAATATCTATTTAATTTCATAACCACAAGCCAGGATTAGAAAGTTTAAATAAAGGATCAGTATGAATTCTATCAGCTTTCATCTGTTTCCTTTCTTGAAAGAGTCCAATTTTAAATCTGAATAACCAGTTCATCCAAAGTATTTCAGTAAGAAAGTTCCAAAGATGAAATCAATCGAGAATCACCTCATGGGGAACCAGCCTCGTAAGTTAATTACAGGATTCTTTGTTGCTCTTTTTTGTTTTGAGTAAGAGATCTTGATGCAATATTTTTGGTTAATTGAAGATTTTCTTTAAAACTATGCAAGACAGCCAACAAATAGTACATTTATGTATGTAATAGAAATGGTTGTAATATATCATTAAGGCACTTCAGGGCATGTTTTATTGGTTCATTAATACAGTACATGCCTTAGGTGTATTCAACCACTCGGGGCCTATATTAATGGACCAATAAAATGTACCCGGGAGTGCCTTAATGCTACCCTAATATGGCTAAGTTTAAATTAATTTTTTCAGGCTTATCTTTTCAAAAATCATTTTTTCCTACTTGGAAAGAGAGATTCCTTTACAAGGGGAAAGAGTTCACAGCAACATAATATCAGGAAGCAGGATAATAAAAACCTTTTTGTTTCATCAATTTTCTGAAATATTTTATCTTTTCGGATGGTTCTATTTCTAATATTCTGCATTCTACTTCCAGTGTCTTCTCACGCCTTCCATGAGAATCAATAATCTTATGGCTAGAAGCAGGAAAATAAGTACCATTTATTTGGGGAAGTAGCAGATCAATGCACCAGCAAATGTCATGTCTACCTATAAAACCCCTATCTCCTCTCAGTATTCCACCCGCTCAGAACAAATTGTTACCTTGCTTAAGGAAAACCCCTTACGTCTATCTATCCATGTAATCAAGGAATCATTCTTCCCTCAAAAATGGACAATGTTCCTCCTAATCATCTGTATTTCCCTTGTCTCTCAGATTTTCAGAAGTTCGTGAATTCTACTTTGAACCATTAAAGAATCTTCTTGATAACAGAAATTTGGGGGAAGAAAGAAAAAAAGTATTTAATTCAGCACCAAGCTACATTAAAATCTTAGCCTTGAAGGTTTCTCAAAGTATTAAGAACAGAATTACCATATGACCCAGCAATCCCTCTCCTGGGTATCAACCCCCAAAATCTGAAAACATTTCTCTGTAAAGATATATGTACCCCTATGTTCATTGCAGCGTTATTCACAGTGGCCAAGACATGGAAACAACTCGTGTCCCTCAATAGATGACTGGATAAAGAAGATGTGGTATGTACACAATGGAATATTACTCGGCCATAAGAAACAGTGAAATTTTGTCATTGCAATGGCATGGATGGATCTTCAGAGTATCATACGGAGTGAAATAAGTCAGACAGAAAAAGTCGAGAACTATATGACTTCACTCATAAAACTGAAAGCATCAAATGAACAAGACCAAAAAACAAAGAAACAAAACCTCATAGACAGAGATAACAATTTAGTGGTTACTAGAGGGTAAGGGGATAGGATGTAATGGTAAGAGAGGGAAAAGTGGTCAAATATATAGTGATAGGAGAACTGACTCTGTGTGGTGAGCACACAATGTGATATATAGATGATATGTTATAGAAATGTATGCTTGAAACCTATGTAATTTTACTAACCAATGTCACCCCAATAAACTTAATAAATAAAAAAAAAATCTCAGCCTTGCCATCTACTTGTTTTATGATATTGGCCTGAAAGCTTCCAGTTTCTTCTCAGCAAAATGAAAGTAATAATGTCTATCTCATAGGAATAACATGAATGTTAAATGAGATAATTTATGCAAAACACTTGGTATAATGCCTGGCACCTAGAAACTATCGTATAAGTGGTAGGTTTTTGTTACTAACTTATGAAAAGCTACTGAAGAGATCTAGATGAATGACAACAGGTGAGCTGTATGACCTCTCCTAAAAAATGCTGACAGGTTGAGCACCCAGAGTATGAAAAGCAGATATCCCTCCTTACCTCTTCCTCCCCAACCCCCATTATCATGAGGAACATGAGTTTTAAAGAATACCAAAAACAAAACAAACAACAACCAAAAAGTATAGTCTGGAACTTTCTTTACCTTGATAGTTTAATTTTTCTAGAGTCTAATTACCTGGGCATATTCATTATCACTATCACAAATGTCATAAATAAGTCCCACTATGTGGGACAAACACTGCCCTTGACTCTATGGGAGTGGGGGAATAGAAATTCAGTCTCTGTCTTCGAAGAGGTTTTATTTTAATTGGGACCATCAAATATATGGAAGAGTTAAATAACAATATAAGATTGTAAGTGCCACATGAGCTTTACTTCAATTTTGAACGTAATGGAAAAAAGTTCTTTGAACATGATAAATCAAAAAAGAAGTCAATCATCCTATAGGAACTGCACAAGACTGCTCAGTGAAGAAAGAAGTAAATATTGAAAACAGCCATGATGAATTCCGAAGGGAGAAGTAGAAGCACTCCACACGGGAAAATGGAAGAAAGAGTTTTGATGAACAACATTTGGGTCAGAGGGCACTTGTAGGGCATTAGTGGGAGATGCAGTGGGGATGGACTGAGGAGAATAACACCTTTCAGGTGATAGAAAACCAATACAAGGATTTTGATCAGAGAAATGTCCTGAAGTAAAAGCAGAATTTTCAAACTACTTTAATTACTGTGATATCTACCAATTGGAGTAGAGAGAAATGGTATCAAACAGATAAGTTGAGAAAATATTGTCATATTCCATGTTTGAAGTTGTAGAGACCTGAATAAAAGGAACCAAAAGGAAAATTTAAAAAAAAAAACAGTTGTGAAGGGAAAATCTAACACAATGATGACTGTTTTATTGTAATATGCAAGAGAGAGGAAAGAGTGAAAGAAAAAATGACCAAAAGCCTGAAGAAATGGGAGGATTAAATAACTATTTGATCCATTCAATTTGCTTAGTATGGAAAATAATTTTCCAAGGTCTCATTCTACGAGTCTCATATGTTCCTGAGTAAGAATAAAACAGGTTGAGGCAAGTGTAAAGCCATCATTATTATTAAAAAATACAGTTAAAAAGTACATATTCCAATACAGGTGGGTCAGTTGAGTACATTAATCCTATGTCTGAAGAAAAGCACATTACATCAATTATCATAGCACAAAGTATGGCAAAACTTTGAAAGCCTCATTGAAATGTTTCTTAGTGTCATGCATTTCTCCATGCATTTCTTTTATTTTGCCAAAATAGTTTCCTTCATTTGAGCCCTGTTTTCTCCTTTCTACTTTCCTAAATAATATTCATCTTCAACATTTATTCTCCAAGAAACTTTTCCAAACTACTCAAACACACATTGAGCATCCCTTCCTTGCTTGAAATCTTGTCACCCATGCTGAATTAGCCACTTAATTTAGAACTTAATTATGTACGTCTGCAGTACACAAGTCCATGTGCTTATAAGAGAAAAAGACAAGAATGGAGAATATATCTACACTTCACAAAATTACCAAACCTAATCTCATTTCCCAGAAAAGAGAAATTCTAAACATATTTAGAAAATTGCTACATCATTGAATGAGTATACCTACTCTCAGGTTTATTGCATTGCAATACCCATTTATTAATGCAAGTAAAATATCAATTCATTAGTTCAAAATTACATTGCATTATAACCATCGGTTGTAGGTGTCATGGAGATACTGGAGATACAAAGGGTGTCTTTTACTTATTTTTGTTGCCCAAATTGCCCAAAAGGAAATTACCATAAATATCTGATGATTTATTCAAATAATTATTTGAACAATTTAAGGACATATATGCTTTATTTGTTCAAGAATGATTCAAGAATGATGTTGCCAAGGCTGTCCCAGTAACAGTTCCCAAGAGCATGACTTCCTAACAGCCATAGTGTGATGAGATGGGGCATGGGGATGAAGGAGGTCTGCCAATCTGAGGTTGAACAGAGTAAGAAAACCCAGAATGTCAAGAGAAGCCAAAACCCATTAAGGAGAGCAATGAGTAAAAGCTAGAGAAAAGAAAATTTTAATTTGGAAGCCAAAGAGCCAGAGGCAGATCAAAGCTGGGGTATATTGCCAAGAGTCAGAGCTGGATTGAGTAAGAAACCCAGTGTTAGCATATCGGTCCTCATGTTGAAAATTTCAAGCAGTTGCTTAAAAGTAGCTTGCAGCATCTGAGGTTAGACTTAATAATATTAAATAAAATATATATTTGTAATTTTTCTTGATACTTTTTAAAATCTGTTTTTGCATTTATTTTTGTTATCCTTCATATTTTTAGACACGGCCACAAAGATGGTTAACAGTTAATTTCAATAATTTGCCCAAAATTCAAGTTGTTAATATTTAGAGTTTCTACATATGTTTTAGTGTGTGAGTTCAATTTTTTGGTACCTGTACAAAGGTGAAAAACTACATATAACCACAAACTTTGAAGGTGACTACGTATTTTAGTGGTCATTGCACAATGATATCCCAGGAAAACATGTCGTTCATAACTAAAAACAATCAGAAGACAGGATTTTTATAGATTTCTAGGCACATGGCTTAAACTGAAATATCAAATAAAAATCTTCAAGTAGATTCCGGTTTTGCAAATAACTATTCAAGACTACACACCACTTACCTCTCAATAGATTACCCTGCTTGACTTTAACAAAATACTAGTGTCTTTGAGTGGAAAAAAAAAAAAAAAGACTACATAATCGGACCTGAAAATTTCCCCCAGTCATCTCTACAACTTAGGCTCAAAAATATATTTACCACAGATGGTCTTTCACACCACCATGGAAATAATCGTTCCAACTTTCTGGAAGGCGATTTGGCAATTCATGTTAAAAGTTTGCAAATGCCCTTATTCTTTGAAAGGGCAAATCTGTTGTGCCGTTAGTGATTTTTTTCCTACAGAAACAGTCATGGATGTGTGTAAATATTTGTCTCAAAGATGTTCTTCATGTCATTGTTAATTATAGCTAAAACAATAACAAGTTTCTTAAATGAGGTGAAATGTACCATGTGATCTGTTGCTGCCTACTATTTCAACTTCCTCTTTTGTCACTTTCCTTTTCACTCACCAATCTCTAGTCATTTGGGCCTCTTTACCTGGAATATGCTGGTAGCCTTCCAGCCTCAGAGACAGGTCATTTGTAGTTCCTTCTATTTAGAATGCTTTTCTGCCTTTCACCACTCCTGCCCCTTACTGTAGTTCTCCTTCAGAACTCAGGTGAAAACACAACCTCACAGCACTCTGCGCCTCCTCCCAGACTAGAATAGATCCCTCTGTATGCATTCAGAGAACCCTGGAGTCTATTTTCAGAGCATTTGTGTATTATAATCATATAGTTATTTTTGTGACTATCTGTTTACTATCTGTTGTCTCTAACAGACCACAAACTCCGTAAAGTCACAAAATATGTATTCATAGATCAGGCCCTCAATAAATCATTGCTGAAAGAATGATCTTTGTGTGGAATTATGGGTACTACTTACTTTCTTCTCTATTGTTTAACTTTCTACACCAAGCACCAAAAAGTTTAATTATAAAAATACCTATTTTGAAATAGTCTAAAATGAATGAAGATCAGGTTTCAGAATGTACTCGAATTGTTCAGGCTGTATCTACAGTCCATTTTGCTTGCTGGTATAAACTAGATTATGATTTTAAAAATCAGGATTCAATATCTCTGTTACATATTTTACACTTGAATTTGACTTCATGTTTTCCCCTGTAATCATTAGAAATTCCTCAGAGTAAGACATAAATACCAAGCAGGAAGTCGTGTGGATGGTGAAAGGAATTTTGCCTTAAGAAGCTACTTCTCTGATAGTAAGTACAATAGGAATTTCATGGGTTGGATAAAAAAAAGAGATAACTTTTAAAGTGTGGAATAGTTCAATGGTATGTGTAAACTGATAATATCTCCCCCTACTCCTTTCTTTCAGCCTTGACTGATGTAACAAAGAATTTGGTTTCCACCATTTAGCCAATTTGAAAATGAATTGCCAACCTACCACATGACCAGCCTTACTTAGTTCATGATTCCTTAGTGATGAGAACAGATTCTTATGTTTGTACTTGTTTTTGTTTAGTGGTTTTTTTTTCATATTCTTAAGTTGCTTCTCTGTTTTTAAGCACATAAAATGTATTTCAACACTTACCAACATAAGAAGTATAATCAAGAGCTGCAAAAATTTCTAGATAAGTTCCTCTTTCGAAGTGATAACCAAGCATTGCTACACAGGGCTGACTGCATGGTAGCTTAATGGTATGTTACAAAAACGCTTTTCAACATTAAACAGGAAAGTAAACCTGCCAAATTTACTTTAAAATACGAAATTAATTTCCTGCTGGAGTCTCACTGCCAAAATAATTTCATCCAATATTGAAGGTTTGTAAGCTTAATCTCTTCCTGAAAATTGGAAGTTAAATGCTGTGTTCCTAATTAAGCCTCAAGTTATTATTTCTACATGAGAAAAAAAAAGAACAAATATAGTACTTCTTCAACTGATCTGAATTGGTCAAAATGTGTGCAATATTTTAAATTCATTATTATTAACCTGGCAAAAGCACACTGTTTCATAATCGAGTACAATTTTAATAAAATCAAATATAACTGAATTATTATAAGTGCCTCATCTTGACTTTTTTCTAATCTATCCGAATTCAGTGTTTCTAGTGGAATCATTTGAGTTCACATTAGATTTATCTCACCCTATAAAAGCACAATTCATTAAACAGACTAGTCTATTTAAAACTAAGACAATTTTATCACAGTCAATTCAATTATTTAACACTGCTTTTTTAACTCAGTACTTAAAGCTTTCTTTTGACAAGTATTCCTTTTAATAAATGAGTTGTAATTTAAGCAATGAAAAAAGATCAAATTCCCTTACACTACATGCAATTAACCTATAGAGAGATGTTTTTTGGATACAAAACTAAGTTTTATTTGAAAGTTAGACTGAATTTCAAGTAACAGAAACCACCAAGGTTATTTTTCAGCAGAAATAAACATAAAGTAACTTTCTATGAGCAATTTACTTTACTTTTTGTTGCTGCTTGTGTTTTCATTTAAGTAGGTAGCTATTTGGCCAAGCCTACAGAATTAGAGAATCAGAGTAATCACCTGAACAATTTATTCCAAAGGCAATATAACCTGAAATATATAGAATCAACTTTTTCATCCCACTAAATAATAATCTGGTGAGTGACTTTATAATATTAATAAATAGTGAAATGACAATTTAGTAACTGCCTAGACAAGCGCTAACAAAAGCAAGTTAAGTTGGTGTGGCGAGTTCTTTTCAAAAGTTTCCTCACGAGATTTTTTGTTTGAATTATTACGAGATTTAAATTATATTTAGGATTATAGACCTGAACTTCAGATAATGAAGTGAATAAGGAATGTTTCCATTCTTAAAGAAAAAAGGAAGTTAGATGTGTTTAGCACATAGCGTATTCGTTGCAGTGTCTTCATTAAGGCAATTATTAATTTTTCATGTGGGTTGTCCTAGAAAAATCATGTGAAAAGATTCTTTTAGTATAGATTTGTAAATTAATAACTATTATCAAAAACAATTGAATAAGTGTCTATATTGAAATCCTTTATTATACTGAAATCACTGAGAAATTAAATGCTGCATACTGGGATAAACCAAATTAAAATAGTACTAATGTTAATGATAGCTATGTCCCTTGGATTTACTTTGCACCTTCTATATCCAAACAAAATAATATATATATATATATATATATATATATATATATATATATATATATATAATTTTCAACAAAGCATTATAATATTTTTGTAGGATAGAAGTATCAGATTTAACCAGTCACAGGTCATAAAACCCAAAAGCCAAATTGTATGTTAACCTGAATGCCTCATTTGGATGTAAGTTTACATGAATTAATTACCTAACTTAGAAGTACAAGGGTAAACCAAGCTATATCTGGAAGGAAATGAAAGAAAAGTCTAGACAAAAATTTCAAAACAAAACAGAGTTGTAGTGGGTGTGTTTATTTTAGAGAACTATTTCATTCCTGCTTTTCACTTTCCCGTGTAGACGTGCTTAGTGTCCCAGTCAGGTCTTAGGCCTGATGCATAATCACTGACAAACGGTGGCCAAGACTGAGGACACCCAAATACATCTAATGCCAGTAGATGGAAGTGGTAGAATCAGCCATAACGCAATGTGCCACCACTAAAAGCACTTACATTTTTCATCCTAATATGTCTTAAAGTACAAGGATATATCTCTTTGGCCAACCTCCAAATTCCATTTCTATACCATCATTTCATGCTGACAATTGACAAGATTTCCTTTTGTAATTTGCTTCAGTAACATGCATTTGATAAAGGGATTTGTGGCTGTTATTGCCATCTACTTAATGTTGGACTATCTTTTCATCAGTTCACACTAAGTATTGGGAGTCTTAGGATGAAAGAGGTCAGTTTCTGATTCAGGGTATTTAGGCAGATTAAAAAGACATTCTGTGCATTTGGAGAAGACACATTTTCCAGCACAACTCTCCATACTTTGTATCGTGAAAAAGGGACAAGAGGGAGAAGTCCCCATTCTCAAGAACTCTCCTCCCATGTGGGTTTTATTTTCCTTATAACTTTCAGTCCTCATATTATCTTTATCATTTTCTGTATATCTAATACTTATCAAGAGAAAAAATAAAATTAGAAAATAGTATATTTGATGGATTTAATCTACAAGAAATATAAAGCCCTCTCATAATCTAAAAGTAAAAAATAAGAACAAAGTACTCAATAAAGTTTCCCTTAATATCTGAATCTCATCTTTTCCTCATACTTTTTCATCTTCCTTTTTTGTTGTTGTTTTCACTGAAGAAAGCCATAAATTTTATAGCCATAAATTTAATTTCTACTAGAACTTCAAAAGATTTCAGATAGCATATGGGCTAGCAATAACTATGTTGGTAGATAATTATTTAAAAACAGTTCCATCGTCAAATCACTTTAAAGATAATACATAAGCTGTTTAATCCTGGAGATGCAAAGCACATTTTTGCATTAAGAGGTTTTGAGAAATCTTACAGGAAAAGAAAAATAAAAACATACTAACTTCATTTATCTCAATTTTTCCCAAGTATCTTTTACCACAGAATCATTTTTATCATGGAATACTGACTAACATTGAGTGGAATTGGTATCCAGGAAAATGCAGCTAAATGTCACGTTGTATAGAAAGGAAAATGAAGTGCAAGACTTAGTCTTACCTGGCGCACCAGTGGCCACCCAGCCATTTATTAGCAAAACTCCCATGATACCCCGTAGTTCCTGATACCCAGTCAAGTGTTGTTGTTGTTGTTGTTGTTGTTTTCTACTAGAAAACATGTATAATTTTACCCAAAATAGATGTAGCTGCTTTTCTTATGTTATTAAGTGTAAATTGTCAACTGTGTCTCAAAACTATTTAATACCAAAACATAACCAATAGCAACTGAAAACAAAGGACCGTAAAGACCTTTAAACCAAGCATTAAACAACAAACATCTTTAAAAACAGCTTTTTGAACATATTGCACACTTAAAATATTGTAGTAATAAATATCTTAATAATAAATCTAATATTACATATGGAAATTTGAATCTATGAGTGATATATACACAATGGAATACTATTCAGCAGTAAGAAAAGATGAAATAGGACCATTTGTGACAACATGGATGGATTTTGAGATTATAATACCAAGCGAAATAAGTCAGACAGAAAAAGCAGAAAAATCCTATGATTTAACTGATATGTGATATATGAACCAAAAACAACAAAAGAACAAGACAAATTAATCAGAAACAAAAACTCACAGACACCAATAACCAATCTGGTTATTGGTTACCGGAGGGTTAGGGAGGTTGGGGGGTGGGAGATGAGGGTAAAGAGGATCAAACACATGGTGATGGAAGAAGAACTGACTCTGGGTGGTAAACACACAATGTGATTTATAGATGATGTAATACAGAATTGTACACCTGAAATCTATGTAACTTTACTAACAATTGTTCACCCCAATAAACTTTAATTTTTAAAGAAAAGAATTTATAAGAGTGAATTCTCAATAGTATAGCTTATTTAACATTGTAGAATTGTTTTAAAATATTTTTAAATGCCTGCTAGTTATCTAATATAGGGTATATGCCTTGTATCACAGCAAAAGTAGTTTGAATAACCTACTTCACTCAGAATGATCTCAGGTTGCTTTAGTAAATATAAATTTATAACTTACGGATACAAGGAGTTAAGTACATACTAGGGCCTCGGTTTTGGTCTTTGTTTAGATTTGTATTCCCAAAGTTAAAAGAAAGCTCAGAGATGGGACTCTAAGAAGAAAGATATGTATGCACAGCACAGGACTCAAAAAAAAAAATTCCCGTTTGACTAGAAATAGCCCTACCATCTGATATAAATGAGGATGTTCTCTTTTTCCAAGGAAAAATGTTCTCTTATTCATTTATTCAACAAACATTTATTGAACACCTGTGATGGCAAGTCACTGTGACAGACACTAGGAAGAGGAATGAAGACAAAGACATAATCGCTTCCATGGGGACCTTAAGTTCTAACAAGGCAGGCAGACGGTAAATAATTCACAAGTAATTAATCCATTACAATTATGAAAGATGCTACAAAGTGGTGCACGATGGGGTGAAGTAGGGCATAGATATGGGCATAACTGTGAGATTAGATCTAGTCAAGGAGATAGGGGAAGTCTCCGTAGAGATGATACATTTCATATGAACCTTAAGGCTGATAGGAATTCACCAGAAGAGGAAGGGGAAAGATATTCAAGGCAGAGTTGTTGAGTCCTGTACAGGAAAGCTGGCTGGAGAGTAGAGAGCTAGAAAACTTGGCTCCAAAAAGGCTGGTAGAGTGGTATGAAGGACCATTTTTTAAAGAGCAGATTAAAAGACCACCATCCTAAAAACGAATTACACCTAGGCAAAAGGCCAGTTAAATGGCTCTGTAGTTATGCAGATAAATTTGAGATTACAGGATGCAGTGATGAAGGTAGTGGTGAGGAAATGAGCTGCCTACAGCTTTTCAGAGAAATAGTGTTTTCTGTGACCTTTCCAAGGCCTCTATTATGGCTATCTTTGACTTCTCAGTCTTTGTAACCTGAATTTATATCTCCCCAGGTCTCATCACTATGTTCATGCTTTCTGCCTACTGCTGCAGGTTAACCAACCTTACCCCCAACTGTCCATGGGAACATTCTTGGGAGGGTGGAATATATATCTCTACTTCCAGTCCTCACACACAGAAAACAGATGAGCCTCTACTCCGTCTTTGAAATCAGCTGCTTAAAGATACTCAATTAACTAAACACTAAATTAGCTCCATTTCAAAACTCCTGTGAAAGTACCCTCAAAATCCTGGATGTTATTAAGATTAGGGGGAGAATGAAGTCTGTTTTGATCAACAAAATGATATCTCATTACCTTTCAAAGCACAAAGCTTTTTTGTTTTTTTTCCTTTCATAAAATATAGGTGGATATATGACTCCTATACCACTTATGTTTTCAAGATTTAGGCAAACTCTATAACTTTTGATACAAAAGTCTGGGAATTTATATCCCAGTGTCTAATATAGAATATCAGTTTTTATTCTATAAAAGTATATTTTAAAATTAGTTATCTATTTAACTCTCAGGGTTTTAACAAATAAACATTGATTTTTTGCAATTACAGGAAGCTCATAATTACTACATTCGTCCCAATGAAAGACTTTTCTCTTGAAATAAAGGCTATTTTTTATAAAAGTGTTCCGTTTTCTGAGGTTCCTTGAAAAGTTTGTCAAGAAAACAAGCAGCATACTTTTTATAAGTCAGCTTCAATATGGTTCCATATATCATAGTTCTAAGGGAAATCACATCCAGGATGTTTTATTAACTGGTTGGTGAATTAAATAGTGTGAATTCTCAGAAGATGCTAAGAATAAGTATAGTTGCTGATTAACATTTCAAATTGTTATAAACTACCTATGAGTGGTATTTGGGGACTGTGAGGAGGAGAGGATGTTTTTATTGTTGTTAACTTAAGGAATTTTAAAGGGTACAGAGTCTGAAAAAGCAAGGGTTGAGTGCGTGGTCCCACAGGCAGTAATTCCCCGTTCTTCCCTGGAATTAGGTAGAGAGTGATTTCTCTAAGGAAATTATAACAAGAGGCACCTGTTTAAATTATGCACATAACTGATAAAATGAAACTACAGATAGTCTTAAATAATTCTTCCAAAGGTTTATTGAGAATCCAAAAAGCATAGTTCTAGAAAAGAAACACTATAGTATTTGCCATTGTTTTGTTTGTTTGTTTGTTGTTCTTTTTTAAAGTTTATTGGGGTGACAATTGTTAGTAAAGTTACATAGATTTCAGGTGTACAATTCTGTAATATATCATGTATATATGACATTGTGTGTTCACCACCCAGAGTCAGTTCTCTTTCTACCACCATATGTTTAATCCCCTTTACCATTATCTACAATCCCCTCTCCCCTTACCCTCTGGTAACCACTAAACTATTGTCCGTGTCTATGAGTTTTATTTCTTCATTTGTTTTTCTTGTTCTTTTGTTGTTATCAGTTTTATATACCGCGTATCAGTGAAATCATATGGTTCTCTACTTTTTCTGACTTATTTCGCTTAATATAATAATCTCAAGATCCATCCATATTGTCACAAATGGCAGTGTTTCATCTTTTACTATGGCAGAATAGTTTTTGTTTTTTTTAATTAAATTGATTGGGTAACATTGGTTAATAGCATTATATAAGTTTCAGGTATACAACTTATAATGCAACATCTGTATACTCCATTGTGTGTTCACCACTCAAAGTCTAGTCTCCTTCCGTGACCATATATTTGACCCCCTTTACCCTTATTATCCTTTCCCCAACTTTCATCCCCTCTGGTAATTACCATTCTGTTGTCTGTATCTATGAGTTTGTTTATTGGTTTTGTTTGCTCATGTTTTGTTTTTGTTTTATATCCCACATATGAGTGAAATCATATGGTTTTTGTCTTTTCTCGTCTGACTAATTTTACTCAGCATGATACTCTCAAAATCCAGTTATCACAAATGGCAATGTTCCATCTTCTTTATGGTTGAGCAGTATTCTATTGTATATATGTATTTCTTTACCCAATCATTCATCGAAGGACAAACAGGTTGTTTCCATGTCTTGGCTATTGTGCTGCAATGAACATAGGGGTACATATATCCTTAGGAATAAGTGTTTTCAAATTTTTCAGGTACATACACAGAAAAAGGATTGCTAGGTCATATGGTAGCTCTATTCTTAACTTTTTAAGGAACCTCCATGTTTTCCACAGTGGCTGCACCAATTTACATGAGGGTTCCCGTTTCTCCACATCCTCTCCAAAACTTGTTATTTCTTGTCTTACTGATAATAACTATTATAATAGATGTGAGGTGGTATCTAATTGTGAGTTTGATTTGTATTTCCCTTATAACTTGTGAAGTTGAGAAGTAAAAGCAAGAATAAATAATGAAACTACACAAACTATAAAGCTTCTGCATAGCCAAGGAAACCATCAACAAAACATCAAGTCAATCAACCAAATGGGAGAAGATATTTGCAAAAGATACCTCCAATAAGGGACTAATATCCAAAATGTATAAAGAACTCATACAACTCAACAACAACAATAACAAATAATCTGATTAAAAAATGGGCAGAAGACCTGAATATAGAATTTTTTCAAGTAAGACGTATAAATGGCTGACAGATACATGAAAAGATGCTCAACTTCACTAGTTATAAGGGAAATGCCATTGTGGGGACAGAGCCCCAGAGAGCAGTTTCCAGGCTCTCGGCCTCACATAGAAAAGTGCTGGCTCAGGTAGTAAATGGCTATCAACTGTGATTGGATGGCCATCAGCTGTGGCTGGTTGGCCGTCAGCTGTAACCAGTAAGCCATTGGCCACTAAATAAGTGCCATGGCTACGCTAGCAGAAAATGGGGGCTAGCAAGAAGATGGTGACTGAGCTAGCAAGAGCAGATTGCAGCTAGCAAGTGAGGTTGGTTGGCAGAGACAAGTGGACAGCGGGTTGCGGACAGTGTGGCTCCTGCTTCCTGTGTCTCCAACCAAGCCATTTGCGAGACTATAGTGGTATGACTCCCCCATCTATGGCTTCGTGGGTGTTCCTTTTTGCCATGACCATGTCCTGCGTTCTTATGTGGGAAGTGGGACCAGAGACCCCACAGGCCGCCCCGCACAACAGCCATTGTTAGGCTACCGTGCTCACAGGCCTTATTTAGCTCACAATCCAAATAACCTCATATTTCTCGTGTTTAGGATTTTTTAAAGAAATATGTAAGATAATAGCACATTGGAAGGTTTTGAGTACATGGTCTCATTGTCATTCTTTCATGTGGAATCTACTGTCTCAAGAGATATTTGTTTCACTTCCCTATTCCCTATTTCTAATAGGCTGATATAAATTCAGTGTGCCAGGAGCACTTAGAGGAAGTGGGTAATATAATAAAGAAGAAAGGAGGGAAAAATCAAGTGATTCCTCAATATTTCAATACTTCCTTTCAGTAGACACTCAGTATTCTTTTTCCTGCTGTCCAAATCTTCACACCATAGCAATCTATCCATTCCTCCCTTGATCTCCAATTTACCAACATCTCCCTTGACCCCAATCAACCCCAACATGGCAGATCTCAGCTAGGTATTTGAAATGAAGCCATACTAACATATGAGTTTAGCTTAAGAAAGTTTAAAATACTGAAGAGTACTCTAATTTTTAAATAGAAATTGCTTGAAAGTATAATTCTTTCTCTATTTTTTTTAAATTTCTCATTTGTGCAAATTTTAAGGAAAATGTTAGAAAACAAGAGAATGAGGGAAAGATATTTGACATGAAGAATATAACACAAAGGTGTTGCCAAGAAATGTATTCTAGGGTCAGTTTCCCTGATTTAGACCTGATGCTTATAGCCCTTTTTGTGCCTCCACATTTAAACCTATATCATCGTCCATGACAGAGCATGGGCCAATTAATATGTGCTTACTGGGGAGTAGTTGAAGAGAACAGGCAGAGGAGTGAATCTTGTCTGTATTATGTCATTTGCCATCCCAAAGTGCTGCAGCATTTGTATTTTTCAACATGATTTATAACATGTTTTCAGTAATTTTTAAAAATACACAAAAACTTAATATTCAGGAAATGGCATTAAAGGTTTAATTTTCTGTAACCTGATTTTAAATAAAATTTTAGTAGTTATGTTGTAATTGATGAAGTTTAGCTTCTGTGTATTTTATGAGAGAATTCCAAGTTCCTAACAAATTCGACATATGTTCATATGGCTACATTTACACAAACAGTGAAATGGAAAATTAAGGACCACATTTATTTCAAAATTTCTTTCTTTCTCTTTCTTTCTTTCCTTGTTTCTTTCTTTCCTTGTTTCTTTCTTTCTTTCTTTCTTTCTTTCTTTCTTTCTTTCTTTCTTTCTTTCTTTCTTTCTTTCTTTCTTTCTTGTTCTCTCTCTCTCTCTCTCTCTCTCTCTCTCTCCCCTTTCCTCCTTCCCTCCCTCCCTCCCTCCTCTCTTTGTCTTTTGCCATTATATTGTTAAAACGGAAAAGAAGAGGATATTCAAATAACAGTTTCTACCATTACTGTTGTGATTTAGTTGGTACATTAATGAAAAGAAATAGGAAGAGGACAGAAGACTATGCATTCACCTGGTAATGAACATTTGGGTTGTTTCCAGTTTGAAGTGATTATAAACAAGGCTACTTTCAGGTATAGGTGTGAGTGTGAGTGTGTGTGTTTTTCTGTCTTGTGTAAGTAGCTAGGTCAAGGACTTTTGGTTATTGGTAAGTATATATTTAAGTTTATATGAAACTGCCAAACAGTTTTTCAAAGCAGCTATACAATTTTCATTAACACGAGCAACGTGTGAGAGTTGCAGTTGGTCTCCATCCATGCCAGCATCTGGTATTGAGAGATGTATTGTTTTGTTTTTATGTTAACTATTCTAATAAGTGTGTTGAGGTATCTTATTGTGGTTGTAATTTGCTAGTGACACCTGGTGTTGAGCATTTTTTCCTGTACTTACTTGCAATCCATATCTCCATGATGGTGAACTATTTGCTCAAATTTATGTCTATTTTTTAAACTATGTTCTTTATTTTCTAAATTGAGTTGTTAAAGTTTATTATATATTCTGCAGAAGATGGTTTTAGTTATGTATTTCATACTTTTTTTCCATTTATGGGTTGGGTTTTTATGTTGTGCCTAAGAAATCTTTCCTTGATTCAAAAATCACATTATGAACTGACTAGTGTGTATGTGTGTGTCCTGTTTAAGGTTCTTAAAGTTTCTTGGATCTGTGGTTTGATATCTTTCATTCTTTTTGGAAAATCCTTACCTATTCTATTTTTCAAATATTTCCACTACTTCACTTTCTATCTTTCACACTTTCTTTTCCAAATCCAATTAAAGATATGTTAGGTCATATGATATTGTTATAAACCTTTTGGATGCTCTGTTCCTTTTTACTCACTTTTTCCCTATTTCTGCCAGTTTAGATTATTTTAAGGAATGATAATTTCCTGATCTTTTCCTCACCGATACATTTCTCAGTTATAGCAACTTATTTACTGAACTGTTCAAAGGCATTATTTGTCTGTGATGATGTGTGCATATGTGGGTGTAATTCTAACATTTGTTTTTCATTATAATATTACAGTTTCTGACTCTCTACTAAAATTTTCCATCTGTTCATACATGTGGTCCACTTTTTCCAACACATCTTTTAACATGTTAATCATAGTTTTTTAAAAATTATTTCTAATAGTTATAATAATCTAATAATCTCTGCTTAGTTCAATTGATTTCTTTGTTGACAAAAAAAAAGATTATTTTCCTTGCTTTCTGTGTGCCTTACAATTTTCTATTAAATATTATGTGTGCAACACTAGAGACATAATGTATAGAATATTATGTGTAGAAAACAGCAGAATGAAGTAAATGTCAGTTATGATATTTATTCTTCTATGATAAGGCATGAGTCATAATGACTAATTATGTGTCAGGACTTGAGAAAAATTAGTCAAAAGTTGAGCAGGATTTGGGTTTTGATGTTGCTATGGTTATGTTTCTTACACAATAAATTTCATTTCTCCTCATGGTGGATTCCCATTGTCTTGTACTTAGGGAGGGGCTTGGGTTGCCAAGGATTTTCCTTAGTATTTCTATTCCATCTCAGCTTACACTCATCCCTCCATCCACACCCTCCATTCTATAATGCCCTTTCCCCAACCTCTTGCACTTCCTCCAGTGCTAGATTCCTATTGTTTTTCACTCCAGGCTCTCATTGGAAAGTAGAAACAGTTTTTGGGTGCCAGTGTCTCAGAAGTGAGATTTCCTTTCACTCTCCATGGCAGCAAAATTCTGACCTGTCTCTGTGGTTAGCCTTAGGCTGGAATTCTACCTCCTTTAGAAGTAGCAAGCTTCTAATGCCATAGGTACAGAGATACTATGAGATATTCTTCTGGGCAAAGAATTTCCTATCTCTCACTCACTTCAACCATGGATTAGAGTGTTTTTTTACTTCTACCTTTCAGCGAGTTTAGCTACTACATATATTTTTTCTCTTTATGTCACCACTTCATATCTTAGCTGCCTTCAAGGAATAGTCCCTAGACTTGGGAAGTTTTACAAATTACCTGGTTTTCTTTCATTGTTAGGATAGGAGTGATACATTTAATTTTAAATATTTATTTCAATCTATCCTCCCTGAATAAGTTGTAATGAAGTCTCTCTCTCTCTCCATATCTCTATATCTATATATAGAGATATATAAATATATCTCTATATATCTATATAGATATATCTCTCTATATATATACCTATATAGAGATATGGAGATAGATATATCTCTATATAGATAGAGATATACACATATCTCTATCTCCATATAGATATATGGAGATAATATACATTAGATATAGATACAGATACAGATACAGATACAGATACAGATATAGATATAGATAGATATAGATATATGGAGAGAGAGATAGATGTAGAGATAGAGATAGAGATAGAGATAGAGATAGAGATAGAGATAGAGATAGAGATAGAGATAGAGATAGATATCCTAATTCTTGATTTCAGTCAGCTCTTAAATTTCATCCTGATTTTTTTATACACTTATGTTATTAGATTTTGAACTTTTGATTCAAGGTATTTTTTTTAAATATCTCCTAATGCTGAGAAATATTTATTTCAGTTTGAGGTATTTTGTTATACTTTTCTGCTTTGTGGTTGTTTGGGAGGAGGAGAATATTCAACAGCTGAAATTATTTGATTCAGATTTTCTGTTTTCTTGCTGTAGTCTTATATAAATGTGATGTATTTGTTTTGTTTTTGATTTGTTTTCTCTTGTTTTCAATTCTTAGTTAATTCATGGGCAGGTTACTAGTTCAGGAGTGCCTTCTTCTGTTATTTTAATAAAATACAAATACTTTAATGGATAATAAAAAGTAAGTAAATGTATTACCAATTTTTTCACATTCTTTTCCACAGAATCCATAATGTCTTGCCTTTTATTTCCTTCTTTGTTGCATCTTCAAAAGGTACCATTTCTTCTCTCTATATATGATTTCCCCTAAGACGAGTGCTTCCTCAAGGGTACAATTTCTGGTCCCACTCATTTTCAAGTCCCTTCCCTGTAGACAGTGCAGTATCCAACCAAATCCGAGCTCTTTGTTGAGTATTTTCGCCCTTATTGTTGGACTTTTTTCATATGGGAGTGATTTCTGTGTTTGAGCTAAATGTCCCCACCCATCTAACCATTTTTTTATGAAGTCTTTTAAGCCTCCTTTCCCTCTCTATACTCTCTGTATCAAATGAAAAAAATATTATAGAATTTGATTTATTATTCTACTTAATTTGAAAGCTTGATGTTTTTGTATCATACAATGGTAAAATTATGGTTCATGTATAGTTTAATTCATACTTCTGGTTTGTTATATTGTTTTAGAGGGAATAAATCTAAATCTAAATGAATAAATCATTGCACAGAAGTCAAATCAGACATCCACCAATTGTAGTATATTCATAAAATGGAATATCACATAGCATTAAAATACAATACATTTTTGATAAATATAATATGGATAAACCTCAAACACAAATCTTGTGTTGAAAGTAGCCAGATACAAGAGTATTCGTACTATATGTTTTATTTTTATGAAGTTCTATAACAGGAAAATCCAATTATCATGATATAAATAAGATAAATTGTTTTCTGAGACAGATGGTATATGGAATTAACTGCAAAAGAGCACAGGAAACTTATTGGAATAATGAACATATTACAGAGGTATACGCATTTCTCAAAACTCATTGAGTATTATACTTAAAATATATGTAAATTTTACCTCAATAAATTTAAAATTTTTTAAATTCAACATATGGGGTAAATAGCAGATTAGATACAGATGAAAATATAATTAATAGACTGGAAGATAGATTAAAAAGAAAATTAAGAGACTTAAAAAATAGAACAAGAATATCCAATAATAAATACATCTTTAGTAAGAGTTCCAGAAGTCAAGAATATAGAGACAACAGAAAGGTAAAATTTAAAGGTAAAAGGACTGAATTTTCCAGAATCAAAGCAAGAAATAAACCTTTACATCAAAGAAGAAAACAGAAATCTGAGCTGGTTGTTTTTTTTTTAATCTACATCAAAACACTTTGTAATGAAACTGTAGTTTAAAAATCAAACAGAAAACCTAAAAAGAAGGCATAAAAAAGATAGAAAGAAAAACTTAATGATGAGCAATATTCTCATCTGTAAAAACAGTGCCAGAAAATAAGAGAGGAAGAACTGTCAAAATTGTACCTTTAGCCAAATTACCACTCAAAAACAAAGGCAAAAATACATGAATTCACATGAAGATAAACTGAGAAAGTTTCCTATTCACTGATACATGCTGAAAATTTTTTAAAAGATGTAATTCAGTAAGCAGGGAAGAGAAAAAAAGCAACAATGTTGAGAAAAATTAGTAAAAAGAAACAATTGAGATTAAAGCGTTGTGACACAATCTTAGAGGTAGGATAAAAAAATAGTTAAGGAAAGTTGTTAATTATTTATTATTCTATTTTCTTCAAAATAGAAAAATAATAATTAACCACTAAAGGAATTATCTGAAAGGGACAAGAATGGTATGGTGTCTTTCAAAATTGAAGAGGAAGAATGACTATGAAGGTCTGAAAAAGAAAATAAGACCTATAATAACAATAACTAAAGCATTTGTAGCTGCAATGTGAATCCTAATTAATAGCACAGGTTCTAAAAACAGAAAGCATATGTTCAATTGTTGATTCATCACTCTCCAATTGTGTCACTTTGAATAAGTGACTAAAATACCTCAGTTTCCTCACCTGAAAAATGGAAAAAATAATGGTGCCTATCTCAGGAGGCTGTTGTAGGGAATACATGAGAACAACTTTTCACAGAAGCTATGGTCTGTTATCATTCTCAGTGCTCAATCCGTAGGTATTTTGAGTCTGTGAGCGAAGTGGAACTGAAGTGGATTTTCTTTGCTCCGGTGTGTTTACTCCTCCTGATAATGAATATCCTAGTAATTCCTATTTGAATTTTAAACAGCTATGACCTTGAAGAATTAATCTGAAAATTCTGATGCTCAGTTTGCTTATTCATAAAATGGAAATAAGACCGGTACCTTACCTTTCAGTACTGTTATGATGAACAAATGAGATAGCCGGGCTAAAATGTTGAAATAGCCAATAAGAAAAAGTCCTTGCAGTGACTTACATGACTCAACATGATCTAAACTTTATCTCACGTTACTCTCTTCATCTCTCAGTCCTGTCTAGCTCCATTCAGCTCCTTGCTCTTGCATGAACATATCAACACATTCCCAAATCAGGGCCTTTGTATTTTTTCATGCTCAGTTATTGTCATGGTTACTCCTCACTACTTTAATGTCTTTATTCAAATGTCGTCTTCTCAGTAAAAACTTTCTTGGTGACTCGTGCTTACAAACAATTCATATCCGCATTCCAGCTTGATCTTCTTCCAACATACCATATATTGTACTTATTTATCTTACTTTTGTCTTTGTCCCCGACTAGAGAGTATAATTCATGAAGGCAGAGACTTCTTAACTCTTTTTTTTTCTTTTATTGCTGTTTCTCCATCACCCAGAACAGTGCCTGGTACACAGTTTAATAAATATTACCTGAATGAATCATTTGAAGGCTCTGTATCACATGCATATGTCATGTGTTTCCCCATGTTTCCTCCATGCTCTCTGCCTTCTAGACCCTCATCAGCTTCCTCCAAGGAGGTCTTGCAATTTTGGTGCGTGGGCTTTCCATGGAGCAGCCTTGGGTGTGCTGGGCCAATCCTTTGGCTTTCACTGTACAGCCACGTCTATAAGTCCCTTCCAGATGTAGAGGACACAGCACGCGGCACATAGGGTGTGATCTGGCCTCCTGAGTGACATCCAACAGGTCATATGATGCAACCCAAAAGTTCAGAGAAGTTACCTCTTCCCTACTGTAGAACTTTGAACAACAGGAAATGGGAGTGTTAGGGGATGTACAGGCAGTTACACTCCTGCAGTTCCTCACTCCTACAACCACTCGGTGATACAGATTCTCCTTGAAACTTTGGAGATAGCCCTTGTGATAGGCAGACAAACCAGCCAAGAAATACACAGGGTCTCTTTGTGGCTTGCTCCAAAGCAAGAGCAGTGCAGTGACACACATCGGTTTGCATTGCGTCACTCTGCTTTATTTCTGTTCCCACCCCTTACTCCTACCATCATCTCTTTGCCATGAGTTTGTATCTTTCAAATCAGACACCAGCAGAATAGTCCTTGCTCCAGGCTTTGTTTTCTGAAAAACAGAGTCTAAGATACAGTTTTGATATTTCTATTCCTTTGGATTCAATGGGAAAACTACATCAATCGATGTGTAGGTGAGGAGACAGTGGTATGATTCATATAATTGGAGTCAAGCTGATCCAGATTTGAATCCCAACTGTGCCTTTTACTAGCTATGTGACACTGAGCTATTCACTTCATCTTTCTGAGCCTTAATGTCTCCATGTGAAGAAAAGAAAGAATGCACCTACTTTCTGGTGCTGTGGTGATGATAAAATGACATAACACAGTACAATGCCTGACACAAATTAGTTGCCAATAAAAGTAGGGAAACAGAAAAAGCCAAAGGACATTGGTTACTCTTTATAACAGAGGGAGGTACTGTGATCGATAATTTAGAAAAGAGAAATTTAAAGTATGGTATTAATGACATTTGTTTTATACTGGTGAACTTAGCTTTGCATAAAGAATAGCTGTAAGTAATTTCTTATAATGTCCCAGGATGTAGCAAAAATTACGACTAGTTTTGTGTATTTGTTTAGCACCTGTAAAACACTTCATCATATGTTATTTCATTTGATGTTCTCAGCAACTCTTTGAAGTAGACCTCCTCATAATATGTATATTTACACTACAAACTCTCATTGCATTTAAGATATGAAAAAAACAAGGCTTTCCAAATCAAATGAATTTCTAAGATTTTTCATTTGTGTATTATTAATAGTTTGCACAGTAACACTAGCTGCTGTGACAAACAGACTCTAATATTTCAGAATCTGGCCATGTTTGCAATCAGTGAGCTGTCCTCAATGCAACCATTCTTATTTCATCTATCTTGTGTTCTGCCTTCTTAGCCCTCAGAATCCTCTGCCTTCAGGGAAAGGTGGAGGAAATGGGTAAAGGTGCACCTGCTTCTGAAGTGGTTTGGCCCAGAAGTGACATCCACGTTTCTCTCATTTCATAGTCTTCAGGTTGCAGGTATATGCAAAGGGTGGGGTCACATTGGATCATCTTTTCTGGCAGGGTACATTATACTTGCCAAACATCAGTCTATGGAATGTAAGTTTGGTGAACAATTAATCCTGTCTGCCTAGAAGAGTTAAATGCTAGTTATCTTCTATAACTAAGTTTCTATGACACTAAAGCGTGTGTTCTTTCTACAAAACCATATTGTCTCTCAGCAGATATAAATAGTTCAGTAACAACTCATCACAAAGACAAAACAAAAAAAAATCATATTGCAAACCTTCCTGTAGTGCTCAGTTTTATTTATAAAATATGGTACTTTGCCTTAATAAAAGGAAATACCATACTACTATTATCTATCTGCACAGATTCTAATAAAAATCTAAGGTATATGAGCACAATAAAAATCTAAGTTATACAAAACATGTCTAACAAAACAGTCAAACTTATGAAAATTAAAACCAATGATTTCTTGATTTGTTTTTGGCCCATCATCTTGATTACTCTTTAAACCTGAACATTTTATTGGAGGTGAACTAGAAAACATGCAAACAGAAGATGGAACAATAAAACACAAGAATAGCACTTTCTGTGCATTAACATTTAATTTTAAAAACTTACTCGTGGTTTATCTGGTGGAAATTAATTCCATGAAATTAGTAAACAAAAGAATCCATTTTTATTTCAAATAGAAACATCCAACTTTGCAACCAGATTTTTTTTGAAAAGAGATGAAGCAAATTCATTCTGTTTTAGAATTCAATATATTTGTTGTTCATCTCTTTCTTCTGCTTTCCCCTCTAACCAGTAAACTTAGCATTATGAAAAAAGACACATATTTATTTAAATGGTGCTGACACAGACTGAGAATTTCTAAACATGTTTGTTTATACATGATCCTTCCTCGACCATCAATTGTTTCCATATAGCCTTTGAAAAATAGAGGGATTTACGTCATGGTAGTATGGGCCACTTGTGTGGTATAAATATATATATTGCTAAGTAAACATTATATATACATAAAAATATATACATAACACTATGTCTTGCCTATACAAGAGCTAAAATAAAGACAGTGCCTTCTGGCTTAGCTCACAAAATGTAGTTTCTGTAATGAATCATTTTTTTTTTCTTATATCCTTGATAGTCTAGACCCAGGCAATAAGACGAAACTTTCACACACAAAAAGAAACTAGGAGTTGCAATACCATCAAAAACTAATGGACCCCAAACCAATGAATGCTAAATAGTCGAACATCATAATAAGGAAAGTCAGTTTTTTATTTAAGCCACTCCATTTTCAACATTCATCAGAGTAAGAAAGAAGCTTCCATTAGTTTTTTATGGATGGTAACTAGATCTGCTTTTTTCTAATATTCCAAAGCCTGTCTGGATATGGTAATGCTTGTCATTACTCTGAGTAGCTGTAGGGTTCTAAAGACTCACTGAGTCTGTCTTTTGCTTATGACCCTAAAGAGATTAATCTCTAAACAAAGCTTTTCTGGTACTGTTAACCTTAGGTTTGAACTTTTTAGTACATCAAGGAAGAAAAAGCAGAATTCAGAATTGCAGAGAGACTGTCCAAAGTTTATAAAGGAAAACAGAAACTGGTTCCCTAATGTAATAAATCCTCATCATAAAACAAAAAAATCACTCACTACAAAAAAAAGGTAAGATATAAAGGTCCATAGTAATGTTGTTTTTAGCTTTCCTTTTTTACTTATTCCTCCAGGAATTACCTAATAAGTGTCTCAGTTAAGAACAATCAAAAAAAAAATCAATAAGATTTTTTTTTTCTTTTCTGTTCTTTCCCATTAGCTTTCTGCACAGAATTTGATGATTGGAAGCAAGTTCTGTGTTCACTGCAATTTATCTTTCTACATCACCTGTATCTAGGTGATAAATATGCCATTTTCAAGTTAGTGTGGAATTTTTCAGTTAGTTATATACATTAGGATTATTTCAAGGGGAACATAATTTTCACCACATACATGCTAAAGCAGAAATCTTCCCCAAACCTACAACTCTTGTGCATTAATTTTATAGACATTTCCTACTAAGCAATAGCCATAAAAAAAAAATTTTCCTGGAAAAGAATGATTAAAACTTTGCAGAAACAGTAAACATTATCACTCCCCAGTATGCCTAGAAATAAGAAATAGAACATAACACTCTTCCAAATCAGAATCACCTAGAAACCCCTAGAAAAGTCTTCTTACCCTCGTGTAATTTATAGTCTAGATTATGACTTTTTAAAATTTATTTCAGGCTCAAGCTATAAAGCTATATATTCATTCTAATATAAGCTTACCAATCCTATACTACTTTCTATATGCATTACTTTAAGTAAATTACATTTACCAAGATTTCAAATTTTGATATATTTTTTCATTTCAAATTTCTATAAGGATTATTCTCTTTATACCATTTTTGCTATAAAGACTAAAAAGCCAAAGTGCTCATTAGCTTATAACAATAGCTGACTAAACGCCAACAAGAAAGCCACTCTGCACATTTGAGTTTTATTTTTGGACTCAGTTAAAATACTTCTAAAATATGCATGCATTGACTTTGAGAAGACATAATTGTGATATTAAATTTTATTGAAATTTCTCAGGCCCTGATTTGTGTACAGGCTTGTGCTCTGAGTTCCCACGAAGCAATAAAACGTTTAAAATACTGTCTGTGCAAATGTAAAATTTATGAATTCACACATCTCTGGTTGATTTATGTGAAATAATAATGCACTATTTAATGCTTAAACATGGCTAGGAGCAATGCTAGGCTATCAAGATGTACAATGGAATAATAGATTTATAAGACGGATAACCTTCTTGCCTAGAGAAGCTTGTTTAAAGGTGTTGTACAGATATATTAAACTATGTGTAATTTTATACTAACTTAATGCTGTAGGCCTATACTGCAAGCAATAAAAGATTACAACCGTGGCATTTGCAATAATAAAATGATCTGGCTATTCAACATAAGGTATCTGAGGACTAAAAAGGGATAAGGAACTTGTTTAAAACTTTTTTCCCTTTTCATTCATTGCTCTTTACAACATTTTTTTTTTCTTTTAATGTGGCCAACATAACTCCATGCCCTAGCAATGGTCTTTCATCATGTAACTGAGGTGAAAGATTTCTGTGAGAACAGTAATTGGGTGTTTCCAGAGGCCTCCAGGCACATTTAATTATCACCTGATTTGCTTAGAAAACTAACTAAAACTTATTAGGATGACATATAAAAGAAAATTATAATTGGAAGATTTCTGGTAGTCTCTTTACTCTTTTTATTATATAGTACATGTGTTTCTTTTCTTAATCTGTGAAGGAAATATGTTTTCATCTGAATTTTTGGTTATTTGACCGTCATAAAGTAAACACTGAGATGAATTGGCTGACTTTTACGCTCACATGACTTAAAAGGTATACAAAAGCTTTGGAATTTTTAAAATTATTACTGCCATCATACAATGCTTTGATTTTTTTTTTAATTAAAGTGTATTGGGGTGACAACTGTTAGTAAAGTTACATAGATTTCAGGTGTACAATTCTGTATTACATCATCTATAAATCCCATTGCATGTTCACCACCCAGAGTCAGTTCTCCTTCCATCACCATATATTTGATCCCCCTTACCCTCATCTCCCACTTCCCACCCCCCTTACCCTCTGGTAACCACTAAACTATTGTCTGTGTCTATGAGTTTTTTTTCTCATTTATTTGTCTTGTTCTGTTATTGTTTTAGGTTTATATACCACATATCAGTGAAATCATAGGGTTCTCTGCTTTTTCTGTCTGACTTATTTCGCTTAGCATCATACTCTCAAGATCCATCCATGTTGTCACAAATGGTCCTATTTCATCTTTTCTTACCACTGAATAGTATTCCATTGTGTATATATACCACAACTTCTTTATCCACTCATCTTCTGAAGGACATTTTGGTTGTTTCCATGTCTTGGCCACCATAAATAAAGCTGCAATGAGCATTGGAGCACACGTGTCTTTATGGATAAATGTTTTCAGATTTTTGGGGTAGATACCCAAGAGAGGGATTGCTGGGTCATATGGTAATTCTATCCGTAATTTTTTGAGGAACCTTCTCACTGCCTTCCATAATGGCTGCACCAGTCTGCATTCCCACCAACAGTGTATGAGGGTTCCTTTTTCTCCACAGCCTCTCCAACACTTGTTACTGTTTGTCTTGTTGATGATAGCCATTCTGACTGGAGTGAGGTGATATCTCATTGCGGTTTTTATTTGCATTTCTCTGATGATTAGTGATGTTGAGCATTTTTTCATATGTCTATTTGCCATTTGTATGTCCTCTTTGGAGAAATGTCTCTTCAGGTCCTCTGCCCATTTTTCAATTGGGTTGTTTGTTGTTTTGTTGTTGAGTTGCATGAGTTCCTTGTATATTTTGGATATTAGCCCCTTATCGGAGGCACTGTTTGCAAAAATCTTCTTCCATTCAGTCAGTTGCCTCTTTATTTTGTCAATGGTTTCTTTTGCTGTGCAGAAGCTTTTAAGTTTGATATAGTCCCATTCGTTTATTTTAGCTTTTACTTCTGTTGCCTTTGGAGTCAAATTCATAAAATGCTCTTTGAACCCAAGGTCCATAAGTTTAGTACCTATGTTTTCTTCTACGCAGTTTATTGTGTCAGGTCTTATGCTTAAGTCTTTGATCCGTTTTGAATTAATTTTGGTACATGGTGACAGATAACAGTCCAGTTTCATTCTTTTGCACGTGGCTTTCCAATTCTGCCAGTACCATTTATTGAAGAGGTTGTCTTTTCTCCATTGTATGTTTTTTGCTTCTTTGTCAAAAATTATCTGTCCATATTTATGTGCTTTTATTTCTGAGTTCTCAATTCTATTTCATTGGTCTACATGTCTGTTTTTCTGCCAGTACCATGCTGTTTTGATTATTGTTGCCCTGTAGTACAAGCTAAAGTCAGGGAGTGTGATACCTCCAGCGTTGTTCTTTTTTCTTAAGATTGCTTTGGCTATTCAGGGTCTTTTGTGGTTCCAACCAAATCTGATGATTTTTTTGTTCTATTTCTTTAAAAAATGCCACTGGGTTTTGATGGGGATCGAATTAAAACTGTATATTGCTTTGGGTAATATGGTCATTTTAACTATGTTGATTCTTCCAATCCATGAGCATGGAATGTCTTTCCATTTCTTTGTGTCTTCTTCAATTTCTTTCAAAAATCTCTTATAGGTATTCAATAATGTTGTAAAGATTTTGTTGGGTATCCGATGGACATGCGTCCTATTTGGGAGACCACCTCAGGGATACTGTGGATACCTGATCATGGCATTGTACACCAGAAGCTAAACATTAATGAATGCCAACTATAATTTTATATATATAATGTGATGGTTCAGTGTGAGGTCGGAGGGATAGTGGATGGGGGGATGGGGGTTCACAGAGTGAGGGATATAAATGATGAACGTCTAAGTATTACCTTGTCTTGTACACCTGAAACTAATAAATAAATAAAAAAATAATAAAAAAAAAATAAGTTTTAGGGATGTAATATATAGCATAGGGAATATTGTCAATGATAATATGATATCATGGTTGCTGGATTTATGGTGATTATTTCTTTAGTTATATAAATGCTAAATAACTATGGTGTGTACCTGAACCTAATATAATATTATATGATTGCTACATTTTAATAAAAATCTTTTAAAAAGTAAAAAAAGAAAAAACTCACAGTTTTCAGCATATAGGTCTTTCACATCCTTGGTTAAGTTAATTCCTAGGTATTTTATACTTTTTGCTGTAATTGCAAAAGGAATTGTTTTTTGTATTTCTTTTTCTGAGATTTCACTGTTAATACATAGGAATGCAATGGACTTTTGTATGTTGATTTTGTAGCCAGTAACTTTACTGTATTTGTTGATTGTTTCTAATACCTTTTTGGTGGAGTCTTTAGGGTTTTCTATATAGAGCATCATGTCGTTTGCAAAGAGTGACAATTTAACTTCTTCATTCCCAATTTGGATGTCTTTTATTTCTTTCTCTTGCCTGATTGCTCTGGTGAATACTTCTAACACTATGCTGAAATGCTTTGAATTTTATAGTCATTTGCTTTCAGAATTTAATCCTGTTACACATAATGACAAAATGTCTCTCTAAAATAGACATATAAACATATTAAAAGATCTCCATTTGCATTGCAATTTCAACTAAATTCAGAAGATACAGTCATTTATATGCTGTTGAATAGTAATTCAACAAAGTAATTTCAATAACCAATGAGTTATTTTAAAAGAAAAAATTTTAAACAGAATTTTAATATAATCTCCTTATAAAGAACAAAATATTCGATAAATCAAACCATTAATTCAGTTCAGTTTACATTGATTAAGAGAGTCATAAACCAAAAAGCTATGACAAGATGAATGACCAGTTATAGGAAAATAAAGATTAGTCCTAAATTTTCAAATTGTATTGCAAAAAATCCAGTTAAAATTAAATTAAAATTTGATGACATTTTCAAAGTAATCATGATTTCTTCTTTCCTTTTAGCTTCTAAAATTCAACTGTTTGTCTGTAGATACATTGCTTATTTAAGACAAAATTTTTGTAGTCTGATAGTGATATCTATTATACTGGCCTCAAAATCAACTTTATTTGTGATAAAATAGTCCCATTGCATATTAACTATCAAACATTCAACTCCCTTTCTGTGCATATAGTTTCTAAAGTGCAAAGTTTCAACAGCCATTGTTAATGGCATTTCAGCAACTTTTATTCCCTATTTGCACATAGAGTAGAAATACATATAATTAAGAAATATCTCAGTGCTGAAATATCATCTTATGTGGGCACTAACTGTTGATTGATTTTCAGCATTGCCTTTAGGAGATGTATAATATCTAAGCAGCCAGAAATCTAGTAACTAGTTGAAACTTGTCAAAATATGTGGTCAATCTGAGTTTTGAAAGTATAGTTTGTGTCCATTGTAACCAGATTTTCTGCAAGCTACATCGCCTAGTTTCCTGGAGTATGATCAACTGAAACATTTACAAACAGATAACCTTAGATCTCCTTATAAAAGTGAGAAGGCCGACCTTGGGAAAAAAAAAGAATGAATAGAGATAGTGTAAAATAAAGGAATAATAAAAGAAAACAAACAAAAATAAGAGTAAGATATATTGAGTTTGAAGAAATAAAATACACTGGTGATATGAAAAAAAAAAAGTGAGAAGGCCGAAAAGGGACTGTGGTATTCAACTTTGATTGTTAAGGGGATACAAATGTGTTCTTTTCCATAAAAATATTAATACAAATATAAGAGGAATGACATAACTAGAAAATATATTACATTAGCTAAAAGTCATTGTCTATTTGAATATTTTGCTTTGAGAGTTGAGACAAGTTTTTTCATGTCTCTGTTCAAATGGCACCAATCAATATAAATATGAGAGCCTCTCCCCTGCCTTCCTGCCTACACTATTTTCTATTTTCTTACCCTGCTTTATGCTTTGTCGTAGCATTTCTAATACCTGAATTATCATTCATTTGTTTTTGTGTTTATTGTCTGACTCTCTCAAGTTAAATGTAAGTTCTTGAGGGTAGGATATACAGTAAATCCTTATTTAATGTCATCAATAGATTCTGGGAAACTACAACTTTAAGGGAAATGGCATAAAACGAAACCAATTTTACCAAACATTAATTTCTGTAAACAAGTTAAAATCGCACTACACATTTCTGGTCACAAAAAAATTACCCAACTTCTAAATAAAGACCAAAACTCTTTTAGATCATTATTTTCCAGCTCAGCTTCTCAGGTGGCCAGAGTCTCTCCCAGTAGCTCAGTATGCAAGGCAGGAACCCAGCCTGGACAGGACTTGCTCCCATCTCCAGTCGACACACACACCCTACACTCTCTCAGACTGTCAACATGCCAATTCACTTCATGTGCACACCTTTGAGACATGGGAGGAAACTGGAGTACCTGGAGAAAACCCACGCAGACATCAGGAGAATGTGCCCAGACAGTGGCCCAAGACAGGAATCCATTCTTTTTCTTATGAACATTATAACAAAACAACATTGAACGACACAATGTTATTTGAGGACCTGGTCTATTTTGTTCACTGCTGTACCCCCACAGCTAGCACTGGGTAGCATTTACAAAATAATTATTTATTCAACAAATGAGTGATCTCTTTCACCAATTCCTTAGCTTTGAACAAGTCATTGAATTATTCTGGGTTTTGGGTTCTCTTTAATTTCAAGAATGAGGGAATTAGACTAAGAAATCTCTCAGATCTTTCAGATTTGAATGTTTTAATTTCATTAAAATGCTTTAATTTGACCCTGTAAACCATCCTTTCTAAATTATGGTACATTTCCAGGAATTTGTTTAGACAAATATGAATTTCTCTACATCACTGGTTATACGGTGTTTCCCCGAAAATAAGACCTGGTCGGACAATCAGCTGTAATGCGTCTTTTGAAGCAAAACTTAATAGACTACCCGATATTATATTATATATTATCTTATCTTTTATCTTATCTTATCTTATCTTATGTTTATTATATTATATTTTATTATAGTATAGTATAGTATAGTATAGTATAGACCGGGTCTTATAGTAAAATAAGACCGGGTCGTATATTAATTTTTGCTCCAAAAGACGCATTAGAGCTGATTGTATGGCTAGGTCTTATTTTTGGGGAAACACAGTAGTTACTATTCAGATTAGAGTGGCAAAAAAATTATATTTTTCCATTTTTAATCATTCAAATTTGTGTTCACTTACCTAAATGTCTTTCTTTTTTTTTTTTTTAACTACAGTTTACTGGGGTGACAATTGTTAGTAAAATTACATAGATTTCAGGTGTACAATTCAGTAATACATCATCTATATATCACATTGTGTGTTCACCAAGGAGTCAGTTCTCTTTCCATCACCATATGTTTAATCCCCTTACCCTCATCTTCCACCCCCTCCCCCCTTACCCTCTGGTAACCACTAAACTATTATCTGTGTCTATGAGTTTTTGTTTTAAAAAATAGAGTGAGTGTGCCAGTTGTCAATTTATTACTTCTCAGGTCCACATTCACCCTTCATTGCCTTGCCTTGTGATACTAAAGCTGGACTACCTAAACATTTCCTTGTTCAATGGCATAGTGCTAGCCTTTGTCAGTCCAGGGTGATACAAGGACACTAGAGGAGAAAAGAGTCTCTTCCTGTATGCATTGCTTTCCGTCTTTTTGTCCCTGCCCTATCAGCAGCACGTGGGTGTCTGGTGGTGCTGTTAACCCCAAGTTTCAGCAGCATCCCCACAGCAGCCTCCTAGCACTTTCAGCTGCTGCTCCAGTCGGTTTCCCGAGAGTCTGGAAGGCCTCTGTGGGCAGCGACCTACAGGGTTCCCCTTGTGACCTAGCTGATTTCCCATGAGCGTCACTGGTATCACCAGCCTGCAGCACCTCAGCAAGCCTGGCCCCCACCCAGTGGGTGGCAGCTCACTCTCTCCAAATGTGTTCCTGCTGGGTACTCTGCCTTTGCCACGGAGCCTGCTCCATCAGCTGTTTCTTTGTTCTTGGACATCTATGTACCTGGTAGTGGTTAATCCCTAGTTACTACTTAATAATTCTTTATAATAAACCTCACTTATTTGGATTACTGTGTTTTTTGTCTCTTGGAGGGACACTGAGTGATATAGTGATTTTTTTTAGAAAAAGGATTTATTTAACAAAAATTAAATAACATGTATGCTACTACCTCAATTATGCTAACATCTATATTTGAATTTTGAAAATTTTGGAAGTTCTTGTAATTTTGATACTTTTCTCTTTTTTAAAATTGCCCCCAAAAAACAAAACAAAACAAAACAAACCAGAAAAGTCTACAGTCTAAAAATACGCTTCCTTGGTTTCTAGTATTATATCTGGGGATTGTTTTTAAAAGGATAGATTTATTTTCTATGAGCAAGTAAGGGAAACTGAATTTAATAAATACACAATTCCCTAGTGTCCTATTTACTTTATAACACAGGATAAAATTAGTTCATAAAATGCCTTCATGCAGATTACTACTCATTCCTTGCAAAAGGTTACACATAGTAGAAACCATCAAAGCCATATATATGCAATGATAGTAGCTTAGACATGGGTGATTTCTAGTTGAAATATGAGATTTCATAGATTACATGAATCATGGAGTATTATATGGTTTAATATGAAACATACAATAATTCACAGGACTGTGATTTTTTCTCCTCTTAAAAGAGCTCTTAAAATTGTACAACATGTACATTTTTATGACTTCTCTCTTAACTTTCAAAAGCTAAACGTGATCTACACATTGCTCTTTTGCTTAGCTAGAAGAAATGATGTCATCTGACCAAAAAAATAGTATACATACATATATATATATTCTTCAGGAGCTATACACATATGATCTTCATTCTTTCTGAGGAACAATTAATGTTAGAATTGGAAACAGGGGCCCCACTTTAAACATCAGCAGTAACGTCTAAAACAATAGGGTTTTTCAAATTTTAGTTGGTGTTATCCTTTTACTGCTAATTAAATATTTTTTAAATGCCATCCCTATGCGGGAAAGAAAATAGGGCAATAATGGGGCATAATTTCTACAATAAAATATGTTGCACATTGAGGGCAGTCTGGATGGGAGAACAAGAGAGGGAAATATTACAAAAGAGCAACCCCTACCTGAAAGTACGTGGAAGTAGAAGTTATTCTTATCTGGAAAGCAGGCCAGTAAGTTCAGATGGTATGCTTTAACAATCAAGTAACAGTTCCACTTACTCTCTCCCTCTAGGACCTTCCTGCTCTTTCAGTCAAGTGGTCCAAACCTCTCATCTTACAAGCTAAAAACTAAGATCCATATATGTTAAGTCCAAGGTCACAAGGCTAATTGCTGGACTGAGCTTTAATGCAGTAAGAACTTCAGCCCCTTTAATCAAAATCAGTACAGTAATACTGTGTCAGGGTCTGCTAGTTGCCTCCCAAAGCCCAGCTGCCCCCATCTTAACACAGAACCCCACTTTTCAGGTGGGCACATTTCCACTCAGCCTCCATTGCAGCTGGATGGGATGATAAGATGACTTGGCCTGTAAGATGTAAATAGAAGGTTTATATGTGGCTTTCAAGAAACATTGTTAGAGGTATAAGGTATAGCCTTCCCTAGCAACTTGCTGTTTCTTACTGACTCAGTTAAAACTAAACAGCTGCCACTCATATAGCCACCTTGGACCCTGAAGTGATATAAGTACTAAATATGGCTGAGCAACAAGATAGAAGGAACACGGGTCTTTGACACAATGGAGCCACTATATGAGCCTTGGACTGCTTATCTATCTGGCTTAAGCCACTAACAGGCATATGTAGCCAATCCCAAACCTAATTGTTCATAGGGTCCATTAATTTTGTAACAGTTCTTCTGAGATAGAATAACATATCCTCACATCCCAGCAATAGGTGCAACAAAAGTCTAAGACCTTGTTACTCAAAGTGTGATTCACTAACTAGCAGCAAAGGCATTTACTAGAAGTTCAATAGAAACCCAGAATCTTAGGCCTTTCGCTACCAAACTTGAATCTCATGGTAACAGGATTCCCGGATGATGTTTATGCACATTTAAGTATAACAGGCAGTGCTCTAAGATAATTAAGAGTTCCACCATGCTTGCCCATGGCAGTTGACACTGAACTTGGTGGGTGTGGGCAATTTTATTGCAGGATGTTTCTACAACCAACAAACAGCATGATCTCTGGCAAGATGTCCAAATTCTGCTTCAGGTGTTATAGACACTTGTAGACAACTATCCGGTGAAGGTCTATATTTTAAACTCAATAATCATTATAAAGCAACTGTGAACATGATTATTTTCTGTGTCAGGAAATCCTAGAACAAAATAGGTCAATGATCAGCTTTAATATAGGGAAATGTTTGTCTCTTTTTAAAAATTTTTGTCACTTTAAAATTGTGCTTTACAGAAATTGATACATTTGATTCAATGGTATATTTCCCAGCCTACAGTTTTTCTATACACTGTGGATAACTTGTTCAGGGAGGAGAAAATACAAGAGGTTGAAGTGTCTTGGAGTGATTCAATAAACTTACTTATGATCATACAGGGAGCCAGAGTTAAATGAGGTAGTCTACCATGGGTCCACGACATCAAGATCCCTTCTCTCTGACAAGAAAGAAAAAAGAAAAGAAAATTTATTACAGAATTCTGACACTACAAAGATTCTTCAAAAACTGTTTTTTTATAGAATTAAGCCCGAAGTTGGTATAATGACCACACTGAGCAACTATAATTGTAAAACATAGGATTTCTCATGACGTTTTATTTAAGTAGTATCTTAGCTTCTATAATTGTTAATAAATTATAAATATGATCTAAAGTATAGTAATGCTTAAAAATGAGCCTAATAATTTTAGTAGACTGAAAAGAACAGCTTCTCATACAACTGAACACATTTGTACTGACAATTTTGGGGGTTAAGACCAGCTCTGATTGTTCTGTCTAGTGTTTTTAATGATGTTTCAAGCAGGCATGCTTAATGACACAACTCAAGGTAGACAGACCAAAGTTATAATGCAACATTTTCAAATACAATAAATAGAGTAACATATATTTGTTCCTTTTGTGTTTATCTGTGACTTTATTTAATGTAATTAACATACAATAAACCTCACACATTTAAAGTATACAATTTGATCACTAATACTTGTCTACACCCAGAAAACCATCACCATAATCTAGGCAGTAAACAGAGACATCACCTGCGAGTTTCCTTGGACCCCTTTTTAATTCCTTCCACTTCCTAATCCCCATCTAGAGGCCACCACTGATCTGTTCTCTGTCACCAGACAACTTAGAATTTTCTACAATATTATATATGCTTTTATTTTGTCTAGCTTCTTCCACTTAGCATATGATTCTCATATTCATCTCTATTGTTTCATGAATCAATCATTGTCCCTTTTTTTGCTGAGAAGTGTCCATTGTAAGGCTATACCACAAATTATTTATTCATTCACCCAGTGACAGATATTTGGATTGTTTCCAGTTTGTAGCTATTACAAATAGAGTTGCTAAGAATACCTGTGTAAAACTTTTTGTGTGAACGTACATTCATTTCTCTTGGTAGGAATGTCTGGCACTTATAGTAAATGAATGCTTAAATTTTTTAGAAACTGCCAAAGTGCTTTTCCATTTTAAACTCCACTAGCAATATACCAGAGTTGAGTTTTTCAGCATCTTCACCAACCTGATTGTCAGTCTTTTAGACTACAATCAGTCCAGTGGGTGTGTAGTGGTTTTTCATTGTGGGTTTAACTTACATTCCCATAATCATTAATGTTGAGCATCTTTTCATATAGTTATTTGCATCCATATATCTTTTTGGTGGGGTATCTGTACGAATCTATCTGTACATAGAATTCTAGGTCATTTCCATTTTTAAATAAATTTTAAAATCAGCTTATTTAATACTATCAGAATGCTTCTTGGGATTATAATTGGAATTTAATTACATCTATAGATCAATTTAAGGAAAGTGGCATCTTAAGAACATTTTTTTCCTAACCAAGAACATGGTTCTTAGTTTTCTCAAATCATTTAGATTTTTAAAATTTTATCAACAATGTTCAGTAATTTTCAGTGCATGAGTCTTACATGTCTTTTGTTAAATTTAACTATAAAATTTTTATTTTTGATGCTTTTTATATGGTCTTAGTTTAATTTCAATTTCCAATTGCTCACTTCTATATAAAAATAAAACTGAATTTTTAAAATTAACTTTGTACCCTACAACCATGCTACACTCATTTCCTGTTTCTAGAAAATTTTTTGTAGATTCTGTAGAATTTTCTACATGGACAATTCTATCATATATGAATACTGACAGCATTCACTTCTTCTATTCCAATTTTGATATCTTTTATTTTCTCGTACTAATAGGCTAGAACCTACAGAGCTATTTGAATAGAAGTGGTCAAAGAAGATATTCTTGCCTTGATGTTAAGGGGAAAGCATTCAGACTTTTATCATCAAGAATGATGTAGTTAGTTGGCTTTTAAATGACTCTGCTTTGTTCCATTTGTTAGCTTATTAACTGTAAATCTTTGTTTTGATTTTTTTTAGTAGTTGCTTGAGGGTTTATAGTATACATTTTTAAATCATCACATCCACTTTCAAGTAATACAATACTTCAGGGACAATATAAGAATCTTACAATAGTTTCCACCTCTGTTTCCACCCTTCCAGTCCTTGTGCTATTTTTTTTCAAATATTTTACTTCTATATGTTATAAACCCCATGATACACTGTCATTTTTGCTTTAAATAATCTTTAAAATGAATAAAAATAAGAAAATGAATTTTATATGTAACCATATATTTGCTATTTCCAGTGTTCTTAATTCCTTTAGGTAGATCCAGATTTTTATCTAGTGTCATTCTCCTTCTCCTGAGGGATTTTCTTTGACATTTCTTGTAGTGTTGATCTGATGGTGAGGAAGTCTCTTCACTTTTTCATGTATGAAAAAGAAAAAAGTCATCTTTTTGGGAAACATATTTTCACTGGATAAAGAATTCTAAAGTCATCCTTTTTTTCTTTCATTAGTTTACATATGTTGCTCTACTGTCTTCTGGATTGCATGATTTTAATTTTCCTTTTATCACTATTATTAGCAATTTTCTTTGCAGTAGTTTTACTCATGGTTCTTGTGCTTAAAGTTTGACCATCTTTTTTACTGCTTTTATGGTTCTCATCATATTCGGAAATTTTTCAGATATAATTTCTTCAAATATTATTTCCTTTCTTTTTAAATTTTACCTATACATATATTAGATGGCTGGAATTTGCCCTACAGTATACTGTTGCTCTATTAAAAAAATGTTTTCTGTGTGTGGTCTTTATTCTTTGTGTTTGATTTTGAGTAGTTTCTGTGGCTATGTCTTCAAGGTCACCAATTATTTCTTCTGTAGTGTCTATTCTGCTGTTCCTTTCACCTAGCATATATTTTTTAATGTCAGACATTGTAGTTTTCATCTCTAGAAGTTTGATTTTAGTCTTCTTCATATATTTATGGTCCTACTTAACATAATGTATCTTTCTTCTAACTTCTTGAACATAAGTATAGTTATAATAACTTTTAATGTCCACATGTGCTGATTTTATCATCTGTGTAATTCCATGGTCTATTCCTATTGATTGATTTTTCTCCTAATATTTAACTGCTTTTTGGTATACTTGATAATTTTGAATTGGATGCCAGATATTGTAAAATATACCTTGTTGGGTGTTGCATATTTTGTATTTCAGGGAAAAAAAAGTCTTTATTTTAGAATATAATCGGGCTACCTGTAATCAGTTTGAGACATACTTTTAAGGTTTGTAAGAAGAGATTTGAGTAGCAGTCTGGGACTATTTTTTTTCCCACTACAGAAGCAATACTCTTTTGACAACTCTAGCTGATGTCCTATCAACTACCCCCCCTCCCTGGCTAGTAGGAACAGCCCTTTGTAAGCAATAGAGATTATTGACTCTAATCCTTTAGGTGGTTTATTCCCTGGCCTCAAATAGTTTCTTCATATGAACACAGGAGTTGCAGACTGGGGAGAAAACCTGTGCAGAATTCTGCATCTCTTTCTCTCTGCAGCTCTCTCCACTCTGGTACTTTTCTCTTCTACCTCAAGCTGCTATTGCTTCCTTATACTCTTAACTTGCTCCTTTCAACCCAGAGAGCTGTAAGTTCAACATTGGTTCTGCTTGTTATCTTTCCTTGTGTTGTGACCTGAAACCTCTCCAAAGTAATAAATCAAGGCAATTGTAGGACTTACCTTATTTTTTCCCCCTCTCTCAGGGATCACTGTCCTTATCTGCCTAATGTCCAATGCCTAAAACTGTCTTTTTCCCTGTATTTTATCTTTTTGTTGTTGCTGTTTTTTTGTTGTTTTTGATGGATTAGCAGGTTTTTTTCATCTGAGAGGCCTCTGTTACTCCATTTTGACCAGAAGTAAATATCTGGAGAGTGATGTCAGCATCGTGAAGGCATGAGTCTCTTTTTTTCCTCTCCCCTTCAATATACAATTAATCAGACATCCATAACTAAAAATAAGTGTGTCTGCACAGTATATCACAACACCAAAAAGATCCATTCATCTGTGCACCTGAAAATCAGTGGATTGGACCACGGAAGAGACTGTGAAGCAAGGGGCATGGCAGTGGAGCTGGTGGCAGCATACACTTTGGGGACAGAAAAAGTGGCTGCAGGTTTGACAGTGGGACGGCATGACTTTTCTGACAGTGGAGGTAGAGGGTCTGCCAAGTCATGCATTCTGAAGCTAGAGAGACCTGTTGTTCTCTCCAAAGAGAAACAATAGTGACTGGGAAGAGGAAAAGGAGAGAGAAGTAGGCAAGAACTGGAGATAAATGTCTCCTGCTTCCTGTCCCAGGATTCTGGCAGGAGGACTGCTCATGAGTCTCTGGGATCCCCAGCTCAAATTTGAGGGTCCCTCTATGAGGCTGTGGGTACACCCAAAGCCCCAAGTGCTAAGTGCATACCTCCCCTACTCTGCTACCACCCCCTTTTAAAAATTTCTCCCCCAGCTTTTTTTTTTTTCTTCTTCTTTTTTTTAATATAGGTTTAACCTTACAAATGAGTCAGTTCTGGTAAGAGAAACCAAAATTTTTTGCTATAACTCCACCTTCTGGTTTACTTTGTTTACTTCAAAGTAAACAAAACCTTGCCTAAATAAGAAAGGTGTTTGCTATTTCAAATGCAGTAGCGAAGGCAATCTTCATCAAACACCATGAATAAAGTCACCACAATATGGTATCACAAAAAGAAAATGGCAATCTTCCATCAACTGAACCCAAACACATGGGACATTGTGATCTAATTGATAAATAATTCAAAAGAGCTATTATGAGGAAACTCAACAAGCTACAAAAAATGATCTCAGGAATAAAATTAATGAAAAGAATGAATACTTTACCAAAGATATTAAAATACTAACAAAAAAGTAGAAATTCTGGAGCTGAAGAACTCAGCAAATGAGATAAAGAACACATTAGAGTGCATTGGAATAGAGCAGATCAGATGGAAGAGAGAATTAGCAAGCTAGAGATAGGAATCTAAAAATAATTCAGGTAGAAAAGGAGAGAGAGAAAAAATTTGTTTTGTAAAGTGACAAAACTCTTACTAGAGATATCTTAGTCCATTAGAAAAGCCAACATAAGAATAATGGATATGCAAAAGGAAAAGAGATGGAGAAGGGGGCAGAGAGTCTATTTAAAGAAATAATAGCTGAGAACTTCCCAAACCTGTGAAAGAAATTTGTTATACAAGTCCACAAAGCTAATAAAACACCTTATTATCTGAACATAAAACGATTTTCTCCAAGCCACATTATATTAAAACTGTCAAAAGTCAATGATAAAGAAAAATATTTAAAACATAAAAAAAGGACAGAAACCTACAAAGGAATCTCCCCCCTTTAGGTCATCAGCAGATTTGTCAGCAGAAATTCTGCAGTCCAAAAGAGAGTGGAACTATATGTTCAAAATATTGAAAGATGAAAAACTTCCTGCAAGAATACTCCTGGAAAGTTATCCTTAAGATATAAAGAAGAAATGAAGGCTTTTCCAGATAAACAAAAGCTGTGGGTTCACTACTACTAGACCTACCTTACAAGAAATGTTAAAAGGAGCTCTTCAAGCTGAAATAAAAAGATGAAAGCACACAAAACTCTGATTAAGGTTATAAATCATCAGTCACAATTAGAAAACTGTAACTATTTTTGGAATAGTATATTAAATTTTAGTTATAAATATTAGAGAAAAATGTCATTAAAATAACTACAACCTGGTAACAAAATCACAGATAAAAAGATTAATTTGGACACCAAAAATATAAAGGGGGAAGAAGAAAAAGATAGAACCCTTATAGATGAATGAAGATAAATTACTAACAGCAGAAAAGGGACTATTTTTATCTATGAAATGTTTTATACAAACCTCATAGCAACAACGAAGCAAAACTCTAGAGCAGAGACACAAAACAAAAAAGAGGAGACTGAGTAAATCATCATAGAAAACCACCAACTGAAGGAAAGAGAAATAATGGAGAGACAAAAGTAACCAGAGGCAAAAGATAAAATGGCAGTAGTAAATCCTTATATATCAATAATCACCTAAACATAAATGAATTGAACTCAACAATCAAAAAGTACACCTTAACATAATAAAGGCCATAGACAACAGACTTAGAGTTAACATTTACTCAATGGAGAAAAAAATTGAAAGTGTTTTTCTGAGATCAGAAACACAACAAGGATGTCCTCTCTCACTACTCCTATTCAATATATTACTGGAAATTTTAGTAGAGCAATTAGGCAAGACAAAGAAATAAAAGGCATCCAAATCAGAAAAGGAGAAGTAGAATTGTCGTTATACGCTGACAATATGATCTTATATATAGAAAATCCCAAAGAATCAGTCAAAAAAAATGTTGGAATTATCCAACAATTTCAGTAAGGTGGTAGGATGCAAAATCAACATACAGAAATCAATTGCATTCCTTTACACTAATAATGAAGCATCTGAAAAATAAATTTAAAAAGAAGATTCCAGTCACAATAGCATCAAAAACAATAAAATTCTTAGGAATAAATTTAACCAAGGAAGTGAAAAGCTATACAATGAAAACTACAAGACTTTGCTGAAAGCAATTGAAGAAAACATAAAGAAATGGAAAGACATCCCATATTCATGGATAGGAAGAATTAACATTCTTAAAAAAGCCATACTACCCAAAGCCATTTACAGATTTACAGATTTAGCAAAATACCAAAGGTATTCTTCATAGAAATGGAAGAAACAATCCTAAAAGTTGTGTGGAACTACAAAAGACCCCAAATAGCCAGAGAAATCCTGAGACAAAAGAAGAAAGTTGTAGATATCACACTTCCAAACTACAGTTAACCCTTAAACAACATGGGGCTTAGGGGTGCCAACCACCCACACAGTCAAAAATTAAACTACTGATATAACTTAAGTACACCCTCTGTGTGCATCAATTCTTAACGATGGATCAAAAATACAGCTGACCCTTGAACAACGCAGGTTTGGACCGCACAGTTTCACTTAAATGCAGATTTTTAAAATCCATGTGTAAGTGGGTCCATGTAGTTCAACCTGCATTGTTCAAGGGTACAAAGCCATAGTAAAATGTATCATAAAAATATGGTACAGGCACAAAAATAGACACATCAACCAATGGAACAGAACAGGGAGCCCATAATTAAATCCATGTATATGTGGGCACTAATATTCAACAAAGAAGCTAAGGATGCTCAATGGGGAAAGGATAATCTCTTCAACAAACGGTGTTGGTAAAACTGGAGAAATACACGAAGAATAATGAAATTGTACTTCTACTTCACACCACTCATAAAAATTAACTTGAAATGGATCAAAGATTTAAACCTAGAAGCTGATATTATAACTCAGTAGCAAATAGAGAAGAAGCTCATCAACATTGGTCTTGGAAAAAACTTTTTAATATGACACAAAAAGCATGAACAAAAACAAAAATCAACAAATGGTACCATATCAAACTCAAAGCTTTTGCACCACAAAAGGAGCAATTAACAAAACAGAAAGAACACCTATAGAATGTTTTGTTAGCCATATATCAGATAAGGGGTTAATAGTCAAAATATAGAAAGAACTCTGGTGACTTAACAACAACAACCACAACAAATAAGCAAACAATCTGATTAACAAATGGGCAGAACTAAAGAGACATTTTCAAAGAGGACATCAAAATGGCCAACAGACATATGAAAAGATGTTCAACATCACTAATCATCAGGGAAATGCAAATCAAAGCCACAATGAGATATCACATCACACCTGTTAGAATGGCTATTATCAAGAAGACAAGAGATAACAGACGCTGGTGAGGATGTGATGAAAAGAATGCTTGTACATTGTTGGTGGGAATTAGCCTAACCACTATGGAATGCAATATAGAGTTTCCTCAAAACATTAAAAATAGATCCACCGTATAATCCAGCATTTCCACTTCTGGGTATATTATGCCTAAAGGAAATGAAAACATGATTTTGACAAGATATGTGCTTTCCTATGTTTATCACAGCATTCTTTACAAGAGCCAAGAAATGATAACAACCCAAATGCCCATCAACAAATGAATGGATAAGAAAGATGTAGTACACACATACATAACAGAACATTATTCAGCCGTGAGAAAGGAGGGTAGCCTTCTGCTTGCGACAACCTGGATGGAACTTGAGCACATTGTGCTAAATGAGATAAGTCAGACAGAGAATAGTTACTGTATGATATCACATACATGTGGAATCTAAAAAAGGGGAAAAGTATAAAAAATAGAGAATAAAATGATGGATTTCCAGGGAGGGGAGAGGATAAGAGTGAAATGGTTTAACGGTACAAACATGTAACAAGTAGTAAATAAGCTATAGAGATCTAATACACAGTATAATAAATATAGACGATAATGTACTATAATTATGTAATCTGATAACTATCCTTACATGAGTAATCATATTACATATTATAAATTTATTAAAATAACACTCTAGCACCTTAAACTTGCACAATGTTACTTGTCAAATTTATGCAAAAAATAAATAGCTAAATTCAGAGATTTGAAATAGTATGGCTACAAACTACAAATGTTAAAAAAATAAAATTTATATCTCTGAATTTCAATTCAATGACAATTTTACCACAATTAAAAGAACAAAACCAAGAACAAAAGCTCCCATAGATAATTGATTACGTATTTGGAATTAAGTGTTCTGACACTTTAAAACCAAATCCATCAGACTAATACGCAAATATGGAAAGAAAGTCTTGTTTTTATATTTGCATGTATTAGTCAGTTTTGCTCAGTAAACATAATCTTCTGTCTAATTCTGTTTCCAGAACCAAATAAAATTGTGTTAGACTTTTTTATAAAAAAAGAAGTAAATATCTGCTTTCAATAGTCCTCTTATACAATCTCTCCAAGCTTCATTTCCCCTTTTCTAAATCAATATATGACAATTAAATAATATAATATGTATAAACTACTTATAGTGTATAACAATAAATGCTAGAAATTATTATTTCTAAAGCTGGAAGTCTCTTTTAAGTCGTCAAAAACAAAGTTCAACATCTAACAATCAAACGATGAAAATCATTAAGGATGCTTATGAATACATTCATGCTATTTTTTGGTGCATGTTTTATAGATTTACCTGTTATTTCTTTTTCTGACCAAAAATCTCTTATGCTATTTTGCATTGCACTCGGTCCAGAACCTATTGGATTTCACCAGCTATGGAGAAGACTGATATTTTCGTACTCGCTTCAGTGAGTTTTATCACTCTTTCACCCACAAAAATAGTAATGACAGTAGTTACCTTGGAATGCCAGTATTATTTCTTCAGAATTCTACGTGTGGAGGGAATGTTACCCTCAACCCTACACATGTATTCCTTATCCTAATTAAAATTCCCATCAGCTGTGACAGCAGACTTCTTGCGTATGGTCTAGCCACCAACTTCTTTGGGGCAAAGTCCATTTTATCAAATTTGACAGTAGTTACAGCAAATGGAAAATACTCAGAATCCATATTTAGTAAAGTAATAAATAAAATATAAAACAATAAACTCAACATTTACATTTAATGAAGTGAAAACAATAAATTTTACTGCCTTACAGGTTTTCATTTATTCAAACTGACCTGTCAGAATATTTGCTATGTCTTTTTTATAATTAATTATGATGCTGTCTTGTTACATTCTAAAATATGCCAAGTCCTTTATGGTTAAGAATTCTTTATTTTTGACTTAGGGAGTAATCCTTTACTCAGAGGAAGAGGAAGAAACAACTATGCTACTGACAGCTAACAGCTGATTTATAGCCTGAACATATTTTGAAAGAAGTCTCTTTATAGAAAAAAAGAATGTCATCAAGATGTCACCAGAAAAGAATACTAATTATTATGGCTGGACTTCTTTTATGTCTTCTCAGATAATGGAGGAGTTAAGCAGGGAATTCTCAAGATGTCATTCAATTGGAGAGTCCGTGTTTTGAGTTTTTAAAATGGCAACACTATGAAATTTGCATTATTATTTTAATCCCAATTTTACACATGAGGAAAATAATACACAGAAATGTTAAATTATTTGCTAAAGATCACACAGTTATTCAGTGGCAAAATTGAGGTCTGTGTTCTTAACCAATACTCTAATTGCCTCCCTAAAATAATAATTGGTAATCATTGCAGGGAGCAGCAAGACCAGCATTGGCCAGTCTATTTCTGGAGAAAGTGAACACAGGTACAAACGTTCTGAACAAGTTAAAAATATTGCCTTGAAAATGTCCATACCCAAATATTTATGGCAAGATTATTTATAAGATTTAAAAGAATTTAAACAATCTAAAATAAATAAAATGTGGTATATACATGAGGCATGATCAAAAAATATGGTGAATGTTTAAATTTTAAAAAATTTATTACAGTAAAAGATACATTGCCATTAATCCCCCTCAAGATACTCCCCCTGTCTTCAAACACACTTATCCCATCATTCAATAAATGTCATCTGGATCTAGTTCCTGAACTTCACACTTACGGATTTAGAACATCGTCTTATCAGAAGGTAGTACTTTATTTGGCAGAATTGGGGGGGGTGTATATATTAATGTACAAACCGATGATGGGTTTTATTCCTCATAAACTAAACTGATTTGGAATGCTTAGTCAAGTTCAATAGCTAAATCCAAATGGAATCCCATTTCTCACGTAGTTCTGAGACACATTTTAATGCAGTATCCCAAATAAAATCTTTTTTGAAATCTTTAAAAATATCAATATTGATTAAACCAAGAGAGGCTATTAGAATGTTTCATAGTAAATTTTATATGTATAGTGAAATTCTACCACATAGCTCAAGTAAAAAAAAAAAACAACTTAGGGTTAACCCAATGGCTCTGCAGTATAAGCAGCAAAAAATCATATCTCGCTTTGCCCCTGTACTCCTAGACAAGGCCATATAGTTCCTTCCTGGTAGAACTAATCTTTAAAAAAGATGGAGAGCTCTGTCATTGCCATAAAGTAGCTCTAGGGAAGCTCTACTTCCAGAAGTACATTCAAGTCCACAGGGAGGTAAAAGCAACTGGTTGAGTAGAAAATTTGAAAATGCCTGGCAGCACCCTGGAGAGCTGCTCAGGAACCCAGGCTGCATTGAGTTCCGGTGAGAGCCTGGGAAGAACCCCTCACCTCTGAGGAGCAGCACAATAGACCATTGGGATTTTAAGATATTTTCCTTGGAAATTTCTGTTTCTTCCATGGTGTGAGGGTGAGGGAAAAGATCAGCAGCAGGGAAAAAAGAAAATGATAAAAGAGCAGGAAAGCAAAAACTAAAGAGAGAGCACCTATTATTTTCAGGCACTGAGTTATATATAAATTAATATAATTTACTCACTTTACAGTGTTGCTTCATTTAATCCTCACATCATCCCTACTGGGTATTCGTGTAATCTCCATGTTAAACGTGAGGAAATTCAGAGCCAAAAGGATTTTAAAAAACAAAGAAACAAAAAAAACTTGCCATATGTCTAATAGCTCGTAAGACTGAATGTCAGGTCTGTGAAGTTTTACTATACATCATTGCCTTTCCTGTCTGCTCTACTTGCTCTATATGACCAGGGATTTATTTGCTTTTTGCCCCCACAAATTTTACTGTGTGAATAGAATAGTAATTATCTTCTGGGAGGTCTACCTGGTGAGATCAGTGTTTTAGAGAAGCTGAATTGTCAGCAAAGGAGTTTCAGAAATGCAGTACCCGTTGGAGTGGCTGTGATTTGGGCAGTTCTAAATATCTAAATTTAATTTTTAATCTTTGTTACTCAGCAAAGTCTCTCTGACATTCTCTGTCCAGATCCTTCAGCTCAAATTTTGCTATCTTAGTCTTGTTGATGATATGCTAAATGGCTCTATCAAAAGTGTCATTTTCTAGTCCAAGATTTAACACTTCTTTAAATTGTGTCTTTATCATTATTTATTTTCTCTTTTAAGCTTCTAATATAACTTTCTCATGCTCTGTGTTAATATAATTTATTCACTTTTATTAAAGCTAACCAATGAAGGGGGAAAAAAGAAGGCAAAGAATAAAGGGAAAAAAGAGAGGGGCAGGGCAGGAGAGAGGAAAGGAAAAAGAAAGGAGTAAATCAAGACATGCGTCCTATTTGGGAGACCACCTCAGGGATACTGTGGATACCTGATCATGGCATTGTACACCAGAAGCTAAACATTAATGAATGCCAACTATAATTTTATATATATAATGTGATGGTTCAGTGTGAGGTCGGAGGGATAGTGGATGGGGGGAGGGGGGTTCACAGTATGAGGGATATAAATGATGAACGTCTAAGTATTACCTTGTTTTGTACACCTGAAACTAATAAATAAATTAATTAATTAAAAAAAAAAAAAAAGACAGAAAGTTAGGGAGAAAGGGGCGAGTGTGAGAAAGGGAATTTAAATCTCCTGAATTGTATAGATTGTTTTCCCTCCTATTGATCTGTTTTCTTTTTATAATCATAGAATTTTTACAAATTGAATTTTAAATATCTAGTCCAATCTATATATATATATATAGATAGATAGATAGATAGATAGATAGATAGATATAGATATAGATATAGAGAGAGATAGATAGATATAGATATATTTCTTCACTGTGTTTTCTCACTATTATGGATGTATTCTAAAAAACAAATCTCTGAATTATATATATATATATATATATATATATATATATATATATATATATATATATATGTATACCCAAGGTTTGTGATTCGGATGTTTTTCTTAATTACTTAAGCATTACAAAATATATTATTTAACAAAGTTGTTAAGGAACTATACTGTTTTATTCAACAATATCAGTTGAACATCTGATGATAATCTCAAAAATAAGAAATACTTCAAGTTTAATCAATTATAGTACCTTTTTGTAGAAGAAAAACGATTGTACCAGAAATTCTGAGTGGATTTAGAAAAACAGAAAACCAGTTTCTTATGACTTACAGTTGCTTAACGGGACAACTGTAGAAGACCTTCAGGCTTCCCTTTGTTTTTCTAAGTTCTAAAACACGAAATATAGTGTTTTAGAATGTAGAAAATAAGAAATATAGTGTTTCTATCTTTAAAGCAAGCAAAGTGATTTAGTGTAATACCTTAAATTTCTTTTAAAAATAATTTTAAAAAAAATTTAAAAATATATTATTTTTTAAAATAATATTTAAAATAATATTTATATGAACTATTTTTAGAATTAAAATGGTGAGAAAATCAGATTATTGTAAGATGCATTACCTTAAAATGAAAAGTAAGGGATGGTTATAAAGGATGTTCCCCTGTTTTCATGCTTACTTTATAATTAAGTAAGATGACCCTCAAACAAAAGCTTTAGAACACACAGACACACACACACACACACACACACACACACACACACACCTGACATAAACTACTGCATTCCATTGTCATCATAAATGTAAAGCTTAGCTGTCCTGAGGGCAAATAGAATGAGATTCTCAGCTACTCATCTGGGTTTCAGTATGGCATCTTGACAAGTGGATAATCTTCAGTACACAAAACAACTCCACAAGTAAAAACCAGTTCAAAGACACCCTTTACAGAAAGTCAGCTCTCTACTTTGACACAAGCATTATTTAAGCACTGGATTAGAATCTAAATTTTTGAAAGATGTTCCAGTAAAATGTTTTTGCTCTCCTTTTCTGGGATTTCTTTTTTTGGGAGCTCTAATTAAATTAATTGCATTTGAAAAATAGTCGTCATGATTGTGAAGTGTTACTGTGTGTCCTTCTTGCAATGTTAAACAGTATCGCCATATTTTAAATGGTTAAGCATATTCCCACCAAAGAAAGGTAATAAGGAATGTGTGACTATTGCTTGAACAGAAAAGGCTACAAAAGATGTTGCTACTGTGCCCATGTTTAACTATTTTTATAAAAGATTTAAATAGTTCCAACTAAAGTCATAGTAACACATCAAAGATCGTATGCTTCCTAATGATTCTGGCTTTGTTGGACTAGCAAAGCAATAGGCTGTCTTTCATCACACTGAATTCCTTTTTAGTTCAATTATTTTCCTGCTTAACATGTCTTTATGTTCTGTTTGAAATATAGATTTATTTTATCATTTCTAAACCATTTTCTAGCTTCCTGAATTTACCTAAAATATTTTAATTCAAAATTGAGATGCTTTTATTATTTAAGATATTTGATTCATATGTAAATGATTTGGGGATTTTCTAATATGTCAGCATGATACATAATAAAAAGACTAATGCTAACTCCAGGTGACCATTTTTTTTGTTTGATGTATCAAGTAACAAGATTAACTGTAACTACAATAAGTAGTTAGGGGATACACACACAAAAAAAAGATCTAAAGTATGACATAAAGAACATAAAGTAAGGGAAGAAAGAGTAAAATTGTTAGTGCTTTTAGTATTCATTCAAACTTAAATGTCTATCACTTAATATAGCATATGTATATTTATAACTCATGGTAACCACAAACCAAAACCTACAAGAAATACACAAAAATAAAGAGAAAGGAATGCAAATATAACAATAAAGAAAATCAGCAAAACATAAGGGAAGAGACCAAGAGAAGAAGAAAGAAACAGAAAAGAACTACAAAAACAACCAAAAAATCAATTAACAAAACGGCATAACTACATACCTATGAATAATTACTTTAAATGTCAATGAACTAAATGTTCCAAAAGATATAGGAGAGATCCAAAATGGTAGAGTAGATAAACACTGGGCCTGTGTCCTTCCATGAACACATTAAAATTACAACTAAATTATAGAACAATCAACCTGGAGAACCACCTGAAGTCTAGCCAAACAGAAATCCTACAACTAAAAATATAAAGAAGCCACGTTGAGACCAGTAGGAGGTGTGGAGACATAGAATAAGCCACATACCTGTGTGAGAACAAGGAGGGATATCTTGGCTTCCTTGATTCTTTTGGGAGGAGTGAGGGATCCCAGCCCCTCACACCAGGCTCCCAAGCTGGGAGTACTGGTGCCCAGAAAAGGAGCCCCCACAACATCTGGCTGTGAAAAACAGTGGGGATTCTGACCATTTAGGTGGGACAGAAGGCAGCGGGAAACCCAGACATCCTCTTAAATGGGCCACACACAGACTCACTCATTCGTAGGCACTCACCTTGGCCTCCAGCAGAAGAATGGTGACTTGGGGGCCTCAGAGATATAGAGGGGGGGCAGAATACAGTGTGTGGCTTTGGGGGGAAGACTGGAGGACAGTCAGCATTTTCCTGGTGAGGGGTCTATATTTGTGCAACCAGCAGACAGTTGCCATCTTTCCTATGTTGAGCCTTCCCCCTCTGGCCAAACCTGACTCTGATTGGCCTGGTGAGCTCTATTGCTCCATGCTGCTGATTCACTGGGAACCTGACCCACCTAACTCCAGCTCAACTGGAGGTAGTTTTTCTGCAAACAGCCAGGCCCACCCGCTATGCACTCTTTCATGGAAAACTATCAGAATCTGACAGACCCCAGGCAGGCAGCAAGTGGATCAGGTGCTCTGAGACTTTTACTGAGTTCCTCAGTAAAAGTGCCAGGCTCAGCACTGGTGTCAGGTGTCAGGTGTCAGGCTCAGCACTGACACCAATCCAGAACTTACATTAACCTGGTGACCACAATTCTTCCCACTCTAGTGCCTCCCAGAGACCCTGACTCACCCAATTTGCATACCATACAAGGCACTATCAGTGACTGAACCTTAAGGGAGACAGCAGGTGGCAGCAGGCCTCAGGGTATCCTGGCTTTTTGAGGAACTACCCAGACCCAGTACTGGTGGCAGCCACCCTATGTTTGCAGCTTGGCCTCTCCCACTCACCTCCAGCACAGGCAATGAACAAATGTGGACCACTTTGTAGCTCCTACCAGGTAGCCCTCAGTTGGTCACAGACAGTGGCTGACCTGCACTGCACCAGAGCCCCTCCCAAGAGGTTCCAGAACCAACACACTTGGAAGTTGGCTTCAGACCACAGCAGAGCACCACCTAATTAGCCCCACAAGTGGCACACAAAAAGGGTGGTATCAGTAGGCATCAGAGAATCCCACTCAGTGGAGTAAGCCTCCCCCACAGCAGACTATAAGCTGTGGACGTGACCAAATTCCACAGCCAGTCAGCCTGAGGGTCAATGCCACCACTGACATGCCAACAGCAATCAAGCTTCAACTATGTCAGGAGGGCGCACACAACCCACACGAGGGACACTCCTGGAGCTCCCAGTACATGTGACGCGGGAGACTGTGCCACTGGGCCCCACAAGACACCTAATACAAAGGCACCCAGCCATTGGGAGACTGGGAGACATAGCAGATATACCTAATAGACACAAACACTGAGAGGCAGCCAAAATGAAGAAACAAACAAATATGTCCTAAATGAAAGAACAGGAGAAAAATCCAGAAAAAGAACTGAACAAAATGGAGGTAAGCAATTTACCAGAGACAGAGTTCATAACAATGATCATAAGGATGCTCAAGAAAGAGATAACAAGTATAAAAAAGGATATAGAAACCATAAAAAAAAACCAGTCAGAAGTGAAGAACACAATAACTGAAGAATGCACTAGAAAGAATCACCAGTAGACTAGATGAAGCTGAGGATCTAATCAACAATTAGGAAGACAAGTAGGAGAAAATACCAATCAGAATAAGAAAAATAAAACAGAAGGGGTCTCTGGGACAGCATCAAGCATAACAACATTTGTATCATAAGTGTACCAAAGGAGAAGAAAGAAAGCAAGGGATTGAGAACCTATTTGAAGAAATAAAGACTGAAAACTTTCCTAACCTGGCAAAGGAAACAGACATACTAGTCCAGGAAGCACAGAGAGTCCCAGACAGGATGAACCAAAACAAGCCCACACAAAGACACATTATAATTAAAAAGACAAAGAGAGAATCCTAAAAGCAGCAAGACAGAAGCAGTTAGTTTACCTACAAGGGAGCTCACAGAAGACTGTCAGCTGATTTTCTCAACAGAAACTTTGCAAGCCAGAAGAGATTTGGCACAAAATATTCAACATGATGAAAAACAAGGACCTACAACCAAGACTACTCTACCCAGCAAGGCTATAATTTAGAATCGAGAACTTCCCAGACAAGAAAAAGCTAAAGGAGTTCAACACCATTAAACCAGTATTACAAGGAATCTCAGAAAGATTTCTTTAAAAAGGAGAAACAAATCAAAATTATGAATAATAAAATGGCAATAACTACATATCTATCAACAATTACTTTCAATATAAATGGATTAAATGCTCCAATCAAAAGACATAGGAGGGATGAATGGATAAGAAAACATAACCCTTACATATGCTGTCTACCAGAGAATCAATTAAGATTGAAAGACACACAGTCAAAAAGTAAAGGGATGGAAAAGATATTTCATGAAAATGAAAAAAACAAAACAAAACAAAAAAGCTGGGGTAGTAATAGACCAGACAAAATAGACTTTATGACAAAGGTTACAATAAGAAGAAACAATGAATCCCACTTCAGAGTATTTATCCAAAGAAAACCAAAATGCTACTTCGAGGGGATATGTGCATCCATATGTTCATTGCAGCATATTTGCAATGGCCAAGATGTAGAGGCAGTCTGGGTGTCTGTCAATGGAAGAATGGATAAAGAGGAGGTGGTCCATATATACAAAGGAATATTGCTACACCATGGAAGGGAAATGGGTTCTTGCCATCTGCAGCAGCATGGATGGATCTGGAGAGTATTGTCCTGAGGGAAGTATGTCAGACAGTGAAATACAGATGCAATGTGATTTCACTTATATGGGGAATCTAAAGAACAAAATTAACAAACAAAACAGAAACAAACTCATAGATACAGAAAACATTTTGATGGTTGCCAGATGAAACAGGGGTTTGGGGTGCAGGTGATAAAAGGGAAGAAATTAAAAAGTACAAATTGGTTATTACAAAGTAGTTATAGGGACATAGGGTACAGCATAAGGAATATAGTCAATAATATTGTAATAACGATGCATGGTGTGAGATGGGTACTAGATTTGTTGGTATGACAGATAGGAGGGTGTTGGGGGCAGGGTGAAAATGGTGAAGAGATTAAAAAGTACACATTGGTAGTTACAAAATAATCAAAATAAAGTAAAGCACAGGGAATATAGTCAATGATATGGTAATAACTACATATAGTACTAAGTAGGTACTAGTCAGGGAGATCACTTGTTGAATTATACAAATGTCTAACCACTACGCTGTACACCTGAAATTAGTATATAATAATACTGAATGTCAGATGTAATTGAAAATCTTTTAAAAGGGGCCAATGGGGAAGGGGAATAAGAGGCCCAAATTTCCAGGTATAAAACAAATAAGTCATGGGGATATAATATACAACATAGGGAATATAGTCAATAATATTATGATAGCATAGTACAGTGTCAAATGGTTGCTGGATTTATGGTGATCACTTCTTTAGGTATATAAAAATTGAATAACTATGATGAACCCCTGAAACTAATATAATATCGTAAGTTAGCTGTATTTTTAATAAAAATCTAAAAATAAAAAAGACATTAGGTAGCCAAATAGATTGCCAAAAAAATTGCCCATCTATATGTTGCCTACAACAGACTCCTTTCAGATTGAAAGACACACACAGAGTGAAAATGAAGGAATGGCAAAAGATATCCCATGCAAATAGAAATGAAAAGAAGGGTAGAGTGGCAATACTCATATCAGCCAAAATAGGCTTTAAGACAAACACTGTAAAAAGAGACAAAGAAGGGCATCACATAATGATAAGGGATAAATCCTAGAGGGGAATTTATCATTAATAAATATGCATACACCAGTATAGGAGTTCCTAAATATACATAGCAAATATTAAGGATATAAAGGGAGAAATAAACATGAATACAATATTAGTAGGGGGACTTTGATCAATGGATAGATCACTCAATAGAAAAGCAATAAGGAATGTTGGCCTTAAATAACACATTAGAGCCAATAACCTTAATAGATATAATAGAACTTTTCCCAAAAAAACTACAGAATACACATTATTTTCAAAGGCACATAGAACATTCTCCATGATAAATCACATCTTAAACCACAAAACAAGCCTTAATAAGTTCAAGACTGAAATCATATAAAGCATCTGTTCCGACCACAAATACATGAAACTAGAAATCAACTACAAGAAGAAAACTGGAAAAACACAAATATGTGGAGAATAAACATGCTACTAAACAACCAATGGGTCAAAGAACAAATTAAAGAGAAAATTAAAAAATCTCTTGAGACAAATGAAAATAGAAGCACAACTCTCCAAAATTTATGAGCAAAAGCAGGTCTAAGAGAGACGTTAATTAGCATTACAGGCCTACCTCAAGAAACAGGAAAAATCCCAAATAAACAATCAAACGTTACAACCAAATGAACTACAAAAAGAAGAACAAAACCCAAAGTGAGAAGAATGAAGGAAATACTGAAGATCAAAGCAGAAATAAATGAAACAGAAACAGAAATAAATGAGAAAAAAAAAAAAAACAATAGAAACGATCAATAAAACTAAACAGTGATTCTTTAAAGAGAAAAACAAAATTAGTAAACTTTTAGTCAAACTCATTGAGAAAAAAAGAGAGAGGGCCCAAATAAATAAAATCAGAAATTAAAAAGGAGAAGTTAGCCACAGAAACACAAAGGATAATAAAAAAATATTATAAAAAAATGTATATGCCAGCAAACTGGGCAGCCTAGAAGAAATGTATATATTTCTAGAAACATACAAACTTCCAAGACTGAACCAGGAAGAAACAAAAAATATGAGCCGACCAATTACCTACAATGAAATTGAATGAGTAATCAAAAACAATGCAAAAAACAAAGTCTGGGACCAGATAACTTCACAGGGAATCCTACCAAACATTTAAAGTATTATTACCTATCCTTCTAAAACTATTCCAAACAAATTGAAGAGGAAGGAATTCTTCCAAACTCATTCTATGAGTTTTGTAAAAATAAATCACAACATTTATTTTTGTTAAACAATTCTTTTTAGGGAACAAAATACACATTTATACTTAGAGCAGTAGTTCTCAAACATTAGCAGGCATTAGAATCATCTGGAAAGCTTGTGAAAACAGACTGTAGGGATTCAAGCCCAGAGTTCCTAATTCATTATGTCTGAGGTAGCACCATATTTTTTTTATCAGACCTTGTACAGGAAGGTCTCCATAAAACCCAAGCTCAGGCTATTTCCTTCCTATTTGTCCCCATCAGACCAAGGTAGAAGATCTTCAGTCCTAACATAGTAGTCATTCAATAAATGTTTAGTATTGAAGTGTTTATTAATAATTCTAAAATTTGTACCTGAGGGAATAATAGCTAACATTTACTTTCTAGGCAACCAGTAATGTGCTAACAATTTATTATAAATTATTTTCTTTCATCCAAAGGGTATCAACGTGAGTTTTCCAGACCAACAAGGTCAGCATTGTCTGGGATCTTGATAGAAATGTAAATTCTTGGGTCCTAACTCAGACCTAATGAAACAGGAACTCTGGGCTTGGGAGCCTACAGTCTGTTTTCACAAGCCTTCCAGGCAATTCTAATGCCTGCTAACATTTTAGAAATACTGCTCTAAGTATAAATGTGTATTTTACACCCTAAAAACAATTGTTTTAAAATTAAATGGTGTGATTTATTTTTACAAACCACAATGCAATATTGACGATGTATTATAGAATTGTACACTTGAAAACTATATAATCTTACTAACCAATGTCATTCCAATAAATGTAATGAAAATTAAATAAATAAACAAACAAACAGTGTAGAAAAGACATCTTTTCTGTTAATCTTAAAGATATTTACAGGTTAATATTGTTAAGAAACATTTTACTCAAATTCTTACAATCAATCAATCAATAAAACAGTGTGAAATGAGAAACATGCCTTCTAAAAGAATCAAAAAGATCCCTATAGTTGTTCTAGTTTTAGTCTGCAGGCTCTTTTCAAACAGAAAAGAGGAAAATGGGTGTTGCTTAACTTTTACTGCTCTTTGCTTTTATTGTAGTTTGCTAGTTAAAGTTGTTGAAACAAACTTGGAACATCATTGTACAATAAGAAGTTGTTTAAATTAGAGTTTCTAAAATATAAGTGGACAAACGGTACACAAACAGGGTCATGACACAATTATACTTGGTACATTGTACAGATTTTAAATTTACTGACAGTAATTCTGCAATCCTGAAGTGGTGTTGTAGACTGTAAAAATTAAAATGTCACAGTAGTTTTCTATTTTCCCTAATGGTGATTATAAGCCCACATTGCTACATTTTCCTCCTAGCAGCATGAGAAGCTGTAGAAGACTAAACTGTCAATTTTATATCATTTATTACAAACAAATTTCCTTGAAAGAAGATTATGTATGAAGAATTATGAATTGCTGTATAAAAAGCCTCCCTAAAACTTATGGTCTTAAAGCATTAATTAATAAGCATTAATTAAAAGCATTAATATAATAAATAAAAGCATTTATTTTGCTCACACATCAGCAATTTGAGCAGGGTTCAGAATGGACGATTTATCTCTGCTTCATACTAGTGCTGGGGCAGCTATATCGGGACTGAAGTATAGACTCTTCCAACGTACCTCCTTGACATGACCGGTAAATTGGTTTGGTCTGTCAACTAGCTCATCCAGGGGCCTCTATTCCTTTTCACATGGGTCCCTCCACAGGGCTGCTTGGGTTTCCACACAGCATAGCAGTTGGAGTCCAACAGCAAAGACTCCAAAGGACAGGATGCAAAAGCTACCAGTCTTGTAAAGTTTTGGTCAGAAAACCAACACCACTTCACTTCCACTATGTACTACTGGTCAAAGTACTCATAGAACCTACATAGATTCAAGGGAAAGAACACAGACCCCCACTTCTTGATGGGAGGAATCTCAAAGAATTTCTGGCCATCTTTAATATGTCACAAATTGTTTATTCACTTAAATACAGTATAGATTTTGTAATAATGATACATATTTCAAGTCGTCTTTGGGTATATGTTTTTCCTGTAGGTTCTTTATAATAGTAACTACTTTGAGGTTAAATTAGAGTGAAAAGAACACTAAATAGAAAAATTAAGTATCCTCAAGAATAAAAAAATACAGAGAAGAAACTGAATACCAGCATACCTACTAAAACCAGATCAGTAACTGAACAAACAGTGAACAACAAATTCACAATGGATCTCCTGGTAAACTTATTTCTATAAGACCTAACTGAATACAATATCATGAGGCAAGCAGATCAAATTCTTAGCATTCTATTGTCTTAGTAAAAGTGTCTTGATGTGTAAATACAGCTAGTATTAACTCAAAATAAAAAAGGAGATGTGTGCAATTATTAATACAGAAATATCTAAATTGCTATGTTTACTCAATAATAGATGTTTAATTCTTTAAATTGAATTATCAAGAAGAAAATTTCCTCAGGTCTCTGTTCCACATAACTTTTAGAATACAAAATAATTTAGGGAAACACTTTAGATGAACTTCAAGTATCACCAAATACACCAGATTTAGAGCAAGAACAGGACTGTAAAAAGAGAGCAATTTAAGGGACTAATTTCTTCTTAATTTAGAAAAGATAAAAACTTATATTAATATAAGAAATATCTGAAGTAAGAATATATCGTCCTATGTTGCCATGGCCTTGCATTTAACTGTGTAGAACAATTAAGAAATAACATTCTTATATCAGAGGCAAAAGTTTACACCCTAAACAAGAGGGCGGGACTTCCAGTTGTTTTGTTAATTGACTTGCAAATCCATTGGTAATGTTACTTAACATGAAGACTGACCAAGAGTTGGTGAGCTTTCATTGTATTTCACAAACACACCAAGTCTAAGGGAAAACAGTACTTTCGAGGAGTAAGTCAATGCATTATCAATACAGCTGTAATTTTACAAGATAGCATTTACGAGCTATGCATTATTTGAACTATTACATTGTGAGTGGTAATTAATTTGAAGTAAAAAAGTTTCTTGGAATCATTGCACATGCTCTAGATGCAGTCAGCTGCTTCCCTCTTCTGGCCAAAGGTGGAGGGTAGTTTGATTTTTACGATTAAATCTGAACAGGATCATCTTCACCATCAGCTCTAAAAACAGGTCTTACACAATGAAAATTTACTTTCTATTATCAAGATAAAAGCAATATAATTCAAAAATCACAGCTTAAAACATCTAGGAATTATTTTGCAAGACAGTTCACTGAGCTTTTCATTTGTAAGATTTTTCTGCAACGTAGACGTGATTTAAATGTTTGACAGTCTTCAGAATAAGAAACAAGGGGTTTCATTGCTCTGAGGTCACAGGGGGTTAATATATTTGAATTGTCAACTAAAATTATTCATAGATGGTGGAATGAGCATTGGTGGTTCTTACAGGAAAGAATGAGAAATTACAAGGATAAAACTCCAGAGATTTCTACCACGGGTTCTAGAATGAAATGCAATTTCTCTTCATGATCTTGCTAAGCCTTGCAAGTATTACGAAGGACGACTACAAAATTAAATCATCAAATTTATAAACTCAAAAAATATGTTTCTTAATTAGAATAATTTAAATCTCCCTGTATGTTCTTCTATTTGGGACAAAAAACAAACAAACAAAAAACATATTAGTGAAAATTTTAAGAGAAAATAAAGTTTCACAAAAAGCCGTCTGTAAAATGTTCTTTGCCTAATTTACATTATAAATCTGTGTGCATAGTAGCCACTTTTATTGATAAATATCACCCCATATTTCATACAAAGGAATAAAGCCTAACATAAGAAATTCTATTAAAATTAAGATTTGTAGACACATGGGCTTTGAAATATTAAGAAATAAAAGCAACTAAAGGAATTGAACTTACTGACTTGAGAATATATTAGTGCAAACTAATTGAAATTCAAATACCCTATTTCATATTTACTTTTTAAAAATTAAGTTAAAAAGCTCTCAGAGTGAACAAATGAATTATTAAAAACCAAGAAAGATGAATTTGCACTGGTACTCAAGAGGTAATAATAAGGAATTAAATATATACAAGTTGCCCTCATTACATTTTATAAATTTAAACACTTGTGTTTTTAACATACTCCTAATAACATGTGACTGCTCAGTTTTTCTGAAGACCCAAGATAATTGGTGACAAAATAAGTTGTGACTAGATCAAAAGAGGCTTTATGCAATGAGAAAAAGGCAACCTTTCCTTTTCAAACAAAATGCAATTAAGAAAGATCATCATGAAAAATCATCACCGTATAAAGCCTCGGTGACTAGGAAGTGATTGCTTCTGCAGTTCACGGCTTGACTGACTGTATGCCCACGCCTTGTGCCAGCCACACCCCCATTCCAAAATGCATGAACAGATCCACTGTGCAGAATTTGCAAAGCGGTGGTTGGAAACTTAGTTGTAAAAGTCTAACTCACTCCAGAAGTTGGCTTAAATTCTATCTGAGACAGAAGTTGTCTCAGAGAGAGCTGTGCTGTGTCCTTGACCAAAAGGAAGAGGTTAAATGTGCTTGCTCCTCACCTCCAGCCATAAAGGAGGCCCCTCAGAGGGGCCATTTGGAGATAAGGGGGTGCAGGGGGCTGCTGTCTGATTCAAACCTGCGAAATGCATACAGTGAGCATCTGTAACTGGTTACCTTCCCTGATGGTGCACAAAAGAAATGTTGCTCCAGTGGGAATGGCCTGGTCTCCTGAAATGTGTCTAGGCAAAGACTGTATGAGGGTTTTCCCATGCACCAGATGAGATCCACTCAAGAAACAGCCAGGATAGGGGTGTTTTAAATCTTGCCCATGTGAATCTCTCCTGAGGGGAGAGAACAAAGCAGAAATTTTAATTTCTACTAATACTGCTAACAAAGTGGAGACTTTATCAGTTTCACCTAAGACAGCCAGACAAAAAGTGGCCAGCCTCAATGGCTGCTTGATTAGAAGTGACTTTTTGGGGAAATAAAGCTCACTCAAAGGAACTGGGGGTTAGAGATTTCCAGTTATGCAGGGATGGAGGGGAGTCTCCTGCACTAAAGCCCCATTGGAAAAGGCAGTCAGTTTACACTCCTGCACAAGGCCACTGAAGGAAAAGGAGGGAGAGCGTGAACTTTAAAGTCAGCTACAACATTGGGATTTCACCACTGAACATATTAAAATTGAGACTTTTTAAAGCTAGAATTGTGTTATAGTAAAGGAGTACAACTTATTTTTTTTTCTGGTAACTTAAACAAAGAATATTTATTGATAAGTCACGCAAAAGTTGATATAGGTCCGATGTGCTGAGCAGCATGCTTTCAGTGGTGACTGAGGGGTCCAAATGCTTTCCAACAAAGGATTCCCTCATCTTTGGAGAATTTTGCTTCTATTTGTTCAGCTGGGGAACAAAATAGCATGGACAGCAGCACAGGTTATTATTCAGGGTTCTCCAGAGTAACAGCACTACCGTGTTTCTCCGAAAATAAGACCTAACTGGAAAATAAGCCCTAGCATGATTTTTCAGGTTGACATCTCCTGAACATAAGCCTTAATGCATCTTTTGGAGCAAAACTTAATATAATACGCGGTCTTATTTTCGGGGAAACACGGTAATAGGAAGTGTAATGCATATATAAAGATTTACTTTAAGGAATTGGTTCACATAAAGATGGAGTCTGGCAAATTCAAAATCTGCAGGATAAGGAAAAAACACAACTTTAAAGAATCCTTATCAGAGGTAAAATATGGCCCATGGACCAACAACAGTAGCATCATTAGGAAGGTGTCAGAAATGCAGACACTCCAGACCTATTACATCTCGATCTTAATTTTAACAAAATCTCCCCATGTCATCTATGTGCACGTTGAAGTACAAGAAGTGCTACCAGATGCACAGATTTTCAAGTGTCTATTGATTACCAACCACCCTGAATTTCCAGAGCCCTGCAACTTCTATTTTTCCCATCACTCTCTTCATTCTCTTGCTGACTTCTCTTCATCCTCCTTTCTCCCTTCTTTATCCCTTTTCTTCTCACTCTTCTGCTTGCTTCCAGACTAAATAAACCTCATCCTCACAAAGCTTGGCACAAACACACACACAGGCTCAGGAGATTGCACATCACTTACCTTCAACACTTTTCAATATATTTGTCCAAAGAGAGATTCTGGTAACCTTTTCTTCATACACATACTGGGGGTGTCAAAAAATGTATACAAGTGGACATTTTGGTCAACGTTGCTCAAGCAGTAGTTCACTGTAATCAGAATTGTCTGGACGCTGATGGTAACCACTTTGAGCACCTCTTATAATTGCAGAAGTCAAACACGACTTGTATTCATCTTTTGTTATTGGTATATATTGAGCATTTCGATTTTAATACAGTTTTCCTTTCTTAAAATGTTTGTACATCTTTTTGGCACTGTGTGTGTGTGTGTTTTTGCGCTTAATTTCTTTATTAAGCACTAACATTTATTGAGATAATATTTATTAAGAACTTACTTATGTCAGGATTGATTTATTTAATCCTTATAACAACTCTGTGAAGAAGGAACTGCTATCATCACCCTTATAACAGAATTGAGACAGAGAGGTTAAGTAACTTGCTCAAGGTCACTCAGCTAATTAAGGGCAGAGTTTTGCATGATATATACACTGGCTCCAGACCCACACTCTGAAATAAACTGGGGTTGGGTACATTACTGGTCAAAGGCATCATGTCTAAGAATAATAAAACTATGAAGCACGAAAGGCTGATCCTGCTACTAATTTTCCAAAGGCAGTTTTCCAACAGTTCTCTGGAGGACTAGAGAAATCCAGCCAACTAGGACAGAGCCTGCAAAAGCCTGGAGTGTGCTTTCAAGGGGACTCGAGGCCAAGTGGCCAGGTTTATAGAGGGTTTACAATCACAGGGATCTCTTCATCTGTTGGAAATAGGAAAATACCCTCATGAGTAGGAGGCCAGTTTCTTTGGAAAGACAAAAAAGTAAGGAAATATTCTTTAAATTAGGGTATGAAATTAGTGTTACCATTTCTGAGCTTAGCAGAGAGCTCATAAAAAGGAGGGGAGAACAACTCTTTATAAATAGGACTTCTTAGTTCCAGCGAAAGTGTCTCCTTCCCTTTGAAAATTCTGATGAAATATTTTCATCATACACTAAATTTTTATATTTTAGCTACCAGGACTCAACCCTCCCATTTTAGTAGTCATGGCTATTTGGCTATTTTAAGGTAAGATTTTTAAAAGACATTTTGATCAGAAGAATATTAAAAAGAATTTGAGAAAAAAAATATTGGCATATGACATCCTCTAGATTAAAACTCGGGAAATGTCCTGGCTCAAGCCTGTCTCAGAGAAGCTTTTACAGGAACCATGTAAACTGGAGGTAATACAACTTCTTCAGCTTTCTCTCGGTATGAAACACTTTCCCTTCACCAACCTAGCAAGAGACAAAATGAGACATAGCTAATGCTATCTTGTTTAGAGACCTTTAAAATGCCACCATGTACATTAACAATAGGTTCTTTATTATACTTTTAAAAGCAAGTTGCCTCAATTTGACATTCTGATAAAGCTGATACACAGAAAATGGGATCAGTAAAGCTGTTATTCAAATGTCTACTCGTTTACAGCCTTCTTGCTATAAAAAGGGAAAAACATGGGTACAAATATTTATTAGCTATTAGACATCTCCATGATTGATAATGACCTTTTCATGACCTCGTCATGATTGATAATGACATTTTTAAATGATTATTAATGCTTATCTACAATATGTGCGTATATCTCAATGGAGGTCATTTTGGCAGTTAGGGGCAGGACAGCATTTTACATGCTTATCACATACAGTCTTCATACTGTCCGATTAAAATAGGTGATACTATTATCCTAATTTTATGAAACAAGGAATAAAGACAGCTAACAGTTTACTGTTATAAATTCTAAATACAAAAAAGTGACTTCACACTCTTAACAATTTTGTATATGAAGCCATTAGCATAGTATCTAGTATATAGTAAGCGCTCAATAAATGAGGTTATCGGTGATATAGTTGGTGATCATTATTAATTAGATCTATACTAACAGATTTGTGTCTTCTGATTTTCTTGTTAGTCGTGATAGAGGTTTGTCTACTAATTGAATATTTTAGGAAAATAATTCTTGGAATAATTTTATCAATTCAACTTTTTCTATTTTGTAATTCGTTAATTTTTTCTTTCACATTTTTAATTCCTGCTATTCCTTTTAAGTTATTTTCCTATCTTTATTTGGTGTCAAATTGATTTACCGAGACTTTACATATATTATATAGCAAAGCAAATAAAAGCAAAATATTTTCCCCTAAACTACGGTTTAAATATGAGTTGATATATCAAATTGTTACTTTTTCTTTTTGACATAATATGTAATTCAAAGAACTAAATTAAAGCTGATTTTTAAATGACCAAATTGCAGTTTTTCATGGAATTGAATTTTGTTACTAATTTTTACTTTAACACTTATGATAAAATATTTATTCTTTGGATAATTTGTTAAGGTATTTCTTTCTGGCCTCGTAAATTATCAATTTTTATGAATGCTCAAATGGCATAAAAAGCGGTTACTTTTGTTAGTTACAGAGTTCCAAATGCTATCTATAAAATTAAACTTAATAATATTCTCCTGATTCTTTACATATTTAGTTGACCTCATAGACTGGGAAAAGCAATTAAAAATCTATGAATAAAAATGTTTCCATCATTCCTTCCTTGTATTTTAATAGTTTTATGTTGTATATTTTAATGATAGATTATTCAGCACACAAAGAGTAATGTTATTTTTATTATCATTGTGAGTTGTTAGCTTTAGCAATATAAATGGTTTCTCTTTATTCCATGTAATTATTTTGGCCTTTGTCTGATATTAATGTTTTAAGCCCCGATTTCTTTTTTGTTTTGTTTTATTTCTTTTCATTTGCCTGATTCAATTTGAGTCTTTGTCTTTTCAATGTATTCATTTTTGTTGTGGTAAATATTATATTTTGTCTTACTCTTTGTTCTGTGTTTTCTATTTTTACACTTCTTGTGCTCTTTCTTTCTATTTTGTTTTCTACATGGACACTATTTGCTATTTGCCAGCTGTTTCTTTTGAAAGATTTTTTTTCTAATTTTGAATTCAGTTCATTACTATTCTTAAGATTTTTCAAAACATTTTAATTTATGTTTATCTAGTTGTCAGAGTGACAAGTAATAAAGGCATTTCTTTGAGTAGTCCTATTTGAAAAAATCTTCCCTCTACCTGCTTCAGTCTTTATAAATATTATTTAAGATATTAAGGCCAGGTTTTTATTATACCAGCATTACTTTTTGTCTACCAGCATTACATTATGTCTATCTTGTAAAAATAAATTTTTGCACCTTACATTCTTACATTGTTTTACAAGCTTGCACTATCTGAAATATCTCCAAACACACTGACTGTGTTTTTAGACCATGATCACCTCACTGATCTCTTAATTTTTATCACCTTCAGTTGGCAAGGCTTGAAATATGGTGGACCTGTATAAAACATTATAGTTCACAACCTTTTTGCTTCAACATTTGGATGTTTACTCCTGACTTTTAATACTGTCACAGAGAAATATGAATCAGATTGGTCTGAGCTGATTTTTTCAGAATATTCATTTTCTTATTGAGCTATAATTTACATACTATACAATTCACCATTTAAATTGTAGAATTCAATATTTTTTAGTATAGGCACAAGGTTGTGTAACCATCACCACTGTTTAATTCCAAAGCTTCTTTATCACTCCAAAAAGAAACCCTATTCCCATTGAAAGTCATTCTCTAACCCACCTCCTCATCCCCTGGAAATCACGAGATACCTTCTGTCTCCATGGATTTGCTTTTTCTGAACATTTCTGATAAATAAAATCAAATGTGGCCTTGGTGTCTAGCTTTATTCATTAATCATAATGTTTTCAAGTTTCATCCATGTTGTAGCAGGTATCAGTACTTTATTTCTTTTTATGGCTGAATAATATTCCATTGTATAGCTTGTTTATCCATTCATTAAATGATAAACATTTGTGTTGTTTATATTTTTTGTCTATTATGAATAATGTTGCTATGAATATTTACATATAAGAGTTTGTATAATCATATGCTTTCAGTTCTCTTGGATATATGCTTAGGAATGGAATTGCTTGGTTATATGGTAATTCGTTTAAAGTTAAGGGAACTGCCAGATTTTTTTCCAAATTAGCTATACCTTTTTACATTACCACCAGTAATGTTTGAATACCTCCACTTCCTCATCAACTTGTTAATTTCTGTTTGTTTATTTGTTTTTTATATTCATCCTAGAGAGTATGACATGGCACCTCATTGTGGTTTTCATTTACATTCCTCAAATAAACGTATTCATCTTTCCATGTACTTAATGACCACCTATATATCTTTTTGAGAAATGTCTATTCAAACTTTTGCCCATTGTTTAACTGGGTTATGTATCGTTTTATTATTGTTAGGAGAGTTCTTCATATATTTTACACACTAAACCCTTATCAGATATATGATTTACAAATATTTTCTCTTATTCTAAAGATTGTCTTTTCACTTTATTGGTAGTGTCTTTCATGTGTAAAAGTTTTTAATTTTGATAAAGTCCAATAGATCTATTTTTATTTTTACTATTTTTTTTTACGTTACATCTAAGAAACCATTGCCTAGTTCAAGGTCAAGAAGATATACACCAACGATTTCTTCTAAAATGTTATAGTTCTAGTTCTTATATTAGAGTCATCCATCCATTCTGAATTCATTTTTGTGTATGTCAGGTAGGCATCCAAATTCGTTCTTTAGCATGTGGATATCCAGTTGTCACAGCATCATTTTTTGTAAAGACTAGTCTTTACTCATTTTATAGTCTTGGCACCATTATTGAAAATCAATTGACCATATATGTAAGGGCTTCTTTCTGGACTCTCAATCCTATTCCATTGACCTATCTACGTATATGCCAGTACCACGTTGTTTTCATTATTCTTGCTTAGTAATAGGTTTTAAAGTCAGCAAATGTGAATCCTCCAACTTTATTCTTCTTTTTCAAGATTGTTTTAGCTACTCAGTGCCACTTGCAATTCCACAGGAATTTTAGGATCAGCTTGTCCATGTGTGGGGGGAAAAAACATTGAAATTTTGGACTTTGAATCTGGAGATCAATTTGGGAGATACCTCCATCTTGGCTATACTAAGTCTTGCAATCCATGAACACGGGATGTGTTTCCATTTATTTAATTCATCTTTCAAGAATTTTAAATATATCTTCAATGTCTTTCAACAATGTCTTATAGTGTTCCATGTATAAATCTTATACGTCTTTGGTTAAATTTATTGCTATATATCTTAGTCTTTTCGAGGCTGTTGTAAATTGAATTTTTTTCTTAATTTTATTTGAGGATTATTCATTGCTAGTGTATAAAATTACAAGCTTATATTGAACCTACCTTTTACAATTTGCTAAACTCATTCATAATGTCTAATGATTTCTCATGTATTTTTTTATGGTTTTCTATACTTTTGATCATGTGACTTGGAAATAATTTTACTTCTCCCTTTACAATCTGGACACCTTGGATTTCTTTTTCTTGCCATATTTCCCTGACTAGAATCTGCAGGACAATGTTGAATAGAAGTAGTGAGAGTGAACATCCTTATCTTAGTCCTGATATAAGAGGGAAAGCTTTTCAGTCTTTGGCTGTTAAGTATGATGTTAGCTGTGGGGTTTTGGTAGATGCCCTTTAGCTTGTTGTGTAAATTTCCTTCTATTCTTAGTGTATTCAGTGTTTTTACCATGAAAAGGCATTGGGTTTTGTCAAATACTTTTCTGCATTTACTGAAATGATGTGTTTCTTTTCCTCTTTATTCTATGAATATTCACATTGATTGGTTTTCATATATTAAATTAACTTTGTATTTCTGGGATAAATTCCATTTGGTCATGGTATGTAATCCTTTTTACATGCTGCTGGATTTTGTTTGCTAGTATTGTACTGAGGATTTTTCTGAGCTTGTTTTAAATACATCAAGGCTGTGTATAGCATGGTGTCTAAGTCATAGTGACCAAGGATTTGGTTCACATCCTGACCCTGTCACTTAAGTACCATGCAACTTTTCATCTTATATCCTCTAACCTCATTTATTTCATCTGTAAAGTGGGAGCAACAATGGTACCTGTAGCATAGAGAGCTTTTAAAAAAAATTAGCTTGCCAAAGCATTTAGATAAGTCCAGTGTATAATTAATAATAGGTAACACATTATTACCCCTTTTCTGCTGAAAGCCTACAGAAGTTGTTTTTAACATAATGATGTAACATTTTGCCCTAGTCTGTTGACAAGTATGGCTCCTTATACTGATTTTGCCTATGACATCTCAAATACTTTTAATTTGAAACACACGCTTTACATACATATTTTCTTCAGCTAAATAAAGTAACTGCTTACTATATTTCTCATTGTTTTCTTTATTGCATTTGTGCCCTCTCTTTTAAAACATTCAAAAATTGAAATGTTGGCTTTCACACGTGTCCACCACAGGTATCACTCATTCTCTCCTCAGTTTTACCTTTGTTTTTCACCTCTGCATTCTGAGATTCTATACTTCTCAATTATCTGCTTTGTTTTTGTGTATCTGCAATGTCATTATTGCTCCTGACTGCTTCATGTGTTTTAAACTGTTCTTATATATTTAATTATGTTGCAACTCTTTATTATGTTTTTCTTTTTGTTGCATTTCATTTTCAGCGTAGTCTCATATCTTTCAATTCTTGATTTTTGTTCAGTAAAAATCTTAACTGTAAAATGCTTTCACTTGCTTAGTTCCACGCTATTTTCACCACAAAATTAAAGTAAAAGAAACAATTCTTTCCATTTTACTGATGAGACATTAAGTAATTTGCCTAGCATTGAAGTTGGTCACTGATCTAAGACAAGAATCAAAGTCTTTCTAACTTTTAAATAAGTTTATTCCATCTGGGCTTTTCAAGTTTTGGACACTTTCCAATTTTTCTTAAAGTTCCATCAATATAACATTTGTAAAGTGTAATTGAACTTTTGAGGCATTACTAAAGTACTATTTTAGTAAGTACATAGGAAAAGAAAATATAAAGCATTATTCAAATGCTGTATAAAGTCAAATAAGAGAAAATAAAGTTATTTTAGTAGCTATCTGGAAAATTTGAACTGTATTGTAGCATCAAATAAAAGAGACAGAAATGAATAGTCCGATTAAAAAATGGGCAGAGAACCTGAAGAGACATTTCTCCAAAGAGGACATACAAATGGCAAATAGACATATGAAAAAATGCTTAACATCACTAATCATCAGAGAAATGCAAATAAAAACCACAATGAGATATCACCTCACCCCAGTCAGAATGGCTATCATCAATGAGACAAATAATAACAAGTATTGGAGAAGCTGCGGAGAAAAAGAAACCCTCATACTGTTGGTGGGAATACAGACTGGTGCAACCACTGTGGAAGGCAGTGTGGAGGTTCCTCAAAATTTAAGAATAGAATTACCATATTACCTAGGAATCCCTTTCCTGGGTATCTACCCAAAAAACCTGAAAACATTTATCCATAAAGACATAGTGCTCTGATGTTCATTGCAGCTTTATTTAAATGGCCAAGACATGGAAATAACCAAAGTATCTTTTGATAGACAATTGGATAAAGAAGATGTGGTATATATACACAATAGAATACTATTCTGCCATAAGAAAAGATGAAAATTTGCCATTTGCAACAACATGGATGGATCTTGAGATTATTATGCTAAGCAAAATAAATCAGACAGAAAAAGTAGAGAGCTATATGATTTCACTGATATGTGGGATATAAAACTGAAAGCAACAAAGGAACAAGACAAACAAAGAAACAAAATCTCATAGACATAGACAATAGTTTAGTGGTTATCAGATGGTAAGGGGGTGTGGGGGGTGGGAGATGAGGATAAAGGGGATCAAATACATGGTGATGGAAGGAGAACTGACTCTGGGTGGTGAACACACAATGTGATATATAGATCATGTATAACAGAATTGTACACTTGAAACTTATGTAACTTTACTAACCATTGTCACCCCAATAAATTAATAAAAACTTAAAATTAAAATTTTTTAAAATTAAAAAAAGAAAATTAGAAGCAATTGAACAGACAATTTGTGAACTAAATAACTGAAGTGAAACGGTAGCTCAAAATTCAGGTCAGATTTTTTAAAAAGATGTAGAAAGTATGAAAGAGAAAAAAGTAAATTACGACACGTGGAAAATAGAATGACAATATTCAGTATTATTCAATAGGAACATCAAAAGAAAGGAAGAGAAAAATAAGAGAGCCAGTATTTTAAAATGTGACTGAGCATTTTACAATATTAAAGAAACACAAGAGTCTCTTAAACTATAGAAAACATAATAAATATAAACAAATTCACACTTAGATATGTGATTGTAAAACATTGAAACAAAGAACAAATTTCTTAAAAGCAACTGAACAATATAAATTACTTACATAGAGAGAAACATCATTAGGCTGACAGCAGACATTGCATTAGCAAAGATTAATGCTAAAATATCATGGAATGAAATAATTTAAAGTGCTAAGGTAAATTAACTAAAACCCTAGAAAAATACTATCCTAAAACGTAACTCAAGCATATTAGCCTAATTAACATCTTTTCTGATCATCATTTACTTCATCAGATACTTGATGTAAGCCATTTTGGCAAAAATACAAACAAAAAAGCACACAAAAAGCAGATGATTGATTGATTGGTAGGTGATGACAGATAGATGATAGATGATAGATAGGTAGATAGATAGATAGATAGATAGATAGATAGATAGATAGATAGATAGATAAAAATAATCCTGCTAGTAGTAATTCAAAAGTAATTGAAATAAAAAGTTAACTGAAGAAAATTGAAACAAGAAGGGGAAAAAATGCTGCTGCAATAATGAAGCTAGGACTTCCACTTCATCCGAAATGATTAAGAAAGTGAGGATTTACTTTCTGAAAAACGAGAAAAAACAGATAAAACGTATGATACACAGGTTTTAAATATTGGATGACAGGGAAACACAGGAGGTGAGAAAGATTTTAAAACTTCCTCAGCTTTCTGCCTGGAGAGAATTCCCAAGCTGAAGCACAGGGAGGAGAAACTCAAATAGAACCTCGCCACCTAAATGTATTAAGGAGACAGTACATAGTGTTTATGGAGGCCAAGAAGCCTACCGTTTGGGGGCAAAATATTAAAGGAGGTACACAGAAGAATTTCCCTCTAGAAATTTGCAGATGGTTCCCCTACAGGATTTGGCTAAGAACTGATCTGTGCATGAGTGTGAGGATGTTATGCAAGGCCAGGAAAGGTCCACTTGTGTAGAGTAGGAAGAACAATCCTGCAAAGAGGAGTGGGAATAGTTCTTTTTCTCAGTAGCCAGTGGAAAGACCGCCCAATACACAGGGCATTAGGTTAAGTTCTAAAGAAGGTATTGCATTAGGAGGGAAGTCAAATTAGCCCTACCCAAAAAGATCCCTGCACCAACCCTAACAAAACTTACATGTAAGCCCAGAAACAACACTTTTTTTAAAGTTACTTAATTTTATCCCAGAATAAATCCCAGTAATATTTAATGGAATATTTTTTAAAAATCAACATCAAAGAATACAAAATTCATGTTATCCAATATCCAAACAGAAATTATCAGGCATGATTTCTGGTTCTGGGATGAGATGGAATAAATACTCTACCTTATCCCTCCAATGGAGTATAACTTAAAAAACTCTGAACTTTATTTATAAAACAACATAAGAAGATTCTGAAATGTGAAGAGAAGAAGGCAGACCCATGGAACAACACAACAAGTGAATTTCCTAGGGGTTTTTTTCGTTGTGTTTTTTTTTTTTTCCTTAATGTATCCAGACTGTGTGCTGGAGAAGCCAGAAAAGCAGAAATGCCAACAAATGCAAACAATAACAAAAAAGTTCCAAGAAAACCCTTCTCTTTTTCTCTAGCCAAAGGATCAGGAAAGTGGCAGCCTAGCAAAAATATTTTTATACAACTATCACTTTGTTCTAGCCAAGCATTACAGGAAAAAAAAAAACTCAGGTCCACACCCTCTCTCAGCAAATGCTGTGTGGAGAGTCTAGTGTTCCACTGTCACTTAACTGTAATGAGTCCAGGTTGTTGCTAGAGTTTCTGGTTGTATAGCCAAAAATTTCATCACAGTCCAACAGTGGCATTCCCCGATGGTATTAGTGTAGGCCACGTGAGGACTGGAATTATTTGGGCAAAACATGTATATTTATTTTCTTCTTTTAAATATTATGAAAATATTATTTATTTTCTTCTTTTAAATATTATGATATTATATATCAGGGAAAATATAGATACAAATGAGGCATTCCAATATGAGTCTAATATTTTAATTTCAGTTTGATCCAGGTCAAGGAATCCTACATTTTCAGTGTTAGAACATTCTACCAATATTCCTTATCCTTTAAGAGTTTTACAATGTTTTAAAAATTACATCCTATTAAAATTAATTTATTTTAATTTTTTTTAAATGTTCATGTATGTAAAGAATAGGAAAATATTACCCATAAACAGAAGAAAATAATATCAATAGAACAAGACACAGAAGTGCATAAAATGAGTTTAAAACAGCTTTAATAAACATACACTCTATGTGAGAAGGTAGAGTGATCTATAACATGATGAAGAGAGAAATAAAGGATATTTTTAAAAGACCCAAATGGAACCTCTAGAAATGAGAAATACAATATGTAAAATGGAAAATATTCTGGATGGACTCAATGCTAGATTAGACATCAGAGAAGAAAACCTTACAGAACTTGAGTAGATAGTAACAGAAACTATCCAAAGTAAAATACAGATAAAATATAGTAAATACGATTAACAGAACATCAATGATCTGCGGAACAATAGCTAGAAATATTGCATATGCAATGGATTCCCAGAAAAGACAGGGAAGCAGATAGTATTTTTGGAGAAACAACAAAATGAAAAATTTCCAAATATAATTAAAACTAAAAACAAACATCCAAGAAATCCAGTGAAGCCTAAGCTGAAGAAATGTGAAAAATTCTATGCTAACTTACATATTAATCAAATTTCTTAAAACCAGTAATACAAAAAGAATCTTGAAAGCAGTTGGAGGAAAAAGATGTATTACATACAAAAGAACTATTGAAAGAAAGAAAATAGTTATCAGAAACTATGAAAATCGAAGATAAAGGAGAGAAATCTTTAAAATATTAAAAGAAAAACTGTCCAGAATTCTATGCACATTAAAAATAATTTTCAAAAATAAATATGAAATAAAGAATTTTTCAGACTAACAACAGCTGAGTGAAATCATCAATAGTACACTACAAGAAATAGTAAAGGAATTTTTTTCAGGCAAAAATAAAATGAAACCAAAAATTATATGTAGGATGGAGTTTCCTCAAAAAATTAAGAATAGAATTACTATATGACCAAGCAATCCTTCTTTAGGGCATCTACCCAAAAAAATATGAAAACATTTATTTGTAAAGATATATGTACCCCTATATTCATTGCAGCATTATTCACAGTGGCCAAGACATGGAAACAACTGAAATGTCCTTCAATAGATAATTAAATAAAGAAGATGTGGTACATACATACAATGAGATATTACTTGGCCACAAGAAAAGATGAAATACTGCCATTTGTAAAAACATGGATGGATCTTGAGATTATCATGCTAAGTGAAATAAGTCAGACAGAAAAGTCGAGAACTATATGATTTCACGCATATATGGGGTATAAAACTGAAAGCAATAAATGAACAAGACAAATAAACAAAAACTCATAGACACAGACAACAGTTCAGCAGTTACCAGAAGGTAAGAGGGGAAGGCAGGTGGTAGAAGAGGCTAAAGAGGGTTAAATATATGGGGATGGAAGGAGAATTAACTTTGGGTGGTGAACACAGAATGCAATACACAGATGATGTATTATATAATTGTACACTTGAAACTTATGTAATTTTACTAGACAATGTCACCATAATAAATATAATTAAAAAGTAATAAATAAAACATAAAATAAAACCATATGGAAATATGGTTCTTAGCAAAGTAATAAAGAACAGTGGAAATAGTAAATAAGTGGTAAATACATTTTTTTCTTATTTCTAATTGATAATTTAAAGAAAAAAATGAATTGTGAGATTTATAATATGTAGAAATGATATATATGACAATAATAAAAAGGAATATAGAGTATAAAAGGAAGCATAGTGTTGTAAGATTCTTCATATATGTTGTAATGCAATCTATTCAAAGTATTATAGGTTAAATTCAAAATGTACACTGTAAACTCAAGAGCAACCACAAAAAAAGAGATATAGCTAATAAATCAGTATTGGTAAGAAATGGAATCATAAAAATTGATCAGCTAATTCAAAATAAGGTAAGTAGGAGGGGGAAATAGCAAAAAAAAAAAAAAAGACCTATCAAATAGAAAATATACAGAAAGAAGGTAAATTTATGCTTAACCAAAGCAATGGTCACAATAAAAGTAAATGATCTAAATATTTTAATTAAATTGCACAGATTATAAAACTAGATTTATTTTTTTTTAAAAAAAGCAAGCTCTATTTATGCGCCTACAAGGAAACCCCTTTAAATACAAAGATAAAAATAAATAAAAAATTAAAGAATGTAAAAAGACAGTATGCGATGAAACTTGAACCAAAAGAAAACTGGAGTGGCTCTAATAATATTAGACAGATTTGGAACAAGCATTACTTCTAAGGATAAATAGAGTTATTTTTTAATAGTAAAGAGGTCAATTCATCAAAAGAATATATTATAACAATACTAAGTATTTAGGCACTCCATTATGTGTGAAGCAAAACTGATAGCTCTGAAAGGAGAAATAGAAAAATCACCAAAATATAGTTGGAGATTTCAACACTCTTTTCTTAATAATTGATAAATAGTAATAAAGAAAATCAATAAGATATTAAAAGGTTAATCAACACTGTCAGTAAACTTGACATAATTGACATTTACAGGATATTCCACACCAAAACTGTTGAATATACATTCTTACTAAGAGTACACATAAAAAATTAATCAAGGTATACCGTATATTAGATCGTAAAGCAGGTCACATATAATATAAAATGATTAAGATCATACAAAAAATATTTTCTTGTCATAATAGAATTAAACATATAAATCAATACACAAAAGATATTAGAAATATTTGGAAAGTAAGCTACATACTTCTAAATACCTCCAAAAAAGAAATCACATGGGAAATTTTTAAGATATTTTGAACTGAACTAAAATAGAAAACCCAATATATCAAAATTTGTCTAATACAAAAAAGTATTTGCAGAGAAGGTCAAAACATCAAATACTTATAAAAGGAGAAACATCTCAAATCAATAATCTAAGTTTCCACTTTAAGAAAGTAGAAAGAAAACCGAAAATAACAAATTAACCAAAAGTTAACAGAGCAATGTCTTATACATTTAAATAAACATGAAAGAAGAAATCAAGAGGGGCATAGCCGCAGATCCTATAGATGTTAAAACAATAATTAAATATTATGAATGAGTCTATGCTAAAAATTTCACAATTCAGATGCAGTGGAATATTCCTTCAAAAACACAAACTACTAAAGTTACCTCAAGAATAAATACATAACATAAATATCCCTGTATCTGTTAAGGATATTGGCTTTTAGAAAATTTTCCCTCAGAGAATTCCAGGATCAGCTGACTTCATTGGTGAATTCTACCAAATATTTGAGAAAGAAACAGTACTAGTTCTATATCACCAAAATCATTTTAAAACCATTATTAACTTGATACCAAAACCACAAGATAACTGTAGTAGTGTTTGGCCTTGCCCAAAAGAGAGGTCTTGCTTTTGTCCACAGCTCCTTGGAGATAACCTTGAATGGGTTGGAATTTCCAAGGTGACAAAAGTGTCTTTGTTATTCCTGGTAGGACCCTCAGACCACACCAAGAGTTTATGTTAATGAGATGGCTCCTGTTGTGCACCTCAGGGCACAGGTTATTAGCTGCAGAGGGGGGCCCATGAGCTCACTCTTATGGGCAGTCAGTCAATAATCATGCCTATATAATGAAGACCCCAAAAGCTCAGGTAACATTCCTTGGTTATCAGTAATCCATGCGAGTTGTCAAATATTGATGCTGGGAGGGTAATATATCCTGAGGGCCATGCAAACTTCTTGTTTGGAATCCTCAAAGACTATGCTCTATGCATCTCTTCCAATGGCTTATTTAATGTATCTGTTCCCTTTAATTAACTGTAACTGTGAGTATATAGCTTTGAGGGAGTTCAGTGAGTTCTAGAAATTGTCAAAGCTGCAGGTGATTTTGAGAACCCCTTGAAGTTGCAGTTAGTGTCAGAAGCCTTGGGAAGACTTGGCAGTACAGAGGACTGTGTTCTCGGAATTTGTTGGCAACTCCAGGTAAAAACATAGAAGTACAGATTAATATCACTGAAGAATTTGCATGCAAAAAAGCTTTAACAACATTTTGGCAAATAGTCTTAAATATATATGATCAATTGATTTTCAATGAAGGCACCAAGGCAATTCAATGGGGAAAGAAAAGTTTTTTCAACATAAAATCCTGGAATGATGAGGAGCAATAGGCATAAATAAAGAAATGAACATCAACTACTGTCTCTCAAAAATGAACTTAAATTGACCCATATAATCTAACATAAAAGCTACAACTATAAAAAGTATATAAGAAAACATAGAAGAAAATATCTGAACTTAGGTTAAGCAAAGATGTCTTAGAATGAGAGACAGAAAACATAAACCATAAAAATTGATACGTTGAACTATATCAAAATTTAAATCATCTGCTCTTTTAAAGACATCAAGAAATGAAGTCAAGCCACAAACTGGGAGAAAATACAAACCATAAATCTAACTGAGGACGTATAACAAGAATATATATATATATATATATATATATATACACACACACACACACACATATATATATAAAATTGTATACATACACATATATATGTATATATGTGTGTGTGTGTGTGTGTGTGTGTGTATGTATACAATTCAATAATAAGATGAACAACCCAGTTTTATTTTTTTTTTATTAATTAATTTATTTATTAGTTTCAGGTGTACAAAACAAGGTAATACTTAGACGTTCATCATTTATATCCCTCATACTGTGAACCCCCCTCCCCCCATCCACTATCCCTCCGACCTCACACTGAACCATCACATTATATATATAAAATTATAGTTGGCATTCATTAATGTTTAGCTTCTGATGTACAATGCCATGATCAGGTATCCACAGTATCCCTGAGGTGGTCTCCCAAATAGGACGCATGTCCATCGGATACCCAACAAAATCTTTACAACATTATAGAATACCTTCCCCAAATTAATTTTCAAAAGAAAAACCCTGAGGCCATCTTGTGGTTACCAGCTGCTTCCAAATACCTTCACCTTTCCCCTTATCCCCAACCCCCTCCCACACACCCATCTAACCACTCTCGGTTTTTTCTCTGCGTCCCCAAAACTGACTCTGATTAGTTCATTCACATAGTCTTTTCTTTAGATTCCATATATAAGTGAGATCATATGGTACTTGTCTTTCTCTTTCTGACTTATTTCACTTAACATAATGTTCTCTAGATCCATCCATGTTGCTGCAAAAGATAAGATTTCTTTCTTCTTTATGGCTGTGTAATACTCCATTGTATAAATGTACCACAGCTTCTTAATCCAGTCATCTACCGATGGGCATTTTGGTTGTTTCCATATCTTGGCTATTGTGTAAAGTGCTGCAATAAACATAGGAGTGCATACAGATTTTTGAATTGGAGTTTTGGATTTCTCCGGGTAGATGCCTAGGAGTGGAATTACTGGATCATAGGGTAGTTCCATTTTCAGATTCCTGAGATACCTCCATACTGTTTTCCATAGTGGCTGCACTAATCTGCAGTCCCACCAACAGTGCACTAGCGTTCCCTTTTCTCCACATCCGCGCCAGCATTTGTTGTTTGTTGATTTATTGATAATAGCCATTTTGACTGGAGTGAGGTGGTATCTCATTGTGGTTTTTATTTGCATTTCTCTGATGGTTAGTGAGGTTGAGCATTTCTTCATATGTCTTCTTGCCTTCTGTATGTCCTTTTTAGAGAAATGTCTCCCCACGTCCTCTGCCCATTTTTTAATTGGGTTGTTTGTTTTTTTGGAGTTGAGTTGAGTAAGTTTTTTATAGATTTGTGATATTAATCCCTTATCAGATATATCATTGGCAAATATCTTTTCCCATAGAGTAGGATCCCTTTTTGTTTTATTGACGGTTTCCTTTGCTGTGAAAAAACTTTTTAGTTTGATGTAATCCCACATGTTTATTTTTTCTCTTACTTCGCTCGCGCGAGGGGATATATCAGTGAAAATCTTACTCCGGGTAATGTCCATGAAGTTTCTTCCTATATTTTCTTCTAGATATTTTATGGTTTCAGATCTTACATTTAAGTCTTTAAGCCATTTTGAATTTGTTTTTGTATATGGTGTAAGGAGGTGGTCCAGCTTCATTTTCTTGCATGTGTCCGTCCAGGTTTCCCAACACCACTTATTGAACAGACTATCTTTACCCCATCGTACATTCTTGCTTCCATTGTCGTAGATTAGATGGGCATATAGGCATGGATTTACGTCTGGACTCTCTATTCTGTTCCATTGATCTATGTATCTATTTTTATGCCAGTACCATGTTGTTTTGATTACTGTAGCCTTGTAGTATAGTTTGAAATCAGGTATCGTTATACCTCCCACTTTGTTCTTATTTCTCAAGATTGCTGAGGCTATCCGGGGTCTTTTATGGTCCCATATAAATTTTAGGATTATATGTTCTATTTCTGTGAAAAACGTCGTTGGTAGTTTGATAGGAATTGCGTTGAATACGTATATTGCCTTAGGCAGTATGGACATTTTAACTATATTAATTCTTCCTATCCATGAACATGGAATGTGTTTCCATCTATTTATGTCTTCTTTCATTTCTTTCTTCAGTGTTGTATAATTTTCTGAGTACAGATCCTTTACATCTTTGGTTAGATTTATTCCCAGATATTTTATAGTCTTTGGAGCAATTGTAAATGGAATTGTTTTTTTAATTTCTCCTTCTGCTATTTTATCATTGGTATATACAAATGCAACTGATTTCCGAATATTAATTTTATATCCTGCTACTTTACTAAATTCATCTATCAGTTCTAATAGTTTCTTGGTGGAGTCTTTAGGGTTCTCTATATATAGTATCATATCATCTGCATATAATGATAATTTTACTTCGTCCTTACCAATTTGGATGCCTTTTATTTCTTTCTCTTGTCTGATTGCTGTGGCTAGAACTTCCGGCACTATGTTGAATAGAAGTGGAGAAAGTGGGCAACCTTGTCTTGTTCCTGATCTTAGGGGGAATGGTTTTAGCTTTTCCCCATTGAGTATGATGTTAGCTGTGTGAACAACCCAGTTTTAAAATACAGGCAAAATATTTGAACTGACACTTCACCAAAATAAGTATATGGATAGTAAATAACTACATAAAATGTTATTAATCTAGGGAAATGCAAATAAAAGCAGAATCTAATACTACTAAATATGTATTGGAATGGATAAAACTTAAAGTGTATCAATATCAGCCATTGGTGAGGACATGGAGCATCACAAACTTTCATTTATACAACTGTGGAGCAAAATGGTACAACTACTTTGGAAAACAGTCAAACAATTTCTTATACATTTAAACATACATACCAGTTATTACTATAGTGCCTCTTAATTTCACATTCGTCTTTCAGAACCTGCTCTGCAATAACAGACTGCAGAGGGTCTGTAGAGGGTGCTAGTGAGATATTGCAGGAATGAGGAACTTCTCTTCTTGGTCCTGGTCTGCTGGGCATTATTTTTATTTTTTATTTTTTTAAAATCTTGTTCTTGCTGCATAGCCCATCTGCAGCATCTGTGTGGAGAAATATTCAGTGGTGTTTGCCTCAGCAGCATGCCCAGACATGTAAACCCTTTGCAGTAGCTTGGGCCAAAATACCACCTTACCATGGCCTGAGGCAGACTCCATGTTATGAAGACAGTTGCACAACAGCAAACTACTGCCTCTGTGTATCTGCCCCACTTCTTCAGCTCACTTGCACACAGAGCATTGTTTCCTGTTTATCTGGCAGCTGTGGACCAGCTCTGGCCATCTGTATGCTGCAAACACCTTCTCCAATGAAGCCTAACTCCAGTTTTGGAAACAGTTCCCCTCTTCCAACTTCATCATTCTGTGGGTATTCTCCGTTCGTCATACAGTACCCTTTAGAGTTCCCTTTATATCTATATAGTTACTGTCCTATATAATCTCCTATATAGTTTAATAATTCTCTGTATTACACTTCCACAGCTTAAATTACTGTGTGATTTCTTCTCCTGATTTGTCCCTGACTGATATTTCATATGACTAGCTAACCCACTTCTAGGTCCATAAGCATGTGTAATAGCAGCTTTCAAGATTTTCCTTCTACTTTTGGTTTACAGCAATTTGACTGGCTGTGGTTTCCTTTGGGCTTACCATGCTAGAGTTGGTGAGCTCTTTGAGTTTGTATATTTGTGTTTCAGCAAATTTGGACATTTTCAGACGTAATATCTTCCAACATTATTTCTGCCACATTCTCTTTAATTTCTGCTTCCAAGTTCCAACTACATATATTTTAGACATTTTCATATTGTCTCTGTGAAAAGAGCCTGGCTTCAAATTTTAATGTTTAACTTCTGACAGCTCTTAAGCCAAGCCATACTCTCTTCCCTTCTGCCCTACATATGGAGAAGCTGATTGAAAAAACAAACAAACAAAAAAAAACCACTCCTTAGACACTACCAGGAGATTCAAACCATTACCTTTTCCATACTCTCTTTAGCCCTTTTCAGATCAGCTTGAGAGGCCACCCAGAATTCCCCAATAGCCTTGTATGTAATAAACATATTCTCTCCCTCTTGGTGTGTGTGTAGTGTCATCAGTCTTGACATCTGAACCAAATTTGTGGTAGGGTCATCCTTCTATGTGTGAAGATGGCTACAACAGCCCCACAAGGACTTGTTCATTTTTTTTTTCTCTTTAGTTGCAGATGAAATAGTTTATAGCAATCACTGTTAAGGAAAGTGACTCATATTTTAACTCAAATATTTTTTAAGACCCTTTATTTTTAATACAAATATTATATTTGCTGTTGTAGGTTTCCATTTAGTTCTTTTCATAATTTATATTTCTATCCTGAGATTTACTGCCTTTTCATTCATTGTGAGCATATTGTCTTTTACTGTCAACATACAATTCCTACTCAGTTAAGCTATCTTTCAAAACTCAGGGAGAAAAAAAGAACTTAGCAGTATACAAATATTGAATCATTATGTTGTACACCTGAAACTAATTAATATATGAGTCAATTATACCTCAATTGGAAAAACAATACAATAAAACTCAAGACATCTGAGGGGGAAAAAAAAAGCCTATCAAATAAAAGGTAGAAAGTTTATCACTTGAAGACTTTAATAAAGGAAAATTTCATAAATTTATAAATAGAAGGAAAATAACCTACTCTGTAAGAATCATTGGTAATAAAAAATAGAAAATATATGAGAAAAATTGTTTAAAATTGACAAAATGAAAAAATAATGATAGCTTCTAACTTAGCTAGAACTAAAACACTTGTCGACAATTGAATGTAATTTCAGAGGTGGCTGATCAAAATTAATATATTCTAAGATGCTTATGTCACTTAAGAGTCGAGAATAATTACTAATTTACTCTATGTTTTGTTAAGAATGCATGTTAGGTTATGGGCTAAAAAATGGACACAGAACAAGTAACTTCCAAACAGATTGAGGAGAAAAAGGGAATGAAATTAAACAAAAGAAATTAATCCAAAAGTAGGCAAAGAAATGGAGGATACAACAATAGAAATGGTAAGGCATAATTTAAAGAAAAAATCCAAATATATTAATAATACAAAAATGTAAATGGATGACACCCTTCAGATCAAAGAAAAAGATGGTCATATAAGATTAAAATTTTAAATATTATATGCTAGTTTAAAAAGACATACTTAAAACACAGGGACACAGAAGACCAGAAGTCTAATCATGAAAAAGTATATCTAACAAATCCTGGATAAAGAAAAGCTGTCATAAACATGTATTGACCAAGCAAAATAGACTATAAAGTCTATTTTGAGTCTAATTATAAAGTCTGATTATAAAGTCTAATCAGAGATAAAAAGGTTGCTAAATATAGGTAAGTGTTTCTGTTTACCAGGAAGATATAAGAAGTATGAATACCAATAATATAGCCTCCATATATGTAAAGTTAAAATTGTCAACACCCCATTTATAGTGAGAGATTTTAAGATAACTATCTATAAAATCAGTAAAGATATAGAAGATATGCCTGCCCAATTAACAACCTTAAGCTAATGGCTATACAGAACTGAATTCTAAATCTGAAGGGGACACATTCTTTCCAGGTCATATGTGGAATGTCTATGCAATGGAAATGGTGAGCCACGTGTTAGGTCATAAAGCCAGCCTCTACAAGTTTTTAAGAATTTGTATCATGCATAGCAGTCTTGATGACAATAAAATAAAGTTATTTTAATATTTGGTACAAACAAGTAACTAAGGAAACCAACACTTGTTTAGAAATTAAAACACTTTTCTAAATAACCTGCATGTCAAAGGAGAATTCATAGTGAAATTTGAAAAATACTTCTTAAGGTTTCAAAATAAAAAAGTACTACAAATGAAACCTTATGATATATAACTACTGAAGTACTAATTAGTAGGAAATTCATGGTATTAAATACTACAATATGAAAAGAACCATAGAATAAGCCTGAGGAATGAAGAAAACATATGATTAATTATCTAGAAAAAATATATACTATAGAGAAGACAAACTGCCAAAAGTTGGCTGTTTGAAAACACTCGTAAACAAACCATTGACAAGATTAATCATGATAAAAGATAGATTTTTTAACACTTTACTAAAAATTTAAAAAGGGGAGTAACTTCAGAAACTGCATAGATGGAAGAGATAATAAACTAGTATTATGTACAGTTTTTATGCTGGTAAATGTGAAAACTAGGTGAAATGAGTAGATTCCTTAAAATCACAACTTACCAAAACTAACACAAGAAATAAATATGTTAACAGTCCTGTTACCATTAATGAAATTAATTTACAATTAAAACTCTTCCACAAATAAAACACCACACCCTGATGGCTTTACATGAAAGGGCTTCTATGAAAGTCAAGGAAAAGGCAAATCTAATATCACACAAATTCTCTCAGAAAATAAAAAGAGGGAATTACTCCCCATTCAGTTTATGAGGCTACCATAATTTTGATAATGATCTCACACACACACACACACACACACACACACACACACACACAAAGCTACTGGTTGATTGAAATCAGTGTGAAAGACAAAAGCATAAATCTTTAAAAAGATAATATAAGAAAATATCTTTCTGATCTATGGTAGAAAGTGTTTCTTCAGCAAGACACAACAAGTACACTCTACAAAGAAAAATATTAATAAATTCAGCTACATTAAAATTAAAGATGTCTTTTTAATCAAAATCATTTTTAATCAAAAGTGGCCATAGAACAAAAAGCTCCAAGCTAGGAGGAGATGATGTTTGTAACACGTATAACTGAAAAAGAGCTTATATTGAGAATATATAAATAACTCTTATGAATCAAGGGGAAAAAGACAACCCAATATAAAAAGATTTGGACAGGCATGTTACAGAAGATTTATATATATATATATATATATATATATATATATATATATATATATATATATATATATATATATATATATTATCCAGAAGAGGAGATACAACAATAGAAATGGTAAGGCACAATGTAAAATCAAACAATGGCTTAACAGAATCCACACATATCAATAGCACAAAAACGTACATGTTACGTATGTTATTATATATATATAATATGCCAAAAAATGTTTAACCTCATTAGTAATCAGTGAAATAAAAATTTAATCATAATGCAATATTGTTTTATACCCATGAATTCAAAAATGATTTGTTTTAATTTGAACTACATAATATTGGCAAAACATAGAGCAACGAAAACTCCCACCACCAGCTGACAGGCATATAAATTGGTACAACCACTTTGGAAAACAGTTTGACATAACCTAAAAAATTTGAACATGTGCCCACCCTGTGATTTAGCATTTCCACTAGTTAGTGTACACTTGACAGAAAGTCTTGCATGTGCATACCAGAATTCATATACAAATATGGTCATAGCAGCATTGCTCATAACTGCAAAACCTGAAATGGGTGTAATGTCAATCAACAGTATCATGGAAAACTAATTTGTTACATTCCTACAATGGAATGTTATACAGCAGTGAAAGTGAATTAACTATAGCTACATACTAACATCAACATAGACGTACGAGGTGTAATAAAAAACTATGGTGAATGTTTAAATTTTAAAAAATTATTACAGTAAAACACACATTGCTATTAATCCCCCTCAAAATTCTCTTCCTTGCTTTGAACACACTTATCCCATTATTCTTGACACTTTCTGAAGCCGTTCTGGAATTCCTCTTTCTTGTCTTTACTTCGTCCTCCATCACAACAAGCTCTGTGTCGCACATCGCTTCTGGTATATGAAATTTCTGTCAAAATAAAAACATTACAATGTGACCTCCTGCACCTTATTCATCAGAGCTGGCACCATGCAACTTCTGGCTCTTCACGAAATTCAGAATGATTCAGGACATCAAGGCAGCCACAACAGCACAACTAAAGACACTCACGAAAGAGGACTTCCAGAACTGCTTCAGAAAGTGGCAAGAACAATGAAACAAGTGTGTTGAAGTGAGGGGAAGTATTTTGAGGGGGATTAATGGCAAGGTGTCTTTTACTGTAATAAATTTTTTCTTGTATAAACAGTCACCATACTGTTTGATCAGAGCTTGTATCTCAAAAACATAACATTAAACAAATAAAGAAGTTAGAGGAAATTATATAAAATTTGTTTTCACTATATAAATATCACGAACAATTAAAACAAAAAATATTTTATTCACATAGTTAGGAAAACTATAAAGAAAAGCACAGGAAGGGTGGAAACAGAAACCTTGATCTTATTGCCATTGGGAGAAAGGAAAAGGTCAGAAAAAGAATAAAATCAAGAAAGATCACAGCAAGAAGACTATCAAGGCAACATTTTATTTCTTGACCTCAATAATAAATTTATGATGGTTTTCTTTATTATTCTTCTTTATACTGAACATAAATGTTTATGTATTCTTTTGTGTGCATAATAAATATCACAATAAAAAAGAAATTTAACAAAAAAGTAAATAGCCAAGAACAGAAAACACATGTTGAATAAGAAAAAAAAAAAACAGTCTCACTCAAGCAGACATTAAAACTTTTGTAAAGTCATAGCAATTGAAATAGTGTACAAATACGGCAGAGATAGACAAATAAACCAAAGGAATGGGTTTACCTAATAATAAAACATAGCCTAGAAATAGTCTGGTGTATGTGTGTGAGAACTTGTTATATGATAGAAGGGCACAGCAAGTTTCTAAGAAAAGGTCTCAATAATCAGAGGTGGGACAATAAATATACAGTAGAATGGTAATTCTTCCTCTGAATCGCCTACATCTCATCCTGCAGAGCAGGGCGAGTAAGTAGTCAAATGTCCCTTTGCTGGAGTCAGGTGACCACGTTCCAATGCCTCCTCAGGTATGGCAAGTCACCCAGCATCTTTGTAACTCACCTCACTGGTCAGTAAAACAGGGATGATACCATGATCTTGACTCAGAGCCTTGTTAGGATTAAGTAATCAAATAAGTGCAAATAAGTGCTTCAAGTGCTTAAAAAAGTGCCCGCCCTCAAATGAAGTTTCAATAAATGGCTGGCTTCCAAAATTATCTGACTTTAAGTTTCTCAAGTTAAGGAATTAATGTGATGAAGGAGAAAAAAAGTTTTTAAAAACCATTGTTTCTTTTCCGTCTCACTCAACAGACTTTGACTTTGAACCGCTTGCAGCAACAATTATGCAGATTCAAGATCATATATTCAGCACCTAACACAGAACTTGCCATGTAATGGAGGCTTAATAAATATATATTATATCACATTGGTTTGAATTACAAAGGGAAGGGAAAGTAGCATTGTTATAAAAAGGGAAAGAGTCAGGATGGGTGCCAGAAAATGCCACGGCTTTTCACTACTGTATGGAGAAAAACAAAAACAAAAAAGCCATGTTTTAACCAAATTTTATGGATTCCTGAGGTTATCTACTGGGAAGTTATACTACTGTGAAACAGGAATTAGAATCAGGCAATCCAAAATATAAAATACCATGGAAGATAAGGTAATATAACATAGCATACTTTCAATAAACAATCCAATTAGCTAAACACCAGGGAGAACTTAAATCAGAATGTAACTTTATATGAGTACAACAAGAAGCAACTATTAATATCGACAAGTAAAAAGGACCAAAAAAAATGAGTAGTATAGCAATTACGTGGTAATGTGCCATCTCGCAGCAAACTTAATCACCAAAGAAATGTCTGTAGCCTAATGCATCGACATAATTCCTTTCTGAGATACTTAAAGATATAGACCCATAATTAAAATAATTGAAATCAACAAAAAGCAAACCTGATAAAAAAAAAAAAAACACTGTATTTTCCATCTTCAAAGAATAATATCTGTGCCAAATTAGAAGTGTTATAGTAGAATAAAGATCAAGGCTGCTTAATTCTATGACACGTTGATAGTCACTGACTTGAGGTTTCATCAAAATAAAATAGACGTAGAAGAAACATATGACTTAGAAGAAACATACGGCTTAGAAGAAACATGACTTAGAAGAAACATATGACTTAATTGGTATTATATTTTGTAAAAATACTAAAGAAAATATATTTTGGTATGATGTAGATTTCAGAAATCTACATCAGAAATACTGTTTCGGTAACATTAAAAAGTTTCATAATTTTTCATTCAAAAAATGTGATAAAGATATACTATATATAAAAATTTACAGCAAAATTTTCAAAATATTTTGTCTTCTTTTAGAAATACACAGCCAAGAGGCTTAAATGTCAGAATTATGATGAGCTGCTTCTTTATCCTCCAAAAAAGAGTATATTTTCAATTTCATGACCATGAAGAGAATATAAAAAGTTCTATTCCTTTTTGTGTTTTTTGTTACCATTCCAGAAACAACTGACTGTATATCAAAATTGGATTTTCCAAGCTATTATATTTCACCACCTGGTTAACTTTATCAGTAAAGCACTAGAAAACAAACCTCCAGCATTAGAATTTTATCCACTCTGAAGAGTTATCTGGATCATAAAGAGTTGCCCAAAACTGAGATAAATTATTATGGAGACTGGAAATGGGCTACACGAACTGTACATGATTGAATTCACCTAGCACTGCACCTTTAACAAGCCCCCAGGTGTAAAGCTGCTGCGGCTGGTACATATGCAGAACAGATGACGCCAGTCATTCAGCTCATGTTTACCTCAGTCCATTATAGCCACATGCAAAGACAGAGTTTTCAATTCTTTAACAATAATTATGCTGGGTCCACACAGCTTCCCATACATTTCTCTAATTTTCTGGACCAAAGTAGAGTTGGTGCAAAACTTATCATCATCCTAGCATTATAACAAAACAAATCCCCCATAAATAATAGCAAAACCACCTGAAAACTGTAGAATTGAATTTAGACTTAGGACAAGAGCCCAAATCACTAGCCAAACCAAAGTCCTAGGAAATATGTATTTCAACTTGAAGAATTTATTAAATGTTCCCAGAGGTTTTACTGAGATTAAATGAAAAATAGTACCCAACATTCCTACATCCTTGTCATCTTTTCCCCATAAGTGTAGCAAAGATGGGGATTTAAAAGTGAAAGGTGGCACAAAGAAATTATTTGTGATCTAAAATATTCTGGGGATAATACAGAAAGAAGACAAAGTGCAAATGTGATAATAAATACTCATGTTGTTTACTAGAATGTAATAACTATTGCTGTGGTTAGGATTTTTGGTAATTCAAAACTACCTTACCATTTCTCTATATGCAGTAAAAAAAATAAGTTTGGTGTTTTGCCCACAAGAGTATTCCATGTCATTCCTAGCACCGTTTTCCTTTTCATTCCCACAGGATGCCAAGGATTTCCAAAATGCATTACCATGCAAATGTCTTGGGTGACTTTACTACATATTTATATTGCGAGGTAATCAATAAATTATTATTTCAATATTTATTGGAATCTCAGAATAAGAAAGAAGATAGATTATACAAATTCATCTTCTGTGATTAATGGATGTTCCAGCAGAAGGCATACACTGATGGAGTAGGTCAGTATGCAGACTATATTACTGAATATTTCAACCGGGTTGTAAATATAGTATCTGTTTCTCTTAGGGACTGTCACACTGAGTGCAGTATAAAAGGCAATAAATTTCAACAGATTAATTAACTCTTTGGTTACTGGGGCTGTGTGTCACCTATCCTGGCACCTAATAAAAATTCCTTTAATGCCAAGACATAAAGAAGGGCCTCTTTGGAAATGAGTTATTAACAGCATTTCGTGAATAGATGGAGAAATTGTAGCCGAGCCATTTAAGTGTCATAAAGTGCAGCAAAGGCTGCTGGAGGCCTCTGAGGGACGCCAGGCAATACCATAACAATCAAATCTGAGATGGAAGAGGGATTGAGCTGTCCACTCAGAATTTTTATATTGTCAAAGAGCAGCGAGGAAATAATGTGATCAAGAAGTGAATTAACCTTGTGTGTGAAAGAAAGGGGATGATCTGATGGAAAAGGCAGTAAAGTAAAAATCACTCCATAATGCCTACATCGCAGGCGAGCCATGAGGGGCTCCTAATGTCTGCAGGCTGTCAGAGAACGGATCCAGACTTCTAAGGACTATAAACCCATTACCGGCATTAGCCTGTAATTGGAATACATTTATTCATGCTGTTTTAGTTCTTCAGGGTCGCAGTCTTGTATACCCACAGAGCATTAATTCCTATAAACGTTCTATCTTGGCAGACTCCTGCAAAAAACTAGACAGACTTGGGTGGGAATTAACATTTGATCAGGGAGGAGGAAAGTGCTGTGTGTGTAACACAAGATCTGTATCCATCTTTTATTTCATATTGTATTGTCTAATCATTTAGCACCTGACCGCCTCTCTCCAAATATTCTTTGGATGCTTTCTGATAAATGCCTAGCTATCACATTTTTATATTTCAAGACAACAGTTCCAACAAGCAGAAAATAATAAACATCAAATACTAACCAATTGTTTTTCACTAATTCTCAAATAACTGTCTTTCAAAATGTAAATTTCACTCTCTTAGTTGAGGCTGCATCTCAATATAGGACACTTTTCATAAAGTTTTACACATAACCCAAGAATCGTGTAGAAATAATAATAAAATCTAAATCAATAACTTTTTTCCTGAAGACAGCATCTTTAGCCTACGTTACTTTGTGGAACCCAACTCAACAAATACTAGAAAGTCAGAGCCTGGCACATAGATTATCTACCATGTACCAGGTACTGCTCTAAATGCTTTACATATATTAACTTAGGTCACTTTGATGACAACCCTATCAGGTGGGTACTTTTGTAACTATCTTTATTTTATAAATTAGAGAAATAGAGCACAGAGAAGTAAAGTAAATTCCTCAAGGTCACACAGCTAATTTTGAAACCCTAACAATCTGTCTCTAGGAGACTGGATTCTTAGCGATTTTGCAAAATTATCTCACCAAAAAATAGTTAATGGATCCACCATACTGCTTAAATTACTTTCACCAAACAATGGATATCCTATTTGTACTCTAATAAATAATTAATCTTAAAATTGCATATGAATGTGCATAAATACATGTGTTTTCTCAGGAATTCTACACCTTCAGCTGCCCCTCGTTTCTCCTGCATTATCAATCATTCTCTTTTCTTAAGGGAAAGTTCCCATTAGCATATAGATGTGCTTTAGGCTTTCGTGTCTTCTGACTTTAGCCTCATGCTCCTGGATCCTACATCCCCTTATAGCTATCCTCGCCGCTGCACAGCAAAAGCTCTCTAAGGAGTTGTATTTGTGTGCTGGCTCTACTTGCTCAGGTCCCGTGCATCCTTCCTCCTGTATGAACCCGCCTCCTTCCTCGCCGCTCCACAGAAACTGTTGTGCTAAATTCAAAGGTCACATTTCTGTCTTTATTATCTTCAACCTTTTGGCAAACCGTAAAGAATTACTGTATTTTGCCATGTATAATGCTCACCCACCTTTTTGGCCCAAACTTTCAGGTAAATAATCTTTCATTTTTATTTGTTTACATTTAGGTACTTGTTTTTTGTATTGCAAAGGAATTTCAGCATTTATTTTCTAACATATTGTGGTGGAAGAAATTTTATGTAACAATAATTACAAAACACAAGAACAGATACAAGGTACGAGAAATTTTATGTACCGGGAACAAATTTACGATATTTACCCATCATAGAAGGCCATGAATTCTTCATCGTTGCAAGTTTGTCGTAAGTTCAGCAAAACCGATTATTGTATTCCAGGGTACTATTTTGCATACGGATATCATTATTGATTTCTAGAGTTACACTTTTAACTCACAACATAAATAAAAAAATTAAAAACATTTATATAGGTATAAAATTAGTATACCCATGTATAATGCGCATCCTAATTTTTCCCTCACAAATTTGGGCAAAAATGTGTACATTATACACGACAAAATATGGTGACCACTCCCTCTTCTGGAAAAATACGCTGCCACTGTGGCTTCCAGGACACCATTCTCGGCCTTCCCTCCTACCTCCTACTTCCCTGGGTTTTCCTTCGCTGTCTCCTCTCATACCTAGCTCTGAGATGTTGAGAGTCTTCAGATCTTGGCTCTGGGCCTCCTTCTGTCACCTCTCACCCATCCCCCCCATGGTCAAGTCATCTACCAAAAAGCTGGCATTCGCAAAACATCTTTTTGCTGATTATGTTTACATTTTTATTTCCTCTTTTTACTCTAAATGTAAATATCCAACTGTTCCCTGACATCTCAATTTTATGTCTTATAGACATCTCAGATGTAACATATACAAAATGGAACGCTTGATTTCCCCACACTACCAAAAACAAACAAACAAGCAAAAAATAGAATTACCTTATTTCTAGATGCTTACACTAGAAATCTAGATGTCATATCCAAAGCCTCTGCTCTCTTTACCTCATATGCCAGATATTAGTTTAAGGATGATGTTTTATCCAGTTCTGGCCCCCAAGGGTGAGGGAATGATTTTCCTTATATATAAAAATAAGCGCAGGAGGAAATGCCTCTCTGCCAGGTGATAACTGGAACTGCTGCTACAAAGTCCTACTTCTGAGCTTCTTATTATGAACTACAGTAATCTCCTCATTGTTTAAGATATTATTTGAAGCCGAAAACAACCTGACTGACACATTCTTTCTCTGTCACACATCTGCACAACAAATTACCTCAAAACTTAGTGGTTCAAACCAAAAATAAATGTCATTTGTTTCATAGGTCTTGTGGGTGACCAATTTGGAAGTGGCTTAACTGGGTGCTTCTGGTTTGGGGTCTCTCGTGAGGTTGTAGATATGATGTTGACCACAGCCAAGGTCAAGTGAAGGCAACAGGGCAGGTGGATCTATTTCCAAAATGGCTCATTCACATGGGCCATTCACACTGACAACTTGGTGCTTGCTATTGGCAGGGGCCTCAGCTCCTTCCCACTTGGGATTCTCTACAAGCTGCTGACTCACAATATGGCAGCTGACTGCTCTCAAAATGATTGATCCAAGAGTGAGCGAGCCAAGTGGAAGCTATTCTTTTCTTCTTTCTTTTCTTTTTTTTAATGATCATGCCTCGGAAACCATATAGCATCACTTCTGTCAAATTCTATTAATTTAGAAGGGAATTACTAGGTCCACCCCAGATTTAAAGGGAGGGATTAGGCTTCATTTCCGGAAAACATATGCAGTCATATTTCAAAACCACCACATAAACCTTGTTTCACTGCATTCTAGTCCCAGTGATAGTCTTTCACTTCTTGGAACGTGCTAAACTCCTTTCTACGTCAGCATTCTTACACATGTGAACACAATTACCTGGAATGTTCTCCTTGGAGTTTCTTCTCTTCCTTAGGCCTTTCTTCAGGCTGGCCTTCCCTGAATACCTTTCTGAAGAGCCTTCCCGACCCCACTGGTCTCTGTCTTAGAACCTTCTCTCTTTCCTTCATAACATTTTTTACAATTTATAGTTACTACATTTTATTTCACTCACTCTTGCTCTTTGTTCATCTGTATTTATCCATTGGGAAGTATTTTTCATGATGAAAGGACACTTTTTTTCTGGTTTACCATTATATTCCATGTCTAACACAGTGTGTGGCAGGTAGTAGGCACTCAAAAACTAGTGAATGAATGAATTGGTGAATGAGAAACACTTGGTTATGTACCCATAAAATGTTTTTGGAAGAGTGGCATTAGCACAACCATTTAGAGGAAAATGTCTAAGACGATAAGGTGTTTAAGAAGTTTAATATGAAAAGGGACATAATAGCTATAGTTTGAATATTCAAATGGCTATCATTGGGAAAAAGAGTAAATTTACTCGTTATGATTTATCGAATAGAATTCGAATGAATAGGTAGAAATTATGGGAAAATAGAGTTCAGTTCAATAAAAGGAAGACCTTTGTAATGATTAGAGTTATCTAAAAAAGTAAAATCCACAGAATCGTGAGAGAATAATCTTCCTATCACGCCACATGTTCAAAAATATGCTCTAAGATCACCTGCCTTCAGTGTCAGAAAAGAAATTCAGATACCTCTGACCAATTAGACCAGATGACTCGAAGCTTCGTTTGTACATTCTAGGACTCTATAATAAAAGCCTTAACAAAATATACATTAAAATCTTTTTTACTAACATTTTTTTTGTGTGTGTGAAAAGTAATGTCATAAACATCCATAAAAAAATAAAACAGATTTCTCTCTACACTCTTATGCTTTTGGAGATCTTGATTATGCAGAATTTTTTTTCAAAAAAAAAGTTGGTTTTATTAGAAAAAGACCATGTTTATTTTTAAAATCTAAATATTGATGAAATGTATTTATCTGAGAGCTAAAGAGATTTTAATTAAATGTTTCACTATGAGGTATATTTTCAAATCTGGAAATAGTAAACTATATTAGTTTTAGTTTTTACTCTTGTATTAATCTTTTCAACATTGCATAAAGGAAAAATTATTCTTTAGAAATAACAGAAATGGCCTTTAATAGGTGAATGGATAAACAAACTGTGGTATATCCATACAATAGAATATTATTCAGCAATAAAAAGAAATGAGCTACCAAGCTGTGAAAAAACACAGAGGAAAAAAAAAAAAAAACACAGAGGAAACTTTAATGCATATTGCTTAACAGAAGAAGCCCAATGTGAAAAAGCTACATCCTGTATGATTCTAACTGTATGACCTCCTGGAAAAGGCAAAACTATGGAGATAGTAAAAGAGCAGTTGTTGCTAGGGGTTCATGGAGGGAGGGAAGGAAAGATGAGTATGTGGAACATGGAGGATTTTTATGGCAGTGAAACTATTCTATAAGGTACTATAATGATGAATATATGTTGTTACATACTGTTGGTGCCAAAAATATATACAAATTTTAAGAGATGTTATCTATGTATTACTTTTCGAAGTTGAATTGAATTATGGTAGCAATGTGTAGTATGACATTCACTCAAAAGATGGCATTAATCAAATGAATGCTAGTGTCATTCATTGTATTACGATTTTAATACAGTTTTTTTTTTCCTTTCTTAAAATGTGTACACATTTTTTGGGTACCTTCTGTGTTTGTCCAAGTCCACAGAATATATCACACCAAGTGAGCATTAAGGCAAATCACTAAGACATCAATATTGTATCATCAATTGTAATAAATGTACTCCTTTAATGCAAGATGTTAATAACAAGAAAAATTAGTGGTCATGGGATACATATGAACCCTGTACATACAAGTATGCAAAAAGTGTATGTTTGTGTGTATATACAGAGGGTGCCAAAAAATGTGTACACATTTTAAGAAAGAGAAAAAAATGTATTAAAATCGTAATACAATGAATGATGCTAGCATTCATTTGATTAACGCCATCTTTTGAGCGAAAGTCATACTACACATTGCTACCATAATTCAACGTCGAAAAGTTGATGCATAGATGACATCTCTAAAAATGTGTACGTTTTTGTGGCACCCCTGGTATAGATGAGGCAGGGTAGATAGCGTAGGGTATCAACCCACCCTCCAGGATATCCAATGAGGCACCTCTGCAGGGCCGTTATCCATGACTGGGGCCTGACCCTTATCTAATATAATCTCATTTATATTGCAGTTACCATGACCTCCATCATGCCCCTGATGCCATGACAGTTCTGAAGGAACCAAATAAGGACCAAATGGAGGGAAACAGAGGTCCCACCCCTGAAGAGGAGACAGTGTGACATCCCCAATTTCCTGCCCTTAGGAGAGAATGAAAACAGTAATCAAGACCTTCTCATCACGACCTGATCTCTGAGTTTGCCCACACTTCTTTCTCAAGTGTGTAGTTTCACTTTTATAAACTCCCTGCTCTTTTTTACATTTCTCTCACTCTTGAGTTCATTCTCATGTGAAGACAAGAACTTGGTTTTTACTCCGGGCTGAGTCTGCTTTGTGGCTTCCCCGGGAGCCTCTAGCACCATATATATGATTTAAAAAAATTGTATTAATATAGTGTAAATTATATGGAGCAAGTATTAATGTATCTAAAAGACAGAGAAATTAGAAGAGAAAGAGACAATAATGAGGTGTACAAAGGTAGACCAAATTTGAAGGACTGTAGGATTTGGAGAAAAACTGGAGAAAAGAACATAGTCTAGACTAGTGAAACAAATGAATGAAGGCTCAGAAGGAAAAACACTATTGGGGGTTTACGCCTACTAATCATGAACATTATAAATATTCATATAGGTCAGTGAAGAAATTGGCCTGGACCAAGCTTATGTTCTATTGACATATTTAACAAATATTTATTTGAGCAAGACATTGACAGGATGATAGAGAATTTTTAACTGTATTAGACATCAACCTTGCTCTCAAAAAGCTTGCCCAAAACTTAGAATTACATGATTTTGTGAAATGAAAAAATAGATCAAGAAACTAGTTAGCTCTGGAAAAGCTTTTCTTGTTCTACTTCTCACTGTATATGCATGAAGATTGACATATACAGCCAAGTGCTGTTAATGGGGAAAATTATGTCCACATAAACTGTATCTTTCAGCACAGAAAAGGTGCTATTTAGTCTGAAATGTTTCTTACTTTTTTTCTGTTATTTTTTCAGGCAAAGAAAATTCCTTTTGTTTCTATTATACTTACCTGTTGGTGTGTAAGAGCTCTGTGACCACTGGCCTCTGCCTTCAAGGGTGAGCTGTTGTTGGTATCACCAATCTCTTGCTATTGCTCACTCTATAGGGAATTGCATGAGCGATTGCAAGGAGCAGTGTTAGCCATTAAGCAGCCCAAATCTTGGCCTTGTCAGGAAAACAGGTCCTATAAAATAACTGTACCAACTAAATATCAAGTTAGAAGCAGAAATCATTGAGTTGTTAAAAATACTCTATTCTGACTCTCATATACAAATCTGTTCATTCAGCACATATATACTGAGTGCGCTTCTAGTACGCCAAACACTGCATTAGACAGTGAGGATTAAACAGATGACATGGTCACTGCCTTCTAAGAACTCAAAACCCAGTGCAGGAGACGAAAAGAGTGCAAGAATCATGGTGACCCAAGAGAAAACTGCTAATCTACTTGACAGAGGAGAATGGTGAGGGATCTTTAAGAGGGTGCTACTTCTCACAGTCAGAGAGCTTGGAAGTAGCAGAGCCTCCATTCAAATTCAGATCTCTGGATTTCCAGACAGTGTTCATTTTGCTACACTGTTCCCTCACAGTTTGATCAAAGATCATCAATATTATCACTATCGCATACACCCAGGAATGAGATTCCATTTAAGCCATGTTATTAAGTAATGTCTTGCTAATAGTTACCTATTTCACAGAATATAAAAAAAGACCTTTTAAACAACTCTAACTTTGTACCAAAAGCATTTAACATTCATATACATGCATAGTATGATATCCATATGTGTATATATGTAGTGTCACATAGAAGTTAGTAGATATGCATAGCTAGTGATAAGTGCTATCTCAAAACGACAAGTCCAATTCAGTTTATTTACAATTACTTTGGTGCTCAAAAGCTTATTAATTAACCAGCTGTCAGACTGAGTTGCTACAAAACTGTTATCCCAGCAGGGTACTTAGTTTGGAAGCAAAATGAATCTTTTCTTATTGCCGACTCTCTTATTTAACTTTCAGAGGGAGCACCTTCTTTAATGTAGCTGATTCTATACAAAACTGAGTTGGCTATATTAAAGTATCCAAGTATCTTATCCTCATCAAATGTGTGCAGAGAAATTGAAATGTCTGATTTACGTTTGATAAGAGATAAAGGACTCCAGCACAACAAATGTCAATTCCCAACAGGTAGCAAAAGATCAAATTGGCAATGTAATTGATAACCTTTACTCTTTCAGATAGCTGAAAATACTGTGGCCATGCATTGGCTTTAAAGGAATAACGACATTGTACTCCTGTCTCAGAACCAATAGCAATAATAATGGATAAATGATAAGTGGATATTGCCACCCAACCATTTAGTGAGAAGATGCAGCTTGTTTGCACAACTCTTGATAATTTTAGAGCTCTTATCAAGAATGGCCTTTAATGCAAGAGAAGAATGCTACTTATAAAAAATGAAAAGACTGGCCTTTAAGAGCATTCGAGTATTATTTGTTAAAGTGATATGCACGACATCTCCCCAGAATAAGGTATTCTTCACAGAGGTTATATTCAACAGCATGCCCTTGGAAACAGAGCTTGTGGCTAACATTTAAGTGCGTTATGGTGCCAGTTATGCTCACTCCACAGCCCCCCAGCTCCTTATGCTGCCACACATGTGACAGACTTCTCCTGTTATCTCAGTAGCTTGAAAAACACACTGTTTTTATTCCATTACTTTTAGCAAACTTAAGACCAAAAAAAGTGGGGGGGGAAGGTAAGGAAGCACATCATCTTCTACATCATAGTATGTTAAAATGGAATAAACCAAATGCTACAATTTTTCCCTAATCTACATTGGTCTACAACCTTTTAGCCCCTAAATGAACTCAATAGACTATTGTTACATGACGTCTTAAGTAATATTTCTCTTTCCATATTAGCCCTATCGCAGATAGTTCTAAATGTCTAAATAAATGAAACCTAGGCATTTTATTTCTTTTTTTTAATATTTTTTTATTTTTTTTAATTAGAGTTAACATACAATATCATATTAGTTTCAGGTATACAACATAGTGATTAGACATTTATATAATTTATGAATTGACCACCTGGATAAATCTACCCATCTGACACCATACATACTTATTACAGTATTTTTGGCTATATTCTCTATGCTGTACTTTATATCCCCATGACTATTTTGTAACTACGTCTGTATTTCTTTTTTTTATTTATTTATTTTAATTTATTAGTTTCAGGTGTACAAGACAAGGTAATACTTAGACGTTCATCATTTATATCCCTCACACTGTGAACCCCCCTCCCCCATCCACTATCCCTCCGACCTCGCACCAATAGGCATTTTATTTCTAAAAGAGATTACATTGCAGTTAAGACTTAAATCACATTAAAATAATCACACACAATGTAAACAGAAAAACAGAAATATAAGTAGAGAGATAGATAGATATAGATACAGATATATAGGTATATATATAATTTTGGACATTATATAAATATATAAATAAAAAGCTTATTTTGTGAAAGTTTACTATGATGAAATTAAACTAAAGGCAGCTGATTCATAGACACATATTATACAGTTGTAATGAAAATCAATTCAAAGAACTTCAGAGGTGGGGAGGGTAGTTGCTCAAAGGGTTATCAGGAAAAGAGGCTTCAGCTAGTTGCTTTAAATTCAACAGTCATGTTAGTAAGTTAGGGTCTTGATTCTACCTTCAAACTAAACAATAACACAGTAACAACTCCAGTAGAAAGATACTAAATTTTTATGACATAGCAGATTCACAACCATAGGTATGGATATAATAAACATATGATTCAAAGAAGAAACAATTAGTGGTAAACATAGCTGAGTAACAAATTTCTTTTAAGAAAAGACAAAATCTCATTTTTAAGACTAATTCAAAGAACTGCAAAAACCTTCATCCCATTAAACTTCACCCCTGTATTTTACTCTTATTCTGTATAAAAATAACGAGAATGCACATAAATATCTTAAACGAGACTGTATGTAGAGCTGCATCATGATACTTTTAATACAACAAAGGACACTAAGGGGACTCAGTATTACTAACACAAACATTTAAAAAGTGAGCTAATATCTGTTCTATAGTTATTAATTTATCACCATAGGTTTTCAGACTGCTTTTCTGGTCATTGGCTATAATGTTTCAACTTAAGGTATATATATATACCTTAAGCTGAAATAAGTAATTATTTCCTTAAACCTTATGTACAACACTTTAAAAGATTAAAAGAAACAGCCACATCATATACCTCTTTAGACTTTATTTAATTGTATTTATTCAACTATAGAAATTTTTTTCTCTAAAGTGCTTAGAAAATAAAAATAGGTAAATAGCTGTCTTTCTATCATGAATTGTTCTATTAGTTGTAAAGAAAAACAGAATAGAATAGAACAAAGTTCCTTCTAGATCTTCAATTCTTTGTTTCTTTGAGATGCAAAAATACAATGTATTTAAAAAGCAGTTTCTATGTCAATTACATATATATTGTTTTATATATTTAATGTGTCTATATATTATATCATTAATTTCTTAGCAAACTTCAGAATGTATTTCACATGTTAATTTGAAATCTTTACCTACTTTCTAGTACGAAATATAGCAAATTATCTTAACTGTAATTATAATTAACCAAAAATTAGTGTTGTTTCCACAAATCAGGCTAGTATTATAATAAAATCTTTCACCTTGTTTATCACAGAAGTCAGTTAAAAAAAATCTGTGATAAACAATGATACATTTTATAATCAAATGAAAACTTTGATAATAACGTTGTAGCTCTTACCAGGTAGTCGCTATCTAGTCACAGGAAGTGGATGACCTGCGAATTCACTGGAGCCCCTCCCAAGAGGCCCCAGAACCAACATGCTTGGAGGTTGGTTTCAAACCACAGCAGAGCACCACCCAATTAGCCTCACAAGTGACACACACAAAGGGTGATCTCAACAGACAACACAGCCAGCTAAGGTGAATCCCACTTTGTGGGGTAAGCCTTCACACAGCCAGTTAGCCTGAGAGTCAATCCCACCCACTGACATGCCAATAGCAACCAAGACTCAACTATAACAGGAAGGCACATAAAACTCATACAAGGAACACTCCTGGAGCACTCGGTGTGTGTGAACAGAGAGACTGTGCCAGGGCCCCTCAGGACACCTACTACATAGGGCCACCTGGCCAAGACTGGGAGATGTAACAGATCTACCTAATACAGAGCAACAAATACAGAGAGGCAGCCAAAATGAAGCAACAAAGCAATACATCCCAAATGAAAGAACAGGAGGAAAACAAAAACAAACAAACAGAAAACACAAAAAGAACTAAACAAAATGGAGACAAGCAACCTACCAGAGACAGAGTTCAAAACAATGGTTATAAGGATGCTCAAGAAACTTAGTAAGAACTTCAACAGAGAGATAGCAAGCATTAAAAGAACATAGAAACCAGAAAAAAGAACCAGTCAAAATTTAAAAAACACAATAACTGAAATGAGGAATGCACTAGAAGAAGTCACCAGCAGACTAGATGAAACAGAGAAGCGATTTGGAAGACAAGGTAGCAGAAAACACCCAATCAGAACAACAAAAACAAAAAAGAATCCAAAAAAATGAAGATAGTTTAAGAGACCTCTGGGACAACATCAAGCATAACAACATTCACATCACAGGGGTACCAGAAGGAGAAGAGAGAAAGCAAGGGATTGAGAATGTACTTGAAGAAATAATGACTGAAAACTTTCCAATCCTGACAAAGGAAATACACATACAACTCCAGCAAGTGCAGAGAATCCTAAACAGGATGAGTCCAAACAGGCCCACACCAAGACAGATTATAATCACAATGGCAAAGGTTAAATACAAAGAGAGAATATGAAAAGAGAAAGGCAACTAGTAACTTATAAGGAAACTCTGCTAAGACTGTCAGTTGATTTCTCAACAAAAACTTTGTAGGCCAGAAGGGATTGGCACAAAATATTCAACATGATGAAAAACAAGGACCTACCACCAACGTCCCAGTAAAGCTATCATTTAAAATCAAAGGACAGAGAAAGAGCTTACCAGACAAGAAAAATCTAAAGGAGTTCATCACCACCAAACTAGTATTACAAGGAGTCTTAAAAGGACTTCATTAAGACAGAAATTTAAAAAGGTAAAAATTATGAATAATAAAATCACAATAGCTACATATCTATCAGTAATTACTTTAAATGTAAGTGGATTAAAATCTCCAATCAAAAGACAGGCTGGCTGAATAGATAAGAAAACAAGTCCTTTATATATGCTGCCTACAAGAGACTTCAGATCAAAAGACACACAAAGACTGAGGTGAAGGGATGGAAAAAAGATATTTCATGAATGCAGAAATGGAAAAAAGAAAAGCTGCAGGAGCAATACTTATACCAGAGAAAATAGATATTAAAACAAAGGCTATAACAAGAGACAAAGAAAGACCCAGTAATCCCACTTCTTGATATTTATCAAAAAAAACCCAAAACACTACTTCAAGGGGACATGTACATCCACATGTTCATTGCAGAATTATTTACAATGGCCAAGCTGTCAAGGCAACTTGGGTGTCCATCGATGGATGGATCGATAAAGAGGCAGTGGTACATATATACAAAGGAATATTGCTTGGCCATGGGAGGGAATGGGTTCTCACCATCTGCAGCAGTATGGATGGACCTGGAGGGTATTGTGCTGAGTGGAGTAGGTCAGACAGAGAAAGACAGAAGCAATGTGATTTCGCTTACATGTGGACTCTACAGAACAAAGTAAACAAATAAACAAAACAGAAACAAACTCATTGCTACAGAGAATATTTTGATGATTGCCAGATGGGAGAGGGGTTGGGAATGGGTGAAAAAGGTGAAGGAATTAAGAAGTACAAATTGGTTGTTACACAGTAGTCATGGGAATGTAGGGTATAGCATAAGGAATATAGTCAATTATATTGTAATAACTATGTATGGTGTCAGATAGGTACTAGATTGATTGGGGTGATATGTGGGAGGGGAGTTGGGGACAGAGCAAAAAAGGTGAAGAGATTGAGAAGTACAAATTGGTAGCAAAAAAGATAGTCATGGGGATGTAAAGTAAAGCACAGGGAATATAGTCAACAACATGGTAATAACTATGTAGAGTGCCAGGTGGGTACTAGACTAGTCAGGGGGATCATTTCTTAAATTATACAAATGTCTAACCACTATGCTGTACACCTGAAATTAATATAAAATAGTATTGCATGTCAACTATAATTGAAAATTTTAAAAGAGGGGGAAAGGTGAAGGGGAACAAGAGGTCCAAATTTTCAGGTATAAAACAAAGAAGTCATGAGGATGTAATGTACAGCATGGGGAATATAATCAATAATATTGTGATAGTGTGGTACAGTGCCAGATGGTTCTGGACTTACCATGGTGATCACTTCTTTGGGTATATAAATGTAGAATACTATAGTGCACACCTGAAGCTATTATAATATTGTATGTTAGCTATGTTTTAATAAAAATCTTTAAAATGTTTTTCTAAAAGAAAATAATCATATGGGAATTGGCAAATGTCCAATTTGACCTATTCACCAGGTTTGGAAGTTAAGTGATGAGAGATAAGACTGGGAAGTTTGACTGAAGCCAAAATACGTTGGGTCATAGATACCAAGTCCTATACTTGCTATAGGCTCTTTCTTATGCCTTCTGTTGCAAATAAATCATCCACCCAGTGAAAAGGAATGAACTTCTGGAAAACCAGGTACAATACTGTCTTACTTTCTAGAATGTTTTATTTCATAAGAACAGCAAATCTTTATTCCATCTCCTAATTTTTACTTTCCTCGAGAAGAAATGGGGTGGCCATGGTCATATCTTGCAGCCGCCCAAGCCACCAATGCATAAATAAGCCAAATGACAAACAAAATGTTAACTTTTAAGCTACACGATGATATTTCTTTTAAAAGTGAAAATGTGCATGGGAATTGAAGAAAGTAATAAGTCTAATCCTCCTTTGTCATTAAATCAATAAAGAAATTAAAGACAAAAAAGATAAGAACTTGTACTCTTCAAAAGAAACTGTAAACAGAATAACAAAGCAAGACTTAACCCAGAGAAAAATATTTTAAAATTGCATTTCTGATAAGTGATTGCATCCAGAGTATATAAAAAATTCTCACGTGTGCTCCAATGTTCATTGCAGCTTTGTTTATGGTGGCCAAGACATGGAAACAACCAAAATGTCCTTTGATAGATGAATGGATAAAGAAGTTGTGGTATATATACACAATGGAATACTATTCAGCAGTAAGAAAAGATGATATAGGAACATTTGTGACAACATGGATGGATCTTGAGAGTATAATGCTAAGCGAAATAAGCCAGACAGACAAAGCAGAGAACCATATGATTTCACTGATAAGTGGTATATAAACCAAAAACAACAAAAGAACAAGACAAACAAATGAGAAACAAAAACTCATAGACACAGACAATAGTTTAGTGGTTACCAGAGGGTAAGGGGGTGGGGGGAGGGAGATGAGCGTAAGAGGGATCAAATATATGGTGATGGAAGGAGAACTGACTCTGAGTGGTGAACACACAATGGGATTTATAGATGATGTAATACAGAATTGTACACCTGAAATCTATGTAATTTTACTAACAATTGTCACCCCAATAAATTAAAAAAAAGAAAAGAATTCTCACAATGCAGAAAAGAAGCAAACCAAATGTTTTCAATGTACAAAATATTTGAGCAGACACTTCACCAATATACACAGAAGGCAAATAAGCATACGAAAAGATTCTCAGTATCACTAGTCATTAGGGTGTTGGAAATTAAAACCACAGTGCAATAACACTACACACCTACAAAGCTAATACTAGAAAGACCGACCAAATGGCAATATTTCATCTTTTTATGGATGAGCAGTATTCCATTGTATAGATGTACCACATCTTGTTTATCTAATCTTCAGTTAAGGGGCTCTTAGGTTGTTTCCATCTCTTGACTATTGTGAATAATGCTGCAATGATCATTAGGGTACATGTATCTTTACAAATAAAAAACAAACTCATAGATCCAGAAAACAGAATGGTGGTTTCCAGAGGGGAAGGGAAGTTGGGGGGAGGATGAAAGGGTAAAGGGATTCAAATACATGGTTTCAGAAGGAGACTAGACTTTGAGTGGTGAACACGCAATGGAGTACACAGATGTTGTATTATAAGTTGTACACCTGAAAGTCATATACTGTTATTAACCAATGTTACCCTCATAAATTTAATTTTAAAAAAAGACTGACCACACCAATTATTGGCAAAGATGGGGAGCAACTGGGATTCTCATCCAATGCTGATGGGAATACAAAATGGTACAATCACTCTGAAAACAGTTTGGCAGTTTCTTAAAAAGTTCACTATATACCTATTATATGACCCATCCATTTGATTTCTAGATATTTACCCAAAAGAAATGAAATCCCACATCTACATAGACTAGTACATAAATGCCCAATGGAAGCTTGATGAACAACAGCCCAAACCTGGAAAAAAACTCAAATGCCCACTAACAAGTGGAGTGATAAACAAATTGTGCAACGCATTCAATTAAATATTACTCAGCAATAAAAAGGAATAAATGCAACATGGATGAATGTCAATATGATTTATCTGATTGAAAAAAGCAGACAATAAAGCATAAGCTATGTTTCCATTTAAAATTCTAAAAAATTCAAATTAATGTAGATATAAAGCAAATTACCTGTTCTTACAGAAAGGGTAGAGGCAGGAATGGGTGGGAAGGACAGAACATACAAGAGCAGGAGGAATCTTTGGAGATACTAGATGTGTTCATTATCTTAGTTTTGAAGATATATACACATGTAAAAACGTAACAAATTGGACCTTTTAAGTATGTACAGTTTATGTAATTATTCTTCAATAGAAATTATTAAAATAACTGTATCATCAATCTTGAATTGGCTATGGCTCTTAATTGTTTTTATTTTTGCTTTATAATTATAAATAATTTTGAATTTATCTTTGTCATTATTGATTTCATTGCTGTGGATCTTTTTTAACCTTACTGCATGTAATCATGAATATTTTTACCAACAGTACGTTTGGGCTAAATTTTTCAAATAAGAACATGAGCATATGCATGCATTGCAATTCCAGTATCAGTCGTGCATGTCCGTAGTTAAATCAAAACCACCAGAAATGTGTTTGTGCAGTGATCCTACCATTTTATCAATTTATTCCATGATTGAATAAGATGGGATATGGTACATGAGCCAAGGGCTCTTTTGTCCATTTGAAGTAGGATGTGGTCATATTTGTTTGAGCCTTTCTCCTAGACCTAGGGAGCAAGAAAAAACAGCCTAGAATGTTAAAGATCCTATAAGTTCCCTGTATCTGGACTTGAGGGGTATGAGGCTTGTGAGGAAATCAAGGCTGGATCCTACAAAGCCTTCTGTGTTCTGCTAAGAACAGAATACATAATGTGAGCTAAATACAACAAAGTGAATAGATAGGAGACTATAAATTGATTAGACTGGCTGAAGGGATGGGTTCCAAAATAAATCAGAAGATGGGAGATAAATCTCCAGATTCTTAAGAGTCTTAAAAACCAGGACAGGAAAATCAAACTCACTCCACATATAAGGGGAAGCCAGTTATTGTTTTAAATCATGATTTGGTAGGTAGAAATCTAAGATGACTCTCTATGTTGTGTGGGCAAAACCTATGAGTATGATGGACTGAGTATGATGAGTATTATCTTACATAACATGGGGAAACGGCTCTTGCAGATGTCCTTCAGGTTACTAATCAGTTGATTTTAAGTTAATCAAAAGGGACATTATCCTTATGGGCCTGACCTGTTCATTTGAATCTTCAAAATCTAGGTCTAAAAGTCAGAGACAGAGCAAATCAGGGTTTTGAAGCATGTGAAGGATTTGACGTGCCATTGCTGGCTTTGTACATGGAGGGGGCTGCATGGCAAGGATTACAGGTGACCCCCAGAAGCTGATAGCAGCTCCTTAGCTGATAGCCAGCAAACAAACGGGCCCTCAGTGCAACCTCTGCAAGCAACTGGATTCTGCTAACAACTTGAATGAGCTCGAAGGAAGAGCTCAAGCTTCATAGAAGGTAACAGCCCTAGCCAAAACTCTAATTAGAGCTTTGTAAAAGCCTGAGCAGAGGACATCATAGGAATGGCGGCAGTGAGGTGGGCTTCTTGTGGAACTTACCACAAATGGAACATCTATAACTCATCAAAGGATTCTCTGCTCATCGCACAGAACAGCTAAGAGACTTGCACGAGGATTACCTAAAGGTTGGCAAACCGGGTGAGCGAGGGAAGAGGGAAGGGAGCGCTGTAGAGACTAGGTCCACGTCCATGGCTGTGGAGATGAGGGAGCCCCAGGACATAGACCAGAGATCGCAACAGCCAGGCTGTGGGCTCTTTCCCTGTGCCCCATGGTCCTGCTGAGAGATCAGCCTAGAGGACAGCAGTGTTCAAGGCAGAGTCCTCAGTTAAGAACTGCAGCTGGGCTCTCTCAGTCAGACAGGAAGCAATCTCCATACCTGGGCCCCTCCCCCCACTTTCCACAGCAATCCTACCCCCACCGTTCCAGAGTCTTAAACTGGTACTTGAACAGAGGAGTAGTGTCAGATTACAGAGAAGCTGCAGCTCTCAGGGTCTCGAAAAAGCCAGTTTGCAGCTGTGACCTAGGGAACAGGCTGGGCAGGGAGAGAAGACACCTGCCTACTCAGCCCTCACCTTTTCTGGGCAGCTCCCCGCAGACCAATTACAGCTGCTGAGACTCAGGCTGAGGTCAGCAGCAGGTGGCAGAGGCAGCTCTGGGTTTTCAGCAGTTCAGAAATCTCACACCCTCCACAGAAGAAGTGCCCTAAAACCCAGGAGATCTGGGCACAGGGAATAAGCCCACCTCCCAGTGGCTGGCTGTGGTGCTCTCAGCGCATGTTTGTGCAGGCGAGAGCAGAAACTGCACTGACTTTGTAAAAACCACCCTCCAAGCCCCACTCATCTAGAACTGCATTGCCAGGGTCACTCTGGGCACCAGGTGGCTGGTTCTTCCTCCACAAGATGCAGAGGAGTTTTTGTACAGCAGAGGACAACCTGGAGATACCTTGGTGGGCTTAAGCCAAAACTGGCACTTTTTCTGATTTTTTATTATATTTTATTTTAGCATTATTAGCATTTTTTATATATATATGTATATATAATAGCAACAGCCCTCCAAAAAATCAATACAGAAAAACGGAAAGAAAAGTAGAAAAAGAAGTAGGAAAAGTAGAGCAAGGAAAAGACAAAAAAGAGAGAAAGGGGAAAAATGTATATATACATGTATATATGTATACATAAATGTATACATATATATTTTTTCTCCTTTCTCTCTCCCTTTTTTTTCTTTTCCTTGCTCTACTTTTCCTCCTTCTTTCCATTTATCTGTATTGATTTTTTTGGGGGGGTGTTGTTAATTTTTGTGTTGTTTCTTTTTTTTGTATTTTTGATATTTTTATTTGTTTTGAGTGTTGGTTGTCGGTTGTTTTTACACGTGAGTGTATTTGGTTTTTGTTGTTGTTGTTGTGCTTATTGATTTGTTTTGTTCTGAAATTGCCCTGCACCAGGGCCCTACCCAAAAGTCACAAGAATCAACACACCCAGAGGTCAACTCCAGACCAAACCAGAGCATTACTGTATTTGACCTGCAAGTGACACACCCAAAGGGAATTCCCTATAAGCGTAAAAGCCCATAGGGGCCAAGCCTCATCTGAGGGGTCAACCCTCACACAGCAGCTCATACACTGTGGGCATAGCCAATTCTCACAACTAGTCAGCCTGGGAGTCAATCCCACCTCCTGACAAGCCAAAAGCAATAAAAGCTCAACTTTAACAGGAGAATACACATAACACAAAGGACACCTCTGGAACATACACACAGGAGAATAGGGAGACTGTGCAATTTAAATATAAAGTACACATACTACATAAGACCACCCAGCAAAGACTGAGAATCCTAGGGGCTCTACCTAATACACCAAAGCAAACACAGAAAGTCAGCCAGAATGAGAAAACAAAGAAACATGTCCCAAACAAAAGAATAGAAGAAACCTCCAGAATTGGAACTAAATGAAATAGAGGCAACCAACCTACCAGAGACAGAGTTTAGAACAATGATGATAAGAATGTTTAAGGAACTTAGTGAGAACATAAAGAAGGATAGTGAAATCATCAAAAACAATCAGTTAGAACTAAAGAATACAATAATTGAAATAAAGAACACACTCATAGGAATTACCAGCAGGTTAGATGAAGCAGCAGATCAAATCAGCAATTTAGAAGACAAGATAGCAGCAATCACCCAAGTGGAACAACAAAAAGAAAAAAAAAGAAAAAACAATGAAAATAGTTTAAGAGACTTGTGGGATAACATCAAGCGCAATATGTGCACCATAGGAATAGCAGAAGGAGAAGAGAAGGAGCAAGGAATTGAGAACATATTTGAAGTAATAATGACTGAAAACTTCCCTAACCTGATGAAGGAAACTGACATACAAGCCCAGGAAGCACAGAGAGTTTCAAACAAGATGAACCCAAACAGGCCCACACCAAGACACATTATAGTTAAAATGGCAAAGGTTAAAGACAAAGAGAGAATCCTAAAAGCAGCAAGAGAAAGACAGGGAGTTACAAGGGAGCTCCCATAAGACCATTGGCTGACTTTTCTACAGAAACTTTGCAGACCAGTAGGGAGTGGCAGGAGGTATTCCAAGTGATGAAAAACAAAGGCCTACAACTTAGATTGCTTTATCCAGCAAGGCTATCATTTAAAATTAAATGAGAGAGAAAGAGCTTCCCAGAAAGGAATAAGCTAAAGAAATTCATACCACCAAGCCAGCATTGCAGGAAATGTTAAAAGGGCTTCTTTAAGCAGAAGAAAGATGAAAACAATCTAATTAATGAAGACCAGAAATACAAATAACAAAATGGCAATAACTATGTACCTATCAATAATCACTTTAAATGTAAATGGATTAAATGCTCCAATCAAGACATAGGGTGGCTGAGTGGATAAGAAAACAAGACCTTTGCATACGCCGTATACAAGAGACTCACCTCAGATCAAAGACATACACAGGCTGAAAGTGAAGGGATGGAGTAAGATATTTTATGCAAATGGAATTGAAAAAAAGCTGGCGTAGCAATACTCATATCTGACAAAATACACTTTAAAATGAAGAATATATTAAAAGACAAAAAAGGGCACTACATAATAATAAAGGGATCAATCCAACAAGAGGACATAACCCTAGCAAACAGCTATGTACCCAACATAGGAGCACCTAAATGTATAAAACAGATATTGACTGACATAAAGACAGAGATCAGCAGTAACACTATCATAGTAGGGGACTTCAACACACCACTGACAGTGAACAGATCCTCTAGACAGAAAACCAATATGGAAACAGCAGCCTTAAATGACACATTGGACCAGTTGGATTTAATAAATATTTTTAGAGTATTTCACCCTAAAGCTGCAGAACATACATTCTTCTTGAGCGCACATGGAACATTTTCCAAGATCGACCACATGTTAGGCCACAAAACAAGTCTCAATAAATTTAAGAAAATTGAAATCAGATCAAACGTTTTTTCTGACCACAGTGCTATGAAATTAAGATCAATTACAAGAAAAAAACTGGAAGACACACAAATACATGGAAGCTGAATAATACGTTACTAAATAATAAATGGGACAACAATGAGATCAAGGAAGAAATCAAAAGATACCTTGAGACAAACAAACAAAAATGAAAACACAATGATCCAAAAATCTATGCAATGCAGCAAAAGCAATCCTAAGAGGGAAATGCATGGTAATGAAGGCCTACTTAAAGAAACAAGAAAAATCTCAATTCAACAGTTTATCCTTATACTTAAGGGAACTAGAAAAAAACAGCAAAATAAACGGAGTACAAGGAAGGAGATAATAAAGATCAGAATGGAAATAAATGAAATAGAAACCAGAAAAACAATACAAAAGATCAATGAATCCAAGAATTGGTGTTTAGAGAAGATAAACAAAATCGATAAAGCTTTAGCGAGACTCATCAAAAAAAAAAAAAAAAAAGAGAGAGAGAGAGGACCCAAATTAATAAAATCAGAAATGAAAGAGGAGAAGTGACAACAGACACCACATTAATACAAAACATTTTAGGAAAATATTACAAGCAACTATACACCAACAAACTAGACAATCTGGAAAACATGGATAATTTTCTAGAAGCATACAACCTTCCAAGGCTAACTCAAGAAGAAACGGAAAATCTGAATAGACTAATTACTACTAGTGAAATTGAATCAGTAATCAACAGGCTCCCAACAAACAAAAGCCCTGGACGAGATGGCTTTCCAGGTGAATTTTACAAAACATTCAAATAAGAATTATTACCTATTCTCCTCAAACTATTCCAAAAATTCCAGAAGGAGGGTAAGCTCCCAAACTCTTTTTACAAGGCCACTATCACCCTGATCCCAATATTAGACAAAGACATTACAAAAAAAGAAAACTACAGGCCCATATCCCTAATGAACATAGATGGAAAATCCTCAACAAAATATTAGGAAACAGAATTCAGCAATACATTAAAAAAAAAAAATCATACACCATGATCAAGTGGGATTCATTCCTGGTATGCGAGTTTGGTTCAATATCCACAAATCAATTAATGTGAAACACCACATTAACAAAATGAAAAATAAAAATCATATGGTCATATCAATAGATGCAGAAAAAGCATTTGACAAAATCCAGCAGCTATTTATGGTAAAAATGCTTAAGAAAGTGGCAATAAAGGGACCATACCTCAACATAATAAAGGCCATGTATGATAAACACACAGCTAACATCATACTCAATGGGGAAAAGCTAACACCATTCCCCTGAAGATCAGGATAAAGACAAGGTTGCCCACTTTCTCCACTTTTATTCAACATAGTTCTGGAAGTTCTGGCCACAGCAATCAGACAAGAAAAAGAAGTAAAAGACATCCAAATTGGTAAGGAGGAAGTAAAATTGTCATAGGCAGATGACATGATGCTATATAGAGAAAACACCACGACTCCACCAAAAAACTATTAGAACTGATAAATGAATTTAGTAAAGTAGCAGGATACAAAATTAATATTCAGAAATCAGTTGTGTTTATATACACCAATAACAAACTAGCAGAAGGAAAAATTAGGAAAAGAGTCCCATTTACAATTGCTTCAAAAGCTATAAAATAATTAGGAATAAATTTAACCAAAGAAGTAAAAGACCTGTACTCAGAAAATTATAAGACACTGAAAAGAGAAATTAAAGAAGATACAAATAAATGGAAACACATACAATGCTCATGGATAGGAAGAATTAATATAGTTAAAATGTCCATACTGCCTAAAGCAATATACAGATTCAACACAATTCCAATGAAACTACCAAGGACAGTTTTCACAGAAATAGAACATATAATGCCAACATTTATATGGAACCATAAAAGACCCTGAATGGCCACAGCAATCTTGAGAAACAAGAACAAAATGGGAGGTATCACGAAACCTGACATCAAATCAAGGCCACAGAAATTAAAACAGCATGGTACTGGCATAAAAACAGACATATAAATCAATGAAACAGAATAGAGAGCCCAGAAATAAATCCATGCCTATACGGTCATTTAATCTACGACAATGGAGGCGAGAATTTACATTAGGGTAAAAACAGTTTATTCAATAAATGGTGCTGGGACACTTGGACAGACACATGCAAAAAAAATGAAGCTGGGCCACCTCCTTACATGATATACAAGAATAAATTCAAAATGGGTTAAAGACTTAAATGTAAGATCTGAAACCATAAATCTCCTAGAAGAAGATATAGGAAGAAGATTTGCAGACATTACCCTTAGTAATATTTTTACTGATATTTCCCCTTGGGCAAGGGAAGTAAGAGAAAAAATACACATATGGGATTGCATCAAACTAAAAAGTTTTTCACAGTAAAGGAAACCATCAATAAAACAAAAAGGCATCCCACTGAATGGGAGAAGATATTTGTCAATGATACATCTGATAAGGGGTTAATATCCAAAATTTATAAAAAAAAAAAAAAACCCTCATTCAACTCAACACCAAAAAAATAAATAAATAAAAAATGGGCAGAGGACATGAAGAGAAATTTTTTCTAAAAAGGACATACAGATGGCAAATAGACATCTGAAAAAATGGTCAACTTCATTAATCATTAGAGACATGCAAATAAAAACCACAATGAGATACCGCCTCACCCCAGTCAGAATGGCTATCAATAAATCAACAAGCAACAAGTGCTGGCGTGGATGTGGAAAAGTGGGATCCCTCGTGCATTGCTGGTGGGATTGCAGATTGGTGCAGCCATAATGGAAATCAGTATGAAGATATCTCAAAAAACTGGAAATGAAACTACCTTAGGTATCTATCCAGAGAAATTCAAAACACTAATTCGAAAAAAATGTATGCATCCCTATGTTTATTGCAGCACTATTCACAATAGCCAAGACATGGAAACAACCAAATTGCCCATCGGTAGATGACTGGATTAAGAAACTGGTACATTTATACAATGGAGTATTATTCGGCCATAAAGAAGAATGAAATCTTACCATTCGCAACGATATGGATGGATCTAGAGAACATTATGCTAAGTGAATTAAGTCAGAAAGAGAAAGACAAATATCATATGATCTCACTTATATGTTGAACCCAAAGAATAGAATAAATGAACAAACTAATCAGAAACAGTCTCAGAGATATAGAGAAAAAACTAAGGGTTGCTAGTGGGAGGTGGTGGGGATGAGGGAGAAGTTAAGGAGATTAGAAAGCACCATCCATAACCACAAAATTGCCACGGGGATACGAAAAACAGTTTGGGGAATATAATCAATAATGTTGTAAATATTATGTAGGGTGTCAGATGGACACTTGTCTTATTGGGGAGACCACTTCATGGACGGTGTAGGTGCCTGACCACTACAGTGTACACCTGAAGCTGAAGCTGAATAACAATGAATGTCAACTATAATTATATATATAGTTGACATACATAATGTCAACTATAATTACATATATAGTTGACATACATAATGTCAACTATAATTATATATAATTATAGATAGATAGATAGATAGATAGATAGATAGATAGATAGATAGATAGATAGATATATTCACAGGATGTGGAGTACAGCCTAAGGAATAGTCAGTGGAACTGTAACAGCTATGTACGATGTCAGAGGGGTAGTAGATTGGAGGAGGGGGGTTATCACTTTGTGAGGGGTATAAATGTCTATTTATTACATTGTTTTGTACACCTGAAACTAATAATTTTTTAAAAAAGAAAAAAAAGCCTGAGCAGAAACCTCAGCTAACCTAAACCAGGACTTCTGATCTACAGAACTGTGAGCTGATAACTGGATTTTGTTTCAAGATGCTAAATTTGCAGTAATTTGTTTAGCAGCAATAGAAAACTAATATAGATGGTAAAGCTATGATGAAAGAAGTATTAATATTCATCTCAGCAATTTGTGCAATGGGGTAAGTCAGGAAGGAGTAACAGATGCTGTTAGTGTCTCACTGGTTGTGGCTGTACCATTCTAGTCCTGAGAAAAAGAAAAACAGCCCCTGACAACTGGGAGCTGCCCCCCACACTCTCTACTAGCCCATAGTGTCCTGTGGGACATGGATAATTTCACAGAACACCAACATCAGATGAAGCCACTCGGTGACCAGGACGAATCAGAACAAAAACATGACCACTCAGTAATCATGTGTGAACTCAGACAGAAACAAGAACATCGTGTAAACTCCAAAAATGCCCAAATATCCCCCTGATGTAAGGGACAGCCACTCCTTTACCAATTATAGGTTTAGCTTCCCTTTGTTCCTCTCTCTTTCTAGGTAAGAAATATAAAGATACCCAGTCAGAGACATCTCTGTTTCCTGGCAACAACAGACAAATTTCTGTCGGATTTCTCAGAGCAAGTCCCTACCTTCCTCCAAATCCCCTAACTGAGAGCCCAAATCCTCTAAGTCCTTCCTAATGCTCTCTTACTAAGGTGCCCCCCAGGTCCCCCATAATGTGCATTCTCCCTCATTGCGGTAAGTCACTAACAGTGTGTTGTTCAACCACAAGCGTGTTACTGCGGGCCTTTGGATGCAGGGCACTGACTGTATCTCACTGACCCCCTAGTGACCCCCCACTGAACCCCTCTTAGCTCTGCTTGTTGGCATGGGGAAGGCTGAAGTGAACTGCTGGGGCGTTACAGCCTTAGGAAAAGTCCTCATCCAATGGGAAGGAGCTGGGGGATTAGTACCCCAAATTTCCTCACTCCTTGAAAAAAATAAACAGGAAGTCTATTCTATACAGTCTCTCAGAGGTCTACAGAGGGATGGAGCCTCAGAAAATACAGCCTTTATCGGTTTCCTTCCCCTCCCCATCTCACTTCCACTTCCCTACCAGTATTTCCAGGAACCACTTTGCAAATAAACAACTTTCATGTAAAAGCTTGTCTTGGGACTGCTTCTGGGGAAACACAGCCTAACACAGTGGGTAAAACTGACATCCAGAAGTCTAGGCAGGGGGCAAGTATACCATAATAAGTAGAATAATATCCTGCCCCCAGGATGACAATGTCCTAATCCCTGGGACCTGTGAATAAATTGTTACATGACAAAGGGGAATTAAGGTTGCAGGTGGAATTAAGGTTGCTTATCAACTGATCTTAAAATAGGGAGATTATTTTGGATTATCTGGGTGGACCCAAGGCAATCACAAGGGTCCTCAAATGTAGAACAGGAGGCAGAAGAGTCAGTGTCAGATGATGTAACATGAAAAAGATTCAACTGACCTTTGCTGGCATTGAAGATGGAAAGGGAATGCGGGCAGCCTCTGAAAACTGGAAAAGGCAAGAATACAAATTCTCTCCTAGAGCCTCCAGAAAGAAATGCAGCCCTGTTAATAATTTGATTTTAGCTCACTGAGACCCATTTTGAACTTCTGTCCTCCAGAGAAAGATTAAAAAGTTGTGTTTTCAGCCACTAAATGTGTGGTAATGTGTTACAGCAGCAATAGGAAGCCAATACAGTTACCTACACAGAAGATAGACTAAAGTGAAGGCAAGTACAAAGCGAAAGCAATAGAGGTAGCAAATAACGAGTGTTTCATTGACAGAAATAAAGAACCGAAGGAAAAATGTTTAGTGAAAGAAATTGAGGTCAACGTTAGGACGATCACAAGGTATCACTACACCCAAAGTCTAGTGACCAACTTGAAAAATGAGACTAAAGCATAGGTGAACAGTTAACTGTACGGGTATAAATATAGGACACAGCCTTAAATTGAGCCTTAAATTGTAGCCTTAAATTGAGTTTATGCAAAAGATCAGGGAGACAAAGACTGAAATACGGAAGCAGGAGGAAGCAAGTGAGGACAGGAAACTGGAAGTACAGTATTGTAGAAGTGAAGGAGGAAGGAAGTTTCAGAACGAAGCTGGTTCTCAAAGGCTCTAGCAGCAGCCGTGCGATAAAGAACAAGCTTGAGAAAAGGCATGTAGGTTAAGCAGTTGTGCCATAAACCCTTCAAGAACCACATTACGGTAGAGGAGTGGGGGAAGGGAGGTACTCAGCTTGAGCAAAACAGGAATGAGCAATGTTCCACCCAAGTGCTCCTGCTTCCCCGGGAGCAGTCTGTTATTACCCCTCCCCAAGCTTGCCACAGAATTTAGCCTCTTTTACGTTTACCTGAAATAATCCACCTGCACAGAGGTAGTAATGAGCAATGCAGATTTACTAAAGCTTTTCGAGAAGTGGGAGGGGTGGAATTACAAATTAGATAACTTAATTTCTAATTAATTCCAAGACCCCGATGTTGTCTCCACAGCCCCTTCTCAGCCATACCACCCTGGTGGTCTCTTTTCTCTCCTTCTGCTATGCGGCTTTGATCCCTGCTCCTGAATTTTCTCTAGTACTTTAAACTCCATTTCTCTCCAAATGTGTCACCAAAATTAATCAAAATGCTCTAAAACTGCACTGGTAGCCAGTGGCCACATGTGCTTTGAGCAGCTACAATGTCGCTGCTCTGAATGGAGATGTTCCTGAAAGTGAAAAATTCACACTGGATTTTTCAACACTTTATGTAAAGAAAAAAAAAAGAATGTAAAATATCTCATTAATAATTTTTTATAGTAATCACATTTTGAAATGATAACCTTTTGTCTATATTGAGTTAAGTAAAATATATTATTAAAATTAACTTCACTTGTTCCATTTCACATTTTAATGTAGCTAGCAGGAAATTTTAAATTGCCTTACGTTGTGGACATTATATTTTCATTAAAAAGCCCTGCTCTAAGAAGTAAAAGGAGCTTCATGTTAAGAAGAACAGTTCTCCATAGAAAGCATTTTATAGATCATCTTCCAAGAGGCTTAAATTACTTCTTACAAAAAAAAAAAAAAAAATATATATATATATATATATATTACCAAAAGGGATTCTCAAACCAGGTGCTAAATGAGTAAAATACTTCTCCAACTCATTATAAAAGCTAAGTTTTTATGTAGACATCTCACCACATAAATTTTAGTGCTGGGAAAGAAGGGCAGTGGCGGCTGGTGTCCACAAGTCGCCCAGCTCTGTGAACTTCTGTGCATTTGGGAGAGAGCACAGCAGAGCCTGCAGCTCTGAAAGCTAACCCACCTACAGAGGAGTTGAACCTAGAGCCATAGCCTCATCAGCACAGCATATCACTCCCATCACATCCTGTAGCTGATTCTCTTATTATTAACATAATCACCTTGTAATTACTTGTGTAAATATTGTCCCCACTATAAGACTGGGCTTTGTGAGGGCAAGTTTCCATGTCTGTCTTACGGACATGTCCACAATGCCCAGTAGCATGTATAGTAAGTGCTCGATAAATATTTATTTTAAAATCTTTAATGGAATTGAATTAACTACTTTTCCTATTCACTGCATCTGAAACCACACTTCTACCGATGAATTACCGAGCTTAAAAACGCTATCTAAGTTATTCTTAGATATTATGGCAGAGATGGAAAAGAGGCAGCTGATGATAATAATATGCAAATAAAATGGATGAAGTATAATTACAGTAGGCCATATTAATACAAATGATAGCTAACATTTACTGAGGGCTTATCAGATGATAGGCATTGTGCTAACCACTTAACTCTTTTTCACTTAATCATCACAACAACTAACCAGGTAAGTATTATTATCATCCCCATTTTACACATAGGGAGACTGAGACTTCGAAGAATTAAGTAATTTGTCCAAAAATATCCAACAAGCAAGTAGTGGCAGAAGGATTTAAATTTAGTCTAGACTCTAGAACTTGAGTGTTAACATTATGCAAGATGCTTGCCCAGGACATTCTGAGAACCGAGAAACATAAAGAATTCCTCCCAAAATTGTCCTCCGAAGAGATGGAAGGCAGTAGCATTTTATCCATAGGTGTCCATCCTCCATTGGTGGATTATTGCCTGGATGTGTTAACTTCCCCAAACCTTCCAACAGACACAGCTGTGCGTGTGTCTGTGTGTGTGCGTGCAAGTGTATACGTGTGTATGTTTGTGTGTAGGGTATGAAATAAGCTCCTTCAGGTCTCTACAGCATCAGAAAAGCAGAAAGCAAAACCACATAATGCAAGCTTGAGGCAAGACACTGTCAGCAAGAAGTAACTGGGTAAGATTGAGAAAATGCAATCTCTATAGAAGATTTAATACCCAATGGTGAATAGAATCAGCGAGAGATCCTACTGCTATAACCCGTCCGGAGGCTGTAGGTAATAGCCATCTTCTCCCTCTTCCACCATTGAGTCTAGATTTATCCCATCCGTGGCCATCACTACATCTGATTGCTTGCCTATCAGTGGGGTGACTGAGACATTTGAACCTTTAATTGCTTTGCCTTTGTTAGACCATTGTTGCTGCAACTACCCATTCACCAATTTTACTGGGCATGGAAACACCAAGAGATACCCCAGTGAATCCTCTAGCTTTATAGACATTTTTCCTCTTTGTCCCCACTACGTGGAAGACAATTCATAATACTCAGGGTATATTATGTAGCAGATCCCAATAACAATCCAGCTCTCTTCTCCAGCTCTCTTCTCCACTAGTGTGAGGCACAAAATGATCAAGCTGTAGTCATAAATTCAGTTTTAGTGGTTCCTATCATAATCCCTAGTAGAAGAGCTTTCCCATGGAGATCCCATGGAGAACCTCTAATGAGTAGAGAAATGGGAAGCACAAATTCTGCAATTGAGTCACTGGGATGTATTGTGAGAGAGACCAACGTTATTTCCACTGCTTGGTTCCCAGACTGATACAGTCTAGCTATTGGGAGCACAGATCATGTCTATCAGCTCTTGGTTCTGTTCATCTAATTATCCTGACAATGCCCTCCAACCCTATCGGGGTGTTGCTCCTGAGCAGGAGATTAGATGTTCACTAGACCACACCATTGTCCTATTAAGTCAACTGCCTGTAGGTGATGCAACATACAGCAGGACCAGTAGATCCCATGATCATGTGTCCATTGTCACACCTCCTGTACCATAAAGTGGGTTCCTCGGTCAGAGGCAACAGGTCAGAAAATCAAGGGCTTTGTAAGTCCATCAGATTGTAGTGCTGGCAGAGGCACTGTGAACAGGAAAAATAAATATCAAGAGAAGTGTCAATTCCATAAAGACAAATTATAGCTCTTTCCAGAAAGGAAGGGTTCTTATGCAATCATTCAAGTGGCTGGGTGCTCTCCTTTGGGACTTACCATCAATCTTTGCCGCTGACAGGCTGGACATCCCAAGAGACAGTAGTTATACCAGTGGTTACTGAGTAAGATTGAGAAAATTCAGTCTCTACAGAAGATTTAATGCTCAAGGGTTAGGAAGCAGGAGCTTTAGCTGCTTGGCCCCCTCAGTGTTGCATGCACCCCCTCAATGTTGACAGAGTGGGAAGCTTACCCTCGGCCTAGAGAAAGACAGTGAATGTGTACTGAGTCATTTTCACAAAGGAGCAAAGTGCTTTACCTATGGGACATTTGCCAGTGCGATAACAAATTACATGTATGAAAGGCTGTTTTTATCTATTTTAAATACTGGCACATCTGGCACAATAGATGAGGCTATTGGAGCAACAACTTGGACACAGTCTACCAACATACACCATGATCCACCTAAGTTTTTCAAGGGCCAAAAAGACGATGTCATCATCGGATGTCATCATCTCTACATTTTTTAAGTCTTTTCTGGTAGTGCAACTTCTGCAATTCCTCTTTGGGTACAATAAGCTTCTAACTTACTATCTGGGACCAGGGAGGGGAGATAATTTTAGGATCTTCCACTTGGCCCTTCCTACCAAAACAACTCTTACCACAGACCAGAGAGGGCTCTATCAGTTGCTAAGCACATCAGTTAAACCTCAGAGAGTCCACAGACCCAATGGACACACAGTGAGACAGACTTGGCCAGAACTCCTTTTATCACCTGGTCCTCATTTTGAATGCTTAGTGGCAGTGTGTCAGTTTAGTCCGTGTCAAACAGCCCTTGAAAATCTGGTAATTCACTTTGCACTGTGTGCTCATCCTTGGGTAAACGGCTTTTGGTTCCTTGGGGGATGTATTGGGGAACACACTGTAGATAACTCCTGGTAGCATTGCAGCGTTCTTCCTCAACGGACCTGGCTTCACCCTCCATTGACAGGTCTGAATGTGAGATTGCTTTTGTTAAGGCAGTTAGTGTCAGCTTTTTGCTCGCTAGTTCTTCTGTTTGTATTCGGATTATTCAAGGCAAACAATGTGCTTAGGACATACATCTGTCTCATCCTTAGAACTCTTGGTTATAAGCCTGCAGGCCAAAGTGACTTGGTTGCCACTCTGGCTTTGCTGCTCATTTGGATAATTGCATATACTTTGCTTCTTTTGGCTAAATGCTGTCACTGGGCTTCTGCTCTTCTGGAATCCTCATGCCTCTGTTATCTCTATTGATTTATTAGGGATCCTAATTCCATAGAAGCATCTCCTACTTTTGCCTTGGTTTACAGACCACACTAAGCTTCTTAAAGATACCAGTGCCCTCTCATCAGTGTATTCTGCATTGCTTTCTTGAAGGCAATGTCCACCAAGCCTTCCCAGGGAGCATGGTCAGATACCGCGTTCTTTGTTCTCACATGATAAATTCATTCCAAAAATATTAGTTCCCTAAGGCTTCTGATTCCTCCCTCAATATTCTGTCAAGGCCATTTCTTTGTCTTGTTCTTGTTCACATATTGTAGGCTTTCTGCATGCAAGCTTCAAAGAACCGTCTCAACAGGGCATTGGGATTAACTCTAGGTGTCCTCACCCAGCTATGAAATTCTGAGTCACAGAAATTGTTCCTATGTCATTAAATCCTTTTTTGTGTCCTTTCCTGGCCTCCCTGAGTCCAGTACCTGCAATATTGACTCCTGGATTCTGGCATGCGTTCTCCTAGTTGCTGTCAGTTTTTACAAGCTAGATCTAGTGATTCTTGGTGTGACAAAGCTTTCCCTTCCAAAAGAGGGGCTGCACTTCCCCACTCTGGCTATACTGAGAGCTGACACTAATTTTTGGTGAGGATGCAATTAGGGGAGATTGGAGCAGACCCTGAGGACAAACATGGTCTTGTCAGGCACCTGTCTCTGATGAGGTCTTTCCATGGTATTCAGGTGAGGGAAAGTTGTTCTGCTGAACAAGCAGTTGCTTCTACCAGCACAGAGGGCTCAAGGGAATTTAGGGATTCATGTTCCTAGTATGACCACACAACTATCCCCTTCTTAGGTCTTGGGGTCCTGTCTCCCTTATAAGGGCCTTGACTTTAGCATAGAGACTGCCCTTATAAATAACTCCTGAACTGGATGTTTAGCAGTATGTCCTATGGCTGCAAAAGATGAGGGTCTCTTTAAATACTGATATGGAGGCTTTCCAGCTCTTGTGGTAAACCCTGAGTTGATAGCTGGCTGACCATAAAATCAAAAAGAAAAAAAAGCCAGCACATTTCCTCATCCTTATAAGTACCATTTTCCATTCAAATGCCAGCACTACCATGCAGATTGTTTCATGCTCATCTTCTATCCATCACAGGTAAGAAGAGCCTTAGTAATTGTGATGCCATACATAGCACACCAGGAGGTATTCCTGTTTCCATCTGACTGGTGAGTGACCCACTTCCAGAGACCTGAGAGGCTGCATCTGAGGCTTTCTTTTATACCAACTTTCTTAGCTTGATTTTCCCCTAAAGCATAACCTAAGACCACTACTTGTGTGTGGTCAGATCATTTGGGAGGTTACCCTAGTAAGCAGCAGTGAAGGAATGGGGAGAAAGATATAAAAGATGATAAAGGACTGTGTTATTGAAGTTGTTGCTGTGGGCAACCAGAACTTAATTTCACCAGGACGTCTTGGGAAGCACACAGAATGGCCTTAAAAAACTATCTCAGTAAGGGAAATTATAAACTAGCCCTTGGTGAGGCAAGGTGAATTTTCACAGATCTGCTATTAGTAGTTTTCCTGTTTTTGTTATGCTTTTACAGATCAGCAGATTAGCGTTACTGTAGATTGAATGACTACCTTGTCTAATGTCTCTGTTTATTTTGGGCTACCCTTTTTCTCTCCTCTTTTCCCCATTCCAAACCCATTTGAATTATTTACGTTCTGCCTTCCAAAGGAAGCTTTCCTAAGCCACTCCAGCCAATATTTTACTTCTTCTGAATTTCCATACTACTATCTTAACACTCATTTGACACTTAAAATTAGTCATTCATTCACTAAATATTTACTGAGTGCAGATTGTGTGTCAAGCACTCTGATGGTGATACAACCGTCAATAAAGGAGACAAAATGCCTGCTCTTGTGGAAAATTACAATAAGGCAAAAGAGGTGTGGGAGACAGACAACAAATATGTAAAAAGTGATCGTAACTGCTGTGAAAACATGCAGATGCAGTGTGTGTGTGTGTGTGTGTGTGTGTGTGTGTGTGTGTGTGTGTGTGTAGGGGTTAGCTCTTCTAGATAGGGTAGTCAGGGAAAAACTGTCTGATCAGGGTACCTTTGAACAATGGCCTGAAGAAAGTGAGGAAGCATGTCTTAGGGATATCTGGGAGGGGAGCATTCCATGCTGAAGGAATAGTTAAGTCCAGAGTGCTGACGCTTAGAGAGAGTTAGATAGAATAACTGGATGTGGTCCATCCATGTCAAGTTCTTTCTGAGACACCACAATGAGAGTTTTGAACTTTAATCTGAATAAAATGCCAAGCCATAAAAGAATTGTGAGCAGAGAAATGTATATTCTGTCACAGGCTCTGAAAGGATCGTTCCAGCTGCTGAATGGAATTCAGATGTAGAGAAATAAGGGAAGTAAAAAGACCTGGTAGAAAGTTACTTTAATTGTCCATGCACGAGCAGATACTTCTTGTACTGTAAGTTGTTTCATATAAAACATTTTATATAAAACATACTGTAAAATGTTTTATACTGGCATTTACCTTTTCATGTTTATCCATAACGCCATGAGGGCAGGGAGCTCATACTTGTAATTTATGGATTATGTATATGTACCTATGTACATGTCCATTTAATAGGGGCTCAATAAATATTCTTTAAATGCCTAAATCCACACTATTCAGATAACAGTATGGCATCTTTGAAAGGCTTTGTCATTTACTATTTCTTTAAGAAATTTAAACTCTCCAAGCCTTTCTTTCAACATTTGTAAAATGCTGATGACATTGACCTGAAGAAGTTGGTAAGGGTTAAATGAAAATGCCTACCCAGACACCCATACAGTGGAAGATATCTGCTGTGTTTCAACAGAAACCCTAACATCCAATACAAAACACAAATGCTGCCCTTTCTGTATAATGTCTGTGGGGACAGAGCCCCAGAGAGCAGTTTCCAGGCTCTTGGCCTCACGTGGAAAGGTTCTGGCTCAGGTAGTAAATGGCCATCAACTGTGACTGGATGGCCATCAGCTGTGGCTAGTTGGCCATCAGCTGTGGCTAGTTGGCCGTCAGCTCTAACCAATGAGCCATTGGCCACTAATATAACTGCTGTGGCTACGCTAGCAGAAAATGGGGGCTAGCAAGAAGATGGTGACTGAGCTAGCAAGAGTGGATTGCAGAGAGACGAATGCCGCCAGTGAGAATATAGTGGTATGACTCCCCCATCTATGGCTCCCTGGGTGTTCCTTTTTGGCCTCACCATATCCTGTGTTCTTATGTGGGGAGCGGGACAGGAGACTCTGCAGGCCGCCCTACACATGGCGCAGCGAGCAGAGTATGGTGTCAGCCAAAGCTCCCCGAAGGGCAGTGGAGCAGTTTGTGCGTATGAACACTCAGTCTCAGGAAGACCAGGAGGAGCAGCTGCCGGAGAGCTGGACCCCCGTGGAGGGGTGGGAAGACATGGACGGTTCCCCAACCAGCAGAGGCCGGAGAAAGCGAAAGTTGTTGCAGCCCAGTGGCCTGGGAAGTGCTAGCTGAGGCAGCCCTGATGCGGGACTTGTAGTCCCAGGAGGAAACGCTTGCTGAGTCCTCCATGGAAGCTTAGGGTGAGGTCAAGATCATCCCTCACCCCCAGGATAGCCCTGGCGAATGACTATGGACTATGGGGAATTGCCTTCTATCCCTAATTTAATGGACCACTTGACTGTTTGCTTGGGAACATATCACCGTGTAGTGGAACGGGAGGATGTTTGCTTTTGTGTCTTGACTGGGCACCATCGAGATGTAAGCACCTTGACTGTGAGTCGCTGTTGTTCCAGCACGGTACCCTGAGAGGTCCAGGAGAGTGGCAGTGCCCTGAGAGCCCTGGCTGAGTCCAGGAAATCTGGCTGTGTCCAGAGAGCCTGGCTGTGTCCAGGATATAGTATTTACCTTCAAGCTCCTCGCACGGGGACCCTCGCGGAAGACACTTGTCGCGTAGATTGTGAGGCGAGACCCTGTAGGGATGGAGTGTGGGGACAGAGCCCCAGAAAGCAGTTGCCAGGCTCTCGGCCTCACATAGAAAGGTGCTGGCTCAGGTAGTAAATGGCCATCAACTGTGATTGGATGGCCATCAGCTGTAACCAGTGAGCCATTGGCCACTAATATAACTGCTGTGGCTACGCTAGCAGAAAATGGGGGCTGGCAAGAGTGGATTGCAGAGAGGTGGATGCCGCCAGAGAATATAGAGATATGACTCCCCTATCTGTGGCTCCGTGGGTGTTCCTTTTTGGCCTCGCCATGTCCTGCGTTCTTATCTGGGGAGAGGGACAGGAGACTCCGCCTGCCACCCTGCATGACAATGTCTATGAAATTTTAAAAGTTGTACATACCTGACTGGATTCTAATATATATTAATCCAATACATTCCTTTCTGGGTATCCAAAGAATGCACTCAAAAATGTTCTAGCATTGTTACCTTAATGTTTCCCTTCCACGTCATTTTTGTGTTGCCTAAAAAACAACTCATCACCTATCCCATCTTGGTTTTCAAATCATATCGCAGTAATTGTAGATGTAGCCCTAATTGCAGGGTAAATGTTTACTTAGTAGGAGTTTGATGGCTGGTCAAGCTATGGGATTTTCATTTAGAGCAATAAGTGACACTGTCAAAACAATACTGGCAACACTTCTGTTATATTTCAAGGACCGGGATGCTGTACCTACAAGCTGAATTTAACATCTTCACCGGAAAGCAGGTGTAAGTAAGGCAAGAACAGGGAAGCACCGAAAGTTACGGTGGCGGTTCCATCTCATTTGGATCAAGCAGAGAGAAGAGGAAACCCCAAGGGTTTCTAAATGCGGGTGCAACGTTGTCCACTTGGCCGCCTTCTCAAATTTCAGGGCAGAGCCATCGGGCTCGTGCTGGGCACGCACGGGCTGGGGCTGCCGGAGAGCCCGGGCCGCTGTAACCCCTGTAACCCCGGAGGCTGCGAGGCTCAGAGGCTCGGTCCCAGGAACAAGCGGAGCACCGAGCAAAGGACGACAACACTCAGCCCGATCGGAGATCGCCGTCCCTACTCGCTTTTTAGTGGGTAGAGGAGCACAGTCCTCGCACGCTGGCTCTCGGTGGCTGCGCTCTAACGCGCGTCCCGCAGGGGAGAGAGCATGCGCGAGAGGTAACCGTGCCAACGCGCCCCCCACGCCGCCCAGCCGACCGTGGGGCGGGGCCTGCAACTGCGCACGCGCGCAGGGACACATAGGCGGAAGTGGCGCTTCGGGAAGCGAGCACCTTGCGTGAAGGCGGCGTCCGCGGCGGGAAGTGCAGCAGTGGGCGAAGAGGAGGAGAAGCAGGAGGTGCCAGCGGCGGACCTTGGGACGGGGAGACGCCTTGTTTGGCTGGCGCCACCCAGGCTGCGGTCATCTTTCCAGGTGGCGCACGGGCTCTGGAGTGGACGTGCCTCGGGCCTTTCTCCCTGTTTGGGACCCAGACCCCTCTCCCCAGAGAAACTTGATACTGTCCATCTTCCTCACACACAGGGAGCGTGCGTGGAGAGAGAATGAGGTCGCGGTTGTGAGCACGGGTAACTTCCTTTTTCACAGAACGGTAACTGGTGGCGCGCTTCCTAGCAAGGAGCGTCTGCCGCTCCTCGGCCCCTTTCCGCACTCTGGCTGGAGAGCCCTCCGGCCTGGGTCGGCCTCGCAGGCCGAGGACACGTACGGGGCGAGGGGTGGGGCGCCTGGCAGCCCGCAGTCGGGCCTGCGAGCAGTGTCGTCTCCCGGGGGCCCCAGGGCTGCCGTCGGTCACAGCGACTTCCGGGTCCCGCGTTAAATGGGTCCTCGGCTGGCCACTTGGTTGGCAGTGTGATTGTTCTTGCCAGGTGGTTAGATTCGTGTCATCAACTTCCCCTCGAAGTTACGCCGATCCCTACAGTCCTTGCAGCTGAATTCTCTCCCCCACCATTTTATTTTTCTTTTAAATATTGAAAGAAAGTGGGGTGATGGGATGTACTGAGTTTTCTTAGTGTTGGACATATTCATTTCTTCCACAGTAGGATATCATGTGTTGAGAATTGATTTTTGGATAAACATTTTCTAAGTGAACCGAAATAGTTTGGGACTTGGAAGACAGAGATACAGTAAGCATTTGAAAATAATTTAGATAAGTGTTATTTGTACTTAATTTCTATATACATATATACATTAATATATAGTACATATATATAGTACATATATATATATACATATATATATACATTAAAACCTAAATTTAACTTTCCCCTTAGGGAAAAAAAAAGAGTAGCCTTCAAAAATTAGCACACGGTTTCTTGAAATTTGTATAATAAAGTATGTACAAAGAACTAAAACAGAATCTTGTTTTTCTGTTTTATAATTATACCCTGTAGGTCATGATTAATATTTAGAGTCCAGTTAATCCAGATATAATGGCAAGATTCTTTTATTAGTATTGAGTGTGACAAATTACAGAATCAAACTTTTTTCAGGATTCTGTAATTCACTGTGCATGATCACACTGAAATGACAGTTTCCTCATTTTCTGCCCTTTTGTAGTGGGAGACTTTTATTCTAAAGGCTTGAAAAGACTAGAGTAAGAAACTATCTGAAATAATTTTGACTTCAGTAAGTCATTGTAAATCACCATTATCACCAATTATTTATAATTTTTAAATTTCACTATGTACTAGAAATGCTACCTTTTATTCAATTTTAACAGTTATTTTTACCATCAAGTAACTAAAGTTAAATATCTGTGTTGACTTTAGGAAGAAGCCTCAGGCAGTGATTCAAAGCCATGGGTTTTTTTATACTTAGTTTCAAGGGTTACTGTAAACTTCTAAAGCAAAGCAAAATGTGGATCATTTAACTTGAAAACTAATTTGATTTTTATGCTTGAGGTTGTTTTTTTTTCCTGCACCACGAGGACGTTGGCCGAATTTCTTTGGATGTTGGTTAATATCATTAATGTCTGAAATGGAACGGATAGGGCAAACATTTATTGGGTATCAGTTTAGTGTCTTCCTTCTTCAGCACATGATCTGACCAGTGATACTCTGATTAATAAAACTGCATTTGAAATGTAAGGTCTTTAGGAGCAGGCTTTCTGGTGCTGTTGGCTCAAGTAGGCAAAGGAATGAATTGATTTCCATGTTCATTTTAGATGCTTTGTGGGAAATTTCAGTAGAGATGTCAATATGTTGGCACAGATTTCCAAGAAGTGACAGTGAGGGAGGGGTTTAACTACGTGTCTGGCACAGATCTGTGGCTTATAAGATTGTCAGTAGGTATTAGAAGTGGCAAAGAATGGGAAAGAAGAGGAATACTTTTGATTAAATTGTGCTTACTAGTGCAAGGGAGTCCTTCCTTTAATGTGTTACACTTTTGTTATGTGCTAGAACTTCATATAAAGATGACATTATCTCTTCCTTTAAGGATTTCATAAACTTGTAAGAGAAGCAGACATAAGAACAAAAAAAGTTATACAATTATGATTTAAGTATTTATAAAAATACGTATAAAGTGCTGTGAGAGTTCAGAGGATCAGCGAGTTTGTAATTCATTGTTCCTTAATCAGAAGTGCACCTTGATCAGAATTTATGTTGAGCAATATGAAAGATGTATCAGAAAAGGAGAAGAGGTTATAAACAGGCTAATTTAGTAATCTAGGCAAGAGAAAACAGTTGCTTGATGTTAGGGTCAGGAACAGATTTTAGATATACAGATGTAGAGTCAACAGGAATCTTAGCAAAATATAGAATGTGAAAAAAAGGAAGGAATCTAAGATAACTTCCAATTTAGCTTGGTATCATTGAGTGGGATTGGGACTATAGGAAGAAGTACAGATTTGTTTTGAGAGGAAAAGAATGAGTTAAGCTCTGGGCACTTTTAAAATGAGGTGCCAATGGAGCTCCTGAGTAGAGGTATCAAAAAGAATTTTGGAATATAGATCCACATCTCAGGAGAGAAGTCCAAGTTGGAAATCCAGATTCATGTTTCCAGCTGCACATCAAAGGAGTGAATCTGCTTCAGCAGACCATTATCACCCTAGCAATATTTCTCAAAAGTTTAATAATGATAGCTAACATTTATGGGGTGTCTTACTATACGCCAGGCACTTTTACGTTATTTCATTTAGTCCTAACAAAAATCCTATGATAGGCACTTTTTTTTTTCACCCCTCTTTTAAAGATACAGAACCTGAAGTTCAGAAAGATTAAGTAATTTGCGCAAAGGCTCCTCTGCTGACAAGTCGCAAAGCCGGGTCTTGAACTTAGATCTGTCAAAATCCCAAAGCATATGGGGAAGGCAGCATGCCATACTGCTTCCTCACACTATCAGGTATAATTTCATTGAGTCATTGCAAAATGCCAGGCATTTTGCTAAATTACAAACATCCCACCAGAAGGTGATTTGAGGAGAAATTTTTTCATACCAATAAAATCCAGAAACAGAGGTCTTCTAGAAATTTTTATTTATTCTCTCTCTCTCATTTCTCTCTCTCCTGTCTCTCTCTCTCTCTCTCTCTCTCTCTCTCTCTCTCTCTCTCTCTCTCTCTCTCTCTCTCTCTCTCTCGGTAAATATATAATCATTATTTTTACTTTCCTCCCATCCTCTGTTTTCTATAAGATTTTTAGTTTTGCCCACAAGTCTGCCACCACCACAGTACATTTTAAAAATCATATTGAGGTAGCGGGTGAGGGATTGCAAGCTGAGGTGAAAGGCATCCAGGAGAATGGTCAGTTTATTTGCTTTCATCCTTGTATTGGGTGCAGAGTAGACCAGATATCAAAAATGCAAAGACAAATAAGATTTGAGTCTTGCCTTTCCAGTTCCGTTCTCTCCTAACGGGGAATTATGGACAGTGTCACAAAGGATGGAACATTACAGCTCATCTTCAAATCCTGACCCAGAGAAAGAGGACATCAGGCTGAAAGAACATCATGAGCAAAAGGCAAGGCTATGAAAGTCCATGGTGTGTTTAATAGTCCATTGTGAGCAGTTTAGGGCATGATTGAAAGAAGCAGAGGGAGAGGAAGCTTAAAACCCTATGTGGGGCAGATTTATTTGATTGGTACCCTATATCCCTACACATAAGGAAAAGTAGTTCAGTTTTGGTTTTCTTCTGCATTCAAGATCATTTAAAGTAGGTTTATAAAGAAAGTCAAATCTCAAGCGTATCCTACGAGAGGGCTTAAAAGTCTTATTCAGAGATGACAGTAAAACTGTGGGAAGCAAGAACAATGTATAAAGAAAAACAGGTAAAGGAAAAGAAATACAGTAAAACTTCTTAAAATTACACATTTTCTGTTTGAAATATGGCATTTACCCTATAAAAGAAGTACTCTGATGGCCGAGTATTGTTAGTGACAAATTGTATTCAAAGCTTTGGCCCCAAATTTAAATCACTGATTGGGACCTACTTAATCTCTAAATTAGCCACTTGAAGTGACCAGGAAGAGATGATCCTAGTTCTTACTCTTTTAAACCATCATATAACAGTTTCTTTAAAAAGATTTCCAGAGGAGCATTCATTATCAAAATTATACTTATCCTTTTCCCTCAACTAGACTCTATAAATTTTAGTTCCCACTAGGATGTAACAGATTTTTTTTCTAGGAAGATAACAAACTTTTCTTAAGTTTGTTCTATTCTTTAATTTTTATAATTCTTCACTCTTCAACCTTTACATGGAATTCATTTTTCAGTTTATAGAAATCCAAAGAGAAAACAACAGTCATCTATGGAGACTTCATGATTTTTTTTTTTAATACAGGCTAACAAAAAATGTTGTTTTTCAGTTTTTCACAATTCCAAAGACTGTTTTCTTTTGTTTTTAAACAGCTTTATTGAGGTATAATTGATATACAAAAAAAACTGCACATGTTTAATATATACAATTGATGAGTTTGGACATATCCATACACCTGTGGTACCATCACCAGACTCAAGGTAATAAACATATCTATCACCTCCAAACATTTCTTTGTGTATCGTGTGTGTGTGTGTGTGTGTGTGTGTGTGTGTGTGTGTGTGAGAGAGAGAGAGAGAGAGAGAGAGAGAGAGAGAGAGAGAGAGAGAAAGAGACAGATTAAGAGCACTTCACATGAGATCTACTTGCTTAACAAATTTGTAAGCACACAGCACCGTGTTGTTAACTGGTGCCGTGTTGTACAGCAGATCTCTAGAACTTACTCATCTTGTGTAACTGAAATTTTATTATACCCATTGAACAGCCCCCCAAAGACTTCAAATTAAAGTGATTTTCTCCAACAGAAAAAAAAGCATTTTCTTTTTATCTAAGAGATACTATTATTAAGGCATATTATCCTTGTGATAGTCCCTGATAAATCTAGCTTTTTAAATAACTTAAAAATTGTTTGACTTTTATAAAATGTCATTAGCAAATATAGTTTACAATTGTCTTAGTATTTTAAAGGAGCATCAGTTCTTTACTCTTCAATTAAAAATTGACATTCCTGTCAAATATGTTATGCATAAACTATCAGGGGCTTTAAAAATTATATCCTTATATTTACTACATATAAAAACATAAAAGCTTGTTTATTCCTTTGATGAAGTAATGCAAGGTTAGCTGTTTTGTTGCCATGGAAATGAGAATGCTACATATTTAATTTAATGATGTGTTGGATTTTACCGAGTTAAGATCAATTGTTTGGAGAGTCAACATACTGTTTTTGATTGGTTGGACACTTACTAGGGGAATTAAGATATTAATATCCAGAGAGAATGAGACTTACCTGTATAATTTTTAAAGTGTGACTTGAAATATCTGGAGCATAATGCTTTATGCTTCAAATGTTTTGCTTAAATTCCTTATTTCCTTCTTTAGGACTTAGCAAGCAAAAGAAAGACTGACAAAAGGAAAAGAAACCAACAAAGACAACTTTGGAAGCACTGAATGCAGCGAAATAAGAACAATGGATCTCAAGTTCAACAACTCCAGGAAATATATTTCTATAAGTGTCCCATCCAAAACCCAAACAATGTCACCACACATCAAGTCAATAGATGACATTGTAGTTCTTGGCATAAATCTCAGCAGATTTAACAAACTTACACAATTTTTCATATGTGTTGCTGGAGTTTTTGTATTTTACCTCATTTATGGATATTTACAGGTAAACATTTATTTGTTAATGTCAGTTATAAAAATTAAGGTCAAAAGGGTACTTACTAGTAGTTTTGTTCAAGATTTTTTTTTAGATACTAGTTTATTCACAAATTTGAGTTTTTCAATATAGTAGTAGAAAAGAGCTTAAAAGTAACTGCTGAAAATGGGTCAAGATTTCAGAGTTAAATATTTCAAGTGAGGTAAAGGGAGTAGAAACAATCTTTAAAAATTTATGAGAAAATTTGAAATATATTTTAACAAAATGCAGGTAATAATTGCAAATGTGTTTGTTTTTAAGAGAATGATTCAAGTATCAATTGGTATTTTGGAACATAATTCCCCAATAATGAATGATATCACAAAATCCATATTCCATTTCATTCTTGATTCTTGGAACTTAATAACAGGCCATTATTGCAAAAGCATATCAGGATGTTTTATAGTTTTCTAAGAGTATCTAATTCCATAATAATTGAATCATTCCTTTTTGAAACATCTATTGTGTTTTCATTCTTGTTGGTTTCTTCTAATCAAAATTTGCCAGAACCTAATTTTTCTGTGATTTTTTTTTTTTTTTTTTTACCTGTGCAAAACATTTCTAGCATTGCCACAATTGGTCTGGTATTTGCATTGCATTGTGGCGTAGTGTGGTGTACACTTGAGCAGAAGCAGTTTCCTGACCTTCAAAGACATGGGCTTGCTGGGAGGATCTTGGCTAGTGTAAAGTGTTTAAATGGACTAATATTAACGGTCAGTTCATTAGTATTTTCAGCCAGTACCAATTTACTTTTGTATGCAACTTGAGAGAACCTTTTATAATTCAAGAAAAGGAAAGTGATATGTTTTCTTAAAACACAATATATTTCTGGTATTCTGTGGCATTAATCAGTGAGCTTAATCAGTGTGCTCTTTTCCATGTCTTACAGAGATGAAATACAAATGTTGGTATCAATAAAGGTGATCTGTGACTATTTCTTAGCTTATAAAAATGCTACGAAGCGTATTAGTGTAAAACAAAAACAGGAATTAAAAATCTTAGTTATAATAACTGATTTTCCAAATAGAAGATGATATAAAAATTCATATATCACAATGAAAAATAGTAAATTTTATCAAATAAAGATTGGAATTTCTTGCTGGAAAACATTGTTTTCCTCCTTCAAAATGTCATTGTTACCAAGTGGCTTGGGAACAAAGTTTGCCATTGCAAAAGAAAATGAATTGGAGATTTATGGTACCGATTTTGTTAATTTGTTTTCTATTTGATTATCAGAGATTTTAATTGTAACTAATGTGCAAAGTTTCTTTTAAAATTAAATAAACCACTAATGATTATGTTTGTAACATGACTGTCACTTTGTGAAAACTGAAATTGCTACCAACTTACATACAATGCATATTATAAAATTGTTTAAAGAAAATAGTTTTATAATACAATTATATGTATACAAAGGGTGCCAAAAAATGTATACACATTTAAGAAAAGAAAATCTTTTAAAATTACGCTGATGGTAACCACTTTGAGCACCTCTTGTAATTGCAGAAATCAAACATGACTGGTATTCATCTTTTGTTACCTGTATATTTTGAGTATTAAAATTTTAATAGTTTTTTTCCTTTCTTAAAATGTGTATACATTTTTGGGCACCCTCTGTGTATATGTCAAAAGTACTTAATAAAGGTTTTTTCATGTTTTACAGTTAAACCAGGAAAATCCTAAATACTTTGCAGGCTTACTTGAACATGAAATTTAAATTGGGGGAATTAACACAATAGCTTAAATTTATAAAATCTAGTTCAGAGTCTATTTAGAGGCTATATTTAGTGTTTCTTTGAAAAGAAATGTATACATAAATCTCATCTTTTTAAACTTTATTTAAAATACAGTTGAAATATATATATGAAAGTTTATTTTTTTTTAAACTAAGCCGGATAACTTTATTAGAACACCTCTTAATGACTTTTTAAGAATGTTGTCAGCAATTAATGTATTACTTCATGGTTTAACATTATATTTAGGCAAAGTAACCATTTCCTCTACAAGGAGAAGTTTTACATAATCTGTGGCACAAGTATTCCAAAAAATAGCATTATTGATTTGAACTGATTATAGTCCTATAGAAAAACAGGCCTGAGATAATAGACTTCTGATGAAATATGCTTTTTGAATAATAAATGAGTTCTTGAATCAGCTACCTTTATCATTGTTTTGGGCAACTCTTTCAATTTTGAGGAAAGCATAGAATAATGCTGCTTCATAGCTATCCCCTCCTTTATTTTTTTCTTGATTTTCATACCTGGAATATCTATTATGAGTTCTTTGGAAAGTCCTCCTAATTACTCTAATTTTACCTCTGTGAACTCTTGTAATTTGAGTGTTTCTTTAAATGTTGTGTTTATAGGAATTTATTGCAGGGAAATTTATTTGCTTCTTGAAATTAACAGTGTTCATGTATCTTTTGACAGGAATTAATATTTTCAATGGAGGGTTTTAAGCCCTATGGCTGGTACCTTACTTTAGTGCAGTTTGCATTTTACTCTATATTTGGCCTTATAGAGCTTCAGCTTATTCAGGACAAAAGGAGAAGGTATGTGGTTTGTTTTTATTTTTTGACAGTTAAGCTCACTAGTGGTAATTAAATTTTTTGTTTTGCTTTTTGGGCATACAGAGTATATTATGCATGAAATATACACTTTCCATTAACAAAATGTATCTTCTACTATCCAAGAATTTTTATCAGTACAATCAACTTGTTTAAAATATTAAATATGATATTTCATTATACACTGAAAAAAGTAATCTCTAGTGTTACCAAATGTTACAAGTAGGCTCAACTTGTAACTGATCTTGAAATAGGAGAAAGTATTCAGATGTACATATGTGTTTTTATAAATTCCACTGAAATAGAGTGATTACTGAAAGATTTACAGTGCTGCTATATCAGAGTGATTAAATGAAATATCAATACCTGTTTTTATAGTGGTTTTTTAAAATATATAGTCATGTTTTGTTTTGTGGAATATATTCCACTTAACATTGTCACATTTGTAATGTCCAGTAGCTAAGATTACATTCTTAGATATTAGAGAAATGTTACATTCCTTTTCATCAAAACTGAAGAAGCTTGTTTGACAGCATATTTTAAATTGGCCATCTAGGTTTGAGAAATACCTTGAAATGTTTGGAATGGTATATAAAACAATATGCAGTAAAAAACCTTGTCTCTGATTATAAACAAAAAAAAAATGATTAGGAAAATGAACAGAATGTTTTGGGAAATGTAAGTGTGGTTATTCTGACCTGTCAGACCATAATATGTGAGTAGTTCATGTATAAATTGGGCGGTTTAAATGTAATAAGGAGCTCTAATACTGTACTGACATTCTGTCTTCATTGATATAAATATTGATATAATCCTTCAGTGAAAATACAAAATTTTCACAGCTATTTTTTCTTACATAAATATTTTTGATGTTTGTATGAAGGCAACTATGAAATTAAATATTTAAATCTGTATCACCATTGTTTATTCATGAGTATAATTTTACCTTTCAACCTATCTATCTTGCCAATAAATTGTTATAGCAGTGATATTTAAAATGTTTGAATCCGTTATATCTTCTTCATTATTTTCATGCTCTAAAATCTGTAAGACTGAGCCATAGGTGATAGAATAGGAAATAAGTAAATATACCGGTATCTGTTAAGACTAATATATAGGGAAGACTGATGATTCGTTACCTGTTGCAAACTGCTGGACCTCTGATTGCTTCTAAAGTAAAATAATTTAATCCTGTCTCCATTCAATGAAAAGTGGCACAAAGAAATTATACCTGCTCAACGTGAGACCTCTCAGCTACCCAGATGAGATGGAGAGTGGGCCTCGAGCCATGTTTACCCCAACCTTTAAACCACATGACCATACATAGTTAAAGAGAACATCATTTGTGTTTGTTTAAACATAAGTGAAGGGAGACTGCACATGACTTACTGCGTCTGTATATGCTGTGTTGCAGTCGTTTTTCCTTTTTCCTTTTCCCAAATAAATCCTTTTTGGCAACGGAAAAAAACAAAATAAACGTAAGTGAAGGAATTTGGTAGAAGAATTTGTAGGTGTATAACAAATACAATTATAAATTGAAATCTTTTCATTCCAAAGCACATGAAAAACTACTTTAGAAAAAGTCTTCAAAGGTATGTTACAATGAAAATATGCCTAATCATATATTTTATTTCTGGGTATATACCCATCCCTGAATTTAAGTGGCACTGCTCTTTAGACCTTTGCTTAGTTTTTTTTTTTCTTTCTTCCTGTTTATATGAATACAAGTGTACTTGAAAGAGTACAGGATTTGGAGTCAGAAAACATGGTTTTGAGTCTTGCATAGCCTCTTACACTGTCAAGATGTCAGGGAAGTTTCTTAAATTCTTTCCGTTTTATTTTGTGGAACAAATGTGGTAATGTGTGGTAAAGCACATTGTAAACTGTAATACCCTAAGTATACTACTTGTTATTGTTCAGCAAAGATAACCTTGTAACTTTATTATTAATTACTTTATGTGAGTTTTTAATAAAGGAGATCTGTCAAATTGTTTTTGAAGGGGCTTTATAAAGTTAAAATTTCCCCCACCATATCTAAGGAAGTAAGCAGTTGGGATGTTTAAAAGAAACAATGAGAACCCTAGAAGCAAGCTGCTGAAATCTAACTTCATCATTTACCAACAGAAAGCAGAGACAGAAAGGACCGCTGGGACTTGCTTGAGATCATATAGCAAGTCGCTCTGAGAATTGAGCCATTTGAATTTAGGTTTCCTGAGTTTCAGGTTGCTTTTTTTCTTTGTTTGTTTTTTTGTTTTCCCTACCTGTACTATGCTGCTCTTTAATCATCATTCCTTGCAATTTTTCTGGCTTGAATTTTTTATCTTTTGACCACTGTTTGACTGTGACATATTGCCTAGGAAGCGATGCTGTCCTCCTTCCCTGATACCGCACGGAGGGGTAAACCCCACAAGCAGCATAAAAATCAGTGTTTGTGTACTCAGATGCATACAGACGTGCCAGATTATTTCCATGTGGATTTTTTTCTTTGCTTGTTTCTTTTTTTTGATTATTAGTTTTAGGAGTACAAAACCATGTAGTAGACATTTATCATTTATAGTCCTCACAAAGTGATGACCCCTCTCCCCCAATCTGCTACCCGTCTGGCATCGCACTCAGCCATTACATTTCCATTGTCTCTATTTCTAATGCTTTACTCCACTTCTTGTGACTATATATATATATATATATATATATATATATATATATATATGGTCACATATATATATATCTTATTTGTATATATCTTATATATACATATATATATATATATCTTAAATTATAGTTGACGTTCATTATTATTCAGCTTCAGCTTCATGTGTACAGGCGTCTACCCCATGCCTGAAGGGTCTCCCTAATAAGACAAGTGTCCATCGGATACCCTACAAAATCTCTACAACATTATTGATTATATTCCGCAAACTGATTTTCGTATCCCTGTGGCAATCTTGTGGTTGCAGATTTTGCTTTCTGATCCCCTCACCTTCTTCCTCATCCTCACCCCCCACCCCAATCCAGCAAGCCTCAATTTTTCCTCTATCTCTGAGACTGTTTCTGATTAGTTCGTTCATTTATTCGTTTCTTTAGATTCCACATATAAGTGAGATCACATGGTATTTGTCTTTCTCTGTCTTATTTCACTTAGCATAACGTTCTCTAGGTCCATCCATATCGTTGCAAATGGTAAGATTTAATTTTTCTTTATGGCCGAGTGATACTCCATTGTGTAAATGTACCACAGCTTCTTAATCCAGTCATCTACTGATGGGCATTTCTGTTGTTTCCATGTCTTGGCTATTGTGAATGGCATTGCAGTAAACATAAGGGTGCATAAATTTTTTTGAATTAGTGTTTTGGATTTCTCTGGATAGATACGAGTTTTAAATGTTGACCCCCGTTTAAGTAGTAATGTAGGAAAAGGCCTCAAAATTGAAAATTGAGTGGAAATGATGCACTTTGATTGAATTTTCCCAGTAAATTATCTTGCCTTTCATCTAGCCATATTATAATGTTAAAAGAATTTTGTTGCTTTGATTTAAACATGAACTTAAATCCCAAAATGCACTTAGATCTAAGTATACACCATAATCTAATTATGTGGATAGTACTTCCTGTGTTAGTCACACCAGTGTACAAGATTATTATTTCAGACCATTAAATAGCTAGTCAAAGTGGGCATATATGCTCGCAGTGACAGCTCAAAATTCTGAAGATGCCAAATTTAAGAATCTTTTTTAAGAAATCCACAAAGAACCCAAAGTAGAAGATTTGGGATCATAAGGAGAGTCAGAGTCATCATCTGAAAGTTTATTATTTTAACATTTTATAGAATACAGACAGAGAGGTGAATCATAAGATACTGTGGTAATAAAAATTTTGTATAGAGTTTTAAACTACCATGTACTTTTTCTAGAGAAAGTCTGCTCAGGTTACTCCAGCAGAATAGATGGATGTATTTTGCCTAATGCTAGGTGGAAAATTAGGAGACAGAACAACAATTTAGAAATTAAAAATTAGTTAAGATGCCTTTTGCCATCATAGAGATCAATATTTTTTTTTAAATTCAACTTTTTTCCTAAATTTAATCAAGATAATTTTTATGTATAGCTAGAACTACTGTTAAAAAACATTTTTTATACCTTCAGTAAGAATCTAACTTTCTCATATACTACTTTTTCACACAGTTGAGACTTCTCACTTATGGTTAAGGATGAATTGTCATTTTTACCAACATTCTTTTATATAATTACACTGTTATAAATCTAAAAATGGTGATATTTTACCAATATTTCCAAAATATTAAACAGAAATAACCGTAATTAGACATTTTCACATTATAAACACATAATCTAAGAATGGCATGAATTGGGTCCCAAAATGAAGATTTTAAAAACTGTCTTTTACAGAATACCAGGAAAAACCTACATGATAATAGCGTTTCTAACAGTGGGCACTATGGGGTTATCAAACACTTCCTTGGGCTACCTGAATTATCCTACCCAAGTCATCTTCAAGTGCTGCAAACTGATTCCTGTTATGCTAGGAGGAGTTTTTATTCAAGGTACAGTAATGACATATTTTCATACTGTTTGAAACCAATAGGATACGTTACAGCATCTAGCATAGGAAAAACATTAAACTCCAGTTCATATTTTTAATGAACATTCTAGATATTGTAACAATTCTGAGTGCTGTCTTATATAAATAAGATATAAAAACCCTGATACTTCTGTGATATACCTTAGTATCTGAAATCAACAATTTGAAATCAGGTAGAATAAAAATAGTATTTTGTTTCATTCTCTTAATCTGGAATCTACTATGTTTCCACAATTAATATACTCACATATTGAAAGCCTATCTCAGAAGTATCTGGAAAGCGCCTTTTTTCAACTCTCGTTCTACACTCAGGGCTCCACTCTTTATCTCCATTGTACAAGTGGTCAATTCTCATATGAAGCAGAACTGCTTGTTTACCAACTCTGCTGGCTTTTTGAATACAGGCAGAGTTAGAGATGAATTATAAGCTATTGTGGTAATAATTATGTCTAGAGTTCTAAACCACCATGTACTTTGGGCCTAGAGCCCCCACCAAGTTATAAGTTATGTGGAAGCAGCAGTAAAAGAGGCAGTAGTGATATCAACAGGCAGCAGAACAGGTTCTTGTTCATATAATTGCCATGAGGAATATTCATGTTTTCATAATCAAGCGTTTCTGTATCACTAACGTTCTTAGCCTGACTTCATTTTATGCCTTGGGTGCCTTCCCAAAAAAGCCTTTTTGCAATGAAAGTATGTATGTCAACTAATTCATGTGTAAGTTCAGGATAAGTGTTCCTGCAGGAAATAATCTCAATCCCTATTAAAAATCACATTTAATGTCATAACTGACTAGCATATATAATATTTCCTTATAAGCCTTCCAAAACGTTATGGTACATGTTTCTTTATTTAAAATAAATGCGGATATTCTAAAATAAGTTAATCCTCACCAATCTAGAAGTTATTTGATGATGGTATTTGCAAATAAAACAGTTAGATAACCTGAATAATTACTCTGCTTACTTTGTAAACTTACAAACTATAAGAAAATCCATAGCTTTACATTATTCGTAAAGAAAAAGAGGCACTGATTTCCACAAACTTTTAAATGTTCATATTTACTCACTACCACAACAGGTAAAATCTGATTATCTAATTTATAAGGACATATTGGTACTCACTGGTAACTTAGTTTTCAATAGCCCTTCTGTGACTATCTCATGCCTTGACCTAAAGTATTTTTCATGTTTTTGATATTGGATATAAGCAGATTCCTGCTCAACGTGGTTAAAGACATAGATCAAAAACTATGCTAGGTGGATATTTGCATAATAAGGTTAACTTAATGTTTTACACAGGAAAGCGTTACAATGTTGCAGATGTGTCTGCTGCAGTATGCATGAGCCTTGGTCTGATATGGTTTACCCTAGCTGACAGCACGATTGCACCAAATTTCAACCTGACAGGTAAGGAATTTTACTGCCTTCCTCGATTTTGTAGGCAGTTTGGTTTAGAGTAAGAATTTTTAGTTTTCATAAGAATTTTAAATGATGGTGTGACATCTATCATTCTTATATCTAACATAAAGCTTTCAGACTTTCCAAATAGGATGTAGTAAAAATATTACAACTCTGGAAATATAACAATTGTTTTTTAGTACTCATATATTTGCCCAGTCAAAATCTTTTGTCAGGTACATGATAGACCAATTTCTTATGGGCTGAATTGGAAATATATGCACGAGTCATAGGAGAATCACAAAAATTGTTTTTATTCTCTTTTTTAAAAGAAAATTGGAATTTACACATTTACTTGCCATCGTTTTAGTTAAAGACAGACAGTTATGCTGTGCTTCAGTATTAAAAGGGGTGATATAAATATGGTCATAACCGTCACATGTTTAAAGTTTCTGCCATAAATAGTTTCCTCATAGTATGCCGTGTGGAATTTTGTAAATTAATTTTAAATTTTTCACAAGCAGTATAGGTATCATAGTATGTTTCGAAATAAATATGAATAAAAAATATGTGTTGGAATATTTCATTCTTTCATTTCATGTTGGAATCTTTCAATCTTTCAAATGTTTCATTTATGGAGAAATTGTTTACATATATATTGTTATTCTTAACTACTGAATTTTACTCATAAGATTATTTTAGTATCACATCTCCTAGCCTAACAAAAATAGTATGTAAAATATCTAAGTCTTCAAAGGAACTCTGACAGAACAGAAAAAAATATATGTATATATCAGCAAGTACTAAGTATAGTAAGTATAATTACTTGTGAGGACAAAAGTACTGCATAATGAAGAAAATCATTTACATCAGTTTCATTATTCTTACCAGTTGTTAGTCAGCCTTCCTTACTAACCTTGTTAATTAACCAGGTTACATTGATGGGTTGAAATGTAACCAGTTCAGCCTTTTGGAGCAGCCCTTTACCAACCAGAAGATCTGGTAGAACCTCTTATTCTACTCTACTTACACCTTGGATCTTTCAGAGTGCAAGGGATCATTACTTCAGTGAGTTTTATTCCGAGAGCTTATACTTGAAGATGTTTCTAACATGGCTTAGACTTTTTAGAAACAATTGTTTTCATGTTGGCAAATCTAAAAGAAAGATTATATTTGAAAATTAGGAACTTGACTCTTCTAATTATGAAAACGCAGTTTTAGAGAACACACAGAATTTGCAGAAACATGGCTTCCAATTCTTTTTGAATCACTTAAAAAATATATAACCATGACTAAATGGCCAGATCCCTTTGTGTTTCTCTTACAAAACAGAGATAATTTAGCCTCACACAATGGTGGTGAGAAGATAGAATGAGAAGATATAATGATGGATGTGGAAGTACATATGCACGGTGGGGTTGGGGGTGATGATGGTCTTCGTGATAATGACGGAAAGAGGCTTCTGTAACTCCTCACTGTAGCTTCAGTACTACTAACCCTTTGAGTTCCATGGAAATATTCTTTTTAAGAGAATTAAAACCTAACAATACTTCATCATTAAGAAGAGTTGATGACCACTGTCACAATCCCTAATCTATATTATCTAAAGGCAATTAAATAAACCATTAAAATGGCTAAGACAGACATAAATCGAACTTTGAATGTATAAAGGAAATATATCAGATTGACTTATTCAAATACATGTCCACCTTTAAAACATTCCCCTGAGGATGCAATTCAATATTTTCGTAGAAGTATTTTATGCTGTTGCCATTGTTCAGAATATTTCTGGAATGTCTTCCAATAGCCTTTTCAGAGCCAGGCCTTTGTTTTCAGAACCTTCAATAATACCGAGTCTTTTTCTTTTGAGGACAGATTTGATATTTGAAACAAGTAAAAGAGCATTCAGAATCAAGTGTGTGAATAAAAATGCATGATTAGGTGATACATACCTAAGTTAGACGATAAAAAGTCAAATTGAAGAATAAGTATGAAAACTTGAAAATTTTCAAGTGCAAGTATGTGTGTACATATATATATATATATACACATACTATATATATATGTATGTGTATATATATATTTCTGCTACATTTGATTGCTTATACAGTGTTTCCCCGAAAATAAGACCTAGCCGGACCATCAGCTTTAATGTGTCTTTTGGAGCAAAAATTAATACAAGACCAGGTATTATATTATTAAACTATATTAAAGACCCGGTCTTATATTAAAAGAAGACTGGGTCTTATATTAATTTTTGCTCCAAAAGATCCATTAGAGCTGATGGTCTGGCTAGGTCTTATTTTCGGGGAAACACAGTACCTTTAAAAGAATGAAAATAGAAAACGCCCTTAAATTCCATCAGACTCCCACGTGTAACCCAGGCTGCTTTTCCTTCTTTCTGTAAAGCACCATGAGTGGTGACCAGTACCCTGCACACTTGCAGTTAAGACCCTGCTTCTCAGATAGACGTGCACACCTCTATGAGTGTGTTGATTTCTGAACTTGTTTAGGCCATTTGTACCTGTTACTATAATATACAGTAATGAAATATTTACATGAATTACTCAAAAATGAGTTTGAAGACAGAATTGTTTCTGTGAAAACTAAGTTAATTGACATAATTTGGTTGACACGTCAAGAAAATCACTGTTGAATTAGGTTTGAGTGAAAGACCTGTAAAAATTAGGGGATAGCATAAAAATAACGGAAGGATTCTGCTCCCTGATTGTTTAAGAAGTTCCTAAGGCTTTGGTTACTTTTAAAAATAAAAACTTGGAAATCATAGAGAATGTGTGTTAAACAAAGGAGAAAGTGCAGAATTTTAGTTGGGACCCCTGCTCAAGGAAAAGACCTTGGCCACTGCTTGTATATGTGTTTTAAATTAAACATTTTAATAATATAGGTAATTGTTTTAATGATTTCTCCCTCCTAATCTGATTTTGTTAATTAACTGACTAACCACCAATCCCAATAGATCGTCTAAGAATTTCTTCTATATTTGTTTAATACAGTATTCCTTTCAAACATATAATCTGGTTTAAAAGCAGAGCTATTGTTTGACATGATAGTGAAGCACAATAATGGTGACAGCATTGATGCAGTTTATTAGTGTTAGTTACTGTTTTTCCTTTTTTAATAACATCACCTAAGTGCCTGTTTTAACTGGTTTTGAATAAAAATACTCCGTTTTACTGAACAAGTGTGATTTAAAATCTGCTTTGTTTTTTTAGCCCAATTAAATCTCTGATAAATCTTGATTATCATTCATATGTTTAAATAAGAGGTTGTTTGCTTCTGCCTTGTCGAAGGTGTGATCCTTATTTCCCTCGCGCTGTGCGCAGATGCGGTCATTGGAAATGTTCAAGAGAAAGCCATGAAACTGCATAATGCTTCTAACTCAGAAATGGTAAATACTTGAGTGTTTTTTTCTCCAATCAGACAGACTCAAAAATAGTGATATACTTCATTTTATGACATTGTTGTGATAAAGAGTTGCATTGCAGTTTTAAATTAGTTTATCATATTCACGAAAGGAATACATTCAAACATAGGAAGGTAAAACGTAAAAATGCTACTACCACTGTTAATAGCTTATTGTATAGTATTTGATAAATTTTTCTTCAGTGATTAAGAGCTTTTTACATATTAAAAACTCCTTTGCTATATCATTTTTCTCATCTCTTTGCATTTGGTATTATTTTCCATTTAGAAGTTTGTCATTTTTATGCGGTCCAGTTTATCTTTTCCTTTATGGCTTCTGGCTATGTATTATGACTGAAAGGGGCTTTCCTGACTCCAAGATTTAAGAATTTTACCCATGTTGTCTCCTACTTTTATGATTTCCTTTTATTAAATCTTTGATCCACCCAAAACTTTTTAACAGTTTTCTTCCATATGGCTATCCACTCAACCCAGTATCATTTATTGAATAATCTAATTTTTCAGCTTACTTTAAGTGCCTTCTTTATTATTTCATATTCTAACGTAGAGTTCAGAATTACATTCTGTTGAATCTTTTTCTGCACCAGAAGCATATGATAACAGCAGCCTTATCATACGTTTACCATCTGTCAGGACTAGCCACCATTGTTCCTTTTGTTTTTCAGAATGTTAACTACCAGTAGTTATTCTTGGTGTTCATATCCCCAAATAAACTAGAAATCCCATTGATATTGTGATTGGTATGGCATTGAATTATAAATTAAATTAGGGAGAATGGCATCCATACCCTTGATTCTTTCAGTCCAAGAATAAGGTATGACTTTCCTTTTCTTCAAGTATTCTTTTTTAAATGTCCCTTAGATTTTAAAGTTTTCTTCATATAAGTCCAGCGTGTTTCTTTTGAAGTTCTTGTTAGATGTTTCATCTTTTTGCCATTGTTACTGCATATAATGCCTTTTCTTCCAACTTCCCTTCCAACTGGTCGGTGTTTGTATATAGAAAAGTTGCTGTGTGTGTGTCTGCATTAATATTAGAGCCAACCACCCTGCTAGACAGACAGAATACACTGCATTAAAAGGGGATACAGGAAGGACTGGCCTTGCCTGCGGTTTTGTCAGCAGGCTAGGGATATTCTAAGGAGTCCCTGGGAGCATAGGGATGTTCATCTTGATCAGAGTTTTCTTGATCATCATCAGCACTCCTCCGATAAGGTAAAGGTGAGAGGATGAAGGAAGTATAGGTAGTTAGAAAGCTACTGTAATGCAGTGGTTATGGCCATAGGCTCTGGTCTAAGATGGCCTCAGTTCACATCCTAGCTTTCCTAGCTCTCTTATTCGGGGAAAAGGACTTAATGTCTCTATTTTCAGTTTCTTTATCTGCAAATTGGGAAATTATGATTAAAAGTACCTATATCACAGATTGGTTGTGAGAAATCAGTGGAATAATCCATGTAGAGCTTTATTAGCACAGCACCTGACACATAGCAGGTACTTATGTTTGATTCTGACGCTAATTGTGCTTATGAGGAGTATAATAAACTGGGACAGAAAGATTAGTAAGAAAATTGGAACATTAAAAAATAGACATGCCATATACTGCTTATTTTCGTTATATTTTAATGTCTCTGCAAACTTAATGTTTGGGTTTTTTTCATGTTTAGTAAGTAGCTTTAAAGTTTTTCTGTTTTGTTTAGGTATGTTTTTAGAATCCCAACATTAAAATCTGGTTTGAATTCAGTAATTAAGCCAGGCAAAAAAATGAGTGATTATGTAACCATATATGGAAAGATCAGTACTGATGTGTTATGTTGTTCATAAAATAAAGTGTAGACTTAAAAACAGAATCAACCATAAGTTCCAGAAAGTCAAGCCATGTTGAAACAGTGATATTATTTTAAAAGTGGTTTGTTCTACAAATTTAATTGAGTACATAAATTGAGCCACATACTGAAAATTCTTCATTTTCCACCTTTGGTTTGATAGCACTTTTCCACTTTATTTTTATCTACTCTAGGTTTTGTATTCATACTCAATCGGTTTTGTATATATTTTATTCGGATTGACATGCACTAATGGATTAGGCCCTGCAGTAACATTTTGTTCAAAGGTAAACACTAAACATTTTTAAAAAGTAAACATCTTCCATTAAATAGTTTTCTCTATAGTTCTAATTCCCTTTGCTCAAAAAGACTATTTTATGTAATTTGATACCTCCTTTATATGCAGATCAGAAATTATTTCAGAAATGAAATGATTTATATTTAAATTTATTTTATCCTTGCTCTACCCTCTAAGTTAATTTTTAAGCTATTCGTGGTGTGGAAGTTGTGGATTTTAAATTTCATCATTATTTTTCCATTAAATCACAACTAAATAAGAATCTTTGCTTGACTGCATTGTTGAATGGCTTATTATTGCTGAAGAAGTTGATTAAAATCTGTGGTTTTATTTCATTTGTAATACCTCAGGGTTTGTTTTGCATTTTTCTAACTGGCTTTCTTGTATGTTGCAGAATCTAATTCGGACCTACGGTTATGCTTTCCTTTTTTCCCTCACTGGGTATTTTGGAATCTCCTTTGTTCTGGCTTTGATTAAAATTTTTGGTGCACTTCTTGCTGTAACAGGTAGGAATGATATACTTGCTTAGATTATGAAATAAGCATTTAAATTTTCTCTGATGCTCTTTTGTAAATGATAACGGCAGCATCACTTCATTAGAAAGAAAATTGTCGTATTTCACCAACTTATTTCTTAGCTTATGGTATTTCTTTACAATTCTAGAGAAAAATTATGTTGGTTTAATTTCAAAATCAAATATATACATTTATCTAAATAGTAACTTAAATACATGAAGAGAAGTTCTTATTAAAAAGTATAATGAGATGAATACCTCCAGAGAAAAATGCTGCCTATATACACTTTAACTGAACATTCCAGATTTGTTGTACTTGACAGGTGTATTTTAAACAAAGATTTTTGGACCTTTCTCTTGTACACTTTCTAGGACATCAACCATATGAGCTTCTCTTTTCACTGATAATTATGCACATGCTCTGTGTAGGGCCTTTCCTCGCACCTTAGAGGAATGGAACTTGTATTAGTTCTACTTTGGTGGAGTGGGGAACAGGTGAGGGGCTACAGGTGAGGCCCAGTGAGAGCAGCCGGTGACTCCCTGTGCTACCTGTATCATTTGCCAACTGAACAGCACAGATGATGAATGCTCTTGGCATCTCCCATATGGAGAGAGCCCAGAAGCCAGGATTGGAAGCAGTGTGGCATGTCTTGAAGAGCACTGGCTTGTGACATCAGAGAGGGTGGAGCCCAGTCTCCGCTGTGACATTTAATGACGTGTGACCTAGAGAGTAAGTCTCTCCTCTTCCCTGGGCCTCACTTCTCTCTTTTGTGTAGTGATGGGTTGATGGATTTGATAGTCTCCAGAATAGATCTGTAGAATTGTATCCATAACGTATACATACATTAGTCATTCACCTGATTTTAATTTTCCATGGTTTTAGGGGACTACTTATGTTAACACCACAGAATAAATTAAACAAATGAACAAATACCTCTCCCTTCGTAGAAGTATATTTGCTTCTTAACTTTTATCTTTATTTGCTCACATATGACTCTCATTTTTATAATTTATATCCCTAACGGTATATAGAGGGAATTTAATTGTAGATCAGTCCATATCACTAATCTTTCAAATCATCTCATGCAGTCAAGAAAGATTGCAAATTCATATACTTAGGGTTCCAGTTATGCTTGTAACACTATAACTGTTTAAAAAGAGTCTGATATCATTCAGTGTGTGTTGATTGAGCCCTGTGATAAGTATAGAGAAATGTGAGAATGTGAGATGCCATTCTTGCCTTGAAGGTGTGGGCCAGTTATATTTCTCTCGTAAAAGAAATGCAGAGGTGGTAATAATAATTATAGCTAACATGTGCATAGTCCTTATTATGTACCAGCCACCATTTTATGTATTTTACATATGTTATTTATCTTAATCTTGAAATAATCTTATAAATTAGGCATTATTGTTTCATTTTACAAAAGGCAAAGTGAGGCACAGGGAGATTAAATTTTAAGTGATTTTCCCAATAGTCAACCAGCAAATAAGTTGCAGAGTCAGAATTCCAACTGAGATAGTCTGGCTCCAGACCTGTGCTCTTAACCCACGCGCTATGTATACTGCCTCCTGAGCTGGGTGGTGTCTTCACGCTCATTAGGAACCTAGGCTGCTTCTGTCTGCTCTGCCATCTTCATCCTCATTCCAGGCAATGGGATGGAGAGAAGGTGAAAGACACACCTGCTCTTTCTGGAAACGTCCTAGAAATCACACTCCTAGAAACAGTGCTTCTGCTCACAATTTCGTTGGCCAGAACCTAGCCACATGACCACACCTAGCTGTAGGAGAGGCTGGGAGGTATGCCGTGTTAAAATAGGGGTCCTTTTACTAAACTACAAGGAAAAATAGATGTGGAGAATAAGGCTCTGACAAGCGTTCCTCATTTGGTGTTCATTCATTCGGGCAATGAACATTAAATTCCAGGAATTATAGAGTCTGAGATGTAAGGACCAATAAGACAAGGAAGTAAGGAAAAGTACTGTCTAGTGGAAGGATAACCAAGATAATGCAAAGTTGGGGAAGGCTGTAACGGGAGGTACATGCATCATTCCTGTCTACCTGGATGGGACAAGCGAGGAAGGAAGGTTTCAGGCCTTATAGCAGACTTCAAGGTCATAACTTGAAGGACAAGTAAAAGTTAATACACACATGTGAAGAGAATTGTAAAGATTACTCATCATGGTATCCAGAGATGACCACTATCAAGAAATTATGCCTTTCAATCTCTTCTTTTAAAGGATAACGATTGCTCTACCTCATTATATCTTTTTTGGGAAAGCCTTTCTTTCCTGCTAAAGTAAGTGTAAGGGATGACATGCCTCCATCAAGCAGTTATTACAGTTGTACTTTATCATTTATCTTTTAATGACTGTGCCCCTACTACCGTGTCTCCCCGAAAATAAGACCTAGCCAGATAATCAGCTCTAATGCATCTTTTGGAGCCAAAATTATTATAAGACCCGGTCTTATCTCTTATAAGACCGGGTCTTATATTATAGCAAAATAAGACCGGGTCTCATATTAATTTTTGTTCCAAAAGACGCATTAGTGGTGATTCTCCGGCTAGGTCTTATTTTCAGGGAAACACGATAAACTGTAAACTCCATAGTAGTAGCAACAGTAACTTCTTGTTTGTTTTTTGCTTTCCATTGTTTCCTTTCACCTCACATAGAATCTGGCACATAGTAGACTCTGTAAATATTTGTTGAATGAATGATTTCCAAAATATTACCAAGATAGTCGGCACATACTAAACCAACCATTTCTTTCCCTACAGTGACAACAGGAAGAAAAGCAATGACCATTGTACTTTCATTTATATTCTTTGCTAAGCCATTCACCTTTCAGTAAGTAATTTTTAATTCAACAAGTTTTCCTCATTGTAGATACTTTGTTCTATGTTTCCTCTTAAACAACCTTAACTCTTTATAAAGACTGCTTTTCATCTTGACCCCTAATTTATTGTCTTCTGCTGTTTCAGAAATGTGTGTAATTATTTTGAAGAAATCATTTGTACACTTAAGTTGACTAACCAGAGTCTCAGTGTAAATGTGACCCTGTTTGCAATATAAGTAAATGAATGTGAGTGATGTGTTGAGATTAAGGGATTCATTCCGCCTTTTCCTAGTGCAAATATATATATATAAAATTTATTTTATTTTATTTTTTATGGAAGTGTCCAGTGACAAAAATAATACAATTTAGCAACGAGTTTGATGTCCTTCCCTCAAGGGAAAACAATCCACGGATGGGGGGTACAGTCCCGCACAAGCAGTGCAGCCTCTTCCCCAGGGAGTTTGGGCAACAGTGAGATTTATAGAGCATTAGAAGAGGCAACACTGAAACTGGGCAGGATTGGCCAGGAGGTCAGGGATTTCATTCCAGTGCTAGCCGGTCGTTTTCTAGGGTTAGCTGTGCTAGCTAAAGCTGAATCAGAGAACTGTGACTGCTGTATATAGGTTTCCTTGACAGTGAGAAGTTTTCTCTGAAGTGCAGACTGACTTAGGTTTAGGTTTGTGACCTGGGTCTGACCACTGGGCAATCTCCATGATGTGAGTCTTGAGATAAAGTTAATTTGTTATAAGTTTGATAAATTTTGATTATCAAAGTTTGATCAAATTAAATATCATCACTTTGATAAATTTTATCCTAACTTTGTATCTTTGATATGTTTATCATAAGTTTGAATGAATTATTTTCTTTGTGCTAATAGTATGTTATATACATATATATATATATATACATACATATATATATATTTAAATATATATATATTTTTAAAAAGACCTCTGAACTTCAGTAAACTTTAAGAGACATGGAAATATTTTTTTTTCTTGTTGCCAACTTTTTTCTAATCATCTAAACAGATTTGGGTACATTTTAATATCTTTTTAAAATTATCAGGTAAAAAACACCTAGCGTTTCTTTGGTTGTTAAATACAATCACTTGTATTTTACATTTTTCTCCATTCCCGTACTGAGCTATCTATCTTTGCCAGATCTCTTTTCACTGTGTTTCCTTTGTAATCTCTGTTTGCATATGTACTGTCCAGTAGTGTCTAAAAATAAGGGTACTTGCAAACCAGGCTTTTCTGCCATTGTGGTTTTTCAAATATATATTTTTCCATAAATAAATAGAAAAACAAACAATATTGGTTGTAGAAATGCAATGTTACCTTAATGAAAGTGAAGAGAGGGTGTATGTTTTTAATATCTCAGGTTCCACTGTACGTCTGCTGCCCGTTCTGTGTGTTACTTAATGATGTATCTGAGAGATACACAGAGGCAAAGCACAGCATGATTATACAAAATTATTTAACCAGCCCTCTAATTGTATAGAGCTAGGGTATTTCTAGCTATTGCTTTTACAAAAATGCGTGCAATAATTCTCCATACATACAATCGTGTGAGTATATTTGCAGAATCAATTCCTAGAGATAGAATTGCTGGGGAAATGAGTGCTTTGTAAATTTCAACACTTTCAAAAATACATATAGTTTTTTAAATTGTTGATTTATTTGCTGCCTTTTCCTACAAAGGAGTTGAGGCAGAGAAGTATTCTGTAAGTTGCGCCCTAATTATTTAGTTAGTTTGTGGCTTTTTGTGGAAGCCTTTACTGTTTTCTTTATTGTCTGGAATGTGTTGGAAATTAGCATCATTTAAATTATGTTGGTTAGGAATTGAGAAGATTCAAACCTAGAAAAGATCAATGTATAAACTTAAAGGTAACCACAAACTAAATTTCTATCCGTGTATTACTTGTTTTCTATAAGTTAGTTTCTGTGTGTGCTAAGTATACTGTATAGTCATCTGCCAATTCACCTTTCTCAGAAAGTGCCCCCTTTTGTCTCTGCATGTTCTACCCAACTGGGGTAACTAGTTGGACTGCTGTGTCTAATCTGATCTAAAATTGCTGTTTTTATTTTAATGCTATTACTGTAGGCTGCCAGTAGTCAAATTTCAATTTATTGTATAATTTTTGTGAACTCATCACCAAATTCTGTGGTTAATAAAAAATGTTACCTTAATATTAATCCTTGTTTTCCCATATTGCTTTCTCTTAGGTACATATGGTCGGGTTTGTTAGTTGTCCTTGGTATATTTCTCAATGTTTACAGCAAAAATATGGATAAAATAAGACTCCCATCACTGTGTGATCTGATAAACAAAACACTAGAAGCCAGAAAGTCACGGACGTTGGCACAGACTGTATAGGCAGAGATTCGTGCTGTTTAACATAGAATTCCAAGGAACAATCATCAATTAATTGCCTTTCCAAAGGGATTATTATAAAAACCAAAGGATCTGAAGGCAGGCTCTCCGTCTGCGCCTGGATTGCATGTAAAGTCAGCCCTTTTCTTCCGAGCTCTTGTTGAACTGTGTGGCTTCTGAAGCATTCAACACAGCAGCGTCTGTCACACCTTAGAATAAAATGCCAATATGAAGGACTGTTATTCTTCGCAGTTTATTGAGAATTTCACTGGAAATGGATTGGACCATGTTGCAAGACTAATTAGATATCATGACATATCAAAGAAATTGATATATAATAGCAGATTGTTTTCATTCCATTTTGGTGGTGTTATTTAAATTGATTCTCTGTTATAAGAGTGAACTGATGATTTAAAGTCTAGAGAGAATTACTTCACTATAAATAAAAATTATTCTGTGATTATTTTTTTTTTAAAGAATGTTGATATAATTTTGTTATCCAAGAGGGAAGTGAAGGGTGGAGTAAGGCTTTACATAAACTTTAAAATTTAGGCTGTTCTCTGCAGATTTAAAAGTATTCTTTAGAGAAAACATGCTTTACGTTTTCTGTAAAATACAGACAATATGGTAAAAGAAGTCGTCATACTGCCTCCTCTAACTATGTAGCACAAGAAAAATTTGCTACTATTCGGCAAAGAAATGCTAAAAGATTTAATTAATCATTTGGATTTTCTAATTGAAGGAAAAATAATTGATGTCTAATATAAAATAATAAAATTGTCATCTTTTTTTCTCATAAAAGTGGAATTTAATTTGGCAGGTTGAAGATGAAATAGGATAAATTTTAAAAACATAAGTAGATATGGCAAATGTGTACAGTATATTGTTTGCACAGTTTTGGATCTAAACTCATAAAGACTTTGGCCCTTATTTTTTAGTAGTGAGTTTTAGAATTGCTTCTACTGTGTTAAAAATCTTATTAATCTTCATTTTCAGTGTAAGTAATGTTGGTTAAAATAGCTCAGGATCTGTGCTATTGGCAGTATCACTATATTTTGTCAGTATAATATCCTTGGAATATTTAATCTCAATTCTTAAAATTCCATTGTATTCTGATGGTGACTTTAGCCTGTTATAAGCATATGTGGGCACAACAGAGCCCGTGATAATTTAAGGATCTAACATAAGGAATTCTGACTGATTTTCATTTGTTATATATTAAAATACCGTGCATTTTTCCCCCAAATGGTAATCACTTTTAAGTTTTCATATTTTAAAATGAAAGGAATCTTAATTTTTACTTCAGTATGCTCCCTTAATCTCTAAAACAGTAAGGATTTGTGCTTTAAAAAAAAGTCAGTTTTCCCACATCCTTGAAAAAATGTTATAATTAACTTATCAGGGCATCTTTTTATACCCCACTATGTTTCAGTATTTTACTTCTGTGCCTATTACAAACTCCTCATCACACCCCACCCCCAATTTAAACAGTTTAGCACTATTTAAAAATCAGTTTTCCAACTTAACCCTTTGTACTCCATTTCCTCTTTTTACCTGCCATCAGATGAACTTCACTTATTTATATCCATGGAGTCGTTTTAATGAATAGTCTGAAATATAGAATAATTTCTATAGCAAAGGAAATCAACATTTGAATGTGTGTTTGTGCCAGATTTTAAATATGATCTTTCGTTAATATTATGTCATCCCAACAACCAAAATAAGTAATAACAAGGGAATTAAAAATATTAACTGCAATTGCCAATATTTAATTGCTTGTTTGGTGTCAGGCGCTATTGAGCAGTAACTTATTTCATCCTCACAACATCTCCATGAGGGTATCATTATTCTATAAGGGTAAGTATTATCATCCTCATTTCACAGATGAGGAAGCTGTGGCCAGAGGGATTAAGTGACATGCCTAACCTAACAGAGCTCGGAAAAGCCGGAGCTGTCTGTCAAGCAGTCTGGTTTGAGTCCATGCCCTTAACCACTGTGTTGCCTCTCTGTGGAGATGTGATTATTCTTGTTCTCATTTTCACCAATGCAGAGTTGAGGACCAGGGTAAGTACTTCCTAGCTCATCATCACATAACTGCTAAAGGTCGAGAGTGGATTTCCAGTTCTGTCATACTCCAAAGCATATTTTCTGTCCATTGGACCCCACTATAAATATTTAAGTATAATATCACTTTAAGTGATAAAGTGTCTCTAAATAATTTGTGAGGCATACTTAAAAAGCAAGGGTCATTTGATTGGAACATTAAATGCAGAAAGATGTATTTGTTTTAAGCATAAGTATAGAAATTGTTTCTTCAGCTGTGTTCACGTTAGGTGCCTGCCATACAGTAGGCACTCAGTAAATATCTGTGTCACGAAACTAATCATCAAAGAATCCCGTTAGACCAAAAAAGACTGAATAATTGATGTTCTGAATTTTGCCATATTCCCTTTTTTTTGGCATAATACTTGGGCAATAAAATCACATGGCAGAAGAATCTGGGTAACGTGTTAGACAACTATATTAAGATTTGACATAGGAGTAAATCAGCCTAGCCAGAACCCTCTAAGGCCATGTTGTGTAGTAAAGAATTTGGCTGCCCTTTGTCCCTGGTTCCTGGAAGGGAGCTTCTAATCCTTGGAATTGTCCAAGTGGTGGGATTGCCTTTGTTATTCGTGGTGGGCCCCTAGATAGTGCCAGGGTAGAGGCTGGTCTTGCTGAAAAGACTAACCATGTGACTGTAGGGTTGGGGGTTTGAGCCATATGATTTCAGCCCGTCCTCTGGGAAAGAGGGTTGGAGATTGAATTCAATCCCGTGGCCAATGATTCAGTCATGGCTATGTGGTGTGGTGAGACCCCAATAAAAGCCATGAACACCAAAACTTGGTTGGAGATACACATTGCTGTGCTAGTAGGGTTATACATCCTGAAGGCATGGAAGCTTCGCGTTTGCACCTCTCCCAACACTTGCCCCATGGTTCTCTTTATCTGGTCCGGATTTGTATCGTTTATAAAATAAAACTAATGGAAATTAAACTGCTTCCCTGAGTTCTGTGAGTTGTCTAACAAACAAAACAAACCTGAGGGGATAGTGGGAAGGCTCGTATTTGTAACAAGTTGGTAACAGTGCAAGTGGCCTGGGAACCTCGGACAGTCTTGTGGAGACTGTGCCCATAACCTGTGAAACTTGATCTAACTCCAGGTGAAATTGCACTGCAGGCTTTATGCTTAACAAATGTTTTTCAATTGTTACTGATACTCTCTGGACTGTTATCTAAGGCTCTTAGTTTTCTCAAGCGACTTTGATCTTAAACCCACTTTACATTCTAGGTTCTTTATTGGTCAAAGAGCACAGAATTCTACTAAGATTTGACCAGGATAATGGGCCAATGAAAATATGAGTGCATTCATATCACATTTGCTCTGTAAACTACACAGTTTATGCACGGTTCAGGCTATGCATATTCTCAAAACCTTTGTTGTGTGCTTCCTAATTAAGCACATAAAAATTTTTTCCTTCTACGTGTTTGAGCAAAAATTTTTCATATTTTCACTTATTCTGCTTTTCATGTGTCCTCATTGAATGTCCTTGTACTTGCCCAGTGAACCATTAACCTTTTTAACAAATAGTGTAGCATCACTGCCTTATTCCTCATTTATTCCTTCATTTTCACTGGGCCAAATAGGAGCCAGGCATTGTATGAGAGGCTGAGGATGAAAAAAAGAATCAATTGTAACTTTCACTCTTAAGGAACACCCATTCTAGAGAAGATTTGCTGTGATCACTATAAAAATACAAACTGGTGGTTTCCTTCCAATCTTGTATTAGGATACTAACATGAAGTTTTCAAAAAATTCTCCAGTGGTAGTGATTCTAAAATGAATGTGCATGTGAATCTCCTGGAGATCTTTAAAAGGAGGATTTAGTTCAGTAGGATTGATTGGCTGTGGCCTGAGATTTCGCTCCAACAAGACGCTGATGCTCGTGGTCCATGGACCACACCTGAGTGTCAACTTTTCAGAGCACAAACCCCAGACGGTTTCAATCTCAGGACACCTTGAATTATTTGAATACTGTTCATCTGATTACCTCCCATTTGCTTTCCAAACTTATTCTGTGTGACCCGACCAGATTTAAGAGACTCCCAGTCTCTTTGTCCAAATGGAACAGAAATCTCACATTGCACAATTGCTGGCATATGTGAAAAGAGTCCTTTAATCATTGTAGGTGTATAAAAGATTTAATATTCATTACTTTCTCCATAAATGTTACTTTTTTAAAAATCTTCACGAAAGTAAGATAAGCCCGTAATTTCCTATGGTCATGGTCTGTTGTTTTAATTTCATGGCATGTAGTTAGAATATTTTTTATGCTATTTTGTAGTGACATTATGAAGAAAATGTTCACTTCAGCGATTTACCGCTGCTTCAGAACGAACTGTGCATTACAGGGGGTTCAGGAAGTAGGACTTAGCACTTAAGGGATTCTTCTGAGACTTTAATCACAAAATGTGTTTTATTAAATATCGTAATCCTGCGATACCCCCAAACTTTCTCAAACATAATTAATTAGACCATTTTAATCAGTTTAACACAATTGATGAGATTTAAATAGATGGAACAAGTAAAGAAATGTGGATAATTATTCATGGTGATGATAGAAATGAGACCTTGGAGTCTGATTATTACAGATCTCATTGCAGGACTGCTCTTCCATTTTTTTTTCTCCCAATGCCAATTACAATGAAAGGAATAAAGAGCAATTCAAGTACATACGTGTTTCATTTCTGACTCAACAGAATTGATTTTTTTAATATGTTCTGAAAAAGTTTATCAGTATGTATCTTAATTGTATAGGATATATACTCGTATGTATAGGGGGGAAAACAGCATATATAGGGCTCGGTACTATCTGTGGTTTCAGGCATCCACTGGGGGTCTTGGAAAAAACCCCTTGTGGATTAGGGGAACTACTATATTACGGTTATTTTAAATTCCTGAGGTCTCTGTTCTAATCATTCTGTCTCTGGTGACAAATGTTTTTTAGTCATCTTTCTTTTACAGTAATTGTACACCTTAGCCGAGGCATTGACGGTTTCCCTCCAGCCTTCCCACCTCCCTCCACACAATGCTTCCCTCCTCCACTTACAGCACACACTCCACCATTATCAGCCTGCCCAGCATGTCTCACTTTTTGGTAAAGTTCTGTTTTTCCTAGAATCCATATGTCTGTATGTCTCCTGTCCCCTCTCTCCCTTTCTCCTCTTTTTTCCTCATCTCCTTCCCCGTCTCTTCAACAGTTTCTCCAGGGTTTTAAGAAGCCTGTGCTAATTTACCATCTTGACAGGAGCCGAGACTAATTAAAAGGGAATTTCTCCCATTATTTGTCTCAATGATTTTACTAACTGTTCTCCGATTTACCATTCCAATCCATATAAATAATAGCTTGCTGGCTTCTAGTTTGATTCCATTTTTAAAATACTGGTTCATCTACCAATTGAAATTAGTAAAAATTCAAATTTAAGCAGTATGCATTGTAAAATGTTTAGCAATGTATAGATATAAAATCTTTTAGGAGGAAGATTAAGGAAATATAAAATAGAATTAAGTCGTTACAATAAACTTACAGTTCATATTGTGGTTAATTAGATAAGATTGTTGTTAATACGTATAATTGTTTGAGACTGGGAAACCTTCACCTTAGTTTTGCTTACGTGAGATGATACTAACTCACGTACCTTATAAGATTCCCCCGTTCTGCTGTCGTCTAGTGCACAGTGGAGGAAGCGTCACTTGTACGAAACCTTGTGAAAAAAGAAAGGCAGAGATCGATCCTTTCTGTTGTGCGGACATGGAAACAGGCCTCAGCCAGATGAATGACTTGCCTCAGATTCACATGTAGGAAGTGGCAGAATGGACCTGAATCCAGTTTCTTTGACCCTGGATCCTAATGCCTGTCTGCAAACCTGCCGTTCCTGAACCTCCACCCTCTGCAGCCATCGCGTCCCCAGGTTAGGATGGGCATCCTCTCCACTTATTCTGTGTCTTCCCGAAGGACTTAACAGTGCCTTCCTTCTCTGGCCCACTTACACTGAGCAAGACTTTTTCCAAGGAAGGCCTTTAGTGGTCAGTCTTGTTTGTGAGCTTGTTATTCCATCTCAGGAGATTAGCCTCCTCAACCAGGCTTTGGAAGGATGCACACATGGGGGGAAAGGAGAAGGGATAGTCTGCCTGGTGCCCCTGATCAGCCGATTCATCAATGCATCAGTGACATGGCCCTGTTTTACAGGTCGGCACTTAGCTGACCAGTTGGTAATGGGACTGAATAATAGGGAGAAGCGTTTAGGGGCAACTGAGGATTGGGGATAGAATTAAAGTACTGGTCAAGATCTGAATTTCAATAGTAGTGCTGAACAAGGAGGCAAGGCTTGTGTCGTCAAGCCTGAGAAGACATAGCTGGAAATGGGACATATGGCAGAAGCCTAATAAAATGAGGAAAGACAGAGAATATAGGCTGCAAGGTCAGAGGAGAACGCAATGGCATCTGACTTGCTAAACTGTGAAGTCCAAGATTTGTCTCTTCCAGCAAGAGACGGAGGTGGGACTAAACCTAAAGCTGGTATAGGGATTAAAGGTAATTCACAAGGGCAATTTCAAAACTATGGCAGGTAAGAGCCAGATCGGGAGTTATTCTTAGTGCTTTGATGTGACTCTTCAGTGTTAGCTGGAGATAGTGTTACCACCATAAGCTAGAGGAGAATCTAGAATGAAGAATACTCCCCAGTGTTGTCAGCAATATGATGAGACTTAGCATAAGTTGCTTGATTTCATTACGCTTTATCCACCACATTAAAAAAGGGATGATTAAAATCCCTCACCACAGAACTGAGTTTTCTTTCTTATGATAGGTTGGTTAGTGAGTATGTAATTTGAAATTATAATATTCAAAACTCAAATTACATGACGCTAAGCTTTTCTAAGCATACAACTTTAATAGTAGTATGATTTCACTATTATCTTCCAAACAGATATAAATGTTCAAATGTGGTGGCTATAATGTCAGAAGACTTCATTATAACTGTATTAACACAGACGTTTTTTCTAGAGAGCAGAGATGATCATAAATGGTTCAGCTCTATTTTCAAGTGACATTGACACAAGTCCACTCAAATTAATAGTCCCTTCTGAACTGACTTTTCAGAAAGGTTAATAAATAACAAACCATGGACCTACATGACCCCACCACTGAAACGTAGGCATTATTGGCAATTGTAATGGTGGGAAAATAGTAAGCTTTTCTTTTTTGTGCTTGCTTTTTCCTGATGACATCCATTGACCCAAGTCACATTGCTTCATCCATTCAACAAGTATGTATTAAGTGATTTGCAAGGCTCTTAGAATATATTAGGATACAGGATACATACATAAATTCCATAGTTCCCTCACTCAGTTGTCTCAGAGTGAGGAGAGAAGCAGGAATAGAATTACAGTGATTTCTATAATGTGAATATGTGTGAAGTGTGATAGGACTATTCAGAAAGACTTTTTCTAAGAGGAAGTATTTAAGCAAATCCAAGTAAGAAATTTTGAGGACCTAAAGAAGCACTAGGGAGTTGGGGACAGAGAAGAAGGAACAGATACTAGAAATATTTAGGAGGTGATTAATATGGGAAGGGGGAACACAGGGAAAGGAAGAATTCTAGGATAACTTTTCAGGTTCATGCTACAAAATACCTGACCATTCCTCTTTAAAAGTGTCAAAGACATGGAAAACAATAAAAGACTGAGAGATTGCCACAGATTGGAGGAGGCTACGGAGACAGGACAACGAAATGCATCATGGTATCCTGAGTTGGATCCTGGAACAGAAAAAGAACAATAGTGGAAAAGCTGGTGATAGCTGAATCAACTCTAGTTAATAGTATCATATCAGTGTTAATATCTGAGTTTGAAAAGTGTTTGACATATTTTATAAATACGTTAATACTGGGGGAAGCTGGATGAAGTATGTGTGGGAACTACTCATACTCTTTTCTACTCTTCTGTAAATCTGAAATTAAATCAAAATAAACTTTTTAAAAATAAAAAAGATATCACCAAGAAAAGTACAAATGTAAGCCATGGAGTAGAAATATATGTGTGGAGAAGAAATTTCCACACATATAACTTAGAAAGAGCTCATATCTAGAATCTGAAAAGAACCTCTGCAGTCGATAAGAAAACAGCCCAATACAAAAGTTGAGAAGCGAATTGAGACATTTTACAAAAGATGATATCCAAATGATCATAAACATATGAAGAGGTGCTCAACCTCATTAGTCATCAGGGAAATATAAATTTAAACTCAAGTGAAAGCCTATTACAAACTGTCAACAAAAAAAAACATCCAGCCTAAGAGAAAGCTTGTAAGAGTTTATTTGAGCCAAACTGACGACAATTGCCAGGAAGCAAAGTCTCAATGGGTTGAGAAAATTCTCCGGAAATTGGCGGTTTACAACTTATTTTGTGTATTAGAATCAAGGGAAGAGGGTTACATGAAATCCATTGGTTGTAGATTAAGGGAGTCGGAGAAAGCAAAGCAGGGGAATCTCTGGGATTGGATAAAAAGCAAAATGGAGAGACACACTTCTTTTACATTGGTGGGTACAGGATAGTTAATAGCATTTTACAGCACATAGAGATGGTATTTGGGAAACAAGATTAACAATGAGGGATTTTGTAGTTTCCTCCTCTGGTGTGGTGGGTTGTGCCCCCTGTGGGGTCCTGAAAAAGGGATTACTCTGACATTCCAAGGGTATGTTATCTTAGATGCAAAAAGATGGCAGACCAGCTCACTTAAGGTAAAGATTGACCTTTGTCAAGGAAGCTACAGGCCAAAGATGTGACTTCCCACCATGGCCCACCTTAGTTAGGAATTTTTATGTTCATGCCATCCTGAGTTTGTCAGGTTTAATATGTGGCCCCTTCTCCGTCCGCAAAATGTACCTGAAAGGCTACAATTAAAGAGATCATAACTACTAAATATTGACACGTGGAGAAAGAGGAATTCTCATACAGCATTGGTAGAAATGTAAATTGATACACCCACTTCACAAAGCTATTTGGCATTTTCTACCAAATTTGAATATGTGTATATCCAATGACTAAGAAATTCCACTCACACACGCATACAACAGACATGTGTGCATATGTATATCAAAACACACAAATGCAGCATAATTCATAAAAGCAGATACTGAAAGCCACCCAGATACAGGAGCTACCTATGGCAGAATGGGGGGAAAAAAAAGGGTGGTAAATACATATAAAGGGATGAATATGAAAACCAATAAATTTCACATTTATACAGTTGCATAAAGAACATAGGTCCAAAATAATATAAATTGTATGATTCCATTTATACAAAGTTCCAAAGGAAAAAAAAGGCAAAGCAAAACTATAATGTTGAAGGATGAATTAAATGAATATAACTTAATATACACATGCCTACGTACATACATGTGTTTATTTTTCTAAACCCTCCCTCAAAGACAGTATATTTGACTTTAAGAGATGTATTCAGTCATCAGACACTTTTTCATCACATGCTGCATCTAGTGTTTTCATTTTGAAGACAGATCTAAAACACTAGTCTTATCATTCTCTGGTTTGCAATTTAAATATAAAATCCTGCCAGTGTTGCATCCATTAAAACAGTCTTGGAAATTAAGCACTAATTTCCCCTTCGAATAGCCATTTCTGTTATTTTCTTTTTCTTTCTAATTATCACTGTAATGAAGTGGCCAGTATCATGGCAGGAAGTGATTTCAAAAGCAGCAATTCCTTATTATGAATCAGACATTTTATTCCTCCCCTAATGTGAGTCGGTTCCTGTCACATAAAAGGCATGCGCAAACCCCATCTTGACTGAGGCCGAAATCATTTTGGAACAGCAGAGCATACTTTCAGCTCAAAGAGCAGTCTTTCCAGCATTTCACTAAAGCTGAGAGGAAGGGGAAAGCTGTTACATTTTCTGTAGGGGATCATTTCTGATCACTCTGATCTGCTCCTCTGAGCAGCAGCTTTTCAATATCTTTAAGCATTGCTATATTAATAACACATCTGAAAATAACTTGTATCAAAACTGATATGAGAAAAGACACTTAGAAGAATATGAAGCACTATAAAAGTACTCATTTTTGTTAAGCTATTGGTCTGACCACACCCTTTCATACTGTTGGTCATGCCATTCACTCTGCTTCTAACATGGTTCCCCTTTAGTTTCCTGTAAAAGTGAGGCTTAGACAAGATATCTTCCTTTCTCCGTTAAAAAGCAATTTCCCTTTTAACTTTGGTCATATTCTATATAGACTTCTGATCCTTCTTTATCCCTTTAAAGTTATTTTCCATCAAATGTCTACCATGTAGCCAAGCGAAAGTCAGGGCTTCTTGACTATTTATTGTGGATGGTAACGCTGAGTTCTGCTTTCCGCTGCTTTATTAAGCTGGTATCATGATCATTTACTCCAAGAAATAGTGATAAGCATGCACTCCATTCTCTTGGACCAGCACTCTCAAATTAAAATGGGAATGGCATCTCGAAATGAGTTGTTAAGGTGTCTATTTAAAAATGAGCAGTGCTGACGTCTAAGTTTGAACTGTCACAGCTGAATTTTGTTCTGATGGGAAAATACAGAAAACAGTAACACTGACCATTGAAATTGAAATTGCCTAGATACTATACCACATTTATTCCCCAGGGGTGGGTCTCCCCCCTATAGCTTTTGTTGACCAAGGATCTATTCACTGCGGGTTAATTGAGAGTAGAAAATGCAATTAGGTCCTAGAAAAGCACTCCAGCTAACTAAAAAAAGTAAATCTGTGAACATTTTCTGACTATGCAAAATAATTTAAATTTCATGAAGATATTCTTTCTTCATTTTAAGAAAACAGAGATGTGCCTAAAAAGGTGATGAAAACTTTGCTTTAAAATATAATGTTGGGGCAAAACGACAGTAACAAAAGAAAAATCAGTGGTTGCCAAGAGTTGAAGAGGAGAAGATGGAAGGGAAGGATGAATAAATGAAGCATAGATAAAACTCTGTGAAACTGCAATGGTGAATACATGTCATTTTGACGTGCATTTGTCAAAACCCATAGAATTGTACATCACAAAGAGTGAGCCTGGATGTAAACTTTGAACTATAATGAATAATAATGTATAGATAGATATTGGAACATTAATTATAACAAATGTGTCACACAAGGGAAAGATGTTAATAATAGGGAAAAACTACATTGAGGGTGGGTAGGATTAGGGTGAATATAGGGAATTCTGTGTATTACCTGCCAATTACTCGGTAAATCTAATACTGTATTAAATAATAAAGTTTATTAATGTTTTTTTCTAAAAAAAAAAAAAAAAAGGAAAGGGAAAAAAGAAGCCTGCATCATAGGCAGATCTGGGGGTAAATTCACGGCTCCCAAGCTTCTGGTGTGAGTTACGCATAAAATTGAAAGCTTTGCAAATATGAATAGATTTAAAAGAATAATAACTTTTTTAAGTTTTACAATTCCAATATTCATCTGAACCATACCAGAGAAATAAAGTACAAGAAAGAAAAAGCCATTACTTATTCATTAAAGTATTTTAACAAAAGTTAGATGTTCTAATTTTTAAAATTTGCTTGTTCATTATGAAAAACTGAGGGGAAATAACAAACAACTTTAAATGTTAAATATATGTATAACATTGCTGAACAAATCTTAATGACAAGGATATTAAAGGCAGAGACCTAATGAGACAGGTTAGTTAGCATGTTGTTGGGTAAACAGGAAGTCCCTGGTAGAATAAACTAAGGCAGCCATATCTTGGAATTCCAGGTTCCGGAATGACTCATTCACTCCAGAACAACAATGTAATTGCTCTCTGGGGATAAATGGGTTATTTCGTAAATCCCTTCAGGCTAGACAAACAGAGCAAATCTGATAGATAGAATCCATTAGAAGGCGTCAGCTCCCTTTCCCCAGCATACAAGAAAATGCATAAAATAAGAGCCTGTTGCTTTAGTCAGTGAGCATCTCAGTTTCGGGTACCCCTCTCTCATAAGAGAGCTGTACTTTCACTTTAATAAAAACCTTTGCTCCTCTCCCTCTCCTGAGTCCGCGTTCTCATCCTTTGGGTATGTGAGACCACGATCTCCGGGCACCAGTGACCAGAATTGTATATCACTCACAACCCAGTACTAAGAGATTGGGTGGAGAAGAGGAAAGGAATAACTGCAGATGAGTGACAGCAAAGGGAGTGTAGATAGGGGCGGGTAGTTCACTGCCACTGAAACTCAGATTTCCATTAGGGTTCAGCCTCAGAGGAAGGTGGAGGAGACCTTAGAGTTTGGGTTTTGCCCTTTGGGAGTAGGAAGCCATTGTGGAGCTTCCAGCTGGAAGTAACACATGCCTCAGGAATGGCTGTGGGATACGGCTGGGGTGGGGGGGGGGGACTAGTGAGGAGATGTGTTAGAGTAATGAAGATTAGACTGGCTGAGGGCTGTGATAAAGGGCTGCAGAGGCAGGGAAGACTGAGAGATATAAAGAAGAGAGAACGATGGGATTGGGTGAACACTTGGATGTGAGGAGGGAAGAAAAGGACTTAGAGTGATTTCTGGGTACCATCTACAAGAGAGAATAGGAGAAGCAGTGCGAGGTGCAGAGCAGGCTGTAGGCAATGAACTCCATTTGGGGCATGTTGAGATGTCATTTCCTGTGGGTCATCCAGGCAGAACTGTCCCAAAAGAAGAAATGGGATCATGGTTCTGCAAGTCAGAATGGTCTATGCCAAAGATGAATTCCTTGGCCTACAGATGGTAGTGGAAACTGAATGCATGAGATGACCCAGAAGACACCATATACACTGAGAAGAGGCCCAAGGACAGAACTCAGGGAAACACCAGCATCTAATGGGCAGGCAGAAGAGATGAACCCTAAGAGGTCCTAAAGGACTGGAAAGAGAGCACCAGGAGGCTTGTGGGAGGCACGAGAAAAAAAATATGTAATGCTCTGGTGAAGAATGTTACCAAGTGTTGTTCTTCCTTATTTCTAGAGTATTTTAAAAAGTCGTAAAATAAAATAAAATTATGTACCATATATCTTCTAACTGAAATATTAAAAATGTAGCTGAGTTAAATCAATCTGATGATAATGGAGTGCCAAGTAAGAATTAATTTTAAAGTTGTATTTAGCTTAACACTGGAGTTCAAGAGAAGAAATACTGCTGCCATCTCTAGGCATGATTTACCACATCTTCTTATACACATTTAGTGAACTTCTAAGAGAAAAAAGCAATACAATGTGTCCTGGCCTTGGTGTCAGAAGACCTGAGTTTAAATACAATCTCTGCCACTTACCAGCTGTAGGCAATTCATTTAACCTCCTTGAGGTCCAAGAGGGAGATAGCAAATTCTAGAAATTAAATACATGAGTATGTTTTTTTACAATTCAATTAATATTTCTCAAGTCTTTTGTATTTGTTACGTATTTCCAAATACTATTTGATGGCATTCTGGAGATTAGCTAGTATTTTCTTTCAGCATAATACCTGCTTAGAGGCACATGGGTACCCTTGAGATGATAGGAGGTTTGTTCTCCTCTGTGAAGATTCTGGTGCAAACACATGCAGAGGCCAACTGACTAAGAAGAACTTAGTCCTTGTAATAAATAATAGTAGATGCTGGAAGCTCTCTCAACAGCAAATAATTTGGTACATAACACACTGTCCTCTTCGAGTTACCACAGCAGGAAAGAATGGCAGCCCATTTGTTACCTTTGTCATTTTTTTTTGTTGTTGTTTTTAAACTTTTATTTACTTTTTAAGTGCGTTTTTTCCAAGGCCATCAATTCCAAGTCAAGCAGCTGTTCCAATTTAGTTGTGGAGGGTGCAGCTCACACAGGCCCATGTGGGGATGTTACCAGCAACCCTGGTGCTACAAGCATCGCGCTCTAACCAATTGAGCCAACCGGTCCCCCTCCACCTTAGTCGTTTTGAGGAAAAAGAAAAAAATAATTCGGTTCCTAGAAATTATGGAACTGAAAGCAAAATACATATCCCTTGACACACTAAATTGGAATTTTGGTTGTCTTCATTTCTTTTCCTTTTTAAAAAGATTTATTGAGGCATCATTTACATACAGTAAAATTCACCCTTGTTTCATATACAGTTCTATGAATGTTGACAAACACATAGAGTAATGCAACATATAATTACACTACCCAAAGAATACCCCCACCCAATTTCCTCATGCCCTTTGCCTTTCTTCCCTACTAGTTGTTAGCAATCAATGATATGTTTTCTGTTTCTCTATTTTATCTTTTCCAGAATGTCATTTAAAATGGAATCAGAGAGTATGGAAAGCGTTTTGAGTCTGGCTCCTTTCACTCAGACTAATGCATTTGAAATTTATCCCTATTGTGGCATGTGTTAGCAGGCTATCCCTTTTCATTGCTGAGTAGTATTTCATTGTGTAGATGTACCATAGTTTAGCATTTCAATTGTTGATGGACATTTGGGTTATTTCCAATTTGGGTGATTATGAATGAAGCCACTATAAACATTTATGTACAGGTTTGAATGTAAGCATATGTTTAGTTTCATTTCTCTGGAGTAAGTAAATACCTCGGTTTGGAATCTTTGTGTCATATCGTAAGTGTATGCTTACTTTATAAAAGGCTTCCAAACTGTTTTCCAAAGAGGCATTCCCATCAACAATGTATGAGAGTTACTACTGCTCTGAATCCTCACCCACACTGAGTGTCATAAGGTGTTTACATTTTAGCCAGTCTTATAGGTGTATAAACATATCTCATTGTGACTTTAATATGCATTTCCCTAATGATTATGATGTTGACCACCTTTCATGGGTTTATCGGATATCTCTGTATCTACTTTGGTAAAGTATCTGTTCAAATTTTTTGCCCAATTTTTATTGGTTGTTTCCTTATTATTGATCCACATTATTTTATATTCTGGATACATGTTCTTTATCAGATACATGTTTTGCAAATATTTTCTCCAGTGTTTGTCTTCTCTATATTCTCAACAATGTTCTTCAAAGAGCGTTTTCTTTTTTTTTTTATGAAATCCAATTTATCGTTTTTCTCTTTTGTAAAAATCATGCTTTTGATCATTTGCAATGAATCTTTGCCTTACCCAAGATCACAAAAATTTTCTGTTTTCTTCTAGAAGTTTTATAGTTTCAGGTTTTATTTTTAGGTCTAGTTATATTTTTTGAGTTAATCGTTGCCTATACTGTGAGGTATAGGTCAAAGTTCATTGTTTTGCATATGGATTATCAATTGTTCCAGCACCATTTATTGGAAAGAAGTAACTTTCTCCACTAAACTGTCACTGTACTTTTACTCAAAAATTAATTGACTATATATGCATCAATCTAATTCTGGACTCTCTATTCTGTTCCATCAATCTATATGTTGATCTTTTTGTCAATATTACACTGTCTCAATTATTGTGACTTTAAAATGAGTCTTAAAATCAGGTAGTGTGTATCCTACAACTTTGTTCTGCTTTTTCAAGATTGTTTAGTCTAATTTAGTTCCTTTGTCTTTCCATGTACATTTTACAATCAGCTTATCAATTTCTTTTTAAAAATTGCTGCTAAGATTTTGATTGGGATTGAATTGAAATATACATGAATTTGGAAGAATTGATACTTTAAATATACTAAAATTTCTAATTCATGAATATTGTACATATTTTGATTTAATTAGGTCTTCTTTGATTTCTTTCATCAGTATTTTGTACTTTTCAGCATACACACACACGCACATACACACACACACACACACACACACACACACACACACAGGGTACCAAAAAAATGTATACATATTTTAAGAAAGGAAAAAACTGTATTAAAATTATACTGATGGTAACCACTTTGAGTACCTCTTGTAATTACAGGAGTCAAACATGACTTGTATTCATCTTTTGTTATCAGTATATATTGAGTATTACAATTTTTAACAGTGTTTTCCTTTCTTAAAATGTGTGTATATATTTTTTGGCACCCTCTCTCTATATATATCATTCACATGTTATTAGATTTATGCAAGTATTTCATGGTTTGGGTGCTATTGTAAATTGTACTTTTTAAAATTTTAATTTTCAATCGTTTATTGTTGATTCAATTGACAACTGATTTTTCTATATTGATTCATTTTTTATTTACAATTACCAATTACCCATTACCAATTATATATATATATATATATATATATATATATATATATATATATATATATATATTCTAATAGAGTGGTCCTCAAATCAAACCTGGCTAACTTCAAAATCACCTATGGAACTACAAATACGCAGATTCCTGAGCCTCATATCCCATAGGTTCTTACTCCATAGTTCTGGGTCAGGCCCAGGAATTTATGTTTAAAAAGCTTCCCCAAGTAATTCTGATTTTAGTGAGGTTTGGGAACCATCATAAAGTATTTCTGGAAGTAAAATTTTCGTAGATAAGACAGATATAACAAGAATATAATACATTTCCCATGCTGACACTATTAACCTACACTCATTGAGCATTTTCCGTTGGATTTCCGGTGATGGAGTTCCGAAACCTAACTGCTTCCTTCAGCCAGTGGCATGCATTTGTTAGAATGTGTGCCCAAATACTAACTGGGGTTAGAAGCTCATTAAAATTCAGTCTGTGGCCATACTAGGCCAGATTAGTACAATATTACTAACTATTTGAGTAAACTATACACAATTACTTTCGTGGTGGGGGCAGCAAATAAGAAGACACTGGCTAAATAAGCTAAGAGATGTGGTTAAATTCTAGAGTGGTTTGCCAAGATAAGTATGGTGATAAAGGGATTGCTGAGTGCAAGTGCTACAGGATCATATAAGTAGTTTTGTCAAAAGGGTGGGAGTGGATTTATTACCGGGGCATTGCAGTATCTCTTAGAAGAACCCAAAGACAGGAATTGCAAACTAGCCTCCCAGGGGACTGAAAGAAGGACAAAGAAAGCCATCAGGATCCCAGACAGTTCTTTTGGTTCCTTCTGTCCCCATATCTATCTTTTGCTTCTCTCTTGTTTGCTTCCTACAGAGCTTTCTTAGCTCCCTGTAAATCAAGAATACCCCTAAAAGAAATGCCACACCCTACATCTGCACAACTTCAGAAGTCACATTAATGTCCAACTAAGCAAGAAGCTCTCAAGTCAGATTATGAGATTGGCCTAAATTAGATGAGGTGACTACCTTAATATTGACTATGGGAAGTGATCTTCTGAGAAAGAGATTGAGTAAGATATGCAATTTGATTAACATCTGCTGTATATGGATTCCATCCACATATGGAATCTCCTAAGAAGTACCAAATAATGGCCATATAATATGTCATTCTGTGATGATGACATATGTCCCATATAAGTGTACATATTTTGAATTACCTAATAAACTAAGAACAGCATTTGCTAAATAAAACTAAAGCTTGTAAAGAAAACATTCTGTTCTAAACTCATAAAGTTTAAATTTACTCTACATTTTTTAACATCAGCATTGCAGAAACAGTATTGGAGTAATTAAAATTAAATTACTTCTAAATAATGAGCTAACTACATAACAGAGCAATGCAAATACCGCCATTTACTTGGATTTTATACAATGTGTTTTGTTTTTGTTTCCTTCTTCACAGCTTCTCAGATTACAGTGGTTTCCAGATTATACCACAGAGTTAAATCACATTGGGCATAAGGCTTGGCATTATAGAGCTACTTCCATTTTAGAGGGGCAGGAAAATTGTTATACATTATTACATAGCAAGTGTTCTAGAAACACTGGAACAGGCATACACATTCTCCAGAAGTCTTAGCGTCATAGAAACCAGACTGTTAGGAATAAGATAGGCCAGGTCTTAATGTGATGTACATTTCACTTTAGAGAAGAGGAAACTAAGGGCTCCAAGGATTACGAAAAGTGTCGAAGATCTTCCTTCCTCTGAGGTACTGGCAGGATTGATTGGGGGCAAAATAGAGGTTTCTGACTCCCAGCTCAGCTGCCATCTATGGAACCATGTTTTTTCCATTTACCTACAAGCTCTGGGCAAGAGAAAAATAACAACAGTAAGCTTTTTAAAAGCCAAGCCTGTTGTTCTCCCTGAGGAAACAAACCTGAAGAGGTCCCTTCAGCTCTAACTCTCCCGCTGACTCTCACATGTATATCGCTATATTCCTCCCCTTTATTAGACCATCTGGGTGTCTCCACCATCTGGGTGTCCTAGCCTCGACTACTATCCACGGCTTTCATTATAATGCTACTTTAATCTTCAAAGAAATACATCGATGTTGCTGATATTACTTACAAATGCATTTAAAGTTTACAAATGACACCTGGCAAAAAACTTATGTAACTAAAAATATTTATATATAAATATATAACACAGTAGAAGAAGAATGTTTGTTAGTAAGAATTTTAATAACTGCAGTTGTAGTTTAGCTCTTCTTAGAGTTGATGAGTGTGGTAGACCAAATTGCGCCCCACACAAAAATCACATATTGAAGCCCTAACCCCTAATGTGATTGTATTTGAGGAGATAGGACATAAAAAGAAGTAATGAAAGTTAAATGAAGTCATAAGGGTAGGGCCCTAATTTGATGTCCTTATAAGAAAAGGAAAAAACACCAGACCTCTCTCTCTCTCTCTCTCTCTCTCTCTCTCTCTCTCACACACACACACACACACACACACACACACACACACACGCACAGAGGAAAGGCCATGTGAGGTCAACTGAGAAAGCAGCCCTCTGCAAGCCAGGAAGGGAGGTCTCACCAGAAACCAACACTGACACCTTGATCTTGAACTTCCAGCCTTTGCAACTGTGAGAAAATAAATGTCTGTTGGTTAAGTCACCCAGTCTGTAGTATTTTATCATGGCCGCCTGAGCTGACTGATATAATGAGCAAGGCCGTAGACATTGTTGTGGGTGGTAAAATGTTTTCTGAACTCCTATGCAAGGTACTTCTAATGAAAAAAATAACATAAGCATATCTCCAGAACTTATTATAGTATATATTTTGAAACTTTATTTTTCATTTTCTTTTAAACCCTTAATTAGAGTGCAATATATTTATGTGTTCTTTCTACCATGAATCTTTTTTCCAGATTTTTTGATATAACCTAGAATACTGTAAGCATGTTTTATCCTTTTTATCTTGTATTTATTTCAGATACACCACTTGCTAACACCTTTCTATTTATCACCTTTCGTATTTTTCAACATTTGTGACCCTTAGTCTACTTTTACTAAACTCTTAAGTACTGGGTTTAAAAAAAAATCTTATTTTTTCAATATATAAAAAATCTTATTCTTTCAATAAAAAAATCGTATTCTTTCAATATGTAAAATTTTTTTAGGCAATTTAGATTAATTTTCACTTTATCTTGATCCTTTAAGATTTCCCCCGAAAATAAGCTTTTTTTGTCTGTGGCATAAGCCTGTTAGATTAAACGGATACTATTAGTCTCATCTTTCATCATTTCCAGACATAACTCCTAAGTTGTAGGAGGATCCATACTGACAATATTTATTTACTTACTCCTGGAAGATATAAAGTCTCTAAATGACAGTACAGTCTGTTTTCGCCAATAAATTCTGAAGTCATACAGAAAAATACCATTAGTTGCATCATCCTTCCACACCGCGTTTGTGTCTGAAAGCCGTAAGGGCATTTGACAGGCTGGCAAACTGATTAGCAAGGTTGTGTGACGTTATTTTCAGAATCATGCTGAAAAATCATAACGAAACATTCCACTCTTAGTCTCTCTTATACTTTTCCTTTTTCCATTAATACCTTGTTGTGGGAAACCTTCCAAATATTCTTGATTGATTGAAATCAAGGAAGGAAGACAATGTCCACTGACTTTTCACAATTCTGAAACAGTGCCAGGTAAAGCCACTCTAAGGATTTTTGAATCTATAAACAAGGATGAAAAATACCAAAAAAAAAAGTACCAGTTCACTTTAGTACATATTATCTAATACAAGAAATTTAAATACATCAGAAATTGGAACAAAACATTATTTGAGAAAGATCGGCATTAGTTGAGATCATTAAGGGCATACATAGCATTCATTTTCCACCTGTCATCATTAAGTGACATTTGCTAACTCAGAGGAGATGACTTTGAATGCTCCCATTCGCACAATCTGATATGATTATTTTGACTGAATATTTTCGTGTGCATGAAACTCACATCGAAGATGAATGCCAGAACAAGAACATGAACCTGAAGTGGCTACATTAGCTTCCAGCTCAAATTCAAACTTCCTCATTTACCTTTCCTTTGTATACTCTATCTTCTCTCCCCCTTATTTCAGCCTTCATAGAAGCCTAAGGAAGTCTTCTTCCTTCTTGCTGTTCTATGGGTGTAGTATTTGTTCCCTGCTGCTTTCAGGGTAAAACCAGAATTCTTTGCTATGATTTCCCAGGTCTTCCTTAGCCAGCCCCTGCCAGTATCTCCAGCATCATTGTCCCTGGGCACACACACGTCCACTACAGCTAAACCGGGACATATGACAAGCTCTCTCTTCTCTTTCCTGTTTACCTTCACCAGATGATTCCCTCTGTCTGGAATGTTTTTATTCTCCTTCCTCTAGCTAATTCCTTCTTGTCTTAAGATTCCTCTTAGGCATGAACAACTGTGGGAAACGTTCCTTTGTCCTCTTGTCTCCCCCCCACTGTGCCAGGTAACCCTCCTCTGAGGTCAACAAGCAGATGATGCTCAGCGTTAGCATGGCACTCATCACTCTGCATGCACTCAGCTACAATCTTCTCTGCTTTCGAGACCAGAGCAGAAACCATGTCTCTTATCTGTGTGTCCCCCTCACCTAGAATAATGAGTGAAAGAGTAAATGTTTATTAAATGAATACCCAACACTGTGCCTTTGCTCATATTCTTCCCCCTTGCCCAAAATTCCCTCCTTCATTTTGTCCACCTACTCAATCTTTTCCTTCTCCCAGAATCCCATTGAAGCCCCACCCCTCTATGAAGCCCTTCTTCTCTGTTTTCTGAGAGCATGTGGTTTGTTTTTTACTAATTTTCTGACAGTCTTATAGACTCAAATCTGACCAAAAGACCATCTAAGTAAGGATTAAATCTTTATAACTTCTGCACATGGTACTTGGTCACGTAGCAGGTTCTTAGTACTTGGTGACTGATTTGCCTGAATGGGGAATAAAACACTCTGGAAATAGGGTACAGGGTCAACCATTTCAAAAGAATAATGATCTATACAAGGCTATGACAACTTTTTACAATAAAATAATTTCCTTTGTTTAATATAAGCACTATTATCATCATCATTATTTTTATTATTATTATTTGCCAAATAAAACACATCTATCCTGAAGCCAAGAAAAGCAATAAGGCTAGTGACATGCTTTGAGTGCTTTTATTAGTCAGAACACTGGTCTATTACATGCTTAAGTCTTTAATATGCATGAAACAATATTCTCTGATGCAACAAATGATTACAGAAATATATTAAAGCATTCATTCTGAATGGAAATACACGGACAAGGTAATTCCCAAGGCTCAGAGCAACTGCAAGGAGGAATATAAGCTGAAGTAGGTCATTTCTCCCCAGAGAATTTCTATGGAGATTGCTTTCAATTTGGGGTTTTAAATCTAAGAAGTTGTGGCATAAACAGTTGAAAAATAAGGTTTCTGGCTTGTTCACATGCCAGCTCTGGTTAATTTTTTTTATTTTCTTGTGGTTTTTTTTTTTAAGGGTTGAGGTTATAAAAATGTATTTTTTCTCTTATGAGGACCACTCAATAACATTTTCATCACAGGGCCAGTTTGTTGTCAAAAAGCTGGGCGGCTACTTGCCATCCCAGACTACTAGATAGTTAGGGGCCTTGGCGAAGCTGCCTGACCTCTCTGAACCTCAGCTTTTTTATATTTCAAATAGGGACAATAGCATTTTCTTTGTTTACCCCAACTGGAGTGGAACTGGGGGTGAAGGGGTTGAATAAAATAAGAAGTTAGAAATTTTCAAAGCAAATTCAAAGACAAGGCATTAAAAAATTCGGTAGTTCCCACACTTTGGGCTGCCCCCAAACTGAATTTATGAACACCTATATTAAACCATGAGACTAGCACCAATATATGCTTAATGCAGGCTTCAATCCAAATCTGTTTGGCTTATCTACAGGGAGAATTATTCTGGGGCTAGCTAGCACCCTTGACTGGGAATATGAGGTCCTGAATTGCTTTCAACCAATCAATCAACAAATACAGAGGGTGCCAATAAATGTATACACATTTTAAGAAAGGAAAACTGTATTAAAATTGTAATACTCAATATATACCGATAACAAAAGATGAATACAAGTCACGTTTGACTTCTGCAGTGACAAGAGATGCTCAAGGAGTTACCATCAGTGTAGTTACCATCAGTGACCAGACACTTCTGATTATGGTAGTTACCATCAGTGTCCAGACACTTCTGATTATGGAGAACTACTGCTTGAGCAACGTTGACCAAAGTGTCCACTTGTATACATTTTTTGGCACCCCCGGTAGATACTGATTAATACATTCACAGGCAAGTAGGGTGGATACTGTACAGAGCTTTCCCAGTATCCAAAACCATAATGCATATTTGAAGACATATGGCATATACATACGTCAAGTTAATTAAGAATCCACCCAATATAATTGTGTAGGAGTGCATTGGGAGGGGTCAGTAGGCTGCAGGAGAAAAGCACGTGAGCTGACACCAGGAAAGACAATATATTATTTTGTGAGGGCTGTCATAGCAGAGCCCACAGACTCAGTGGCTTAAACAACAGAAATTTCCACACAGTTCTGGAGGCTGGTAATTGGAGATCGAAATGTCAGCAGGGTGGGTTTCTTCAGAGGCCTTCTCATGTGTCTGCATCCTAAACTTCTCATAAGTACACCAGTCACTGTGGATTAGGACCCACCTTCACGACCACCTTTTAACTTAATCACCTCTTTAAAGTCCCTATCTCCAAACATGGCCACTTTCTAAGCCACTGGAGGGTAGCGCGTCAACATATAAATTTGGGGGAACAAAATTCAGCCCATGACAGGTGTGATTCAGATACTTAGAGGAAAAGGAGGGAAGGCATTCTAGGCAGAGGGAAGGTTCAGAAACAGAAAGGTGTGTGGCAGGCAGAGACTGTGAGTAAACCAGGATAATTTACTTCACATCAGTGATGTACTTCACAGTCACCAGAATACATTGTTTCATTTAATCCTGACAACAATCCTAAATGAGAGATTATTCTTTGAAAACTAGAGAACTAATATTTAAGTGGCTTGTCTCCCACCTCGATACTCAAATTTAGTGTGCTTGGGGGATCTTGTTCCAGAGCACATTCTTATTCATGAAGTTCGAAGGAGTGGAGCCTGAGAATCAGCATTTCTAGCAAGCCTAAGTGATACTGAGTTCAGGCTGCTTGTCTGTAACCACACTCTGAGTAGCAAGGGTGCAGGGGACAGTAGAGCAGAGTAGTAGAAGATTATGTTTTAAAATAATACGATGGGAACAGGCTACGTGTTCATACTTGACTTTGGAGTTGACTCTGGTCTCTGATCATGAGTTAGATATAATCTTGCAAAAATCAAACAGTAGTGATAGTGTCCCAATTCATTAAAAAAATGAATTAGATAGGGTTTACTCAATTAAAAAATTCATCTCATAAAACTTCCTTTAAAAGCTCAACACTTAACTACAATGAAAATACAAACAGAAAGAAACTTCCAGAAAAATAAATTGGAAATAGTCAATCATGCTTAGTTTGACAATATGTTTTTAAGAAAGATGTGCTCACATCTGTGATTTTTGTATTATACACAATAGAAAATCTTCCTCCTACAAATATTATTCTTAGTATATTTTTTGGAATATATTATTACTCTATGGTACTCTTCACATGGCACCCAGACTTTGTCCAGGGTGTGAATATGGGTGCTGATGCAGGATGAGTGAGAGGAGAAAGGAAAGTTGAAAGCAAAAGAATTCAGCATGAAATTATGAACCTCTGAGCAAGAGTAGTAATAAAAAGTAAAGGGTAGAGGCTGAACTGTCCAGATTAGGGGCCTGAGCTCAGCGGACAGTGTTACAGGCCTCGAATTTCATAGGTATGAATGGAGTGCTAACTGGTCATGCTTATCAAGAGGCCTCATTTAAGTAACTAATGCCAGGGAAAACTGCTTCATAAGGTTTTAAGGTATATTAACAAATCCTGGTTAGAATTAACCTGGGAAATGAACGTAGTAGAAATATCCTTGTAAGTAATTGTAAAACTGCTCTCTGAATCACTATTTCCCTAAAATAGGCGCCATAGAAAAAGGGGCACGAAGATTCAGAAGAGGCATCTTTTTCAAATCCAATAAATTTGGAAAACGTTAGTTACTATAGCCCCTGTTTAGAGATCTGAAATACACAGTTACTTAAAGTTCTGAGATTCCCACCATTAACAAACAAATACTCTGAAAGCTTTGTTGAGCTCTAATATAGTATTTCCTTAATTTACTACCTAATTCTTTTTTTTAGAAACACCCTACTAATATCAAGGTTAAGTGGTGTTTTGAGGAACATATCTTAGAAAACACTGTTCTACATCAACTAGCTGAACAAATATTTTATTCTCTGTAGTTTATGAACTCTTAGGTAATCCCTCTACTTAATGATTTGGGAGAGAAATTCACCATTTTCTAAAATTTTTATCAAGACATGGACCCAAACTTATGAGTCTCAAACTCCTCACACTGGTAATAGATGCTTCTGTTGAACTTCTGGTCAGTCAGTCAGTTAGCCGTTTATCATTCATCACATAGGTATTGAGTATTCACTTCTGTGCAAGGCACTGTCCCAGGCACTTTGGTGGCATCTGGTAAATGATAGCCTCTGTGTTCAAAAAAATCTAGAAGGAAGAAGAGAAGACTAAATAACTATAACCAGGAGAACAAGAGAGGAAAGAAAAAAGATGATGTTGTATTGGAAAGGAATAGATCACAGCCACTCAAGAGGATCAGAAAACACATTTGAATGGGAAGGTTTTAATAGATAGAAATTGGACGTAGGTGACAAGTAATCATATACCACCATCCAAAACTAAACACTTATGAAAGTGAAAAGGGATACCATTGACAATTACTCCAGGAAAATAGACATAAGCTGGCCAGTGTAGGTTAGGGGGAAGAAATGAGTTAGACCCTCCATTTGCAGAGATGGCTAGGAAGGGCAGAGGGTGGGGAATGGACCATCCAGACCAGGCCATTAGGCAGGTAATCTGTTCCCAGCTATCTCTGGACCTCATCTCCTACACCTCAGTCTCCACCCAAGCCACTGCCCCCAGACACACCAAATAAGCTCTTCTCAGGGTCTTTGCACTTGTGCTCCTAGATGTCCACATGGTTAATGCTTTCATTTCATTCATGGCCAAAAAAAAAAAAATCCTTCCGATGATGTGTCACCAAAAGGGAGTGATGTGCTCTCCCTTCTAGTTTAAAGGGATCGTTGTAACTACCATGTGGGAAGTAGGCAGGCCAGAGTGGAAGCAGAGATCCCAAGGGTCAGTGCACTAGTCCAGGTAAGAAATAAAAGATTTACTCTAAGAAGATGGTTTAGCAGCTGCGTGTAAGAAATGAAGAGCGAGACCAGTTAGGAGGCTTGGCTCATTTAGACAAGAGGGACTGAAACCTGAATTCGGATTGTGAGAATGACAATGGGCAAATGAAAGGGTAGATGTGACAGGCTTGGCACCTGGTTGTCTATAAAAGAAAGGAAAAGTGGGGAGTTTAAAATGTCACCGAGACAACACCCTCCAAATTATGTTCCTGAGAAATGCCTCTCAGAGAGACATTTCTAACTGTTGGCCAAATCCACTGGGAAACACTTGTGTTCCACTCATCTTCTTAGAGAGTCATGATACACAGGAGGAAATTCAAGGTTATGAGGAGTTCAGCTGTACACACACTTTTTTATTTGATTTGCCTTTACAAATTTGACAGTGAAACTTTAAGAAACAAAACAAATTAACACCTATGAACACCCTGCTAGAGCCATAGTCTACCAGCTAGCTAGAACTAATAAGTAAATGTTCACCAATTTTTCAAAGCACAATCACTAGTAGCTTGAAATCAACCATTGTAGGACTATTTACATTGGGAATTAGCAAACCACTGCCTAGCTGTTTTTGTACAACTGAGGTCAGAATGGTTTGTATAATTGAAAAAAGTTAGAAGATAATGACATATTATATGACAAAATTATATGAAATTCAAATTTCAGTGAACATAGATAAAATTTATTGGAACACAGCCATGTAAATTAGGGGTTGGCGAACTTTTTCTATAAAGGACCAGATAGTAAACATTCAGCCATGCTTATTCAATTGTGTATTGTCCATGGCTGCTTTCGCTTACAGGAGCAATTAAGTTATAAGTGGATTTTCAACTGCATGTGAGGTCACAATATAGATATTGTGTCCTAACCTACATTGGGCAGCTTATGGTTATTTTCCTGGAGAAATTATCAATGGTTTCCCCTTTCACTTTCATAAGAGTTTAGCTTTGGATGGTGATATAGGATTACCTATCACCTACCTCAATTTCCATCTATTAAAATCTTCCCATTCAAATGTCTTTTCTGATCCTCTTGAGTGTTGTGATCTATTCCTTTCCAAAACCACATCATTGTTCCTCTTTCCTCTCTTGGTCTCCTGGTTATAGTTATTTAAACTTCTCTTCTTCCTTCTAGATTTTTTGAACACAGAGACTATAATTTACCAGATGCCACCAAATTGCCTCTAACCACGGTGATATTCAAGGGTCAACTACAGTTGCAGCAGAGACCACGTGACCTGGAAGCCTAGAATATTTACTATCTGGTCCTTTATAGAAAAAGTTCGCCAACCCCTAATTTACATCATGGAAACCAACAAATACTGTAAATCAGGGCTTTCGGGTGGGGGCATTTACCATTACAGCACTAAAATATGCTCTTCTGAGATTTCTAGCCCAGGTGATTGGGGACATATAGTACTGCCGTGAAGAGAAAAGTGAGAATGATGACTTGGTTGGGGAGCAGTGTGATAATTTTGATCTGCATTATGACAACATTGTGCTGCTGGGATTAGAAATAAAATTTGGGGGACCACTCACACAGAGGTGATAGTTAAGGAAGTATAAGACAATGAGATCTGAGGGCAAAGCTCTGAGTCATACCAATACTTGGGGAGTTTGGTTGAAAACGAAGAAATAAAAGGATACAAGGAAAACCAGGTGCCTTTAGTTCATGTGTGAGAAGTGTTTGAGGGGAGGATGAGAAAATCTGTCAGATTTAGTGATCAGGTAATATTTTGAACCACCCTTCAAGACAAATGAAAAATAAGGAAGTAAAGTCAGCAGGGATGGACTGGACTGTTTTTGTTTTTCTTTTTGTTTTTCAAGAAATGGACAAGCAGTGATGACAACTTGAAGAAGAAACTGAGCTTAAAAACAAACAAACAAACAAACAAAGATTCAGTTGTGCAGATACCTGAGTTTGCTTGAAGTCTGAAGGGAAATTGTTAATGGAAAGAAGTGATGAAGTTTGTAGCTATGAGCATATTGTGACCCACATAATAAAGGGCCCCAGTGGCCCAGCTCATGTCACAGTTCTAAACCTAAACCAGCCTGCACTGATAGGAAACACCTATCAAGGATACCGAACGTACTCTAGTCACAATTCTCCAACTCAGTGTTAGCTAGCTTACCTTACCCTGGAAAATAGGATCTGCTGGCCTTGTAAAAGAATCCCCAGCTTCCTAGCCAATTATGCCTTGTTTTTGCATTGCCTCTTCTAACACTCTGTAAAACTCGCTCTTACCCAAATTCCCTGGGGAAAAGGCTCCACTGCTTGTGAGGGACTGCACTCTCCTATCCATGGATTGTTTTCCCTTGGATACAGGACATCAAACGCACTACTAAATTGTCTTAGTTTTGTCATTCGACAGAAGTAACTTGAGGAAGCCAGACTGATGAGACAAATGATAGAACAAAGTCTTGGGGACAATGGGGACAAGATCAACATGAATGGTGGTGGGTCAATTTTGGAAAGCAGACACTTCTTCCTGAGACAGGAAGGAGAGAAGAAAGGGAGGAAAATATAAACAAAGCCAGAAATGGAGAAGGTTAGTGTTAACAACATCCACAGGATTTCAAAGGAATGACAGGTAGAGGATTTGTAGAGAGGGCAGAGGTGAGAGTGCACCTTGGAGGTCAAAGTGAATGGGGATTGTGGAATAGGCCCAGCACTCACAGGGAACTTACGTACCACCTTATATATTATGTTATCCATTCCAGAATGCAAGCCCAGTTCTCAACCCAGTGGGCCACATTTGTGTATCAATATCTGAAAGACAGGAAGCAACAAATGCTTCTTGATTGATTTTCACAAATTCATCACAATGAAGACTTTAGGCTGACTAAGCTAATCAATTTATCAGTGACAGGCAGCAGGCTGGGCTGTGAAGCTACAAAGAGAGAAATACACACAGTCTTCACCCTCAGGAAGCTTACAATCTAGCCGAAATCTGAGCCCAAGCATTTGCTCAGGGCTTCATTGGTGTACCACAGACTTAGTGCACTACGGATAAAAGCCGTAAGCAAAACAGTACACAGCAACAGCATTGTGAATCACTGGGTGGCGAGCTGGACATCATAGCATATGGACCGGCTAGACTGTGTTTTTGACAGTATTTTTATTAGATATTAAATAATGGTAAGTTAAATTACTTGATTTGCATTGCAACTCCTCACAGCTAGTTTTAAATACATTCTTTGCATAAGCAGTCTTACCATTGCTCCACCAACCCTCTCCGCTGTAAATTATTTCTCTGTATGTGTTTCCTCATTGTATAGTACAAAGTTAAACTAAAAACAGCCCTAAGAGTGAATCATGAATTAAGACTGACTATAAGGTGTCTTCTGATTTGAAAAATGTGTATATCTGGGTCATTAATTACATATTAAAATAAATGAGAATCTGTCCAAATATATCCTTTTCCAAAAAATATTTGGCAAATAAGAAAACTGCAGATATAAAGTTTTAAATGTGAATTAAAAAAAATAAGGAAAAACACAACATTAGTCTGTAATGACAACTAATTTCCAGTTAATCAAAGACCCACTCTCCTTTTCCTCTCAGTGAGAAAATGAACATATTACCTATTTTTTAAAGAAAACTATTTTAGACACACTATAACATAGACGGGGACCTACCCAGTTTGGGGTGCACCCATTGTGTACATAATCTAACTCGTTATATGTTCAAGTAGCAACCCTTTTGGATCTTCCCAGACTAAAACAAAACATTATGAATTAAATACTGGTGAGATAACAAAATTGCTATTCATATTCATAAGTTGAATCCCTCTGGGGTACTATTGTCAGTGTCTTTAGAATTGTACTTTCTGAAGTAGAAAGGTATAACTTGTGTTTCCACCTGGGTTTATACCAGGGTTGAAAATAATAATAGTAATAATAATAATAATGACAATGATGGTGGTGATGATAACTTCAGAAATGTCAAGTACTCCAGCATTCTTTGCTCTGTTCTAAGTTGTTTAAGAGACGGTTCCTCTGTGTTTGTGGTTTTGCAGTCAAGATCTAAAACCTAGTGTGGTCAGTTGCCTTGTCAGTTACCCACACACAATGTGCATGCGCTCATACACACACACACACACACACACACACACTCACATACACACACACAGAAACAAATGAGTTCCCCACACTTCATTCATGTCAGAACTCAACAGCTTGAGTAGCACAAATATTCTGCAGTCACTCATGAAAAGAAATTTTTAATAATAAATATCTAACAATTAATGGGCTGGTAGCTGCAATTGTCTTCAGGGCATACTATCTAATTTCCTTGCAATGTTTCATATCCTTACTTTTCACGCTGCAACAGTCTATCATTAAAACCAAATGCAGGTTTCTATCACTTTTATTTATTTTTCAAATCAACTTATAAATCAGTGCCAGGCCTTGTTACAGATGAGTTCCAATAAATTATCGGCTGTGGACAAATTCTGAATGTTAAACACTTCCTTTCTCCTCCTCCCGCCCTTCCTTTCTGTCTGTCTCTTTTTCTCTTTTGTTTTTCCTCTCTCCTGCTCTGAGAGACAGGCTTTACCGCAGCCCTCTAGGCCTGCATACCTCACTGGCTGTGCTTTGGGTACATAACAGAGAGCCCTTAGTACTTAATTATGTGCTATTTAAATAATGCAAAAAGACATTTATTTTTCAGAGAAAAATATCAATATAAGAGACAAGAGTCATTTTACAGTCCTTGGGAAATTTACCTTTCTGAATTTCAAAAGTGAAAGCCTTCTTGTTAGAGGCTTTATACATCCTCTCAGCAGACTGAGACTGAAGACCTGAGGTCTATTTTTCACAGATGTCAGTCTGCTAAGAAACCCACCTATTTTTTCCAAACTGTCCTGTCACCTCCAAGATGCCCTTCGGCGTCCCTGGAAGGATTGAGGTCACAATATCTGGGTTTCTGCTGTCACTGATACTGGGTCTGCAGGACATACAGGAAACATGAGACACCCTTCCTGTAAGACTAGGGAACAAAGATTCTAAAGAGACATGGTCTGTTATGGTAACCTATGACTGTCACATGCTCACTCACACTCATACACGTGTTCACAAAGCGTGTCTGAAATACTCATGTCTTAGTTGGAAACAAAGAAAAGCCCTTTAAGATCCTTAAAGCAGCAAGACCCTTTAATGAAAGCCGTTGTTAAAGTTGCTCACCTCATTGCACAGTAAGTAGATAGTACAATGCATTTCACTGCATTATATGTCTTTGCCATAATTGTGACTGCTGATCTATTTTATAACAAGTAAGACTATGTAGCACTTTCACATAGTGTTCATTTGACAAACTCAAGAAAGCTCTCTAAAATGTCATTTGTAAATTCTGATCTTCCAGTAGTTTCCTGGAATAGACTTGTAATGTTCTGTTTCTCAAGTTTTAGCAAGGTCTTCTCCCTGGAAATGTATAGCAACCTGGGGATAAGGACCATCTGAAAAGCTGAGGCCTGGACAGTGATCCTGGCAGGTTGGAGACAGGTCCCCAAATATAGTCCTGGCAGCACCTATGAGATTTGAGGAGCAGTACAAGATGCCCTCTGCCTGTCTTCCACAGGGCTGGGGCTGCTTTTTGGGAGAGTCACAAGCTTGAGAGAGAGTGTTGCATTCAGAAGACCTCCATTCAAATGAACATATGTACCTGGGAGGAATGATCCTGCCATGTGGGGTCTCTTTCTTCTTGCCTGAAGAATGCTGCCCATACCAGCAGTTATCTTTATTTTGTTCTTCTTTCTGCCAATGTGTGCCTCCTTGGAGGCAGAGAATGTGCTTATTCATTTTTGTTTTCTTCAAAGAACTGTAACTCCGTGTCTTGGCATATGTGGTGTTCAATATAGGCCTGGTAGGAATTTCCAGTCAAGATGGCAGAGTAAATAAATGCTGTGCTTGCCTCCTTTCATGACCACATCAAAATTACAACTAATGTACAGAATAACCATCATTCAGAATCACCTGAAGTCGAGCTGAACTGAAGCCCTACAACTAAGGATATACAAAAGAAGCCACCTCAAGACTGGTCGGAGGGGCAGAGATGCAGAACGGGCTAGTCCAGCACTCACATGTGACCGTTAAAAATCAGGAGGGATATCTTGGCTGTGGAGGTTTCCCCTGAGGAATGAGGGGTCCCAGCCCCACTCCAGGCTCACCAACCCAGGGTTTCAGTGCCAGAGAGAGAAGTCCTCATAACTTCTGGCTGTAAAATCCAGTGGAGACTGCGGCTGGGTGAGACAGAGTGCAGCTAGAGTCCCAGGCAGTCTTCTTAAAGGGTCCCACATGGATTTACTCACTGAGGGACTTACTTGCTCTGAGCTCCAGCACCATGGCAGTAATTGGAAAGGAGCCAGAGATATATGGGGAAGAACTGAATTGGCTGGCAGCAGGGTGAGGGCTGGAGGAGCAACTTTCTCCCAGGCAGAGTGCTGGTAAAATCCATTGTTTCTTTGTTGAGCCCTTCTCCTGCACATGTAGGCAGCTGCCATATCGGAGTCTCCATCAACCTAGCTAACACCATTCCTTGCTGTCCACCATGATTCTCTGAGATCCTGCCCCACCCAACTTGCAGGCCCACTCAAGCCATTTCCAATTGCATTTCATACAAATGACCTGTCGTTGCTCATGCTGCAGACTTTCCTAAAATCTATCAAAAGTACACATACCCCAAACAAGTAACGTCCAGCTTCAGTGTGCCCTGTGCATCTTGCTGAGCAGCCCCAAGTCCAGAACTAGCAGCAGCTGGTCTTGTTCATGGCTTGGCCTGTTGAGGAAACTCCAAGCTTAGTGTAGGTGACAAGCATCTTCAGATTACTTTGTAACTCATAAAAGTGACCCCGGGCAAGGCATAGGCTGCTCCTGAACTTGGCCTGCAGTGGGGAGCTTCTTGGGAGTCCCCATGGCTGGCATGCCTGGTCGTCTGTTTTGAACCAAGCTGGAGCAACACCCGGCTGCCTCCAAAAATGACACACCCAAAGGGCAGACTGGGAAAGCACCAGACCCTGCTAAAGCAAATCCTGCTCCACAGGGTCAGCACCTGCACAACAGCTCTTCCACTCTAATCATGTCCAGTCCTCACAACCAATCAACCTGAGGGTGATCCCTTTCATTGATGTGCAAACAGCAACCAAGGCTCAACTACAACAGGAAGGCACACACGGCCCACACAAGGGACACACCCAGAACACCTGGCTCAGGTGACCAGGGAGACTGTACCACTGGGCATAGAGGACACAGACTACATAAGACCCCTCTAGTAAGACTGGGAAACATAGCAGCCCTACCTAATACATAGAAACAAACAAAGGAAGGCAGCTAAAACTGAGGAGACAAAGAAATATGTCCCAAAGGAAAGAACAGAACAAAGGTCCAGAAAAAGCACTAAACAAAATGGAGACAAACAATCTATCAAACACAAAGTTCAAAACACTCCCAGAGTTCAATTATCTCAGGGAGAACTTCAATAATAAGATAGGAAACATAAAAATGGAGATAGAAAAATATAAAAAACAACCAATCGGAAATAAAAAATACAATAACTGAAATGAAAAATACATTAGAGGGAATCAGCAGTAGATTAGATGAAACAGAGGACTGAATCAGTGATTTAGAAGAAAATACCAAAATAGAACAGCAAAAAGAAAAAAGAATCCCCCCCTCAAAAAAAATGAGGGTAGTTTAAGGGGCTTCTGGGATAACATCAAGTGCACCAACATTTGCATCATAAGGGTACCTGAAGGAGAATAGAGAGAGCAAGGAATTGAAAACCTATTTGAAGAAACTTCTGTAACATAGTGAATGAAATAGACATACAAGCACAGGAAGTGCAGAGTCCCAAAGAAGATGAACCCAAAAAGGCCCACACCGAGACACATCATAATTAAAATGGCAAAGTTTAAAGACAAAGAAAGAATCTTAAAAGCAGCAAGAGAAAAGCAGTTAGTTACTTACAAGGGAGCTCCCATAAGAGTACCAGCTGATTTCTCAACAGAAACTTTGCAGGCCAGATAGTCTCGCCTCTCTTTGGAGAGAAAAAGAATATCTTCTGCCATTAAGAAACTTTGCAGGCCAGAATGGATTGGCACAAAATATTCAAAGTGATTAAAAGCAAAGACCTACAACCAAGGGTGCTCTACCCAACAAGGCTATCATTTAGAATCAAAGGACACAAAAAGAGCTTCCCAGACCAAAAAAAAAAGCTAAAGGAGTTCATCACCACCAAACCAGTATTACAAGGAATGTTAGAAGGTCTTTTTATGATGGAAAAATAAGATAAAAAATATGAATAATAAAATGGCAATAACGACATACCTATCAACAATTACTTTAAGTGTAAGTGGATGAAATTCTCCAATCAAAAGGCATACGGTGGCTGAATGGATAAGAAAACAAAACTATTACATATGCTTCCTACCAGAGACTCATTTCAAATCAAAAGACACACATAGACTAAAAGTATAGGGGTGAAAAATGAGATTTCATCAAAATACAAGCTAGCACACCAATACTTATACCACACAAAACTGACATCCTGAGGCTGAGGGCTGTGAAACTAGAAATAAGCTTATAGAATGTTCATTGTTATTTAAATACTCAGTGACTCTGTCTCCCCTGCTCCCAGGGAATTTGAAATGACTACAGCAATGCAGTGGAGGAGTCGTAGGGATGAAACTAAGTAGTAGATACTGGCTTAGGGACAAACAGTAGGGCTATCTGTGAAATCACACAGAACTGTTACTGAAACTTGCAAACATAAAACTATACCTTTGGATTGTGTCTATAACTCCCATGGGGAGAAATAATATAACAATCCATTGAGGAGACCAAATATAGAGTTTGAGAACTTGATAACAAAATAAGAGGACAATAATCAAGTTTTGGTAATGTGATAGATACAATAAGTGCAACAAAATTTTCTAGAAGGGCAATATCAGGGCTAGAATAATCATGGAAGAAATGTAACTTGGGTGTTGTGTAGGGCACTTAGCTTAGGAGAAGGAGCAGGGCATAATAATAATAAGAGCAATCCCAAATTAAGTGATTGAGAACAATGTGCCAAGAATTACACCACACTCTTTTGTACTCACAGCCTCATAACACATATGAGGTATGTGTTATCATGATCCCCACTTTACAACTGAAACACCTGAATATTAGAGTTGTTGGGGTCATAAGTGGTAGAGCTAGTTATCAAACACAGGGCTGCCTGTCTACAAAATGACATAGCTTGGCCACTGAGCTGCAATGCTTCTGGGTGTAGAGTATGGACTTTGCTGACAAATAAGCTTAAATTTGTATCTCACCTCCAGCCCTGCTATGGGATTTGGGGAAAGTTGCCAAACCCTTGCTAATCCCCCTCCTCAGGGGATAATTTATCTTATCCTTATTTTATAAGATTTCTAAGAGCCCCCTGTAAAATAAGGATGATACCTCTCTTTAAGATTTGTTCTGAGGATTAATTACGGTAATTCTAAAGTTCTAGCACAGTACCTGACATATTGGGGGCACACGATGCTCACGAACTTTTTCTAGAATAATGTGACCAAGTGACAGGATTTGATTAGACAGTGGGCAGGAAAGGCAAAAAGGCTGAGGAACAGAGATAGTAGGGGTGAAGAGAGAGAATGACTGCCCAACTAGTACCTAGCTTAGAGAAACACACAGAAGGCCTGGTGGAGGAAGAGCTGACAGCAAAACAAAGTGAGATCGAGAGGCTGAAGCTGAAGCAGAGACAAAGCTGGGTTCCTGGGCCGGTCTGGAGACAGAGAGAGAAGAGTGCACTCAGAAATCTTACCAATGAGTGAATCAAAACGTTAGAGAAAAGTCAAGACAAATGACGACAAGGAAGTGGCCATCACATCCGAAAGTGAGGACGTCAGTGGTGAGCTCTCAGAGCAAATTCAAAGTGGAGAGGCAGAAACCTCACTTTCGGATGTGATGAAAGGCACTGGAAGACAAAGTGATGGGTCAGATTTCCAGCATTTAACAGTTCAAAGAAAGATAGAATGCATGAACTAATTTTGAGAAAACCAGATGGTTGCTTATATGCAACCCAGGTATCACACTTGACCAGGAAACGGGAGCAAGAATCACACCCCCAACTTTTGTTGGTGGCTGGTGAGCTCTGATGGAGGTTCTATGCAATTCCAGGCACAAGGCATGGGTAGCAGGGAAGTCACATCATCTGCACAAGTCCAGTGTGGCACAGAAAAAGCAGCTGCCTGAGTTGCCTCATTACTGTCCTAACCTACTAATTTTAATTGAGTACACTGTCATGATTAATGTCTATGTAAAGGACCAAGGACCAAGGACCAAGCACCCAGCTGGCAGTGTCTCTGGCAGAAATGGGAGGCATACGTTGATTTTAGCTCCAGAGATGGGAGACAATGATGTTCTATAAATTAACTCACTGACACCATCCAAAAATAGAACCAGGAACAAAAAAATACTTTTTTAAGTTCAACCAGCAAAGAGACCTTCTGGATTTATTTCCTTTGAGTGCGTATCTTCCTTAACAGGACTGAGGAGCCAAAGTACCTGATTATGGTTTAATATAGGATGGATTTACTGAATTTTCTGCCCTGGGCCATTTCCCCAATGTGTGCAGGAACCCCTAAAGGGTGGTAGGGCTTTGCCGCCTCAAGATTTCCACCATGTTTGCCATGGATTGCCAAAGCAGAAACTGGCGCTCTGGTTGGCTGGTCCACCTGCCTCCAAACCTGTGGGAGTTGTGAGCCCAACAGCACTAGTCCAAGATGATGTCTGCTGTGTTGAGAGTTCACCTTCATTTCTCAGCAATCTGCATTCATCCACCTTACTAAAGATATAGTTTTTTCACACTTTTGCCATGTATGTAGTTGAGTGAATAAACTCTCATCTTGCTGTGAGTTGGCAAAGCCAGAGTTGGATCCCTGTCCTCTGACTGGCCTCATCCTGGGGCTGAGAGCTGTGAAACTAGAAATAAGCCTATATGATGGTCATTGTTATTTAAATACTCAGTGACTCAGTCCCCCCTCTTTTAAGATGATGATGCCCTCACTGGGGAACCTATGAGGAGGGATTAAGGTGCTCTAAAATGGGCTAGGTTTAGTGGTAGGAAGAAGTGTTATTTACTCTGAAATGACTCTCAAACATTCTGTTATATACTTTGAATTCCATGCCAGAAGATGTGACATCCAGCTTTGAATAAAAGCATAGCCTTTATTCAGGAAAAACAAAACAACAACCAAAAACCCCTCTAAACTCTCCATATCCCTCCAGCTCATTTCTGAAGAAGCAGCATCAATTGTGGAAGCAACAAAAATGCTATAAATTCAAGGACCAGAGAAGGGGCTAGAACCAGGGGTGGGAGTCGAGATGGGGGTGAGGGTAGCAAATTATCAAAATAAATACCTAGCAGCTCATCCTTGTTCTGTTCAATTTCCCAAGAAGACATTCTTAAGAGAACTTTAGTGTTAGCATTCATAATCAGTTCCCAGGGTTTAATGTGAACATCAGCAACATTCAAAACAGTATAACAATTTATTGAATATCTACTATGTGCCATGTTCTGACAGAGTCTAGGCCTTTATAGGACATTTTATCAATTGGGTAAATATTATACATCAAGCAATAGGCAATATGTTAAGACCTGGACCTTTCATCCTAATGCAGGAGACTGACAATAAACTAATAATTACAAAAATCATCATTTACTTGCATTTGTGTTAATGCTATGAAGGAAAACTACAGTGGACAATAAAAGTGGACCACAGGGGGTCTTTACCTTTTTTGGAAGTCGGATAAGGCTTCTCTGATGAAGGAATTGTTTAAGCTGAAACCCAACGAGTAGGAGTGGAATGATAGTCACTGTTGCAAGAAGGTAGTAAACAAGGGAGAATGGTATAAGGAGACGTTAGAATGGTAGAACAGTTTAATGATCCAGAAAGGTCTTGCGGACCATTGGAAGGAGATCTTCAGGGCCATTGCAAGGACTTTGGACGCTGGGGTTGAAAAAGAACCATCGAGGGGTTTTAAGCCGAAGAGTGTTTAATCTTTATGTTCCTACAAGATTATTCTGGTTACCAGGTGAAGAATGAACTGGGACTGGGGGGATCCACACTGTTTATAGAGATGAGTCAGGGACTCTCTCAGTAGTTAGTACAAGTAAGGGACAATGGTGGCAGTGGAGACCAACAGAAATATGTATGTTTTAAGAATATTATGGAATTAGAATTGACAGAATTTGGTGACTGATAGGCTAAGGGAGGTGAAAAATAGTGCAGAGGAGGACACGCCAAATTCTGGAATGAGCATCTGCGTGAATGGTGATATCATTCACAAAAGTAGAGATGGTGAAAGAAGACCAGGCTGGGAGAACGATCATTGGTTCCATTTTGGGGGCGTTGAATTTCAAAAGTCTGTAAGTGGAGTTATTGATCACAAAGTAAGAAATGTGTGAGTCTGTAGCTCATTGGAGAAGTCTGGGCTGAAGACGCGTTGGAGACTGGGGGCAGTCACTCGGGTGTATGTGGTCACTGAGCCCAATATGATCACTTAGAAAGAACATGGAGCCAGGTGTGGAGCCCAAGAGCTCCCACCTTTGGAGGTCAGAGAGAGGACGTGGTGCAGGCAACAACACTGAAAAGGATCGGGCAACAGAGAAATATGGAGAGACAACAGTGTCAGCAAACCAAGGGAAAAATCCTTTGAGAAAGTGGTGCTCAAATGTGTCAAAGGCTTCTTGAAAGTCCAATAAGATGAAGACAAGGGTTTTAATCTAGATTTTGTGAACAGGGATCATTAAGAACCTTAAGGAGGGCTATTTTTGTGGGGTGGACACAGAAATGGTAGACAACTTACAAAATTGATTATGAAAAATTTCAAACCTACAAAAGTAAAGAGACTAGTGTAGTGAACCCCAATATACCCAGAACCCAGATTCAATAATTATCAAGATTTTGCCACACTTGCTTCATCTATCCTATTTTGTTGTTTGCTCCTCTTGCTGTTTCCAGAGTATTTTAAAACCAATCCCAGACTCATGTCTTTTCACTTTCATTGTGCATGTTTGAGGCTTATGTAGAACCATAATGCCATTAACACACCACTGAAAGGAATAGTAACCCCTTGGTATCATCCAACACTACGGTCATGTGCAGATTCCCCTGATTGTGTAGACCCTTCTATACAAGTATGCTTCACAGGCCAGCAGCGTGGGCATCACCTGGGAGCGTGTCACAAAGGCAGAATCTCAGGCCCTACTTCAAACCAACTGAATCAGACCCTGTGTTTTCCCAGCATTCCCAGGTGATTTGTGTGCCATTAAATGACTTACTATGTGTGCAGTGGAAAGGCACTTCCCCATTCCTATCCTTTTCGTAAGTTCCCACTCCTACACATGCGTACACATATATGCACATTAGTGACTACGTTTACTGGTTTTGTTTTCCTCTCCAACATTTCTCCTTGCATATAAAATCAAATTCAAAGATTAGCATATCTCTTACAAGTTAGCTTATTATTACTTGTTGTTATGAATCTTGCATTTTTAACTTAGTGAACTTATTTTTAAGGAATTAAATGTTCTTCATTCCATCTTTAAAGATGATTTACTAGAGGGGGTGGCCAGTTAGCTCAGTTGGTTAGAGCACAGTGCTCTTAACAACAAGGTTGCCAGTTCAATTACCACATGGGCCACTGTGAGCTGCGCCCTCCACAACTAGATTGAAACAATTACTTAACTTGGAGCTGATGGGTCCTGGAAAAACACAAATAAATAAAAGTTTTTTTAAAAAGATGATTTACTAGAAATACTGCTTTTTCACTGTTGTAGCACTAATATTTTTTCTTCACTCTACACATATTTGTCAGCATTGATGACTAGTTGCCTGAGGCATTTGCACTTTCACCTTAATTACCCATGTCATGCAATTGCAAGATGAGTAGTTATGCTGATGGCATTGGCCATGGCTTTCTTTCTTTTTTTTTTTTTTTATTAAATTTATTGGGGTGACAATTGTTAGTAAATTTACATAGATTTCAGGTGTACAATTCTGTATTACATCATCTATAAATCCCATTGTGTGTTCACCACCCAGAGTCAGTTCTCCTTCCATCACCATATATTTGATCCCCCTTACCCTCATCACCCACCCCCAACCCCCTTACCCTCTGGTAACCGCTAAATTCTTTTAACATGAAATTAGAAAAGCCGATATAGGAACTGAGCCTATTCCCACTAAAACCTTGCTTAATCTCAAAAGATATTACAGAACAATAATAACCCAAAGAATAATCTCCATATTTCAAGTTTGCATAAAAGGAAAGTTGGAGGTTTCTTCATTTTATTCGGTGTATATGATCATCATACATCTTGGATTTTCTAATCTCTTTACTTCGACCCATGCCATCACCCCTGCTGGAATTACCTACCCTTGAAAACCTCCACCCATTGAAATTCTTTTCATGTCAAAACAGAAAAAAGTCAACTCTAAAAGTTTTCAGTCAAAACTCAACTCTAAAAGACTTTTGCCAAGACTGTCCTGACCACTCCAACAGGAAGAGCTTCCTCTGTCTTCTGAAACCCTAATTTTTTTTCTTTGACTACCACCTGTCTAGCTTTTCACACATCCTGCCTAATTACCTGTGACCAGAGCATTTTCTGTATTTAAATATCCAGCTTCTTGAAGTCAGAGATTGTATCTTAAAAATATTTGTATCCACTTTCATGCCTTCTATATTACAGAATATAGCAGAAGTTTTTGATAAATATTTGTTAAATGGGCGATTCAAACTATGTAAAACACCTTAGTACATAGTCCTGTGCTGAGTTCTACATTATCTACTTCTCTTTTGCTCTCTCCTACCCATCAAATTAGTTCTAACCCTCTGTAATCAGACCACATCAGTCAACCATGAGAGCGAAGCAACACTTATCCAGAGATCTCTTCAATGTTAGATTGTTAACCAAATTAAAATTTTGTATGTATAGAAGACCCTTTTCCATATGTGCTAAAATATTTTAAAGATTATTATTTCACTTTACCACTAATAGCTCTGGTAGAGACTTTTAAAATTACACACTACTGCCTTTTAAAAGATTTGAAATTGCAATGTCGTTTGGTTAATACAGAACCCAAAAATGTTTCAGAAATACAGAATGTGAGTACATAACTCCGAAAGTTCTCCAATCTAAGGTTCAATAATCCTTTAATATGCTTAAACCAGACTTGTCATAATCTGACATTCTTAAAAGTCAGATATAGCTCACAGTTGAGAAAATTGATAAAATACATATGACGTTGGACTAAGCACCAGTATGTGTTTGTAGATGGCATGAGTACATATAAAATAAAGGTTAAGAAAAAGTGCCTCAACAACAACTTTACGGCCTTATAGCATAGGTTTTATATATATACTGGAGGTGCCAAAAAAAAGTATACAAGTGGACACGTTGGTCAGCGTTGCTCAAACAGTAGTTCACCATAATCAGAAGTGTCTGAACACTGATGGTAACCACTTTGAGCACCTCTTGTAATTGCAGAAGTCAAATGTGACTTGTATTTATCATTTATCGGTATATTGAATATTACAATTTTAATATAATTTTCCTTTCTTAAAATGTGTATACATTTTTTTGGTACCCGCTGTGTATATGTGTGTGTGTGTGTGTATATATATATATATATATATACACACACACACACATATATGTATGTATGTGTGTATACATATATGTATATGTATGTATATGTGTGTATACATGTATGTATGTGTATGTATACATATATGTATATGTGTGTATGTATATGTATATATATGTATGTATATATATATATATATATATTCCTGGAAATACCTTCAAAATGGAAGTGAAGATTATGTACACTGCATAATTAAAATAGCTCTTCAGTTTGGGAATTTGCTAGGTATCTCAGGGCCATTGTAGACAGACTTTTTTTTATAAATAATAAATTCTTAAGATTTCAATTTTTGTCTACAGAGGAAAAACAAATAAACAAACATTCATGACACCATCACACACCTCAGCATGAACAATGAACTTCCTAGCTATCTCCCTCCTCCCACTAAAAAGCAATTTAATGCACCACTGGAGGTTGCCTATTAATTGGACTAGAAATAAAGTAGCCTGTAAAGGTTGGCCGGGAAAATACAGTGTGTGTGTGTGTGTGTGTGTGTGTGTGTGTGTGTGTCTGTGTGTGTACATATATAATTATAGACGTATATAATATTTCACCCACAAAGTAAACAAGCAACACTAGCACGTCATTTTCTAATTACAGGGCTGTTTCATAAACTGTAAATGCTAACATGGGAGAGGTAAATCATAGCAATTTAATTAATAAAACAATTTAGACACTTAAACCCATATGTGCCCCTGGGGGTACCACATCAATAACAGAAGCTTGCAGGCATATTTTAGAAATTTTATGCAATCATTTGCAGATCTTGTAGTCAATAATTGCTTCAAACTGCATTAACTCTTCTCTGGCTGTTTGCAAAGAGTGAATTTTCATTTGTTAAGGGGTTTATTTTTGTTTTTTTTTTTGTTTTTTTTTTTCCTCTTCAGATGGTTTCAAGTTCTCTAGGAGTAGAGGAGCACAGAGTTTCTTTCCCTGAGTTAGCAGGGCTGGAGGAGGTGAGAGAACCCCCCTCCAGCAAAACAGTAAAAAACAGCAAAATGTAGGAAGTGAGAACACTGAAAAGACAGGAGAAGGATTCTCTCCACTTCGTTCCATTTAAAGGGAGATGTAGAGGATAATAAATGTCAGAGAATGGAAAGTCAGCATTTGAATTTGTATATTTTTAGATCCTCTTTCTCTTTTAACCTTTTGAAATCATGTCTATAGAACTTTCATGTGTTGCTGGTGGTAATTTAAAATGGTAAAGTCACTTTGAAACAGTTTAGCAGCTTCTAAAAAATTAAATATAAATTTACCATATGACCTGCAATTTCACTACTAGGGATTTCCTGTATTCTAAGAGGAGTGGAAATATATGTCTATTCAAACACTTGTACACGAATATTCATAGTGACATTATTCATAATAGCCAAAACAGTAGATACAACCCAAATGGCTATCAGTTGATGAAAATGGATAAACAAAATGTGTACAGCCATATAATGGAATACTGTTCATCAATACAAAGAAACACAATACTGATATATGCTCCAACATGCTTAAAAACAAGTTCACCGAAAGAAGCCAGACACACAAGACTATATATTGTTTAATTCCATTTATATGAAATGTCCAGAAAATGCCAAGTCATAAAAACAGAACGTAGATTAGTGGTGCGTGGAGCTGGGCATAAGAACTGGGGTTAATTGTAAGGGAGCATGAGGGATCTTATTAGGCTGATGGCCATGTTCTAAAACTGGATTGTGGTGATGGTTACACAACTCGGGAAATTTCCAAAAAAAAAGTCATTTAATTGTGTGCTTAAAATCAGTGACATTTGTAATACATAATTACTCTTCAATAAAGTTGTTTTAAAATTGCGCCCAAAATTTTATTGATGTTTCTTATCAATCCTGAAAACAAGAAGGAATTTGTATTGAATTATATCCACATAAGATAATTAGTGGATTGTAAAGTTTGGTGACTGCCCAACACTAAGCCTAAACAAATGTGTCTTTTTGTAACCGTAGTTATCACTGGTACAGTTCGTATACACTCAGATCCCCAGTTACCAAACGATCCTTCTTTTAACTTTTGCAATCCCCATCAGAGAGATAACAAACTATTATAATTAAGCATGTACTGTATTATGCATGCTATGTGGTATTAACTTCTTAATCAATGCAATAATCCTTATACAACACTTTAACATTCTCATTTGCCCAGGAGTCAGTTGAGGCAAAGAAAAGCTGAATCATTTGCCCAACTTTCGCAGTAAGTGACGGAACTGGGATTTGAACACCTTTGACTCCAGGTTGCACTCTGACTTGCCCCCATCACTGATCCCCTACAGAAGCTGAGTTCTCTCTTCTGAAATCTGAGATCAGTCATTATCTCTTCATGGGCAGCTTCAAAGGAAGCAAATATAGACCACATGAGTCTTGCTCAAGAGATAATGTGGAAGTACCCAGGAGGTAAATCAGTTGCCTCAGCGGATCACTCTGAAGGACAAGTGCTTTTTCTTCATAAGCCTCTGCAGTGTTTGATTTATTATAATTAACATATGCTGTTTTTTTATAATAAAAAAACCAACTAGAAACACTTTTCCCCCCAAGAAAAGACATAAACAAGAAAAAAGGCCATAGGCACGCATCAGTTTTTCTGGATATGATTGTTTCCAAATTAATCCAGTTCATCATCTTCAGCAAGAAAAACTGAACAACAGTTTTAGCCATGTGACCTATTATTCTGAGAGGTCATCAAAACCTAAAAGAAAGCAGGCCATGAAAAAGACAGCTGAATTTGACTGGAAATGGGACATCTTGTGGACGGTGTGAGTCCTGCATTCCCCCAGCACGAGGCTGCTGTTGGCCAACGATGGGTGCCAGGCAGCACTCTGTAAAGAGTTGTGCTTGTGATTTTCCTTAAATATCTGAGAGGGTCTTCTGAAAATTCTGGCAAATCTATGTTTTTGTGTGTAAGGAATGCCCCAATTTACAAACACATTACAAATGTATTCCAAACATTTACTTATCATTAGCATGGAACCTATTTTAATCTGAAAGCAATAACATAAAATGGTAGAGCATATATACACAAGCGTATATATACTGACACAAAGAGGAAAAATAGTGATCATGGAAAATGGTGGATAAAGTGCTACTGCGATATCGATAACTAAAAAAAGAAACCAGAATTTTAAAAATCGATAACTATTTTTTAAAATTAGATTGAAGACTTACAATTGAGGGTCTTATCATGACCTGAACCTGAGGTGTAATCAGAATGTTCTCTTTGTTATCACTGCATCCTTACATTTTCCTTATTTTTTCACATGTACTGGATCTTCTCTTCCCCGTCAGTCACCTTCAGTCACCTTCAGTCCTTTACCCCTGCTAAGCTCTGCATCCATCCACCGGTCCATCCATCTGTCCCTCCATCCATCCATCCATCCATCCATCAGTCCATCTCTCACTTGGCTCCTGTTACAGTGTGAACATTAACAATTTTAGAGTGTCTTCACCAGCACCCCAATATACTGCACCCCCTTATCCTGCTGTGCCCACACAGTAGGGACACTTAATAAATATTAGTCAACTTACTGGATGACTTCCCACCTTGCCACTACCTGTTGGTGGAGAACGTTATAAAACTGCCTTAATTGAATCCTTTGAACCATGCTGAAGTCTAATGTTGCCTGAGCTTGCTCTGAAATCCTCCCATTCAACGCCAGGTGACTTATACTGACTTTCCAATCAGAGTGTAACACTTTTATACTCAACTCTGTCTACTTTCATTTTATTTGGTATATAGAAATATGTTTTTCATATTACAGCACAGTAGGCATACAATCAACATTATTTCCTAGGTTGTGTAATATATAAATTATTCACATTAAAAAAATAAGAACAGAAAGGCTCATGTGCAGGAAACACTTTTAAATGTCTACCCACTTTGGGTCTGTGGTTTTAATAGTACACACTACTAGCTTTATAAATCTGGATGTGACATGATACACATTGGAACAAAGTACACATATGGAGCCACTCTAGACACTTAGTTCAGCATACAGCTAACTCACTCTGCACTTTGGTCGGTGGGATTCCAGGTGCTAAGGCATATGTGGATTTGAAAGATACTTTTAGAAGTACATTTATTACACTGGTATTTTAAAGATTTCTGTTTTTTCTATTCCCCTTTATAGCGAGGGGACTTTTTCTCTTTACCAGCTGGAAGACCTTCAAGTCTGTCTTTTGTTGAAATAGTCTGAGTGTAACAAGCTTCTCTATGGCTAACCCTGTTATTAAACCAACCTCCATCCCTTGATGAATTGCTCATTTTGCCACTCGCACTGCAACAGATCCCGGAGGTGAAAACTCTCTTGCTAGGTCCACGGTCGTTTGGTGGGCAGCATAGCCCTCCCGGTTCTGTTCTGGAACATGGCTGATCAAGCCCACTGCTTTGGCTTCTTGGCCAAGAAGCACCTGTGCAGTGAACATGAACTCTTTGGCTAGGGACATACCAATGGTGCGAGGCAGTCATTGTGTTCTCCTTCCACAGGGAACAATTGCCAGCCTTGTTTCCACCAGGCCCATTTTCGCTGAGGAAGCTGCTACTCTTACATCACATGCTAACACCAGTTCAAGACCACCACCTAAAGCAAGGCATCTATTTCTGCAATCCTTGGCACGGATAGATTAGTGATTTTATTAATCGTTGCTCTTGCTTTGGAGACGAAAAGAACAACTTCACTAGAATTCATTTTGATTCTTTCCTTAAGGCCAGCACCAGCGCAGAATATCCCTGGGACTTCACTCCTGACTATTAGGGTCCACACTTTCTTGTCAGATTTTAAAGCATCCACAGCTTTTGAGAGCATTTTTACGAGATTTTTACTGAATGAATTTTTGGCATAAGCTCTATTTATTTGAAACACCACAGTTCCTCGTTTCTCCTCCTTCAAGTACAATACCCGCAGCTCGTCCTCCATCTTCACCTTAGAGCTGTAGCAGTGTCGCACGGGTACCCAGATCACCAAGCCAAGTGGCCACCAAGAGGGCATAGCTGGCCTGCAGGGGCCCAAAGCGCCAGATGTCACTGCCGGTGCTGCCGCCATGTTATCTGTTTAAGGCGTGGGCCTAACCCTGTCTACCTTTAAAAAATACCAACTCCAGGCTCCATTCCAGACAAATTATTAACCCTGAAATATGTTGAGGTCAGGACCAACGCACCTGCGTATGTAAAACTCCCCAAGAGATTCTTATGTGTCCCCAAGTTACCAAAGCTCATATCCCATTTCCTTCTTCCTCACTGAGTAGTAAGAGAAACAAGATCGGTCCTCCTATGTTACTGAAATGATGAAAGATATCCGGTATATATTTCTTTAGTTTCCCTCTTCATTCTACTAGAATGTCTTTTTAGAGCAGAACTAAGCAAACTTATTTCTATCAAGGGCCAGATAGCACACATTTTAAGCTTTCATTTTAAGCTTTAAGAGACAATATCTTCAACTCTTCCAGCAGCTGTTATCACTCTTAAATATTTTATATTTAAATATGTAAAAACCACTGTTAGCTTGTAGGCCATACAAAAACAGGCAGCAGCCATAGTTGGCCAACATCTATTTTAGAGTCACTGATGATATCTTAATTGACAAGTCCAGGGGCTTTTCTAAATGTTTTATACACCTTGATCTTTTTGCAGCCCTTGATACATTAATCATCGTTTCCCTTTTAAGGCTTGACTTTCGTGTCATTAAACCATGTTGGTTTTCTTACCTCTATCCTATTCTTTCTCAGTCCAACTCAGCAGTTCCTGCATTGTGCATATGTGTGTGTATGCATATGTGTGCATATGTATGTGTATGAGCCTGTGTATATGTCTGTGTGTGTGTGAGTGTGGAGGGAGGGATGTCTGTCCCATGCTGCTGGCCCAAGCTGCTCCTACAGCCATAGTGTCAGTCAGGCTGGAGACATATTAATACTTTTTTTTTAAACCAAGTTGTTGCTCATCACTGAAGCCTGACAATGCTGGCCCCAACTGCTCCTCACATAAATTGCTCTCATCTAGCTGTGCCACCTCTGCAAAGTAGGATGAACAGCTCTGATTCCCTCTGTAGTATGCACTACAACCTAAGGCTGCCTGACCCAGGGTTTACTGCTCTGCCTAATTGAAACCCAAGGCAATGGCAGTACAATTATAATTCACCATAACAACGGTGGTAGCTCATGCTTCTGTAGTATCCCATGCTGCCAGAGTTTATATTCTTATCAAGGTCAGTTGAACAAATAAAACTCATTTCCCAATGTGGAAAAACTGACATAAAATATGTACTGAGAATATTTGTCAGTTGCTCAATATATTCAAATCCATATTCAAATACCATCTCTGCCTCAGTTAGTAGCAGGGACAGCTGTGCAGGGGAAACTACTCTTCCAGCTGGGAACTGAGCCTAGGAAAGGACTCTTGCCTGATTTTGAAACTACTAAGCATTCTAATGAAGTTGACTTGATTTACATTTTAACAATATCACACAAATGTACTACATGGCACTTTTCCAATAATCACTTCAACATCATTCATTTTGACACCTCCCATTGTTATGAAAAGCAGAATGAATAAAGCAGCATTCTGTGATAGGGTGCATGAAGAAGAGAGCTGGGTTTCATATGATTTTCAAATCTGATAGCCAAGAACACCGTTTTGTGAAATGCAAGGTTCTCATGACTGAAATTCCATGAGTACCTTCCCCATCCCCATGAACTTGAGTGCTGAGCTCTTTCTCCCCACCTGCCATGAGGACAGCTGTACAATAATTAATAATCGGTATCTGACTCTGATCCATTCTGAGCCAAGTGCATCATACTTCCCCTACTACCTCAGCAGCAGTCCGTCTTGATTAAATGCAAATGTATTGCTTTGGGACACGGTAGTCTCCTTATCTGCAGTTTTACCCTCTGCTGTTTCAGTCAAAGAAGATATGAAAATATTAAATGGAAAATTCTAGAAATAAACAACGTAGACGTTTTAAATTGTGTGCCATTCTAGCAGTGCAATGGAATCTCGCACAGTCCCACTCTGTCCTACCCAGGGCACGACTCATCCTTTTGTCCAGCATCTCCATGTTATATAAACTCCCCACCCATTGGTCACACAATAGCCTCCTCAGTTATTGGATCGACTGTCATGGCATCACAGTGCTTGTGTTCAAATAGCCCTTATGTTTACTTCACAATGGCCCCAAAGTGCAAGGGTATAATCCTGGCAATTTGGTTATGCCAAAGAGAAGCTGTAAATTGTATGTATGTACATACAGGGGAAAAAATAGTACACATAGGATCCGGTACTATCCATGGTCTCAGGCATCTACTGGGGGTGCTCTTTGAACATATCCCTCATAGATAAGGGGGGTTTCCTTTATAGATAAGGGGGGACCACTGTACTTAATGAAATAAACTGGTCAAGGCTTTTGGCTTCTTGTTTTTGAGTCTGTTCAGAAAAAGGAAGAATGAATTTCATTTTCCTGTTGACAATACCCAGAGCAGTTTAAATGTGGCCCCTACAGGGTTTGATCAGAAATGTTCAAAGTATTTGGTGTTCCTAAAAAAGTAGCCCTCTTGACACAGATGCTGCTTGTGCTAAACTCTGCTGAGAGAGAGACCCTTCTGTTTCAATCCTGTCTCCAGCCCTTGAGGAAGACAGTGGACATTACTCACCTTGCCTCGGGGTACATCCATTTGGATCTTCCTAAAGTTTAAAAAGTCAAAGCCAAGCCCAGTGTCCCCCTGCATACCCCGGACCATTCCTTTTGCTCATCCTTTTTCTTCACAGAACTGGAAATGGAACATCTGTGCAGTGACCTCTTGTTGATTGCTGGAACATTATCCCAGCATTAGAAGGGTCCAAGGGCAAATCACCTGGGTAGCCCTCATGCAGCATGACAATCCCTCTACATTATCATTAGTTAGTGGTCATTCAACTTCTGCTTTGGTACTCCAGCAATGAGAAAGTCACTGCCATCTGCCGTGTCATTCAGATTGTTGACAGCACCATCTTTCTTTCCAGTCTTCATAGGAGGGAAAAAAGGAGAAGAGAAATATTTCTCAATTATACTTCCTATGGTGCAAAAATAAAATAAAATAAGCCCCATAGTGGGCTAGAGTCAAGAGGAACCTAAGTTCATATTTTGAAATCCTATGACATAAATGTGTGGATTTTAGTAAGTTTATTTTTCATTTTCAAAATGATTAAAATTGCATTACCTAGTTATCTCATTTATTCTCCCTAAAAATATTTAATGAATATATAATATATGCCAGATACAATCCTTGATACTGAGGATGCAGGAGTAAACGAAACAGACAAAATCTCTGCCCTCATGAGGCTAACGTTCTACTGTGGGGGGGTCATAAAAGAGTAAAAGAGTAAATTACATAGTATGTTATATGATAGAGCTATGGAAGCAGGGAAGGAGAATAAGGAATAGTAAATTAATATGTAAGCACATATCTGAGGAGGGAGTAAACTATCAAGATATTTGGAGGAAAAGTGCTTTAAGCAAGAGGAATAGCAAGCACAGAGATCCTGAGGTTAGAGGGTGCCAGATATGATCCAGGAATGATAAGAAATCCACTGTGGCAGGAGCAGAGAATGAGGGTGAGTGAAGGTATGATATAACAATCAAAGTAGTTGGATTCCAGATCTATTTTGAATTTAGAGCCAACTGACTTTGCTGATGAATTGAATGTGGGGAATATTAGTTATCTATTGCTTCATAACAATTTAGTCCAAAACTTAGTGGGTAAAAATGACAAATATTTATTATCTCACAGTTTTTTCAGGTCGGGAATCTGCCTAACTGGGTAGTTCTGGCTCAGGATTTCTCATTAGGTTGCAGTCAGGGTATTTTTAGGGACCACTGTCCTCTAAAGGCTTCACTGGTGCTCAATGACCTGCTCCTAAGATGGCCCCCTCACATGGCTATTGGCAGGAGGCTTCAGTTCCTGGCCACACGAGCCTTCCGTGGGCTACTTGAGTGTTTTTATGACATGACCACTAACTTCTCCCAGTGTTATGAACTCAATGTTTGTGCTCCCCACCCCAAACTCATATGTTGAAATCCCAACCTTCAATGTGACTGTATTTGGATGTAATCAAGGTCAAATGAAGGAATAAGGGTGGAATCCTGATCCAATATGATTAGTGTCCTTCTAAGAAGAGACACCAGAGAGTGCGCTCTGTCTCTGTCTCTGTCTCTCTCTTTCTCTCCATACCATGTGAGAACACAGTGAAAAGGCAGCTGTCTGCAAGCCAGGAAGAGAGCTCTCACCACAAACCAAGCCTGCAAGTCTTTGATCTGGGACTTCTAGCCTCTAGCACTGTGAGAAAACAAATTTTTGTTGTTTAAGCCACCCCATGAATATTTTGTTATGGTAGGCTGAGCAGACTAATATACCTAGAATTAGAAAAGAGAGAGAACAAAGAGGAAGCCACAGGGCCTTTTATGACCCAGTCTTCAATGTTGCACACCTTTACTTCCATTTTATTTTATTTATTAGAGGCAAGTGAGTAAGTGCAACTTACTGTCAATGGAATGGGAATTAGGCTCTACCTTTTGAAGGAAGGAGTAACAAACAATTAGTGGGTATATTTAAAAACCACCATATAAGGTATAAAAGTAATAGAGGCAACAAGAATCACGCCAAGACTTCTGGACTCAGTAATTGAAGGAACTGAGTTATCATTAATGGAAACATGTGCAATGATGGATGAATAGGCATAGCAGGAGATTACTTTTGGACATGTTAAGTTTGAGTTGCCTGAACACAGCTAAATGGAGATATTAAATAGATGGCTAAATATGTGAATCTGGAGTCCTATGAGTGGCTTATGCTAGAAATATAAATTTGGGAGTTGTCAGCATATAAATAGCATTTGATACCATGAAATTTGGTGGAATGGAGAGGAGTGGAGGAAAGGGGAAGGATGAGGAGGAGAAGAGAAGAGAGGAGGAAAGAAAAGGAGGAGGGAGGAGAGGGGAAAGGTGAAAAAAAAGAGAAAAGATAAGGAGAGGAGAGATGAAGAAAGGAGAGGAAAGGGGAAGAGATGAGAGAAGAGGTCTATGGCCTGAGTCTGAGATATTCCTACATTAAAGGAAAAATATATAAGGAGGAATCAGAAAAAATGTTGTCAGTGGGGTAAGAAGAAAACCCAGAAGAGAGACAATTTGGAAGCTGAGTCAAGAAAAGCTGAGTCAAGAAAATGGGCAGAGGACTTGGGGAGACATTTCTCTAAAAAGGACATACAGAAGGCAAGAAGACATATGAAGAAATGCTCAACCTCACTAACCATCAGAGAAATGCAAATAAAAACCACAATGAGATACCACCTCACTCCAGTCAAAATGGCTATTATCAATAAATCAACAAACAACAAATGCTGGCACGGATGTGGAGAAAAGGGAACGCTAGTGCACTGTTGGTGGGACTGCAGATTAGTGCAGCCACTATGGAAAACAGTATGGAGGTATCTCAGGAATCTGAAAATGGAACTACCCTATGATCCAGTAATTCCACTCCTAGGCATCTACCCGGAGAAATCCAAAACTCCAATTCAAAAATCTGTATGCACTCCTATGTTTATTGCAGCACTTTACACAATAGCCAAGATATGGAAACAACCAAAATGCCCATCGGTAGATGACTGGATTAAGAAGCTGTGGTACATTTATACAATGGAGTATTACGCAGCCATAAAGAAGAAAGAAATCTTATCATTTGCAGCAACATGGATGGATCTAGAGAACATTATGTTAAGTGAAATAAGTCAGAAAGAGAAAGACAAGTACCATATGATCTCACTTATATATGGAATCTAAAGAAAAGACTATGTGAATGAACTAATCAGAGACAGTTTTGGGGACGCAGAGAAAAAACCGAGAGTGGTTAGATGGGTGTGTGGGAGGGGGTTGGGGATAAGGGGAAAGGTGAAGGGATTTGGAAGCAGCTGGTAACCACAAGATGGCCTCAGGGTTTTTTTTTTGAAAATTAATTTGGGGAAGGTATTCTATAATGTTGTAAAGATTTTGTTGGGTATCCAATGGACATGCGTCCTATTTGGGAGACCACCTCAGGGATACTGTGGATACCTGATCATGGCATTGTACATCAGAAGCTAAACATTAATGAATGCCAACTATAATTTTATATATATAATGTGATGGTTCAGTGTGAGGTCGGAGGGATAGTGGATGGGGGGAGGGGGGTTCACAGTATGAGGGATATAAATGATGAACGTCTAAGTATTACCTTGTTTTGTACACCTGAAACTAATAAATAAATAAATTAATTAAAAAAAAAAAAAGAAACTGTTAAGCATTTTATATACCTTAATCTTTATGCAACCCTTGATATCATTGATTATCCTTTTCTTCTTAATCCCTATCATGACATTAAACCAACTTGGCTATCCCACTTCTATTCTATTTCTTCTCTATCCTATGCACCAGTGTGTGGTGTATGTGTGCTTGTATATGTATGTGTATATGTGGTGTGTGTGTGTGTGTGTGTGTGTGTGTCTGCGTGTGTATAGTCCTTTTTGCTTCCTGAGCTGCTTCTGTGACCTTGCTATCTATCAAGCTTGAGATGTATTTTGTTAACCCAATCACACCTCAATATTGAAGCCTGACTACTCCTCTTTTAAAGAGTTTTAATGGGAATCAGAGGAATGGGATAGTAGCTGGAGGGAAAAGTGGGGCCAGGGCAGAGTTTTTATCAGATGGGAGACATACTGAATATTTGAATATTGAATTAAGGATTAATGCAGTAAAGAAAAGTGCAGAGGAGAGAGAAGTGAATATTGCTGGTTATGATGAATATACTAAATGAGATTAGTTTAGCCTCCATTCGTTAAGTAAATCCCATAAGTTAGAGATTATGTGAAATACTTTAGATATATGACCTCATTATATTCTACCTGTGGTCCTATAATGTAAAGGATTGTTATACCCATGGTACAGATGCTGATTCTGAGGCAAGACAGATAACATAATGTGCCCAATGTCACCCAGACTACAGGTACTAGAGTTGATGTTCATTTCTACCTGACCACATACCTCTAAACAGTACCTGGCTTCTTTGATCTTTTCTATCTTTTATGCTTTGTCTTTTTTGCTTCTCCCTTCCTAGGTAGCTATTAGAGTGCATAGAGTAAATGCTCAATAAATGTTTGCTAAATGAAATTTGCTTAAATCAAGATGAAAATTTATGAAAAAAATGAGTAAAAATATTGAACTCCTTTGATTCATTCCATGAAGATTACCCTCTATTAAAGAGTTTCCTCCACATTGCATCTTTCTTTTATGAAATCAAAAATTTGAGAATATTACCACTTAATTATGCTAATTTACATTAGTTTTTTTAATGTATACTTTCATACTCAACAGCCATGCAATTCAATTTTTAGAGTAAAGTTTCTAATAATTGTCATCAAATAATTATTCATCTATAATTATTGGGCATCAGGGAATCTGCTTGGTTGAATAATGTGAATAAAATTTTATGCCACCTAAGGATTACCAATTTTCAAAGAAAGTAAACTCAAAGACTATGATTAGCACTAAAACTCACTCAAATATCTTGATTTCTTGCCAATCAATGAAGTATTCATGGCTTCTTGGGTGCCTCAGGAGTGTGGTTATGAAAATAAATTGTCATCGTGTGTTTCTATGAAAAAGATGTCTGGCTATTTAATACTCCTAGGTTTCTGAATTCTAAACCAGTGAAGTTCTGAATCAATGTCAGAACCAAGTTTTATTAGGCAACACAGACATGAAACGAAAGCAGCCTAAGGGCACAGTTTAAAGGATACCACATGCAGTCTGAGTGGGCTTAGAAAACCCAGAGAGTAAGAAAGTGGATCCAAAGAGCAGCAGGTTTTTCCGGAAGCAGCATTTCTGCCAAGAATGCAACCTTGGCCATCTGGGTGTGGGAAGATTTTTGTCAAGTCACGTGTCTTAGTCCATTCGGGCTGCTGTAACAGAACGCCATAGACTGGGTGGCTTCAAAACAGCAAAAGCTGGAAGTCAAGACCAGGGTGCCAGCATGGTCAGATTCTAGTGATGCCCTTTTTCGGGCTGCAGACTGCTGACTTCACTGTTTCCTTGCACGTCGGAAAGGGGCAAGAGAGCTCTCCTTTATTAGGGCACTAATCCCAATAAGGGCTCTGCCTTCATGACCTAATCACCTCACTAAGGCCCCATGTCCTGATGCCATCACCTTGGGAGGTAGGTTTCAACATATGAATTTTGGAGAGACACAAACATTGTCTATAGCAGCACATTCTCTGTAGTCCCTTTAATCTTATAAAAACAAAAACAAAAACAAAAAACAGTCACTTCTGGGTCATCTCATTTGAGCTTAGTGAAGCAGTATAATTCCTATGTCTATAGGTAAGCATTTTACCATAACATGGTCTGCAAGCATCATCCATTCTAACAAGCCTAATAGATTCAGCAGTAACTGCATTCTGCATTCACCCTCTGGATCTCAACCAAAGGCAACTATTCTAGGAAAGTCTAAGCCAAATTAGTTGAATAGCTTTTGAGTTATATATGAAAGAGGGAGTGGAGAAGAACTACATTTTTCTTTATTTAAAAAAAAGTGTCCAGAATTATTCATTTCTTTTTAACTATGGCTATTAAGTAGCACACTTGATGGCATTTAATTTTTTTTACTTAGCTTTGTAAGCTCATTTTAAAGATATTTGAAATATATGCTAAGCTGTTCAATAAAGCTAATTTTTAATGATATTCAAGAGATTTTTTCCTGGGTTCCCTAGTCGATGTCAGTGTCTCCTCAATGAGGAAGGAAAAATCAATTCAATTATCAAAGCACGGTTAATTGCTTTCAAGATTAGGGTGATTTAAAGAGCAGCAAAGTATTTTGTCTATACTCAGCAGTTTTGGCTAAGACAGTCTCCTAAGCATTCTAGGAAGAGAAGTTTAAAATTCTGTCAGCTCACTGATTACTTTTTCCCCAGTTTTCCCCACACTTGCCATTAACAGAGCTCATGGCAGGAGCTCTTACACCAAAAGCCACAGCATGGGGTATTGTTTTCAGGTGGTATTATCTGCTTCATCTTTCCAAGATGGGTATTTTTAGGCCTTGGTGCTTGGCGCTCCAACTATTTGAATATTTAATCAAAATAGTTTCTTAAACATGCATAGAATAGAGAAAGAAAGTCTTTTATTTCTCTGTTCTATGCTAAGGATTCTCCCACCTCATATATTCACTGATGGCTAAAATTCTCTTACCAGTGTCACTTGAGTTTAGTTAATTTTTGCCGCTTTAATCATGTTGGAAGCACATTATAGAAGTCATTAATATGAAGATGAGTGAGATATGACTCCTGCTTTTAGGAAGCTTATCGTCTAGAGGGAGTACAGACAAGATAACAAATCATTTCATTCCCAGGGGTAAAATGCTGTTAGATCCCAAGAAAGGCTGTCCCAGGTAGGTTCGCTGGGGATCTGCTGCTTCTTCTGAGGAGTAGAGGATGACAGAAGTAGCCAGGGGATTCCTCCCATATCAGAGGTAGCCATGTGAGCATAGACAAACAGACATGAGCCAGGTTGGTGTGTGTAGGAAACCCACGGTTTGGTATTATGAGGGTCAGAGAGGGTGGGAGATGAACAGAGGAGGTGCTTGTGATAAGCATGGAAGTTGACCCTGCAAGTAATGGGAGATCACTGGAAGGTTCTAAATGGAGATGTGACAAGGCAAATATATGTAGAATGTGTTTTAAATTTTAATATCTTTTTATTATTAAAAAGATAATATATGCATCATACATAGAAAATTTGGAAATTATAGAAAAAAATAATTATGAGACAACGAACACTAACATTGTGCTGTTTTTCCTAAAAATCTTCCATATATATATACATATATTTTATGCACATATATGTAAATTATGATCTATGGAAGATGAGAGAGCAGACTTATTAAAAAGATGTTTTGGCCAGCCCACTTTGGAAGAAGGAAGAGAATAAATACACTAAAGAAGGATGAGAAAGGAGCAGTTGAACTCTACACAAAGAGAAAAAGTCAAAAATAGAAAAACTCCTATTTGGATGCATGATATTTACCTGGGATTCATTAGGTTGTTGTGTGATATAAATATACTCCCCTCTCTTCTTTAAATTCCGTGAGTAAATTCTATGTTACTCATTTATTCATGCTTTTGTGTGTGTATATGTATATATACATACCTTCCCATCTAGAATTCTTTCTATTGACTAAATAATAGTATATATCTTTGAATAAGCTTTTGTCAGAAAGAGTAAATGAACAATCATAACTATTATTTACTTAGCATTTACCATGTGCCAGATGCTGTTCTTTATTGAGACATAGAGACATATCGCTATGTCTAGAGTTAATACAGATAAACTCTATATCTATCTATATTAACTCTATATGTAAATCTATACAAAAACCCTAGGAGTAATTTACTATTGTCATCTACTTTATACAGATGTGAAAGTTATGACACCAAGAAGCCAAGTAACTTGCCAGAAACCCCACAGCTATCAAGTGGCAGAGCTGGAGTTTGAGCCCAGGCCTTATGATACCAAAGTCTAAATACCTAATCATTTAACTGTGCTATGTGATAAACCTTAGAAACCCTTGCACATCTGTGAAGACTTTTACTGTTACCATCACTTTTAAACAATATGAGTAGGTGTAATCAAGCAAGATGAAAACTGAAAATTTTTCACTGAGTTTGACAATTATAAAGTCATCAAATGCCAGAGCTATTTTCAAAGGAGCCACAGAGATTGAAACCAGATGACAGGGGGTTTTAGAGTAGAAGAAAAGAGGGAAATGTGAACTGGAGTGTGCTGTAGGATCCAGGAAGTATGTTTAGATATATGTCTATCTATATCTGTCATCTATATATCCATCTATCAATCCACCTATCCATCCATCAATCCGTCTACCTACCTACTTACAGCTAGCTAGCTATATGAATATGTGTGTGTGTGTGTGCGTGTGCGTGTGTGAATGTAGACATAGCATGCCATATAGATGGCACCTTTCCTATAGGCAGACTGAGACAAGAAAGTTATAGAATAGATATATAAAGCGAGAGAGCCTAGCATGTTTATAGGCTGAAAGCACCATACAAAAAAGATAATGAAAAATGTTAATAATGGAGAAGTTAAGACCCAGGGAAACAGGAAGTAGTGGAAGAACATAAATGGAGAAGCTGTCTTTGAATAGAAAGGACCCCTCTTCCTCTGAGCCTGGAAAGAAGTGGTACAGATGTGCACAGGTGTGGGCTACAGTTGGGGTTGACCAGAAGCTCAAGAGCTCCTTCCTACTACTACCTTTGTCTGTTGAGAGTGAGAGGTATAAGAATTGAGTAGGGATTTTAGAGGAAATGGTGAACCCTTAGAAAATGTTCTGAGGAGAACAGGAGATGCTATGTCATAGAATACGAAAAAGATGAGCAAGTTCTGCTGCAAGCTTAGTTGAGACTGGGCACCAGGTGTTTGGAGGGAACTTTTTTCCAGTGGTCGGCAGTTTTTATTATCATCCTGATATTATTAAATATTATTATGTGTGAGGCTTGGAACTAAGTATTCTTTAGGCAATATTACATTTAACAACTCCATGAAGCAGGAATTACTACCTGCATTTTAAAGGCTCAGGAAATTGAGGTATAGGGAGTTTAAAATAAACATACCTACATCAACAGTGGGACTTACCGTGTTTCCCCAAAAATAAGACTGGGTCTTATATTAATTCTTGCTCCAAAAGATGCATTAGGGCTTATGTTCAAGGGATGTCATGCTGAAAAATCATGTTAAGGCTTTTTTTCCAGTTAGGTCCTATTTTGGGGGAAACACAGTCCTATTCCCCCCAGTACCTAAATGAAGCTAAAATCCAAACTCCTTGCATTCAAAATAAATTACAGTTAACTGGATGTATTAGAAGAAATTGTGTTAGGAAACATCAGCTGAAAACAAGGCAACATGATGTGCAGTAATAGGGAATCTCACAAGTCTTCTCTAATACCGTGTTTCCCCGAAAATAAGACCTAGCCAGCCAATCAGCTCTAATGAATCTTTTGGAGCAAAAATTAATATAAGACCCAGTCTTATTTTACTGTAATATAATACCTGGTATAATATAATATAATATATATAATATAATATAATATAACATAATATAATATAACATAACATAACATAATATAATATAAATAGCAGATCTTATATTAATTTTTGCTCCAAAAGACGCATTAGAGCTGATTGTCCAGCTAGGTCTTATTTTTGGGGAAACACGGTAAGAGCTTCAGGCTGAACTTATCTGTAAGTGACTGAGTCCCACATGACAACAGGTTTTTAAGCGACTGTTTACACAAGCACCACATAGGCATGTTTGCCAAGACCTTACCCAGTGTGGCCTCAACATACCTTACTATCCTCATTGAATGCTGCTGTTCTGCTCTGTCGGAGCCTGCCGACGAGACGAACAGTCCCTGGAAGGGGGAGCGGGAATGAAAAAAGAGGCACACACAAATTAAGATGCTGCAGGTCTCCAGTGATGCTGGAGGTCTCCAGTGATGCTGGAGCAATGATTTAATCACCTTCACCAATATATATATACCCTATGGGTATGTGCAGTTTAACAATAACATGGGTGCATTACCTCAAGCAAAATAAATTTTTAACTTTTACACAGAAACTACAGAATCATCACAAAGTTCCCTAGTCATAATTATTATAAAAAAGAGACTACCAAAATGTCATGATAGCCACCAGTTATCTGTGTCTGGGAAACTGGCCAGTTCCATCTCATTCCTTAGCAACTTGTAAACATTCTCAAGGTTTTTTACCTTAGAAGCTAAGACAAGTTAACTATATATTAGCCAGCTCACAAGGTTTCTGAGAAACAAGAAATCATGGCTCCCCACACTGCTCATCACCATGTTTTAGCCAAAACACTGGGAAACACCAACAGCTAAGGGTCTAATTTAAGAAGACAAGTATTTGTCACATTTAGAACTGATTTTTGGTCACTCATCGGGCCATTTAGCCATCTGGACAAGGTAATTAAGAGATTGTCTAACTAATCTTGTTGCTCCTACAGTACCCATGACTCGTTTTTATTTCAGCATCGATCATATTTTCCTATAATTGTTGATTTGCATATACTTCTCCTCGGTGCATCAAGGATAGAGTATTTATGATTATATCTATGGGACCTATTAGAATATCTGCTAAATAATAGGTGATTTGTATATGTTTTAAAAAGAAATGAATAATGAAATGAATGAATAAACTAATGCTAGATTTTATCTGAACCAAATGTGATTGCATGGGTGACTATCAAAATAAATTTATGACTAGTCTAAGTTACTGGGATATTTTAAAATGCAGTATATTGTATAAAGTAGCTTCAAATTTAATGTTGACAAAGAGGTACCAAGTAAATGCTCTGATGGGCTTGCAATGAAGAAGAGTTAGTTCTTTATCCCAACAATTGAGGTCCTCCAAGGTTTGAGCTCAAATCACCATTCTTATGCTGGTTGTCTATATTTCCCTTAAAATATCCATCACTCCAAAAAGTAACTATTCACTGATCCCTGTTTAAACCCCTACTTATTCATATTCTTCTCATCACCTGGATCAAACTTCCTTTCTATGTTTGTAATTTAAAATGTTCCCAAGCTCCAAGCTCAGCCCCCACCTCTTTAAAGCCTTGTAGCATTGCTGTGGTTGGAAGAAATATCTCCTTTTTCTATACACACATAATCTTTTCCCACTTATTTCACTTAGAAATCTCATTGCAATGTGGACAAAGCATGGGTCAGTATTTGAATCTTGGCTCAATCACTGATTGATATTGTGACCTTAAAAAGTTACTTGGACTCTCTGACCCACATAGTCTTCATCCGTGAAATAGAGAATAATAACACTGGGCTCTCCCTGTTGCTATGAAGACTGAAATATTGAATGTAAGTAAATTGTTCTTCTTTCTTGTAACTGGTTTTTGGGTAAACTTCTAGTCCACTACACTCACGTTCTTTGAAGGCAGAAGTACTGTTCAATGAATTTTTACAATATTCCAAACACAATACTCAAAATAATGAAAATGAATATGTAATGTGTCTGTATCCTTTTCATGTACATATATACTGTGAAAGTAATTAGAAACAGCTTTTTTCCTTGGTTATATTAGCTATTTTCTCCTCTAATCTTCATCTTAGTTTATTTTTTATTAAACCCCTCTATATAAACAAAAGCTAGACTATGTTTAGTTAGTCATTCACTCTGGATTAGTCGTGATTTTATTTAAGAGATTTTTTGTTATGTATATATCCTCTGATGCCGAAACAATTAACAACTAGGTTCTTTGCTTGTAAGCAATGGCAATTAAGTCTGCCTGGCTTTAGCAAGAACAAAGATATATATTAGAATTGTTCCTTATAATTTACAGAACTAGAAGAACTGAAAAATCACGACAGAAATCTCAGTGATCAGAAAGCAGGGACCATCTTTCAAGGGCATTGCCATTGGATAACCATCTCCAACCTCCTTCCAGGAACAAATATCTTTGGTTAAGATTTTTTCCTGGAAAAAAGAGTTTGTTTGGCTTCAATTGGGTCTTGCACCTATCTGGAGGTGCAAGGGCTCATGATTGGCAGCCCCTTCTGAGCCAAATACCAGGAAAGGCAAATGGCAGGTAAAAACAGGAAACAACTCACTATTATATGATGTTCTGTTTTTGTGAGTTTTTATGAACTCCAACTGTGTTTTTTTTTTTTAATTACTTCCTCCCAGTTTATGAGAATAAAAATTTGGGGGATTGTAGATAACAAAATGGACTTTATTCTAACTAATGAATAAGAAATTTTGTTAAATGTTATTTAACTAAAGAAAAGATACCCTAAAGCTCAAAACCATTCAGCACAGGTTATTAAGCAGAGATGGTCATGCACAATTAACCTCATAAATACATTATTTTTTTCCTGCATTTAACAATTAGATTTCCCCATGTTATCTGTGGCACAGAGGTTTTGAGGCAAAGTCTATTCAGTGATAGAGAAATACTAATATGTAATGATCTCTGTAAGACTCATTCATTCATTCATTCATTCACTCAACATGTGGGTTTTATGAGCACTCGCCTGGAGCCAGGGATATAAAGGCAAGCAAAACTGATATAAGATCTGTGTTCACAGAGCTTACAGACCAATGACGAAGAGAAAGCACTCATAATCATACAGGTAAAGATACAGATAAGGATAATTCTATAAAGGAAAAGTAAAGTTCTTATGAGAAATATGAGTGGAAAGTTTATAGTGAGTAATCAAAGAAGGTGCTTCTGAATAAGTGGGAGATTAAGATAATAGTTGAGATGAAGATATGGATTCAAGATACATTTTAGGAAATAGATTCTACAGGACTTCATCTTTATTGAGAAAGGATGATTCTCAGGTTTCTGGAATGAGAAAACGGGGTTGTCATTAGCTAAGGTGTGATCACTGGAGTAGCAGTAAATCCTGAAGGAATTATCAAGTGTTAAAGTTGTTAAATCTGAGATGCTATCTGAAATTCAAGTGGAGATGTCATGCAAGCCATAACATATATATATATAGTTCTTATCACAAAAGAGTCTAGAAGGAAGATATAAATTTGGATGTTGTCATTTATAGACATTAATTGAATTTACAGACAAGGGTAAGATTGCTGAAAAAGAAAGTGTGGAATGATTTGAAGTGGGGACTCAGGACTGAGCACTGGGAAATTTCAACTATTACATTAATGGAGGAAGAGAAACTCAAAGGAGAGAATGAGGAAGAATGCTAAGAACACATGTGGACAGAAGAATGTGGAATATACAGGATAAGAAAATGAAAAACACTATAAAGGATACAGATAAAGTTCTATGGAAATGTAGAAGAGAGAGATTATGTCCATCTATCTGGTTCCTATCTTAAAAAGTCTGGAAAGAGTTGCATTGTAAAACAATTACTGTTTCTGTTTCCAGCATTCCCTGGATAGGAATCAGCTCCACTGAAATATATACTTGCAATAACTTACTTTTTCAGAGCACATTTGGTGGCATTGTAACTCTTGGAAAACCAAAGGATGATATAATGCCTGTGATGAGAGAGTTTCAGAAAACTCTCCTAACTCTTGTAAATACATAATTTAGGGAACCACATTGAGTTGGGAGGCAGCTGGCAAAGTTACACCATTTTTTTTAGAAGATGTCTTTCTTCATTGGGCTTGGATGAGGCCTTTTCTCACATCTTTTGGGTGGAGAACATAATGTGCCATTGAGTTGTGTTAACATTCAATGACTCTCAAAAGGTCATGGCCCCTGTATAAAAAAGGAAGATGGTTTCTATTATCCATGGCATACACATCATAGTAGAGATGGTATATGAGCTGAGACTTAAGGCATGAGTAGGCTGGAAAGTACAGACATGGGAGTAAGAGAACAATAGATAAAAGGTGCCATGCGCAAACATGTACGAGTATGCAAAAGGCAGAGGATAATCGCAGAGAAGAGTAAATTACTCAAAGTGGCTGGAGCATCAATAGTACGAATAAGGGTATAATAAAGAGCATGAACAGTTGTTTAGAACCTGGCCACAAACAACATTAAATGCCACACCAAGAGTTTCGTCACTGGGAAGCAATAGAGGAAAGGATAGTCTTTGGGGAGGAACAGTTTTTAAATTAATCTATATTTTACTTCTTTCTATTGCCACCTCTTGATATGAAGAGAGAGAGAGAGAGTGAGAAAGAGAGAGAGAGATAGATTTCCCCAGGCAAATTAATGTCTGGAAATAATGCTCCCAGGTCAACAACAACTGGTGATAGAGGAGGGGGAAGAACACCAGCAAAGGAGCATAGCTCTGGTGACAGGAGAAGGTTGCTCGCATGAAGAATTTCACTTCCCAAATTCCCACACTAATGGCTGCAGGCCTGTCATTTCTCAGGTCTGGTAATTTGGTGCCTGAGACCTACGGACTCAGAAGAGAAGGAAACAAAACTCTGTTCTTTCATTTGTTTTTACTTCACTTTTCAAAGCAGCTGTCTGCCTTTTATTACCAATCTACCTTCTGTTTCCTCCCCAAGTTCTCAGGGAATATTTTGAAGTAACGAAATGACATGATTAACCTGAATTCTAGAAAAATTACCAAGTAGTAAACCTCTGGATGGATTGAAGGAAGAATGACTGGAAGTAAGGAGATCCATTAGGAAGCCATTACAAGAGAGCTGATGAGAGATCATATAGAACTAAACTTGGGTGGGGTAAAAAAAGGGACAAACTAGAGAATGACTGTGGAAATGGAAATGAAGCAAATTGCTTGCGATTCGATATGGTACCAAGAAAGAATAGTGAGGAGGGTGACCGATCCCAGTATACCAGAGACTTGTGCAGTGCCAGCACTGATAGTCCCACTCCTGGGGTATCTTTCAATACTAGACTAACCAAGATGTTTGGTCATCCTTAGGAGGCAGTAATGGTTGTAAGATTTCAGTTGTGCGTAACTCAGAGAATTATCGTGTCTTTAACCAAAATTGCACGCACAGGAGGAAGGAGGGCTGGAGGAGAAAGATAACCAGTTGGGTCTTTAAGCATGTTAAGTTTGAGGTTTCTGTGGGGCAGGTGGCGATGGAACCCAAGCTTACAACACACCAGATCAGAGTTAGTTACAACTGGGTAGTCAGTCACCGGGAGGGTAGCTGAAGTTCTGATATTAGGTAAATGTACCGCGGGAGAAAGTTTAGGGAGAATAATAATGAGGAAAACAGTAGGTCCATTGAATGGTCCCATATAAAGGAGGAAAGAAATAGGAACTTGAGAGGGACAACAAGAAGGTAAGACTGAAGCAAAAAGAAAATAAACAAGGAGCTTCGGGCCAACTATTCTTCCATGTTCCAAGAATAAAACACAGAATTCAAAATATAAATTACAAAATAAGAAAAGGTCTTTGGCCTTAATGATAAAGATGTTATAGGTGACCTTGGTAGAGAATTTTAGTGATAATAAGGCCTGAAGCTATATATGAAGAGATTCAAGAGTAAATGGCCAGGGACAAAGAAGAAGCACAAATATAGACTCTCAGGGAGCTTGGTGATGACGAAAAGGAGGATAATAAGCTAGTAATTTAATATTTTGACATTGCATTAACCTTTAAGACACTAGTGGACAATTTATAAGCCAGCTTTGTGAGGAAGAGCATATGAAGTTATGAAATGTATGCCACTAAGTAGGTATGGGACTCTTGATACACCACTAGCCCCACCACAAACCCATCCTCCCTTAGGTCTGTACAGCACTTGGCTCATCTCAGATGACTTCTAAGGTTTCTCCCAGCTCCAGTGGACCTCTTTTCTAGAATTCGAAGCTATGAATCTTCTGTGATGCGCAGCGTGGTTTTGGAACTCCAAATGATTTTCCCCAGTTCGCTAAGGCAGCACTGCCCAATTGAACTCACTATGATGATGGAAATGTTCTACATCTATGCTGTGCGAAACAGTAACCACTAGCCACATGTGGCTATTCAGCACTTGACATGTGCCTAGTACAACTCATTAACTGAATTTTAAATTTTATTTAATTTTAACTAATTTAAATAGTCACACTTGGCTAGAGGCTACGATGTTGCCTGGTGCAGCTCTAAAGAATTATAATGAAATCCTCAAAAAGTTTGAAACCCAAATTAATTTCCCGTAATCATATGCCATGTGCTACTGTTGCTAGTAAGACTCTGAAACAGACAAGCCCTGAGTGCATTCACTGCCAAAAACCTTTTACCTAACGGAATGCAGGATGAAAGAAAACTGTGTTGGCTGCTACTATGGTAACTGTTCTGGTAGAGTGAATTTCACCACTGAAGCAACAATGTTTCTGAGAAGGTTAGTTTCATTTTTCATTCCTACCAAAAGTAGCTCCCAATGTGCTAGAAGACAGGAGCTGGATAGAAAAGGGGTTTAGAAAGATACTGAAAATAGATCATGACATGCTGTATCTAGTGTGTGCCTAAATTAGTCCTAATTGTTTAACTGATTACAGTGAAATGAAAGTGGCTAAAGTTCACACAAAGCAAAGCTTATTATCTAAGTAAAACTGATTAAAAATAAAATGTCCCTCTAGAAGTTTCTCCTTTGTTCACCCCTATTGGCTGTAACTGTCAATAAAAATTAAGTATTAAATTTCAGAAAAATCAGCCTTTGTTTCTTTAGTAAGTCAAGGTATTAACTAAGAATGTTTTTTCTTGTAGAGATTCCATCCTGATCACACTATGAATAAAAGCAAAAACAAGGCTGTAATTTAATAAGATGCCCCCGAGAGAGATCGTCACCACCATAGTGTTTTAACAGCAGATAATGAAAATCGAATCAGTGTTCATTGATTCATCAGTGTCGTCATTTTTCATCTGAAGGTGAGAGAACCATGTTCTTGCAGCACACCAGTTGACCAATGTTTAGAGGATGGGCGTGATTATAAAATGTTAACGAGTAACATGGTCATTGATTTTGCAGAACACTTTTGTCTCATAGTCATAAACCCTAGCCAGTCATCTCAGGACCAAAGGTACCATTTGCCATAAGCAACCATAATGGATGACTCAGAACTAATATTGTCAGTATGGTGAAACATTAAAAACAAATAAGTACATGTCATAGAACAGGATAAACGGCATTGAACTAAGAGACCTGGATTCTGGTCTTCATAACAGCACTTACTAGTTAAAAAGTAAAGCCAGGATATCTAAGCTCTCTGGGCCTCGGATGGCTCATTTATAAAATGAGTACATTATTAGCTTTGCTTCCCATCCTGCAAGGCCGTGAAGCTCAAATAAATAATGACTGTCAAAGCATATGAAAAATCATAATGTCCTTTACAACTATAAACATGATTCTAAACTAATAGCAATAATGATGATGATGATTATTACAGTGTCCTGGGATGTCCAACTCTGCATTTTTATCAAAGTACAAAGCCTCTTATGTATATTACATGAATTATTCTCTGAAGAAACATTTACATGGTTAAAGTGACACCCCAGTCTGGAGGTTCCTCAATAAGTTAAACATAGAATTATCAGATGACCCAGCATTTCTACTCAAAAGAATTAAAAACAAACGTTCAAACAAAAACTTGTACGAGAATGCTCATAGCATTACTATCCACAGTAGCCAAAAGGTATCCACCTTTTGTGGCATGTAAATGCAATGCAATATTATTCAGCCATAGAAAGGAATGAAGCATTAATACAGAGCTGCTGGCAGGGAGAGACAGAGCCTTGAAAACATTACGCTAAATGAAAGACGCCAAGACATAAAAAGCCACATTATATCATTCCACTTACATGAAATGTCTAGAATTGGCAAATCCATACAGACAGGAAGCGGATTTGTGGTTACCAGGGGCTTTGGGGAGGCTGTAGTGGGAAATGACTGCTAATGGGGATGAGGGTTTCCTTAGTGTGATGAAAATGTTTTGGAACCAGACAGTGGCGATGCTTATACAACATTGTGTATGTACTAAATGCCACTGGACTGTACACTTTAAAATGACTCAAGTGGTAATTTTATGTGACGTGTATCATACCACTATAAAATTTTTGCTATTAAAAAAAGTGAATTAAACTAAGGAAAATAAGATTCTCCTGTGGGTTGACAGCCATTTCACATATTACTAATCTGATAATCCAATAATTTACTCTAAGCAACCTTTAGAGGCATAACCAATGTATGAAAAGAGGACAATGAATTATCTGGACCAGTAATGGTCAGACATGGTAAGAGCACACTAGTAGTGGCTTTCAATCAGTTGTATGAAAAGGCAAGAACTACATGTAGCACCTTGGAACTGGGTATAATTTACAGTCCGTTTTACCCATGAGAGAGTCTCCAAACTCATTATGTAATTACCCAGGAGGGAGCACACCTAACGGGAAAGGGGTTTTGGAATCACTAATCTATATGACTCACTATGAGATAGCTGCAGTCTAGATGGTACCAGATGGTTATCAGATGGTTCCAGAATAATGTCAGGACAATTTTCTTAGAGCAGAGAATAACACCACCACCAAGAAAATTATACAAATGTAAGTAATAGGCTAGTAATTTTTTCCAGGCATGTTCAAGAGTATATCAAGAGATTTAAGAATTACTCTTCCATCCTACCCATTGAAAAATTCTATAATCAGCAGGCCACGGACCTTTAATAACATCTAGCAAAGTAATCCATGGCCTACTAAACACCCAAATAAGAGCATTTCACAAGGAAGATACAGAGTAAATGAGGTCAAGGCCCCACAAGCAACTCAAAGAAAATGGAAGAAGTAAACCAGGAAAAGGAAAAAGAAAATGCCAGAGGCACCAAAGGAATGACTCAAACGTTTTGCAATTTTCTAGAGAAAATCTGCAATTTTTCTAGAGAAAATTTTCAGCATAGGCATGCATAGTTTCTCAGTGTGTGGATTTTCTCCCCTAAACTACAACTTGCACTAAATGCTATACCATTAACACTAGTGATGTAAAAATATTTGGAAATGTCTTCCATCTTTTGAATAGTAAACCAAAGATTTTCCCAAGAGCAAGCCAACATTTTCATTCTTATGTATAGCTAAATTCATACAGTTTTCAAACAGACATTAAAATTTAGAAATACATTTTATTGCCCATTCTGACTTTATATCTTTAACTTTCGTATATCCTCTGTAGCTAGTTCAGGTACTTTGAGAAAGTTATACAGCGTGGGCCCCATGTAGACCTTCAATCAAAATGGAAATGCACGAAGGACTTGAGAGAGATGAGAATCTGTTGTGTAACCCTCTTAAAATTAAAATGCCCTGATGCAACATTTTCAATTGAAGCATACAGCATATGCAATAGGCATTTAGAACACAAATTTGGGTGAGAGATGCTTTATATTGAAATTTCCCCTTAAAACCTTGATTTTTCTATTCATCCGAAAACCAGATTTGGTGAAAACCTCAGGTGGTCCTATAGATTTAAACCTTCAGTCAGGGAAGGGAGACATCTACTGGTGGATAAAATAAAAAATTTTAAGATACATTTATAAGTATATGTATTTATACCTATATATAATACTATAAATATATGTAGTATTTTTATATATGTAGTATTTGTCTATAATAGTATATTTATGTGTGTATACATATACTCACACACCCACCCAAATCACATAAAACAAGTATTCAACCAAAAGCATTTTGTAGATGTTAAAAAAGACACAGTTAAAATCTACTTTCTCAATACATAGACCGTTACCAGGTGCAGTAAAACACAAAGGAAAGATACAAGCACGCACAACTGCTTAATACAAGACAGAGAAAATACAACTCTGAAACCTCTATTGATGAATAAGATAATTGTATAGTCCATTTCTCCCTAAAAATTTCAATATTTTTTAACTTACTAAATTTTGATTTTTTCATGTGATTTCTTTTACTCCAACAGAGTAACTATATCAGATTATTATTTTTTGTTTATCTCTGGCATTCTTTGGCATCATTTATACATTTCACTTTGGTCTCAATCTATTTAAATATTACTCTGAATTTTTATTTATTTAATTAAAATAATTCTCAATGCTGTCATGTTTTAGGGTGGTATCAAAGAATGTCACTGTGCCTGTATGGACCAGTGTCATTATCATCTGCTGGATGATCAGTGAAGCAGGAGAATCACTTTTCAACACAGCAAGCCCCTTGTCTTGCAATTTCTCTCTTTTCTAAAACGGGAGGAACAAAAAAAAAAAAAAAAAAAAAAAAAAAAATCCTTTCCCCAATCAGCAGTAATCTCTCCAAAGGTCTTTTAATTTCAAAAGTCATAAGTGTTAATTAGCTATTATTAAGTGCCCTCTGTATAAATTAACATGATTGATGAAAAAAATTAAGGCTAATGAAAAATGTAGCAATGCATGTATTTTTAAGGGACTATATTAAAAGATGGGGGTCCCTCTGGACAGTAACTAAGGCCCTCTGTTCTGTACCCTGACTTTATTATCTCTCGCTATCTTTCCTACCACTGCTTTTTTTTTAATCATTAGGTAAAAATGCTGAATCTTTCAATTTAATTCAGTTATTTCACAATTTTATTTTTTTAAACTTGGGACACTAAAGTGCACACTTTATTTAATAGGGTCTCGTGAGGTAAAAATATTCCTAATTTTCAACCCTCCAAATGGAAGTAAAATGTCCTCTCTATTTAGAAAAGATCAAATACCTTTCCTCCCCAGAGTGGATGGGAGGTGGTGAGAGTAGAAGCACTGCGGGGCACCCCAGCTGTGGGACAGGAGCAGGACGTCCAGGGCTGATGAGGCACCACCCTCCCTCCTTTCATTTCTTTACCTCACTCTGGAGTATTTGGGACATAGTTCAAAATTAACAAAAGTTTTCCATAAAAATTAAGATGGAACTTACAAACCTATGCTTTCGATTGCAAGTTAAATAATGTAAATTCGGCACTGAAGGTTACTAGGGTTTGGGTTTCTTTTGTTTTTGTTTACTAAAACATGTAGCATTGTCATAATGAGAACAATTTCGTAACTGAAGATTCGGGGCATCTAAAGACAACACTGTGACCTAATTCAAAGCAGATATTGGTGAGAATTTTCAATAAAAGGTGTGTAATAACTATATATGGTGTCAGGTGGCTACTAGACTAATCAGGATGATCACTTCATAAGGCATATAAATGTCTAATCACTATGTTGTACACCTGAAATTATATGGTATTGTATGTCAACTATAATCAAAAAATAAATTTTAAATAAAGAACAAAAGGTGTGCTCGCTTCGGCAGCACATATACTAAAAAAGAACAAAAGGTGATCAAAAGTCATGAAATAAAGTACTACCAAAAACTACAGAGATAAATAATTGGTCATTTAAAACTATGAACAGAGATTTTTTTTCACACAGACATGAAGTAGATTTTCATTTTCTTCTACAGATAATTGAAAAGAAAAGCATGACACATATTCATGATTTTTTTATTTTTTTTTAAGGAAGGCACAGCTCAGGGGGCCATGTGGGGATCAAACCGGCAATCTTGGTATTATTAGCCCCATGCTCTAACCAACTGAGCTAACCGGTCACCCCCATGATTTTTTTTTTAATTACACTTTCATCCAGAATCAAATCTTTCCCCCAAAAGATAAAAATCCCTGTATTATGCATTTAATAAAAAGAGGAAAAGCAACCATTTTATGCTTGTTTCATAGCAGCGTTTTGCACATTTGCCAACCTTTGTAAAGGCATCAAAATAACTTCAAATTTAGGCCTCCAAATTTCCTGAAATGTTTCTAAACCATCCAAAATGACTTCACAATGCCCAAAGGTGGTATATTATCATATGCAGACAGTAAGTGGGTTAGCTTGCCTGTATGCCGTATTAGTGGTTTGGGCAGGTATGTTTTCATCTTCTTTATCATTCTCTCTCCCTGCCTATAAAATAATCTCCCTCTTCATAAATACTTAAGAATCCAGGGATGGTAAACACTCAACACTACTTCACGTCTGATCTTTGGGGCAATGTTTACTTGGACATGCTGCAGTTCAGGATATTGTGACTTGCATCTTTTAACTCTGTCCTGTTGCGTTTTTATGTTCTCAGATGGTCACTCCTTGTTCAAAGGTGTCCGAATGTGTATCCAGGGTGACGGCTGCACTTGCTGCAGAGGTGGCTGTACTAATTAGCTCCCTGCCTTTTCAATGGGACGATGTTCTGCAGCTGAGAACAGCAGTGTATTTATGAGATGCATTAACATATTGCTTATAGGGACAAAAGGAAGAAAGGAAGTTGAGTGGTGGGAGACAAAGACGGCTTCAAAATCATGTGCACAATTTTTGACTGGTCTAGTCATATCTGTGACAGTGCAAGGGCACTGAATGCCAGAAGGATCTGCTGGTTTGTACCAGCTTCTTCTGCCAAACGAGGGAGCAAGAGGAATCCCTAGTTAAATGAGGAAGCTGTAAAAGAATAAATTTAATAGTGAGATTTGGAAAAACAAAGTAATTTAGTGCTCCTTCTGGTTTTATATGATTTATAATGTCTGTAGATCTATAATTATGTTTTATTATGAAAACAAATAGAGCAAGATTGATGTAGAGTGTACTAAATGTCTTCCTCTTTTACACAAATCCCTTTTAAAGTAGAAGCACGGCAAGATTTAGTGAGGGACACAATTCCATTTTTAAAAATAATAGATTGGCTATATCATGACTTGGCGTTTGAATCTGAAAAATGCTTTTCAGTGCTCTCAAGTATTTTCATTAACATTTTACCCCAAAGGGAGTCATAATTAAGTGATCAATGATGTCGCTCCATTGCTATCATGAGAAAGTTAAAAAAAAAAAAAGTCAGACAGAAAAAGCAGAGAACCCTATGATTTCACTGATATGTGGTATATAAACCAAAAACAACAAAAGAACAAGACAAACAAATAAGAAACAAAAACTCATAGACACAGACAATAGTTTAGTGGTTACCAGAGGGTTAAGGGGGTGAGGGGAGGGAGATGAGGGTAAAGGGGATCAAATATATGGCGATGGAAGGAGAACTGACTCTGGGTGGTGAATACACAATGGGATTTATAGATGATGTAATACAGAATTGTACACCTGAAATCTATGTAATTTCACTAACAATTGTCACCCCAATAAATTTTTTTAAAAAAGTCTTCTAAGGCAGAAGATATATTTATGGTAAATTTCAATTAAGTATAATTTTAAATGAAACCTCGAAAAACTCAGATGTTTTAAAAGTATTTCATTCTGGTTAATTATTCTGGGAAAACATATTATAAAAATCCCAGCTAAGTCAGGAAAAGTATGTGTCTCTTAGCACAGTTGGCTAGGGCCCAGATGCAAAGCAGAAATAATGCTTTCTTTTAAATTTTATATTTTTAAACTATACTGCACTTAAATAAACAGGTAGTTAGATCTAGTACTTTCCAGTGAGCTTACTAAGAGAGGTAACAGTTTGGCAAAAGAAACAATGTATCTTTCTATCTTACTTTTCCACACACATAAACCTTCTCTCTGCTTAGCCCAAGGTACCAATTCCTTCTGCTGGAGTGGGGTGTCACGTGGGCATGATTAGGGTTGCTATAGACGAGTGGGGTCCCCACATGCGGTCTCAGGACCGGAAGCATCAATATCACTGGAACCCATTAGATATGAAAATTCTTAGGCCCCACCCAGCCCTACTGAAGCAGAACCTATGAAGCTGAATTCCAGCAGTATGTATTTTAATAAGCCCTCCAAGTGATTCCGATTTATGTTCAAGCTTAACCATAGCTATAAAAGTATAAAAGAGGTTGGAGGAGTAAACATAGAATCGTTATTTCTTTTCTGACGTCAAAAATAGAATTTGGCAAACAATAGTCCTGAAAGACTAGCATGATTGAGGATGAAAGCATTTTCTAAATCCCTTTAGCTCTCATTTAACAAATCAAGGGTTAAACCAAGTGAGTAGATCATAGATTTTATTTTATCTTATTTTTTAATTAGGAAAATCACAGATAAATGTTAGGGAAGTAAGAGAAAATCCTTCCCGGTGCCACCCCCAAGTAACCATGGAAAAAGAAAGACAGAAGACAGAAGTGATAAGCCCTGGTCTTGCCATCTGGAGCTTCTGTATGGCCCTTTGAATGCTGAGGACCAAGGGGCTCTTGCTGTCCCAGGTACTGCTTGCCTCATCATAGTTAGGAGGGTAGAATTTTGTGGCCAAACAGAGGGAGGGTCTAGTTTGCATTCCCGAGTTGCCCTGGTCTCTATGTGGTATTGACAGTGGATTGAGATCCAAAGAGCTCACTCTCCATGGGACCCATTGTGGTCGAGAACAAGATGATCTTGAGCCTGAGCCTGCAGGTTTGGTTATCCTGAGACACAGACAGCAATCACTCGAAAGGGTCTGTGGCATCTGAGGCCCAGTGGTAGGCTGAGTTCATGGGGACGTTCCAAAGCCCCAGTCCTAACTTTAGATTATGCTTCAAAGGCTACAACATATCACACACACATACACACATACCCAGGTGGATACATTGGCTAAATAAGGAATACAAATAAAATAGAATAAATCACGTCTGAAAATCGGCAAAATATTGAAGACAATTTTGTTTATTGTTGCACAGGTCTTAGAGGTTTTTCTTTGTTTGTTTGCTTGTTTTTTTTTAAGATTTTATTGGGGAAGGGGAACAGGACTTTATTGGGGAAAAGTGTGTACTCCCAGGATTTTTTTTTTCCAAGTCAAGTTGTTGTCCTTTCAGTCTTAGTTTTAGAGGGCACAGCCCAGCTCCAGGTTCAGTTGCCGCTGCTAGTTGCAGGGGGCGCAGCCCACCATCCCTTGCAGGAGTTGAACCGGCAACCTTGTAGTTGAGAGCCCACTGGCCCATGTGGGAATCGAACCGGCAGCCTTCGGAGTTAGGAGCACGGAGCTCCAACTGCCTGAGCCACCAGGCCGGCCAGGTCTGAGAGTTTTGTTAATAGGTTGGCGATAGTTGGATGACATAAAATAATGAAATACATACTTCAATATATTACATATTTATTTCATAAATTTATTTTTCTTGATTTCATTTCAATGGAATCAGTAATTATGTTGTTTGATCAAGATTTTCATAATTTTGTTCTACTAATAGTACTGTCAAATGAGAAAAACTTTCCTGAATCATTCTAGTTTTTATACATTTTTCTTTTGTTTCAATGTGGAGAAATATAGCTCTGCTGAAGAAGTAGCAATAAGAATTGTCAATAAAAATTTTGAAACAATATTTGATTTGGAATGAATCCATGAATTTTACGTATGTCCAAACCTTGTAATGGAATTGCATGCAATAAAATTTTACTAAGGAAATTATTACATTTCATCATATAAACATTATTACTTATATTACAAATGATCATCACCATGTCTTTATATCTACAGTTTATCTTGTTTTTCCTTCAAATTTTCAATTCATGAATATTTTTTTAATGAAGATAGCTATACTTACTCAATATGTTCAACTCTCTCTTTAGTGGAGAATATCCCTTACTATAATGGCCAGAAAATGGGCTCTATAGAAATAATTTTGAGATTATTTCTACATAAATCTTCATAGTTAAACAATTTTGTTTCCTTGTTCTAATTTTCTTATTTTTTATTGAAATGTCACAATTTTTGTACATTTCACTTTTTTTTTCAATTCAGGCATACCATATTGTTCTAAAATTTTAAAAAGTAATTGTAATCTTTTAAAGATGAAATAGCCAAAGTTCTAATAGTTCAAACCATGTAGTGTAAAAAGCATAAATTCAAAATTAATTTCATTTTCCTACAAGATCATAGTTCACTCTTTATTTGAACATTTCTCTTGAGCATCATGTGTTGTTTTGCTTAACATTGTGCAAATAAAGTGATTGTAAGATCAAAATTAACACGTTTCACCAAGATTTTCCTGCTTGGACATATACAGAAAATAGTATATACGATCTATAATTGTTCTGAAGAACATCATTGCTCTGACCCAGTTGAAGTCTCCTCCCACTCATCAAACACACCTGTTGTGAATACTGAGCTTGCTTTTGAGTGCTCTGGGATCACAAGTTGGAGCATGAAGAGAAGCAAGAAAGTGGACACTTGTGTGAAATGGCACCTCATTACAAGTTGTCTTCAATATTTTGCTGATTTTCAGACATGTGAAAGCCATAGCTTTAAACATACTTTTCAATTTTGTCATTAAAAAGGTGTACTTGTCAAAGAAAGGGAATAGAACATATTGAAGAGTACATTGGTTTGATTTATATTTATATATTTAGAGTCTTACATCACAGACAGTATCTTGCCCCAGGCACTGAAAATATTAGAGGCAAGCTGAGCAGGCCCTGATCAAGTTTGTCACAGGTGCATACTGCAGAGTAGCCAGGGATGGGGGTACAGCAAACATACCTCAGCAGACGCCAGCCACAATGTACCAGAAATGAATACGAGGCCCAACAAACCCTTCCTCCAAAGCCAAGAGGTCATGGAGCCCCTCCTCCAAACCTCATACCCATAAGCCATTGTGGAGAATAGTAGAATGAACACTAAAAGACTGAGAATTGATCCTAATTTGAGTCAGAATTCAAAAACCTTTTAAAAAATTGTTTTAGTGATTGAATAAGGCTAACTGTTAAATTGGATTTACCAAATGGGTTTCCTACCACCACCATCATTACCAAATGCTAGTAAGGAGTGTTGCATCAATGATGAGAAATAGAGTTAAAGTTCCTTTGCACATCCAAATGGTAGTATGAGTAAATAAACCCTCCTACATGTATAAATAAAAGCAGGTGGCAGGTGGTGTTACGCAATGGATACAGCCACTAAAGCAGGTCCGCTATGGTATGAAATAGGACACGATTGCAGACACTATCGTCTTCAGGCTTCACAGGGCAAATTTTCTTGCTTCCAAGCACCCAGACATTTCTGCCTTTGGTCCAACATCTATGCTGGCCTCTAACTTGATGGATGGCCAACCGCATTTGATTCGGAGACAATGATCCTCTCGTTTTCCTCCACTTAGATTGGCATCTCTGCGCTCCTATAACCCATTTACATGGGAACAAAGCATTAGCTAGCATAGCTAATTTACTGAGCTTTTAATTTGTGTTTTGTTCTTTCTACCTGTGGGGACAAAGCCCCCAAAAAACAATTTCCAGGCTCTCGGCCTCACAATAGAAAGGTGCTGGCTCGGGTAGTAAATGGCCATCAACTGTGATCAGATGGCCAGCAGCTGTGGCTAGTTGGCCATCAGCTGTAACCGTAAGCCATTGGCCACTAATATAACGGCTGTGGCTATGCTAGCAGAAGGAACGGGGGCTAGCAAGAGCGGATTGCAGAGAGGCGGATGCCGCCGGTGAGAATATAGTGGTATGACTCCCCTACTTACGGCTCCGTGAGTGTTCCTGTTTGGCCTCACCATGTCCTGCGTTCTTATGTGGGGAGCGGGAGAAGAGACCCCACCTTACACCCCGCCTGCCGCCCCACACGACACTACCAGAGGTATGTTTTGCTCTATCAGGTGACCTGTGTGAAGGGAGGAATAGAGGACGCTTCCCCAAATGTTCTGCATTGCTTAAGCACCCCCTCACTAAATTTTTACCCACTATTGGGGAGCCCCATTAAGTGAACTTTTCAGTTGAGCAAGATAAACTGGAAATTGATTAATTGGACTAAAGAAATAAATCTTATGAGATTTTTTGCATCTTATTGTAGAATATTGGTAAAATATTCTACACTATCATCAGCATGATAGGAGTCTCTTAAAGACTGAAAATCTTTTAAGTCTGACATTAGGAAGCGAGGTATCATTGGATAAAGGGAGTAGATGGAAATCTGAATCACAGCAGAGAAGTAATCTCATTCTCTCCGTTATGTTGCAAAACAAATGTCTCTGCAATGCAGTCTCAAATAGAACTCTGAGTCTAATTTGTTCATTCAGAGGGCTCCATACATAATAAGCAAATGTGTTGACATGATATTACTCTCATCTTTTTCTTTTCTTTCTTCCCTTTGCAGCCAGAAATGTTTGAAGTCTAGTTGAAGTAATAAGCAAACAAACAACTAAAAACAGTCATTTTCAATTTTAGTACAAAACACTTACACACTGAACTTTAAACACAAAGGAAATCAAAGTGAATAAAAACAGACCATGTAGTCAGGCTGATTAATAAACAGCTTAGTGCATAATGAGGTCAGACTTGCTTGAATCAAATCCTCAAGATAGTCCAGAGTGTATTCTTTCCATTATAAAATTGGCCCTTAAAACAACAACATATGTGATCATTAAAATAGCTTCTTATTATGAAAGCAGCATCCAAATGAGTTTCAGCATTTTCTTTTTCTAAAAACTTAGAACAACAATGCTGGTGTGGGGAAAGCTTGCAACTTTGATGTAGTAATCATGTTTATCTGGGTTTTTTGCAGACTTTTTTTAAGAAAGACATGTTTTAACAAACTATCACTATATGGAGGAGCTAGATTTGGGGAAGAAAATTTGGTAGAACTAAGAAATATGGGGATTATATTGTGCTAGTGGTATGTATTAAAATCCTGAAGTGTGGAGAATCAGAAGAGATCCTAATTAAGCCTTTGAAAACCACAGTTTCTCTGGAAGGAGGAAACAATTGATGTGATTTTATAAAGGTCTTAAAAAAGTAAAATAAAAGCTGTGAGTAAATAAAACACAGGACTGTATCTGGAAAATGGAACAATGGGAGAGGGACCAAAATAGGAAAATGCTGTCAAGAAAATCAATAAAAGCTGACTTAGGATGTTAGTGGCAGAAAGGAAGATTGAGTCTATAACAAAGGGAGTAATTATGTGGACATGAAAAGAAAAGGAGAAAAATGATAGTCCATTAAGAACAACAACAAGCTTTATTTTTATAATGGAAGCATTCTTTTTATTTTGCTTGAGACTTTCCTAATTTTAGCAGATTTTTCTAAAAATACTGTTATTATTAACTGGAACCAAAGAGTTAATATGGATACGTTGAATGCCGCCTTATTAAAACGAGAAATAGCAGCTGCACCAATCAGAAATTCTAAAACAAGGAATATTAATGATGAACTATGATCACCTTCCTTGGTCTATCTATGTGTGTCTTGGACCAGAATATATAAATAGTACCCTGGGCATCACTGCTAAGCCTCCCATCAACCCACACTTAGCTTACTTAGAAGTTCACCTTCTCCACAACCCCAGGGAACAGTCACATACAGGAGCAGAGGGAATGCGTGCCACCTACTGTTCAGGTTTCAAGAATGGAAGGTGTTTACTTGGCCAGATGCTTAACTCTCCTACTTGCTGTCTGTTTCGGACCCATAGTGACAGGGTTGTTTCTTTCAAGAGAAAACCTAAGTAATGAAAAGATGTTGCTTGCTACTTCCCTTCTTTGTTCTGGGCTAAGCACAGAGAGATCCTGGTGGTTGCTGGACCGAGTCCCAACCCCAGAAGTGAGTGCTCCACTCTGCACAGCAGGACGTGGGGAGGAGTTACAGCTTCCTTCCTCAGTTTCAGCTTTTGAACAGGTTAGCATGCAAACTCTTCTAGGAGGATCACATCTAAACTATTATCTATTAGTGGCACCTCAGTGTCAATGAGCTCTTCAAATAGTTTGCCAAGGTTTTCACCAGCAAGGAGAAAACCTGAGGACAACGGACAGCCACCAAATGGGACCCGAAAGAAGATATTGAAAGTGGCCAAAATGACAATAACAAGACCTCTTCCAATTTTGTGGGGACCATGAAAGAGTTTCATGATTCCCTAAATCTTGCTCTCTGAGGAACTAAAAACAGTTGGCCAGGGCAAAAATGGAAGCTAGCCACTCCCAAAGCTTTGGCCTCCTGATTAAAGGTAGATATATCTCAAGGCCTCTCCCAAGAAAGAATTTTGCAGGAAAGTCGCTAGTGAACTAATACCAATTGAGGGTATAGGAGATGCTGGCACAGTGTGTAAGGCAAGCAGAGCAGTAAATGAAAAGATAGTGTCCCTGACCTCAAAGACTTTAACATCCACTAAAGAAAAACAGTAAATTAAATTAACTTCAAAACACAAATGGAAGGGGAATGCAAAAGAAATATGTCCTGATAATTCTTGTGGGATTGTGATACTGTAGAATTCAATGAGTGTGACTTAGAAAGATGAAAGGGGGCAAGTCCTTCATTCTAAAGAATCCACTCTTTGGTAGTACAATATATCATGTGCTTAAAGATTCCAAGAGGCACCAGAGATGCTAAAAGATAAAATATGGTTATAAAACCGAGAACAATCCTAATGAGGAAGAGAAAGTGTATTACAGTGGAGAGTGCAGTGGGAGTGGGGGAGGAGACCATTTAAAGAAATCGGTATTTTGACAGGGAGCTTCCCCAAGAGCTCAGGTTTTAAAAAGATTTGTAGACAGTTCAGAGAAAAAGAAACATGCATCACCTTTAAACATGAGAAATATGTTCAGCTTCACTCATAACCTAAAATACACATAAAAACAATACTTCTATCAATTATCTAACTGGCAAAAGTCAAAAAGTGTGATATATTTTGTGAGCTAGGATATGGGGCTATCTGTCGCATTCATTACAATTTTGGGAGACATAAATTGGAATAATCTTTATGGAAGGCAATCTGCAAATATATGCATTTAATTATACCTTTTATTTTGAGATAATTGTAGGTTCATGCCGTTGTTCATGCAGTTGTAAGAAATAACAGAGAGAGCCTATGTACCTTTTATTCCATTTCCTTCAATAACAACATCTTGCAAAACAATACCACGATATCACAACCAGGATATTGACATCTGTACTGTCAAAATATAGACCATTTCCATCACCGCAGGGATCCCTTGTGTTGCACTTCTATAACCACAAAAACATGCCTCTATCTTCACTCCTCCCTCAGCTCATACAACTACTAATTTGTTCTTCATTTCTACAAGTTTGTCATTTCAAGAATAGTGTATAGATGGATTCGCACAGTGTATAACCTTTGGGATTGACTTTTTTCACTTAGTATAATGCCCTAGAGATTCGTCATATTATTGTTTATATCAACAGTTTGTTCTGTGTTCTTCCTATGTTCTTCATATTGCTGGGTACTATCTTATGATGTGGCTATACCACAGTGTGATTTATCATTCTACCCATTGAAAGACATGTGGATTGTTTCCAGGTTGTGATATTAGGAATAAAGCTGCTACAAACAATTGTGTTGATGTTTTTGTGTGAATGTAAGCTTTCATTTCTCTGGGGAAAATGCCCAGGACGGCAGTTGCTGAGTCATGTGGTAGTTGCATGATTAGGTGTTTAAAAAAATGTCACATTGTTATTCCAGAGTGGCCATATTCTTACACATTCCTACCAGCAATGTATGAAAGATCCAGTTTCTCCACACTCTTGTCAACATTTGGTTTTATCACTATTTTTTATTTCAGTCATTCTGATCGGTGTGTAGTGATACCTCATTGTGGTTTTAATTTGGTTTCCATAACAGGTAGTGATGTTGAACATCATTTCATGTGCTTATTTGCTATATGTATATCCTCTCTGGTGAAATATCTCTTCATGTCTTTTGCCCATTTTCTAACTAGATTTGTTTTTACTGTTGAGTTTTGAGAGTTCTTTATATATTCAAAACACTAGTACTTTGATGAATATGCAGTTTGCAAATATTTTTTCCCAGTCTACAGCTTGTTTTTCTGTCATCTTGAAACAGACTTTTGCAGAGCAAAACTTTTTAATTTTGATGAAGTCCAATTTATCTATTTTTCCTTTGATGGATTGTTTTGGTCTCAGATCTAAGGACTCTTTGCTTAGCCCTAGATCCTAAAGATTTTCTCCCAGTATTTTTCTAAAATGTTTATAATTTTATATTCAACTCCACGATCCATTTTGAGGGGTTTGGGCTCTTTTTGAGGTTTTTTTGTTTTTGTTTTGTATAAGATATAAGGCTTAGGTCGAAGGTTTTTGTTTTTGTTTTTGTTTTTTTGCCTACAGATGGCTATCCCTTTCCAATTATTATTTTTGCACCAATGTCAAAAATCAGCTGGGCATATTTGTGTGGGTCTATTTCTTGTTTCTCTGTTGCTTTATTGATCTAGTGTTTATCCCTCTGCCAATGACACAGAATCCGAACTACTGTAGCTAATAGCAAGTCATGCAATTGCGTAGTCTGATCTCTCCCACTTTACTCTTCTCTCTATAAATTATAGTTTCTGTAAAACTACAGATAGTTTCTGTAAAACTACAGATATTCTGTAAAACAACAGGTATTCTAGTTTCTTTGCCTTCCCACATACATTTTAGAATAATCTTTTCTATATCTATAAAATTTCCTGCCGGGATTTTTATAGGAATTATGTTAAACTCATGTATCAATCTGGGGAGAATTGACATCTTTATTATATTTAGTATTACTATCTATAAACATGTTATTTTTCTCTACTTGTTTTGATCTTCCTTGATTTCTCTCCTCAATATTTTGTAGTTTTCAGAATAGACATGTTATACATGTTTTGTTACATTTACACTGAAGAATTTCTGTTTTGTTTGTTTTCAGTGATTGCAATTAATGTTATATTTCTAAATTTTATTTTATTATTTTTAATTTATTTTTATTAGTTCCAGGTATACCAAGCAATGTAATAGTTAGACGTTTACACCCCTCACAAAGTGATAACCCCCTGCAATCTTCTACCCTTCTGACATCATATATGGCTGTTATCATGCCATCGATTATCTTCCCTATGCTGTACTCCTCATCCCATGACTATATATCTATATATCTATATCTATATGTATATCTATATCTATCTATCTATAGATTTAATTATAGTTGAAATTCCATATTATTTAACTTCAGCTTCAGGTGTATAGCACAGTGGTCAGGCATCTACACAGTCTATGAAGTGGTCTCTCTGATAAGTCCAAGGCCCATCTGGCACCCTACATAGGTTTTACAACATCATTGACTATATTCCCCATACTGTGTTTCATATCCCTATAACTATTTTGTGGTTCTAATTTGTACTTTCTAGTCCTTACACCTGCTCCCCAGTCCCCACCTCCTTCCCATCTAGCAACCATCAGATTTTTTTTTCCTATATCTCAATAATGTTGTATTTTTAATTTGGTGTTCACATGTGCATTGCAAGTATATAAAAATGCAGTTGTTTCTTGTATGTTGATCTTGTATTTTACAACCTTACTGCACCAAATTAGTAGTTCTGGGAGTTTCTGTGAATACTCCTTAGGATTTTTACGTAGAAAATATGTCATCTACAAATAAATAAAGTCTTATTTTTTTCTTATAAATCATTATGTCCTTTATTTCATTTTCTTGCCTTAATGCACTGTCTAGAACTTCTAGTACTATGTTGACGAAGAGTGATGAAATCAAATATTTTTGCCTTAATCCTGATCTTAGGGGGAAAGCAGCCAGATTTTCACCATTGAATATAATGTTACATATAAGATTTTTGTAAGAGCTTTTTTATCAAGTTCAAGAAGTTCTCCTCTGTTCCTAGTGTTCTAAGATTTTTATCATGAATAGGTGTTGAATTCTATTAAATGCTTTGTCTGCATCAACTCACATGATCATATGATTTTTCTTCCTTAGCCTGTTAATACAATGGATCACATTGACTGATTTTCAAATACAGAACCAGGATTGTATTCCTGGAATAAACCTCACTTGGTCATGGTTTATAATTCTTTTTGTATGTTACTGAATTTTATGTGTTAATATGTTGTTAAGGATATTTACCTTTATATTCATGGTCTTTAATATTCTTTTTTTGCACTGTCATTTTCTGGTTTTAATATCAGGTTAATACTTGCTTAATAAAATGAAAGGTATATTCCCTTCTCCTTTATATTCTTGAATATATTGTGTATATAGTTGGTATTATCTCTTCCTTAAACATTTGGTAGAATTTTCTAGTGAAACCATCTGGGCTTAAGGATTTTTAATTACAAATTCAATTTTATTAATAGTTATATTGTTTTTTAAATTATCTACTTCATTTTGGGTAAGTTGTAATAGCTTGTGCTCTTCAAAAAAGTGTTCCATTTCATCTAAGTTTTCAAATTTATGTATATAAAGTTGTCATAATGTTTCCTTATTATCCTTTTAATGGATTCAGGAACTGTAATATTATCTCGTTTCCTTTTCTGGGGTGTTTTGTTTTTTTCAGTCTTTCTAGAGGTTTCTCAATTTGATTGACCTTTCCAAATAACCAGATTTTTGTTTCCTTGATTTTTATCTATGTTATTATTTTGTATTCAGTTTCATTTGTTATGTACTTACTTTTATCAGTTTCTTCCTTCTGTTTGCTTTGAGCTTATTTTATTCTTCTTTTGCTTTGTTCTTAAAGTGAGAGCTTAGGTTATAGATTTGAGAGTTTTCCACTTTTCTTATATAAACATTTGGTGTTATAAATTTCCCTCTCAGTACTGCTTTAGGTACATCCCACAAATTTTGATATATTGTATTTTCATTTTTATTCAGGTCATTAAATCCTCTTTTATTTCTCCTGAGACTTACTCATTGACATGTAGATTATTCAAAAGTATGTTAGTTTCTAAGTGTTTGGAGATTTTCTTTGTATCTTTTTGTTATTGATTTCTAGTTTCATTTCATTGTGATCAGAGAACATACTCTCTATAATTTAATATTTTTTTATTTACTAAAGCTTGTTTTATAGGCCAGGATATTTTCAATCTTTGTATGTGTTCCATGGGTTCCTCAAAAAAAAGTATATTCTGTTGTTGGATGGAGGCTTCTATAAATATCAATTAGATAGTGGTATGTGCTGTATGATCAAAGTTCATTTGCAGAGAAGTTCTGCTCAAGATGGCAAAGTATGTAAATGTTGTGCTTGCTTCCTTTCATGACCACATCAAAATTATAACTAGACTACAGAAAAACCATCATTGAGAATCACCTGAATTCTAGCTGAACAGAAGTCCTATAACTAAGGTTATACAGAAGAAGTCACCTCAAGACTGACAGGAGGGGTGGAGACATTGAATGGGCTGGTCCCACACATGTGTGGCAGTTGAAAATCAAGAGGGATATCTTGGCTGTGGAGGTCTTCCCTGAGGAGAAAGGGATCCCAGCCCCACACCAGGCTCCCTAGCCCAGTGTTCCAGTGTTGGAGAGAGAAGTCCCCATAACTTCTGGCTGTGAAAACCGGTGGTGATTGTGACTGAGAGAGATGGAGGACTGCTGGTGTCCCTGGTGTTCCACTTAAAGGGCCTGCACACAGATTTACTCACTGACCATCTCACTCAATCTGAGTTCTAGTGCTGAGGCAGCAGCTTAAAAGGCACCAAGGACATACTGGGAAAAACTGAATTGTCTGGCTTCAGGACAAAGGCTGGAGGGGCAGCTTTCACAAAGACAGAAGTGCTGGCAGAAGCCATTATTCCTTTTTTGAAGCCTTTCCCTTCCCAGCATGCAGATGCAGGTGGGTGCCATATCTGAGTCTCCATTAACCTGGCTACACCATTAGTCCTGTCCTGGTGATTCCCTGAGACCCCATACCACCCAACTTTCAGGCCCACCCAAGACACTTCCAGTGACTTTTCCATACAAAAGACCTGTCTTGACTCATGTTTCAGATTTTTCTAAAATCTCTCAAAGGTTCACAAAGCCCAAGAAAGCAGCATCTAGCCTCTGGATGCCCTGTACCTTTTGCTAAGCACCCACAAGCTCGGCACCAGCTGTAGCCAGCCTTGTTTCACAGCTTAACCTCTTCCAGGCACCTCCTTGCCCAGCACAAGTGGCAACCACCTGAAAATTACATTGTAGCTCATAACAAGAGGCCCTGGGCAGCGCACAGGCAGAGGCTGACCTTGGCCTGAACAGAGCCCCTTCCAAAAGGCCCAGAACCCACACACCTGATATCCACCTTCAGACCACACCAGAGCATCACCCAACCACCTCCAAAAATGACACACCCAAAGGGCAGACTCAGCAGGCACCAGTGCCCTGCTAAAGCGAATCCTGCTCAATAGGGTCAAGCCTTGCACAGCAGCTCCTCCACTATAGTCATGGCCAGTCCTCACAGTCAATCAGCCTAAGGGTCAATCCCTCCCACTAATATGTAAATAGCAATCAAGGCTCAACTACAACAAGAGGACACACACAATCCACACAAGGGACACATCTGGAGTACATGGCTCAGGTAACCAGGGAGATGGCACCACTGGGCCCCACAGCACATTTAGTACATAAGGCCACTCTACTAAGACCAGGAGACACATCAGTTCTACCTAACACATAGAAACAAAAATATAGAAACAAAAAGGGAGGCAGCCAAACTAGAAAGACAAAGAAATATGTCCCAAATGAAAGAACAGAACAAAGCTCCAGAAAAAGAACTAAACAAAATAGAGACAAGCAATCTACCAGATGCAGAGTTCAAAACACTGGTTAAAAGGATGCTCAATGATGTCAGGGAGAACTTCAACAAAGAGATAAAAACATTAAAATGGAGATAGAAAACATAAAAAAGAACTAATTATTATTCTTTAATAATGTGGCAATAACTGAAATAAAGAATACATTAGAGGAAATTGACAGTAGATTAGATGAAGCAGAACATCAAATCAATGATCTGGAAGGTAGTAGGAAACACTCAATCAGAATAGCAAAAAGAATCCACAAAAATGAAGATATCTTAAGGGACCTCTGCAGCAAAATCAAGCATACCAACATTTGCATCACTGGGGTACCAGAAATGAAAAGAGAGATTAAGGAATTGAAAACCTATTTGAAGAAATAATGATGGAAAACTTCCCTAACCTGGTGAAGGAAATAGACATACAAGCCCAAGAAGCACAGAGAGTCCCAAGCAAGATGAACCCAAACAGGCCCACATCAAGATATATCATAATTAAAATACCAAAGGTTAAAGACAAAGAGATAATGTTAAAAGCAGCAAGAGAAAAGCAGTTAGTTACCTACAAGAAAGCTTTCATAAGACTGTCAGCTGATTTCTCAACAGTAACTTTGCAGACCAGAAGGAACTTGCATGAAATATTCAGTGATGAAGAGTAAGGACCTACCCAGCAAAGTTATCATATAGAATCAAAGGACAACTAAAGAGCTTTCCAGACAAAAAAAAAAAAGCTAAAGGATTTCATTACCACTAAACCAGTATTCCAAGAAATGTTAATGGCACTTCTTTAAAAAAAAGAAAAAGAAATAAAAAATATGAATAATAAAATGGCAATAATTACATACTTATCAACAATTACTTTAAATGTAAATTGATTAAATGCTCTGATCAAAAGATAAGGTGGCTGAATGGATAAGAAAATAAGACCCTTTTATACACTGCATTAAGAGACTCACTTCAAATCAAAAGACACAAGAGACTGAAAGTAAAGGGAGGGAAAAGATAGTTCATGAAAATGGAAAGAAAATGGAAAAAAAGAAAAAAAAAAGCTGGAGTAGCAATACTTACTCATATACCTGACAAAACAGACTTTAAAACAAAGGCTATAACAAGAGACCAAGAAGGACCCAGTAATTTCACTTCTGTGTATTTATCTGAAGAAACCTAAAACACTACTTTAAGGAGCCATGTGCATCCATATGTTTATTGCAGCATTGTTTGAAGTAGCCAGGATATGGAGGCAGCCTGGACGTCCATCTATGAATGAATGGATAGAGATGAGGTGGTACATATACACAATGGAAAAGTACTCAGCCATAGAAAGGAATTGAATCTTGCCATCCATGGTATCATGGATGGATTTAGAGGGTATTGAGTGGAGTGAGTTGGACAAAGAAAAAAAAAGGCCATGTGATTTCACTTGTATTTGGAATTTAAAGAACAAAATAAATGAACAAATAGGACAAAAACACACTCATGGAGAGCATTTTGATGGTTGTCAGGTGGGAGGGAGGTAGAGGGTGGGTGAAAAAGGGGAAGGGATTACAAAGTACAAATTGGTAGCTACAAAATAGTCATGGGGATGTAGAGTGTAGCATAAGTAATATAGTCCATAATATTGTAATAACTATGTATGGTGTCAGATGGGTAACAGATTTATTGGGGTGATCACTTTACAAGTTATATAGACATCCAATCACTATTTGTACACCTGAATCTAATATACATTGTATGTCAACTGTAATTGAAAGATAAAAAGTTATTTCAAAAGTTCATTTGCAGAAAATGGAATTCACTCTCATCTTATATTTCTCAATTAGGGTCTGTAGAGCCCCAACTTTCAGCAAAGTGTTTCTAGTGATTTTGTCACATCACTACTCAACAAAATAATCATATTTGAACTCGTTATGCCATGTGATGCTAGCACTTGTAGTGATAGACACTGACCTAGGAGGTCTTTTAGCTAGGTTATTAGCAGTCCTTCATGCTCCTACAGCTGGACACAGTAGGACTCTGTTTATCTGATTGAGACTTTCTCAGTTTTTGACCCAAGATAGGCAAGGTCATTGCTAATTGGTGAGCACTGTACTGCTCAGAGAACAAGATGATAAACTGATGACATTCCTGTTTCCCTTCCAAATCATCTTCTCCAAACTCCCCTTAACTAACACATGGGAACTAACAAGCTCTACTCACATAACAGAAAATCAATGAAAATTTACTAGAAAAAAAGAATTTTGTACAAGTCACAAATTAGTTTCCTACCCACAATACCCCACCATCTGGCCTTTTTTGTAAACACTATGAAACATAAACTCTAAGTTAGAAATGACTTGTATTGTAATATTTTGCATTATTTGTAATTTTTTTCAGTTATTATTGTGCCCTTCTGTTTAACATTTTGTTAGCATTTGTGCTTTACACACGCATCTAATGGTCCAATGTGAAGATATTTGAAGACAGAGTATAAGATGGAAGACAATTCTAGACCTTAGCCCATGAACTATTCTGAAAAGGTTAAAGGCAGAGCAACCTTCCAAGTCATCTTACTGCGCAAGGGCAAGAGACATCAAAAAAAGAATCATCTTACAATGCAAGCTACTTGCCAAGGGCTTATACAGGCTGGTAATCCAAGATGTCCTCTTCTACTGGTAGCAAATAAGCTCAAATGCAGCACCTACTGCAGAAAAATTGGAGACACTTAACCACAAAACACAACCATTTGAGAAGTAAAGGCACCTATTATTTTTAATGGCCATAAGACTATCAAAACAAACAGTAAAACATTTGTATAATAAAAAAATTGTATTCAATGAAAAGTCTCAAGAAGCAAATTATTTAGCAACAAAACATATTGCCTAAGAAAAGAAAAGTTGCACAGGTAGTGAAAGACAAAATAATGACGAGGTTCTATTCTTTAATAATGTGGCAGGTCAATATATTAATGACAAGACCCATGAACTTGAAAAGGTTCTGTAATAACCTCAAAAATAACAGCTTCCCTATTCAGATCAATGAGTCAACCTATTTCTCCAAGAAATGTCATTCTGTAGCATTTGTGAAATTTGTAGATGATAGTGAAATTCAAGAAAAATTTTTCTGCTGCAGAGAGCTGTCCCAAACAAGCAATAGTTAAGATATATTCAATGTTTGGTCTTCCTACTTCATGACAAGAGGCCTATCTTGGAGAAGTGATATTGACATGATACTGATAACGCCCATCAATGGTTGGCTCCATGATGGAAATCTCTCAAATGAAAAGTCCCAACATTATCATGACACACTGTTTCCTTCACAGACATGTGGTGATGATGAAAGTATTGGAGATTAATTAAAGAAAGTTTTAGAAAATACAAAAATTGTTTACTACTAAACAAAGATCAAATCATTCAAGAGTGTTTTAAAAACTAAGTAGCTGGACTAAGAGCACATACAAGTAAGTCTGCTCCACACTGAAATGTGGTGGCATATATTAGTGATATATATGAATTAGTTGAACAAATCTCTGAAAAGCTCTGGGAAATGTTTTGACTTCAAGTAATAAGATTCTAGGATTTTAAGAGTCTGAACCTTTGTAAAAATCACGTTACTAAGAGGAGTCTTGAAATGTTTCTTTCTACTGGAGTAAATAAGGAAATCAGTAAGTCTCAAGTCTTACTGAAATCTACTGACAAGAACTGCAGAACAAAACTGAATAATATTCTCTTTCCCTTTCAATACAAGCATATAAGTAGGTGAAGGATTTATCTCTGAATATTTTTCTTAGCTGAGAACTTGACTTTGAGAAAAGAAGAATCTGTAAACTGCAAGATTACATATTTAAGATGAGATTTACCAATATCTAGACCGGTTCTCATTTCTATAAAAGAAATGAGAAAAGGAGAATACATTGCCATTCAGAAAAAACATTTTGCTATAGTTTTCAATTTATTACATGTGAAAACAAGATTTTTATTGCTTCATAAATATCAACAGCAAAAACAGAAATCATCTCATTTCAATTCAAAATGAAACTCATGGGTGTTTATTGCAAACTCAACCCAAAATTGAGTATTTGCACAGCAAAAACCAAACACAGGTCTCACATTAAAGAGATAAATTTTATTGTGGATATCTAGTTTCAAAAATAAAACTTTTTATGCACATATAAAATTCTAAAGAAATCAACACAGGCATATAACAATTTTGTAAGGTCTAGACCAATGTTTGAACCTGATCATGTCGCTTATTTAAAAAATGTATTTCAAAGTCTACTATTAAATTCTGTCTTTAAAAAACATTCTGTCTTAGGCTATATTTTCATCTATTTTGCTTTGGCAATGATTTTAGTGGCATTACTACTTAACATTACCAATAAATTTTTATATTGTAAATAACATTCATTAAAATCAACTTAATTTGTATTTAAATTAAATCTACCAAGCCTACTATTGAAAAAATTAATTTCAATTTGGGTTTAAGATAGTGGATTATTCTTTTCACCTTTCTGAAAAGAGAGGATCAACTACCTTTTTTAATTCCAAGAAAGGTTGGCAAAATGATATTTTTAGTTTTAAATCGAGGGAAAGCTACCCTTGCACACACCATATACCATATACAACATCTTGTTGAAATTTCTGGCGAGACTCTTGGATCTACTTGGATATGGTAAAAACATCGAAAAGAATGTATTTGTAAGGCAAACATGAAGTTTCCTCTACCTGCACTACTGACTTGCATTACAGTTGATATCCTTTATGGGAAAGGAACCATGTAAAAAATGAATTAATAAGTTAGCCAAAATAAACATACACAAAAAAAGATCACCCTTTACTCAAAAGAGATTGACGATTACCACTCAATTATTATACCACAACTTACAGATCATGCAAACAATTCCATAAACTAGAGATACTATCATTTTTAAACAAAGGGATTCCCTGAGATCGGGGAAGTATTTTAAGGCACTTTAAGGGTAGAAGATTGAGAAAGAATGTTTCAGTTAATTTAAACAAAAATGGAGATATTACAACATGTTAAATGGCTTACAGAGTTTTGGGGAGACTTGGGGAAAACAAAATAAACAGGTTGAAATCTCAGGCACAATTTTTGTTCAGCAAGGGAGCTGCTGCCTTTTCTATGCTTAGGTAGACTGTTCTAGAACCATGCCATGCCTGCTGTAATCTGCACTCGCCAAAGAGATGCTGGCTTCCTGGCTCTCAAAACTAACAAAGCTGGTGACAGAAGACGGGGCCCTCTGAGAACTGCAGAGAAACCAAACTGCGGCTGGCCGCCAGGACTGTTTGCCAGGAAAATACAACACAGGGCATCTTCCAATTTTGCATAAGTATACTTAGGGTTTCCAGGCGGGACTTCCCGCCCGTTCTCAGGTATTTCTTTTACTTTTTTGTTCCCAAATCCTGAGAAAAGTTGATCGGGAAATCAGGAAAATCAGCTCCTTGAACCCAGGTGGTTGGTAGTATCCGCCATCACTTTGTGGAAACGATTCATTGTGGAGAACAGAAAACAGTTTGTATCTCGGGATTCGGGAACAGGAAAGCGAAAAAAATTCCTGAAAACGGGTGGGAATTCCCTTCTGGAAACCCTAAGTACACTTTATTGTCAACACTGAAATCTCATTTGGAGCATGAGTGCAAAGATGTCTAGGAAATATACTTTTTACCTCTCCAGCCTCTTCAGCACATGTGGGAACATTAGACAACCAGGTACAAAAAATGACTGTGGATGGTAAACACACAATGTGTTATATAGATGATGTATTATAGAATTGTACACTTGAAACCTATGTAAATTACTAAGCATTGTCACCCCAATAAAATTTAATTTAAAAAAAAAGAAAAAAAATGGGTAGAATGGATATTGAGAGCCAAACGTATGTCCAACACAAAGTCTTCTTAAGTGCACCTGCCTACATTGTACACATTTGAATGGTTCACATTCCTCCTCAATGTTTGACAGCTGGAATAATGTTTCTTTTAGATGTACCAAGGCTCTGATATGGGGCTAGAGACAGTCCATGAATTTTGTATAATTGCATATTTACTTAGTTGCATATTTTGTTTAGTTGCATATTTACAACAATGAGTGGGACATTGGACTTGGTGGCCACCAGTTGTCATTTTATTAGGTTGGTGCAAAAGAAATTGTGGTTTAAATGTTAAAAATAATTGCAAAAACCTTGATTACTTTTGCACCAACCTAGTACCTTAATGAAGCTGGTTTAGAGCCATGTGTGATCTTATTGAGTTTCACTTAAATTCTAGCCCTAAAATTATCAGCTAATATTGAAACCACTGTAATCCAGGGATAGTTGGTCCACAAAGCTTCCCTTTTCACTTATTAATGAACATAATTCACCTGAAATCCTACACACCTGACCTTTTATTACGTATAATAATAATGAAGAAATGCCTTTGGAATATGCCTACCATCCTTTGGTGCAAGACAACTTCAACTGTGCTACCTGGATGTAACATGACATTTTCACTTATTTAGAAAACATTTCCTGAGCACCTAATCTGAAGCTTATACTGTGGGGAGCATACTTAGTTTTCTATTTATCATTTGTATGGATTCCTAACACAAAGTCCAATATATATATAACTCCAGAATTACTTCGGCAGGACAATTGGTTGGTTGATGTTTATTAGCAAAGTTCACGTCAGAAAAATTCTGAAAATCCCCTCAACTTTCTTAAAAACCCATTTAAGTTCCACTTCAATCAGCTCAAACAACCTAAGCTAATAGCAATTTTAATAATACTATGCTCCAGATCGAAGAGCCCTCTTAAATCTCCCAATCTTATATTGCCTTCCTCCAGAATAGTATATTTTTAAACAACCCTCTCTCATTGTTTCTTGTGTTCAATAGAAGCTGGACTTGTAAACCTCTCATTAGTATGTAAAAATACTGGAGTTAACTTGGTTCTTCATTTATTTGCCAACAGTTGCCAATATTTTTATGAATTCCTTCCTCCCCATTCAATTTACATATAAGCCATCAAAGACCACAAATGTAAGAGAGAGAAATGAAGAATATCAACAAGATATCTTGATAAAGGACAAATGTAGAATAAATCAAAAAAACCCAAGTCAATAGAAATTCAAAGCACCAAATTTTATTTTCTTTTTAATCTGTTGCTATAAAGTGTCAGCCATCTTCACAAACAGTGAACATGACAGTTTTGCGTTGACTGGCACATTTCCCATTATAGACACCTCTCATGTCTGTCCTGAAGCAAAAATAAATTTCCTTTTTAAGCTTTTGATGATAAAAATCTCATCTGAAGCTTCATAAATGATCCTTTATTATCTATATTAATAATGAATAAATGTCTTTTGAATACCCCTGATCTTTTGCATTAATAGCATCAGATGTATTATAGATAACCTTTGATTTAACAGCACAAACTCTGAAACAATATTAACCACTAAAGGAGTGATCTTGCTAGAGTCATCAAGGTCAGAATTATAAACATTTCTTTCCCTTGTATGTATCCATTAGGTGACACTAACACATATCAGTATATTTTTTGAACACGTGTGTGAGTTTGTGTGTGTGCATGTGCGTGTGCGTGTGAGAGAGAGAAAGAGAGAGAGAGAGAGAGAGAGAGAGAGAGAGAGAGAGAGAGAGAGACCTAGAAACTGAGCTCCTAAATTTTTATTTTCTGCAGCCTTTTATTTTTCACACATTCTACATTCCTTCTTCAACTTTTTTGTAGGGTGAGCTAAAAAAACTCAATGGAGACAGAATTCAAAGCATTTCTATAACTTTTTGCTTCATTTCTAGCCTCCTTTCAAAAGTAAAATTAATCTCCTGTTACTGTATTTTCAGTGAGAAAACTTCCAGTTTGAAAGACGTGTATTACAAAATAATTGAAGGGTCATTCATGAGAAATGTAACTATTCTTTCTTCAGGTTTTTTTGTTCCACTTCATTGATTACTCTTTTATTTCTAAATGCCTTCTTCTCTGCATCACAGACACATACAGAGGTGGAATGAGTTGCCAGGTCACAGAGTTAAGCAGGGCAAAGTCACAACAATAACTCACATTTCTGACTCACGTCAGTTTTCTTCACCATATTCCAAGTTCAAATACTTCCACATGCTTCAATTCTTGGCCTGAGAGCTGAAATACTATAGAACACAGTCATGGATTTGTGGACTTACTCTGGAAGTATCGGATACGAAAGGGAAAAGTTTCCCTCTGGAAACTTGACACAGTGGCCTAATATCATGCAATTATTTACAATGAAGAATTTTTGTTTCAGTCTCTAATATGCATATATCCACTGTCTAGAAATACAATGTATCAGAATATCTGGGAAGCTGATTTCTTAATAAGAAAGTTATACAGAAACTTTGAATGAAAATAAGAAAACCTGGGTTGCCTTGACACAAATTCTTGCTTTTCCCTTTGATTCTTTCTTCCTACTCTAAATCTGCCAGAAAAAAAAAAACAAACAGAATTCAAAGTAAATTTATCTAGGAATAAATTTAAACCAATGTGTCACCTCTTTCAAGACTACATTTATTTTTAACTTTTAAATAAACTCTTTATTTTAGAATAGATTTAGATTTACAGAAACTTGTGACGGTGGTTGTATTAATCAGCATTCTCCAGAGAAACAGAACCAATTGGCTAGATAGATAGATAGATAGATGGATAGATAGATAGATAGATAGATAGACAGACAGACAGACAGACAGACAGACAGACAGACAGACAGACACATAGATACATAGCTCCATAGACACATAGATGATATGGAATTGGTTCACATGGCAATGGAGGCTGAAAAGTTCAAAATCTGCAGGGTGGGCGGGCAGGCTGGAGACCCAGGAGATCCAATGTTACAGGTCAAGTCCAAAGGAAATTATAATGAACATTTTGAGTGCCCACTTCATACAAAAGAAGAAAAACAAGAACATGATACAAATCTGCCAACATTGTAACTTGAGAGTGCTTTCTGAAAAAAAAAAAATCGTCCGGAAAAACCAATAACAATACTTGTTACCTCCTCTATGATTCACTCTTTACTTCAAGCTCCTCTTTTGTATGAAGTGCACACTCAAAATGTTTATTACACATTATCTGGTATCACAATTGTTTTACATAACCTAAAATTGGGAGGAGCTTGGTCATTCGGAGGTTCTGTAGAGAAGGCAGGGACTGAGTTAGAAAGTATTTTTAGTGGCTGCTTCTGTCACCCTATTTGCAAAATGCCTTTTCAAGACTTAAAAAGTGTGATGTCTGGAGCGGTAATAGAAGCAACTGGAGAATGGTTTATTAGTGGATATTTGTAAGTTTTTATCAACACAATGTCCATTTCTCCTCTCTAGTAGCATCTTAATTTCTTTTTGAAAAATTCCTTGTTCCCCATTGTGTGGCCTCTTTGTGGAACAATGAATTCATTTGCTTGCTCCACTGTGGAAGTTGACTGAGCAAGCTTTCCTCTCAGACATTTCTTATCGGGGGATGGTTAGGATGGTTTGAATCTTTAAAGAGTAACACAAGGGCAAAAGAAATGGAACTCTCATGGATACCAGTGGAGACACCCCACTGCAAGCTCAAGCTCCTTCTATAAGCCTAGGTTCCTAACCCTCTGTAATTGCCTTGCCGTTCCCATTGTCAATACTATTTCTCCATCTCCCCCATTACTGCTGTGACCTTCTGATATCATTCTAATATATTCCCTTTGTTTAAATTTTCCAAGGTCAAGTTCTAGTTTGTGCCCCCAACAAATTCTATATGCTGCAGTGTTATAAACTATGTTTGTCCTTGAGGTTGATTTTTCCTATCTAAAACTGATGGAAGACAAATGATCAATTATCCTTGGAACATAAACCCTATTGGGGTAAACCTAGGTACAATAGGTTGGTAGCCAATGGGAAACCTCTTCACCATGGTCAAATGAAATCCAAACTTCTTGTCCTGCTACAGCATCTGAGGTAGGTTTGAGCACTAAGCCTAATGGGCTGGTGGGGGAAGAAAATAAGTCAAAGCTGAAAGAGATGTGCATATTAGAGTAGAAGGTGGACAAAAACATTGATAACTGAAAAGGCCACTAGTGTACGTAGGTTTAATATCTGAGAGCTATTTTAGGAATAAAATATAGTTTTATTCCTAATTGTATGTGATTATTACCAAAACATCTAATTAGCAATTCAACACATAGCAGGTGCAAATCCAGCCAGGAAACTACACAAGTGAGGGAACAATTAGTCTGCAGATGGCAAGACCCAGCTTTGGGGAAAGGGGTGAGACTATTAAGAACTATGTAGGAATCTTACTATTTGCAACAACATGGATGGACTGAGAGGGTATTATGCTGAGTGGAATAACTCAGACAGAGAAAGACAAATATATGATCTTACTTATATGTGGAACCTAAAGAACAAAATGAAACAAACAAACAAAACAGAAACCAATTCTTAGATACAGAGAACAAATTGATAGTTGCCAGAGGGGAAGGAGTGTGGAGAGCTGTGTGAAAAAAGTGAAGGGATTGAGAAATACAAATTGGTAGTTCCAAAATAGTCACAAGGATGTAAAGTACAGCACAGAGAATATAGTCAATGATGTTGCAACAACTATGTATAGTTCCAGGTAGGTACTAGACTAATTGGGGGGATCACTGCATAAATCGTATAAACGTCTAACCACTATACTCTACACCTGAAACTAATATAAAATAATATTGAATGTCAACTGTAACTGAAAAAAATAATAATTAATTTTTAAAAAAATTTTAATTTCAGAAAAATAATAATAACTTGCAGGATTCCAAGACCTAGCTTCAGTATGCTATAACTGACTCCTAGAGAGCTACTGTGATACCAGGCATAGCTACTGGGCAGATTATGAAAGAGGGAGCAGCTAGAAGCTCAGTTTGGTTAACGCAGGGTCTAGATAAACTACAGAGTTCTGTGATCTGGCAGCTGGTTGGGGACCAGAGGTGCAGGCAGGCTCCGGGACTCTGGGTTCTGGGCTTTCCATATGGCAGCAGAAGAGACTTGGGGAACCAAGAGCATGAGTATGTTGGAGTCCCCCAATGAGACTGGGCTTCCAGATTCTAACTATGGGGGGTGTGATGTACATCCAAACCCAAATGGATGAGGAAGGCTTTCACGTTTTCTCACCAGATTGGCTGTGGCCTGAGGTCCAGATGGAGGCAAACAGTGAAATACCTTTGAGAAGGTGGAGACAAATGGACAAATAAAATCATGGGTGGCATCCAAGATCTTCATGGATTGCCCTCAACCAACCATTACCATCCCATGTCTTTCTGCCCCCATATCCTAACTCACCATTTGAAAAAAACTGGACTATTAATATTCTCCATGCACCTTTATTTCCCTACTCCTGTCCCATTTTCTTTTGCTATTTCTGTCTTACCCCCACAATGTCCACTTGATAAAATCTTTCCAATTCTCAAGGCTGATCTCAAATTCCACGTCTTCGTGAAACCCTGAATAAAAACTGAATTCTCCCTTCTCTGAATGATCACAAAATGTTATCTGTGTCTCTCCGTTGTCACTTAATATCCTGCTTTATAATAGTCATTTGTACTTGGCAAGTTGGCAGTTTACATGAAGCTGACCCAAAACTTACTAGGAACAGTGACAACACATGTATCCTGCCCTATGATCACATCTTTCCTACAGGGTGGACTGCTTATCCTGTAGGGACTTAGAGACTCATGGAGTGACTTTGGATCTGGGCACAGTGTGAGAGCCAAGAGCACATGAATTAATTCAGTATTAATTTTATTGCTGTTTCTTTAATCCCTGACTCTGGCATGTTTTCTTGATTAGGAAGTGGGGGGAATTTCTCTGACTTTTGACTCTCTTCCCTCTTCATGATCAGTATGCTGCATGTCTGTTCTTTCTAATAGGTGTTGCTGGGTTTGCTTTGCTGCCTCCCACAATTCCCCTCCCTTTCTCCACATTAACCTGCATTTTCTGGGTAATGGCGCAGTCACCAGCAACATTAAAGCTCCTCAGTCTGTTTGTATCACTCCTCTCTTCTTACCATGCTCTCAGTGGGACTTCCCTGGAAATAGGCAAGTAGGAGCTCAGAAGTGAGGCCGCATCCACACAAGCAAAACCAAAAGGGAGAACTGTAAGTTTGTTCAGACAGATCAGGTCCTCATTCTTCATGTCTAAAGAAAAATCAATTAAGTAGTTCAAAATTGTAATCTGCTTACCTGAAATGCCCAAATCTATTAAACTACTGAGGATTTTTAAAATCTATATATGAAGCCATTAATGAAAACTCACTTAATTAACAATATTTACTCATCCTACATTCCAAGGATATGGAGGTACTTCAAATCAAAAAGAACAGACTACTGATGTCATATATTTCAAATCTTAGGGAAAATATAGAGCAACATTTTTAATATTTCAGACATCAAATATCTGAAATAGAAATGTTTACATAGGCATATTGCTATATGTAATTATGTTAAATATATAAAATGGCTACAGGATTATAGGAGTGGCCAGAGACAGAGGGAAAATAGTCTTGAAATTGAGTAAGGAAAGTAAGTTTTTTAAGTAATATTGAAAATGAAGCATCCTAGCATTTTAGAATCAGAAGAACTCCAAACTCTCAATTTTATACAATTATAAACTGAGGCACAGAAAGAATAGCTGTGGATCACACAGCAAAAGACAGAGCAAGGACTTGAACTAGAATCTTACAATGCTCAGGTAAGTATATTTTTACATGCAATCTATAGAAAAAGTGCTCAGATGCAGAAGCAAAAGAATTCCTACTGGAATTATATAAGTTGCAATTCACTAATTAGGTTACTTGCTTACAGCCAAAATCAGTTGGCAGCAACTATTAATTATATAATTCAAAACCCAAATTTTTCACCTCTTGCAGAAATTTTTATCAGTGCAAATGGTATATTGCTTATCTGAAGTAACCAAATTCATTGGATGATTTTGTCATTCCTTGGATGACAAAGAGAGAAACCAAAATCAAGATGTGCTTCTTTAGAATAAACAGCTCAGTTGTAATTGAAGGTGGGGACAATTAAAAGGAGAATCAGTTGACAGAAGTCTCTATAATTATCACCATTTTAACACCCATTTTAGTATACTATATTTGCCTTTTATTTGTTTATCCACCCCAACTGTAAGCTTTGTGAGAACAAGGATGGGGTCAGATGTGTTTGTTGCAAGTATACGTGGCATATTGTAAAGCTCAAAAAACATTGGTTGAATAAAACCAATAAACTAAATGAACTAAGCTTGGTATTTGAGATGAGAATCTCGGAGTGAATACAGATGGTTCTATGTGAGCCATGAATTAAAGAGGTGGAAGAAAGAAAGTACTGAAAGATACCTCCCTACTGTAATTTATCCACAGATGTAATGTGAGCAGTTAAAGAATAAAAAGGTAGACAAAGAGGTATACAAAGTGTGATCAAAAGATATGATGAATGTTTGAATGAAAAAAAATTATTACACTAAAAGACACATTGCCATTAATCCCCTTTAAAATACTCCCCCTTCTTTCAAACACATTTGCCCCACCATTCTTGCCACTTTCTGAAGCAGCTCTGGAAGTCCTCTTTCGTGAGTGTCTTTACTTCATACTCCGTCATGACAACACTCCATGTCACACATCACTTCTGATACGGCAATTTCTGTCAAAAAAAATTACGGTGTGTCCTTATCCACCTTATTCACCAGGTCTGGCATCATGCGACTCTGGCTCTTCCCCAAAGTCAAAATGACCATAAAGTTAAACATTTTGAATCTACTCAGGACATCAAGGCAGCCATGACAACGTAACTAAAGACACTCAGGAAAGAGGACTTCCAGAACTGCTTCGGAAAGTGGCAAGAATGATGAGATAAGTGTGCTAGAAGCGGGGGCGGGGGGGGGGGAATTTTGAGGGGGATTAATGGCAATGTATCTTTTATTGTAATAATATTTTTAATTTAAACATTCACCATATTTTTTTATCTCACCTCATACATAGCAAAGAAATGACCAGTTAGGCTCAAAAAAAAAGAGCTCTATGTGGATCCTGTGTATGAGGAGGAAGCTAACCAAGGCAAAGGCTGGCCCTAATAATCATCAGAAATTTGTCCTAAAGCTGAGCTCTACTTTGCAGAGTACTTGCTTAGAGCAGCAGTAACCAGTGGGGTCCAGATTGTGAGTACAAAAGCTCATCAAGGATAAGTCCGAAGCATCAGACCTAAGATAATAAGTATAAAGCTATAAAATAAGAAGTAATCCCCCACCCAAAAGAAAACAATGAAGTAGAATCCATACTTCATATTATATATAAAAATTAACTCAAAAAAAGATCATAGACCTAAATGTAAAACCTAAAACTACAAACTTCTAGAAAATATGGAAGAAAATCTTTGTGACCTTTGAGTAGGGAAAAAAAAATTTATGCATGACAAAAAATGCACAATTTATAAAAGAACAAATTGATAAATTGGACATTATTAAAATTAAAAACATTTGCTCATCAAAAGACTGCTAAAAAATGAAAAGACAGACCACATACTGTATGAAAATCTTTGCAAAGCATATACCTGATAATAAAAATTTATATTTAGGATATATAAGGAACTCTCAAACTCAAGAAGAAAAAAACAACCCAATTTTAAAATGGGCAAATGATTTAAACATACACCTTACCATACAAAATATATAGCTGGTAAATGAGCACACGAAAAGATACTCACATCATTAGTTATTAGGGAAATACAAATTAAAACCACAATGATATCCTACTGTACACCTATTAAAAAGGGTAGAATTAAAAAGATTGACCATAGCAAGTATTGGTGTGAGTATAGAGGCACTGATACTGTTATACAAAGGTCTGACTATTAAGTTCTCAAACTTGTTGCAATGATGTTGCTAACCATTTTTTGATATCAGAGGGATTATTCATTATTAATTAATACCAACTGGACGAACAGTTAACCAAGTTTACTATTTGGAAGTGTTGAAAAGGCTGCGTGAAAAAGTTAGACGATCTGAGCTTTTCACCAACAATTCATGGCTTTTGCATCACGACAATGCACCAGCTCACACGGCACTGTCTGCGAGGGAGTTTTTAGCCAGTAAACAAATAACTGTATTGGAACACCCTCCCTACTCACCTCATCTGGCCCCAATGACTTCTTTCTTTACCCAAAGATAAAGGAAATATTGAAAGGAAGACATTTTGATGACATTCAGGACATCGAGGGTAATATGATGACAGCTCTGATGGCCATTCCAGAAAGAGTTCCAAAATTGCTTTGAAGGGTGGACTAGGCACTGGTGTTGGTGCACAGCTTCCCAAGGGGAGTACTTCAAAGGTGACCATAGTGATATTTTGCAATGAGGTGTGTAGCACTTTACTAGGATGAGGTTGTTAATTTAATTGTCAGATCTTCATACACTATTGGTGGAGACATGAAATGACTCCACTTTCACCACTTTGGAAAATAGTTTGGGAGTTTCTTAAAATGTTAAACATATACCTACTATAAGATCCAGGCATTCCAGGCCTAGGCATTTAGAGAGAGAAAGGAATTACAAAGGGGCATGAGGAAACTCTTGGGGCTGATGCATAGGTTCACTCTATTGATTGTGGTATTGGTTTCATGGGTATATTTTCAAAACTCATCAAATTGTAGTTTAGTATTGTATCAACTATAATTCAATAAAGTGGTTACTTAAAAAGTGTAGGAGCAGGACTCCAGAACCCCAGATCTGAAAGAAAGTCACAAATTAAAAGCAAAAATTTGAGATTAAAGGTTCAGAACATAGGCTACAAGAAAAGATATTAGCAATGGTTTTTACTGTGTGCTTAGTTGGTGGAAGGGCATCCTGGCCTGCTAGACAGGTCAGGACAGAAAAAAAGACAGAGGACAGAAAGAGTAGACTGGTGCCAAGCTTGAGGCCACAGGGTCCAGCAAACATGGAGGAAAGTTGGAAAAAAACAATTAATTCACATAGGGGAATATTTAGTTTTATTATATTACATATATATTTATTATATTAGTATTTAGATCAAAATAGTTTTTAAATCCATGTAAAATACCAAAAATATACTATAAATAATAGGAGATCCATGTTGGAAATTAATTTTCTGTAATATGTATATCAAGGCAGCCAGATGGCTCAGTTGGTTAAAGCGTGAGCTCTGAACAACAGGGTTGCGAGTTTGATTCCCACATGAGCCAGTGAGCTGTGCCCTCCACAGACAGATTGAGGACAACGAGCTGCCACTGAGCTTCTGGAGGGGCGGTCGGATGGCTCGTTTGTTAGAGCGCGAGCTCTCAACAACAAGGTTGTCAGTTCAATTCCCGCATGGGATGGTGGGCTGTGTCCCTGCAACTAAAGATTGAAAACAGCAACTGGACTTGGAGCTGAGTTGTGCCCTCCACAACTAGATTGAAGGGTAACTACTTGGAGATGATGGGCCTAGAGAAACACACTGTCCCCCAATACTCCCCAATAAAATTTATATTAAAAAAATGATTACCAGAGGGTAAGAGGGGACGGGGGTGGGAGATGAGGGTAAGCGGAATCAAACATATGGTGATGGAAGCAGAACTGACTCTGGGTGGTGAACACACAGTGGGATTTATAGATGATGTAATACAGAATTGTACACCTGAAATCTATGTCATTTTACTAACAGCGGTCACCCCAATAAACTTTAAAAAAATGAAAAGTATATATACTGTACAATTCCAACTATATGAAATTCTGGAAAAGGCAAACCTATGGATACAGTAGAAAGATCAGTGGTTGCCAGAGGTTAGGGAGGAGAGGGATGAATAAGAGAAAAGAGGATTTGGGGGGAAGTAAAACTATTCTGTGTGATACAATAATGATGGATACATGTCATTACACATTTTCCAAAACCTATAGAATGTACAACACCAAGAGTGACTCAAATTTAAACTATGGGCTTTGGGTGATAATGATGTCAATGTAAGTTCATCTATTGTAACAAATGTACCACTGTGGTAGGGGATGTTGATGGTTGGGGAAGGCTGTGCATGTGAGGGAGACAGGGGTTATGTGGTAAATCTCTGTACCTTCTGCTCAATTTTTCTGTGAATCTAAAACGTAAAGTCTATTTTAAAAAAATATTTAGAGGAGAGTAATTTCAAGTTCCTGTAAAATGGGATGGAATTGAATCCAAAGCACCTGTGAAGAAACTGGATTCAAAGAATGAATAATACCTCTGGTCAACATGGCAAAGTAGGTAACACCGGTGTTCACCTCCTCCCACAACCACATCATTGAGAATTGACTGAAATCCAGCTGAACAGAAGTCCTATAACTAAAGACATACAGAAGAAGACCCCTGGAGACTATTAGAAGGGGTGCAAATACAAAATGGCTTGTCCCACACCGACATGAGGCCATTCAAAATAGGGAGGGATATCTTGGTTGAGAAGGTCTTCCCTGAGGAGTGAGGGGTCCCAGCCCCATACCAAGTCTCCAAGGTAGGAAATAGAAGTCACCAAAACTTCTGGGTTTGAAAAGCAGTGGAGATTGTGGCTGAGTAAGATGGAGGGATGCTGGAGTCCCAGGCATCTCTCTTAAAGGGTTTACACATGAATGGACTTGCTGATGGACTCCCTTGCTCTGAGCTCCAGCTTTGGGGCAGCAGCTAGAGAGGCAACAGGGACATAGAGGGGGAAACTGACTTGTCTGGCTTCATGGCAAGGGTTGGAGGGGCAGCTTTCTCCCAGCCGGAGGTGCTGGCAGAATCCATTTTTCCTTTGTTGAGCCCTCCCCCTACCCAGCTGCAAGCACAGGTGGGCACCAAGTCTGAGTCTCTATCAACCTGGCTAACACTGTTAGTCCCGCCCTAGTGATTCCATGACACCACAACACACCCAAATTGTGGGCCCACCCAAGACACTTCCAGTGGCTTTTCCATACAAATGACCTGTATTGGCTCATGCTGCAGACTTCCCTAAAATTGCTCAAAGGTTCACAAAACTCAAACAAACAATATCTGGCCTCAGCATGCCCCATAGTTCTTGCTAAGCAGTGCCAACCTGGCACTAGAGGCAGACAGCCTTGGTTTACAGTTTGGCTTTTCCCAGGCACCTTCTAGCCCAGCACAAGTGGAAACCATTTTCAGATTACTTTGTAGCTCACAAGTGGGCCCAGGCAGGGAACAGGCAGCCACAGAACTTGGCCTGCGACAGAGCTCCTCCTAAGAGGCCCCAGAAACAACTCACCGGGTGGCTAGCTTCAGACCACACCAGAGCAGCACCCAACCACCTCCACAAACAACATACCCAAAAGGTAAACTTCTTAGGCAACGGAACCCCACCAATGTAAATCCTGCGATATAGGATCAGGCCCTGCATAACAGCTTCTTCAGTATAACCAATCAGCCTGAGAGTCAGTCCATCCCACTCATGTATAAACAGCAATCAAGGCTCAACTACAACAAGAGGGTACATACAACCCACATAAGGCACTCACCGGGAGCACCCGACTCAGGTAACCAAGGAGACTGCGCCACTGGGTCCCACAAGACACCTACTACATAAGGCCATTCTACTAAGACCAGGAGACATACCAGCTTTACCTAATACATAGAAACAAACATAGGGAGTCAGCCAACATGAGGAGACAAAGAAACAAGTCCCAAAGGAAAGAACAGAACAAAGTTTCAGAAAAAGAACTAAACAAAATGGAGACAAGAATCTACCAGATGCCGAGTTCAAAACACTGGTTATAAGGATGCTCAATGACCTCAGGAAGAACTTCAACAAAGAGATAAAAATGGAGATAGAAAACATTAAAAAGAACCGGTTAGAAATGAAGAATGCAATAACTGAAATGAAGAGTATGTTAGAGGGAATTAACAGTAGATTAGATGAAGCAGAGGATCAAATCAGTGATCTTGAAGATAAGGTAGCAGAAAACACTCAATCAGAATAGCAAAAAGAATCCACAAAAATGAGGACAGTCTAAGATACCTCTGGGACAGCACCAAGCATACCAACATTTGCATCATAGTGGTACCAGAAGGAGAAGAGAGAAAGCAAGGGATTGAGAACCTGTTTAAAGAAATATGATGGAAAACTTCCCTAACCTGGTGAAGGAAATAGACATACAAGCCCAGGAAGCCCAGAGAGTCCCAAGCAAGATGAACCCAAACAGTCCCACACCAAGTCACATCATAATTAAAAGGCCAAAGTTTAGAGTTATGGTAATAACTACCTATAATATCAGGTGGATACTAGATTTATCAGAGTGGTCACTTCATAAGTTATATAAATGTCTAATCCCTATGTGAAACACCTGAAACTAATACAATATTGTAAGTAAATTGTAATTGAAAAATAAAAGATTATTTAAAATATAAAGAAAGAATAAAATTTGTAATTTAGCAAGAAGAAGGATGTAATCAACAAAGATGTAGATAGATTCACAGGCTTGAGAGTGGAAAGTTGGTGAAATGTTCCTGTGTGGAATTATAAGAATTCTCTCTCATAATAACGCACTGAAGATAGGCTCACCTGCTTTCTATATTTAAGAGAAAAGACCACTCAGGGAGTCTATAGAAACACCACTATCTGCTCTCTAGGGCCATAGAAATGAAGTTCCAAACTAAAATAATCTAAATCAGTATCCTAACTGGAGACTTAGTATTTCCCACGTGGTACGTGATGCAAAAGTGCACGCCTCAAGAGAGTTTTTTTGTGTGTTTTTGTTTTTATTTTTTGTTTGTTTTTTTATAAAATAGAGCATTTATGGCTTTAGTAACTAGAAATTATTGAAGGCTGTAAAAAGGAATTAAAGGTGTTTAAGTGAATTAAGAGAGGAAATGTGTGTGAGCACTTGTGTATGTGTGTGTTTCAACAAATAAATCTGAATAGCCTTTGCTGAGGGAAAAAGTATTTTAATTATTAGACATTACAGAGCTATCATTTTTACAACTGCCATTTAAGAACATAGGAGGCAGACTCACTTGATGGCCTGTGAGATACAAAGAGTGAGGGCTTCTCTCTTTTAGATCCTAAGTGGACCATTTGATGCATTCTTGTATTCCATGGGCAGTCTTTTATCTCGGCTGCCTTTTTCCATGACTCAGTTGCTCTCACTAATACACACTCACATGCACATATAATCCAAAGATTAGCCACCTTTCTACATAAATGAGTTAAAGCTATTTAATAAATCTTTTACTTCCTTTCCCCCAGTCTCCAATAACCTAGCATAATTATTTCTTAGAGGGCCAACTTTCTACTTTTCTATCTGTCTGCTGAGTATATGTTTGAAGAAACCCATTTGCTCATTGAATTATTTTCATCCTTTGGATTTCAGCATTTCCTCTTCTTCTAATTGTCCTAGTAAATGTTTATGATCTTTTCATCAGTTCTGATCTACTTCATATTCCTGGACTTTGGTCTCAAGTCTCATTGTGGTGCTGTGATCTTCAGATTTTAAGATGTCCCGAAAGAGTTAATGGTCAACATCGGAAAATATAATCCATTATAAGGTTGTTGTCTAAGAGAGAGTGATAAACTGAGTCCTTTCCAGTATTTATCATTCTTTTTCTGAAAATATAGATGCTGAATCTTGAATAAACATTAAAGAGTAGAATTATTAAAAATGGTAATTCCTGGCCTCAACCACGGAACTCATAATATGCATCTGAAAAGGAGCCCACTTGTTAACAAACATTCCAAAGAATTCTAATGCAGACTGTTCCTGGGCCACACTCAGAAAAATTCCTCAAAATAAATTCAAATCCTTGGCTGGAACTGCAAGGATCCCCAGGTTCCTATTTCAGAAAATTAGAAGTAGGAGTTCAGAGAGCTTTGAGATCGGTGTACTCTGCAGTTCCATGAAGCTTCAAGGACATAGGTTTCTTCCAACTTTCAACTCTACCATACTTGGCCTCCTGGCTTTGTCCTGAGCTGGCTCCCCTCAGAATTGCCAGCTGGCTACACAGTGCCAGATACCACATCTCACATCAGAAATGACACTTAGAAGAAGCCATGTTTCCCTTTTGCTTCTTCTAAAAAGACAAGGAATCCTTTTCCAGATGTATGCACAGTAGGTCAGTAGATCCACCCTCACACATTTCACTGGGCTGAGCTGGTCCCACATCTCACCCCAATAGATGGCATGAGAATTGGGACCACTCTGATTACCACAGACTGGTCAGCAGCTAGGTCAGAGGGCCAGGACAGTGAGCAAGTAAATCAAAGGAAGGGGACAAAAGACTTGAAGTAGCTCTCAATGCCCAAGCAACATTTTATTTGTTTTCCATAATTTAGTTTTCATATAATTATTCCAGAGTAGAGTGCTGTGGTTTCAATGATAGTATAGTAGTAACCCCCTTATCTGAGGGGGAAATGTTCCATCCCCACTGGATGCCTGAAACCTCAGATGATACACTGTATATACTAAATTTCCTATACATACATACCTATCATAAAGTTTAATTTATAAATTAGACACAGTAAAAGATTAACAACAATAACTAATAATAAAATAGAACAATTACAATAATATACTGATATAAAAGGTAGGTGAATGTGGTGTCCCTCTCTCCCTCTCTCAAAATATCAGGAATTTTCCATTTAATATTTTCTGACCTCGATTGACTCACCACAGGTCACTGAAACCGGGAAAGGGAAACAGCAATAAAGGGTGACTGCGGTAGGAGCCACTTTGCAGACGTAAGGAGAGCACTGAAAGAACGCTAACCTTTAGATTAGGGTATCGCCATTGTCTGAAGGGCTCTTGCTACTCCTCGTAGGTCCAGGAGGCTGCAGAGTGAGAATTAGCTGAAGCGGATACCAGTGACAGCAATGCTGGGTACTAAGGTCCTCAGCGTCAAATTCCATCCACACGACTCATGTACATGCACGTTTCAGTGCTACAATCTCAAAGCAGAGGAGAAAAGATCAAAAAGGAAAGAGTGGACTGCCAGTGCTCACTAAAACTTTTATTTAAAAAGCAAAAAATCACAAGTACACCTACAACGTCTCCGAAAAGGTAAGTATTTCAGCTAATTGTGTTTAAGGAAGTAGAGGAAGTGCACGCAAGACCACGAAGGTGTCCTGGCAGGGTAGTGGTGGCCTCCGGGACAGCAAGGATCCCCTCCCCCACCCAGTTCAGGGGAGCAGCCCAAGACCCCAGGCTGAGGATGGGTGAGCAGGCCCTGGCACAACCGTGGGCTAGCTCGTCGAACTGATTAGCTCCAGCAGTGACCGGCACACGCACTGACACCGGAGGAATCGAACCGAGCAGAGCAGGTCCAGGTCCAGGTCCAGGTCCAGGTGAGCGGCCTCCGCAGCACAGCGGCCGCGGCCTTAACGCCGACCTTTCCGCACTGCAGCACGGCCACCTTGCTGGCCTATCCATCGGAGTCAAGCTTCTGCACTTTCTTCCCCAGTGCTTCAAGAGGAACTCGCACACTGCTTCAGGGACCCCGCCTCAGAGAATGCCGTCCTCGCAGCCCCGAAGCCACCCTCTGCTGGAGTGATGGAGCAGGACCTGTCAGCCGGCTCCCGATCCTGGCTTTTGGCCCCCAGTCCACACACCTGTGCTCAGGCCCCAGCTGCACCTGCCTCCCATGGCCTCCTTTTCTGGAATCACTGACAATGAGAAACTAACATTTTACGTTTTATAATAGACCATTCATTTAAATTCAAACAGTAAAAGGAAGCAGAAAATTTATGACACTCTTTCCTGAATGTTTAAACCAGCCTGTGAAAAAGAAATCTAATAACCAAATTTATTTTCTCTTGGGACTTACAAATGGAACTTTTGTTGTTATGAAAATGAAGATGAATACTACACTTAGCTTAAGATAAACCAAATGACAAGTTCTATAGTTTCACACCAATGTTCACAAAGGCTCACTTGGGCCAGTCAAGAATTCAAGACATTTCCCACTTTGTTCTGGAGGCACCATCCAAACAGGCTGGTATCAGAAACGACAGAACAAGCCAATAAGGTGACCAGTTCATCCCAGTTTGCCCAGCACTGTCCTCATTTTAAAACTGAAAGTCTGAGGACCACAGGCCAACGGGGCCAGTAAGACCAGACTAAGCCTGTTAAAGTCAGAGAAATGCAAGGAAATTGGAACTGACGGGCAGACAGAGGACCACAGGACAGGCAAATTACTTTAAATGGTGCTGAAAGATGTTAACAGATAGTTTACAAAACTTCTATAGATAATTTTTGGACAATTGTGATAAATGGAACAAATGCAAAATGACTCAGAGACCAACAAAAGTACTATTTCTCAAATCAAGGGAAATAATGTATTTCAGAAACTACACAGGCTAGTAATTTTCACATTATTCAATTCCATTCAATTAAATTCAATAAGTAATTTTAGAGGCACCTACTTTGTGTAAAATACTGTGTAACTCTGAAGTTAGTGACCACAGATGAAAATAAGCATGCGATTAAAAACAAGTATGAGCTACGACATGGATGAATCTTGAAGACATTATGTTAAATGAAATAAGCCAGTCACAGAAGAACAAATCTTGTATTATTCCTCTTAGATAAAGTTCCTAAAATTGGCAAATTCAGAGAGACAGAAAGTAGAATGGTGGTTGCCGGGGGCTGGGGGCTGGGGGGAATGGGGAGTTATCGTTTAATGGATACAGAGTTGGAAAAGATGAAAAAGTTCTGGAGATGGATGGTGGTGATAGCTGCATAACAATGTGAATATAGAATCCGGATCAAAATGGCGGCGTGAGGTGAGCCTCTGTAAAGCTCTCCTGGAATTTACAACTAATTGGACAACAATAACTCCACAAAACACTCCCTGCACAGCAGACAGGCAAGACGAAGAGGTCCACTACTGAATTCACCTCCAGGTGGGTGAATCGCGCGAGCGGGGGAGGAGGGAAGGGAGAAGTGCGGGACGGAGCCCCGCGGGCGCAGGACAAAGACCTAGCTCAGTGCTCCGAGCTCGCTGCATCCCGGAACTATTGCAGCTGCGGGAAAGGGAAGGACTCGGACTGCTAGGGCTCCGCTTACGGCCCACAGGGCTGAGGGGGCAGCATATAGCACAGCTGAACCCAACGTTCACGGCAGACCTCGGAGAAAAGACTGAGGGAAGAAGGCTGAAAACTGTGATTAAGCCCTCACTGCCGAGCGGAGAACGGAAGCCTTAGGCACTGAGACTAGCCGCCCCTCCCTACCCTCCCAGAGCTCGCCCCACCCCCACCTGCCCGGTGCTAGAAGCGATAAACTAGCAGTGTCAGATCACAAGGACAGGATCTTTGCTGTTCTGAGAACTGTGGACTGCAGAAACAGATTCGCAGCCCAACTAGTTACAGCAAAGGGGAGGGAGCTGTGGAAGCAGGACCGGCTGTGGTGGTGGTCGCCGCCATTGCTCTGGGCCACCTCTCACAACTCACCCCGCCCCTGGCCCCACCTATCTGGGCGGATCCCTGCAGGAGTAAACAGAACTGCTGAAACATACGGGCTCTGAATCGGGTGCAGAAAGAGCTTTGGAACTTCAAAAGCTCTCCGCACCCCCACAGGGACGTGACGCCCTATGACCCAAGTGAACTGTTAACAGAGGAGAGGCCCGTCTCCCAGGGAATCCCCCCATCGTGTGAGAAGCTGGAAAAGTGCAGAGAAAATATAGCACTACTGTGTCAGAGAGACCTCTTCCTATCAACCTGTTGAATAAACCACTCCTGTAGATGTCTAGGAAGAGAAATAATAAATCAGTAATTGCCATGAATAACCAAGGCAACAAGACAGCTCAAAAAGAAAGTGAAAAGTCTCCAGAAAAGGAACTTAGAGATATGGAAATATGTGACTTAAATGATAGAGAATTCAAGATTGCAGTTCTGAAAAACCTCAAAGAGATGCAAGAAAACACAGAAAGGCAATTTAATGAACTGAGAAACGCAATCAAAGAACAACATGAGCATTTTACGAAAGAGATTGAAATTTTAAAAAAGAACCAAATGGAATTTCTGGAGATTAAGAACTCAATAGAAGAAATTAAGAATGAAATAACCAGCTTAGGTAGTAGAGTTGACCAGATGGAAGAAAGAATCAGTGACATCGAAGATAGAAACCTGGAAATTACACAGATGGAAGAAGAAAGAGACTTGAGACTTAAAAGAAACGAAAGAACTCTACAAGAACTTTCTGACTCCATCAGAAAGAGCAATATAAGAATAATGGGCATACCAGAAGGAGAAGAAAGAGAGAAGGGAACAGAGAATATACTCAAAGAAATTGTCAATGAGAACTTCCCAAATTTGTGGACAGAACTGGATCCTCGAATCCAAGAAGCAAATAGAACACCTAATTACCTCAATCCCAACAGGCCTTCTCCAAGACACATTGTATTCAAGCTGTCTAAAATTAACTCCAAAGAAAGAATCCTCAAGGCAGCCAGGGAAAAGAAGACGGTAACCTACAAAGGAAAGCCCATTAGATTATCATCCGATTTTTCAGCAGAAACTCTACAAGCCAGGAGGGAGTGGAACCAAATATTCAAACTATTGAAAGAGAGAAATCATGAGCCAAGAATAATATATCCAGCGAAGATATCCTTTAGATATGAAGGAGGAATAAAGACCTTTCCAGACATACAGAAGCTGAGGGAATTTTCTAATACACGACCTGCACTACAAGAAATACTAAAGGAGGCTATTAGACCACCATCAACAGGGACAATTTGTGGCAACCGAAACATAAAAAGGGGGAGCGTAAAGGCCTGAACCGGAATATGGGAATGGAGAAAGTAAGCGTGCTGAAGAAAATGGAATACTCTAAATATCAAACTTACTTTTACATAATCTTAAGGGTAACCACTCAAAAAAATTCCAGAACTGAAATATATATTGTAATAAAAGAAGAAACAGAGGGAAACATCATAGAATACCACCACACAGAAATAATCGACAACAACAAAAAGGCAAAGAAACAATGATGACACAGCCTTACCAGAAAACTAAAGCTAGAATGACAGGAATTCCTCACGTATCAATAATCACCCTAAATGTAAATGGACTGAACTCACCAATAAAAAGGCACAGAGTAGCAGATTGGATCAAAAAACTAAACCCAACCATATGCTGTCTCCAAGAGACACATCTCAGCTACAAGGACAAGCATAGACTCAAAGTGAAAGGGTGGAAACTGGCACTCCAAGCAAATGGTACCCAGAGAAAATCAGGTGTAGCCATAATGATATCAGATGAAACAGACTTCAGGGTGAAAAAGATAACAAGAGACAAAGATGGACATTTCATAATGGTAAAGGGGACTATACAACAAGAAGACATAACAGTCATCAATATTTATGCCCCCAATCAGGGAGCACCAAAATACACCAAGCAACTACTAACAGAACTAAAGGGAGAAATTGACCAAAACACAATTATACTAGGGGACTTAAATACATCATTGACAGCTATGGATAGATCATCCAAACAGAAAATAAATAACGAAATTGCAGCCCTAAATGACACATTAAATGAAATGGACATCATTGACATATATAGAGCACTTCATCCTAAAACATCAGATTATACATTCTTTTCGAGTGTACATGGAACATTCTCAAGGATAGACCATATATTGGGACATAAAAGCAGCCTCAGCAAATTTAAGAAGATTGAAATCATACCAAGCATATTCTCTGATCACAAGGCTTTGAAATTGGATATCAACTGCGAAAAGAAAGCAAAAAGAAACACAAATACATGGAGATTAAACAACATACTTTTAAAGAACGACTGGGTCAAAGAAGAAATTAGAGGAGAGATCAAAAGATATATAGAAACAAATGACAATGAAAATACATCCTACCAAAATTTTTGGGATGCGGCGAAAGCAGTTATAAGAGGGAAATTTATATCATTACAGGCCTATCTCAAGAAACAAGAAAAATCCCAAATAAACAACCTCATGTTACACCTCAAAGAACTAGAAAAAGAAGAACAAGTGAAACCCAAAGTCAGCAGAAGAAAGGAAATAACAAAAATCAGAGCAGAGCTAAATGAAATAGAGAACAAAAAGACAATAGAAAAAATTAATGTGACAAAGAGCTGGTTCTTTGAAAAAATTAATAAAATCGACAAACCCTTGGCTAGACTCACTAAGATAAAAAGAGAGAAGACACTAATTAACAAAATCAGAAATGAGAAAGGGGAAGTTATCACGGACACCACAGAAATACAAAGGATCATCCAAGAATACTATGAAGGACTATATGCCACCAAATTTAATAACCTAGAAGAAATGGACAAGTTCTTAGAAACATATAGCCTTCCAAGGCTGAACCATGAAGAACTGGAAAACCTAAACAGACCGATCACCAGTAAAGACATTGAATCAGTCATCCAAAACCTTCCCAAAAGCAAAAGTCCGGGACCAGATGGCTTCACTAGTGAATTCTACCAAACCTTCAAACAGGATCTAATACCAATCCTGCTCAAACTCTTCCAAAAAATTGAAGAAGAGTCAGTACTCCCTAACTCATTTTATGAGGCCAACATTACCCTGATACCAAAACCTGGTAAGGACAACACAAAAAAAGAAAACTACAGACCTATATCTCTGATGAATACTGATGCAAAAATCCTAAACAAAATTTTAGCAAATCGAATACAACAATGCATTAAAAAGATTATTCATCATGACCAAGTGGGGTTCATCCCCGGGGCACAAGGATGGTTCAACGTCCGCAAATCCATCAATGTGATACATCACATAAACAAAATAAAGGACAAAAATCATATGATTATATCAATTGATGCAGAAAAAGCATTTGACAAGATACAACATCCATTTATGATTAAAACACTTAATAAAATAGGTATAGAAGGAAGATACCTCAACATAATAAAGGCCATCTATGACAAGCCCTCAGCTAATCTCATAATTAATGGTGAAAAACTGAAGCCCTTTGCTCTACGTTCAGGAACACGAAAGGGCTGTCCCCTATCACCTCTGCTTTTCAACATAGTGTTGGAAGTCCTTGCCAGAGCCATCAGGCAAGAGAAAGAAATAAAAGGCATCCAAATTGGGAATGAAGAAGTTAAAATATCACTCTTTGCAGATGATATGATGCTATATATAGAAAACCCTAAAGACTCCACCAAAAAGCTGTTAGAAACAATCAATGAATACAGTAAAGTTGCTGGCTACAAAATCAACGTACAAAAGTCCATTGCATTCCTATATACTAACAATGAAATCTCAGAAAAAGAAATACAAAAAACAATTCCCTTTGCAATTGCAGCAAAAAGAATAAAATACCTAGGAATAAATTTAACCAAGGATGTGAAGGATTTATATGCTGAAAACTATAAGACATTTTTGAAAGAAATTGAAGATGACACAAAGAAATGGAAGGACATTCCGTGCTCATGGCTTGGAAGAATCAACATAGTTAAAATGGCCATATTACCCAAAGCAATATACAGATTTAATGCAATCCCCATCAAAATCCCAATGGCATTTTTTAAAGAAATAGAACAAAAAATCATCAGATTTGTTTGGAACCACAAAAGACCCCGAATAGCCAAAGCAATCTTAAGAAAAAAGAACAGTGCTGGAGGTATCACACTGCCTGACTTTAGCTTGTACTACAGGGCTACAATAATCAAAACAGCATGGTATTGGCGGAAAAACAGACACGTAGACCAATGGAATAGAATTGAGAACCCAGAAATAAAACCACATAAATATGGACAGATAATTTTTGACAAAGAAGCTAAAAACATACAATGGAGGAATGACAGCCTCTTCAGTAAATGGTGCTGGCAGAATTGGATAGCCACGTGCAAAAGAATGAAACTGGACTGCTATCTGTCACCATGTACCAAAATTAATTCAAAATGGATCAAAGACTTAAGCATAAGACCTGACACAATAAACTGCATTGAAGAAAACATAGGTACTAAACTTATGGACCTTGGGTTCAAAGAGCATTTTATGAATTTGACTCCAAAGGCAATGGAAGTAAAAGATAAAATAAACAAATGGGACTATATGAAACTTAAAAGTTTCTGCACAGCAAAAGAAACCATCGACAAAATAAAGAGGGTACCGACTGAATGGGAGAAGATTTTTGCAAATAGTTCCTCCGATAAGGGTCTAATATCCAAAATATACAAGGAACTCATGAAACTCAACAACAAAAAAACGAACAACCCAATTGAAAAATGGGCAGAGGATCTAAAGAGACATTTCTCTAAAGAGGACTTCCAAATGGCAAATAGACATATGAAAAAATGCTCAACATCACTAATCATCAGAGAAATGCAAATAAAAACCACAATGAGATATCACCTCACCCCAGTCAGAATGGCTATCATCAACAAGACAAATAGCAACAAGTGTTGGAGAGGCTGTGGAGAAAAAGGAACCCTCATACACTGTTGGTGGGAATGCAGACTGGTGCAGCCGCTATGGAAGGCAGTGTGGAGGTTCCTCAAGAAATTACGAATAGAATTACCATATGACCCAGCAATCGCTCTCCTGGGTATCTACCCCAAAAATATAAAAGCATTTCTCTATAGAGACACGTGTACTCCAATGTTCATTGCAGCTTTGTTTACGGTGGCCAAGACATGGAAACAACCAAAATGTCCTTCGATAGATGAATGGATAAAGAAGTTGTGGTACATATACACAATGGAATACTATTCAGCGTTAAGGAAAGATGATCTAGGAACATTTCTGACAACATGGATGGATCTTGAGAATATAATGCTAAGCGAAATAAGTCAGACAGAAAAAGCAGAGAACCCTATGATTTCACTGATATGTGGTATATAAACCAAAAACAAGACAAACAAATAAGAAACAAGAACTCATAGACACAGACATAGTTTAGTGGTTACCAGAGGGTAAGGGGGGTGGGGGGAGGGAGATGAGGGTAAGGGGGATCAAATATATGGTGATGGAAGGAGAACTGACTCTGGGTGGTGAACACACAATGGGATTTATTGATGATGTAATACGGAATTGTACACCTGAAATTATGTAATTTCATTAACAATTGTCACCCCAATAAATAAATTAAAAAAAAAAAAAAAAAAAAAACAATGTGAATATATTTAATTCCTCTAAACTGTATACTTAAAAATGCTTGAAACAGTAAATTTTGTTATTTATATGACAATTGAAAAATAAATACGAATTTGTTAAGATAAAGCTATGCCAAACAGTCTTATTTTCTTTTTGATTGAGTTGAGACTGGGGATCAGAGGGAATTTCATAGACATTTACCTTGAATGCAGTAAATCCGCTGACAGTCTCTCCTTGTAAACAAGAAATGAAAACTTGATGATAGTGCATCTTGGTAGAGTCAAAGCTAGACAGTTTCCAGCTAATTCTCATGTGCAGCTAGTGATTACTGTTTAACAGAGCTCAATCTCAAAGAAGGTATTCGTGTCATGCCTCAGTATTCTACCTTGAGAAGTGGCATAGAAAATTTGAAATGAGGAAGGCTTAAAATTAATCAGACCTGGGTTTCAATTCTAGCTTCTCCATTTCCACTGCATTACTCTAAAACCTTAGGTAGATAACATGACATCTCTGAGCGTGCTTATGTGGAAGTAGGATTAAATCTACTTCCTAGCAGGTGAGTGTAAAAAAGAAGTCAGTGTGAACTGCAGTTATCAGGGAGGGATTCTGGAGTGGGGGCTTGCACAGGAGTTCAAATAAAATTCAAATAGGAATAAATTTGGAAAAGCAAGTTACCAGCAGGAGGCCCAGCTTCAGTACAGCATGGGGTAACAAGCAGCACATGGTGTTGGGGTAGGTGTTACATGAGACAGACAATACCATCCAGTACATCTTACGGCAGATTATGGAACTCCATGAATGGCAGTCTGGAGAATTTAAATAAAGGTACCTTTAGTTTCCCTGTCCAAAATATTCCTGAACCAAGCTAAAAGTGGAGCCTAATAAACCAACTAGAAGACAACTGTAGTTAATTCAATTCAACAAAATTTTATTAGTGCCTCCTCAGGGCCAACTAGTTTACTGGTAGCTATGGAAAATATAGCAAATTGTAAAACTAATACTCTGATCAGTATCAATGAAATTTTCTGGACAAATAAGTGGGAATGAAAATGGGAATGAATCAATGAATAATGAATATCTGGGCAAGAGAAGAGAGGCTAGTCTAAAAGGAATACCAGACTGGGCAAAAGCTTTGAGAATAAAGAGATGGCTATTTATTTTTAACTATCAGTTAGATCTGAACTGATGATGTGAGAAATATCTCCTTCCGTAGTTAAAATGAAATAAAATAGCCATCTTAGTATTGGCCAAAATAATGTTCTGTTAAATGTTTGACTTCCCTAAATTTCTAGGTTCTGTAATATTATTCAGATTATTCAATTTTTAAAAACTCACAATAAGCCTTATAAATTGGAGAAAGTTAAATAAATATAAAGAACCTAGATATATGAGGTGTGATTTAAAAAAATATGGTGAATGTTTAAATTTTAAAAAGTATTACAGTAAAAGACACATTGTCATTAATCCCCCTCAAAGTACTCCTCCTCATTTTGAACACACTTATTCCATTATTCTTGCCACTTTCTGAAGCAGTTCTGGAAGTCCTCTTTCGTGAGTGTCTTTAGTTGCACTGTCATGGCTGCCTCGATGTACTGAATCGTTTTGACTTTGGGGAAGAGCCGGAAGTTACACAGTGCCAGATCCAATGAATAAGGTGGGTGAGGACACACTGTAATGTTTTTATTTGACAGAAATTGCCATATACCAGAAGCGATGTGTGACATGGAGCGTTGTCACGATGGAGGATGATTTACAGCACACTTTAAAACACACCTTCTCTCAACCGTAGCTCACACCTGACTGACTCGCCGAACAAGTTGAAACTTGTTATACACTGTTACTAAGATTCGACATACCGCTTCTCGTATTGACAATCCCTGCCTTTCTGCTGGATGACATTCAGCAGCAGCATTCACCATATTTTGTGATCACACGGAAAGGCTCTGTGTCACACATGGCTTCTGGTGTACAGCATTTTCTGTCCAATAAAAACATTACGGTGTGTCCTGCTTATTCACTGGATCTGGTACTGTGTGAATTCTGGCTCTTCCCCAAAATCAAATGACCATGAAAATTTAATGTTTTTAATCAATTCAGGACATCGAGGCAGCCACGACAGTGCAACTAAAGATATTCTTGAAAGAGGACTTCCAGAATTACTTCAGAAAGTGGAAAGAATGATGGCATAAGTGTGTTCAGAGCAAGGGGGAGTATTCTGAGAGGTATTAATGGCAATGTGTCTTTTAGTAATACACTTTTAATTTAAACATTCACCACATTTTTTGATCACACTTCATACTTTCTGAAAAAAGATGGTACAAATATTTTCTTATCATGGTATGAATAATATGGACATTGTCAGTAAAATGCTCCATCACCTGGATCCTAGTCAAATGAGAAAAGAAAAAAGAAAGAGAAATAAGGGGCGAGGGAGATGGAGTGAGGGGGTAGGTGTAGGGAGAGATTGATTCATTCATTAGATGTAAATAAATTTCACTGAAACTAATAAAATCTATGAAGTCATTTCAGCATGAGAAGGGAACCTGAAAGTACATCCATTTAGGTACAGAATCATGATTCACACTATGTTGTCTTTTCTAAAGACCACAAGTAAGCTAAAATGTTTTCAAAATTGTATTTTCCACACCACCTGAGCTGATATACCAGTGTAATGTGAAAAATTATAAATTTGACTTTCAAAGGTGATGTTTCAACCTGGCATTTTCCAGTGTGGAAAATTAAGCCAATCCTACTGAATTGATTAACTTCAGAAAACAAACCTGTGGGGGAAAAGGATATATTTTCTGATCTCTAGGCTACTCTTCAGGGGAATACATTTTGACATTCTCTTAGGAAGCAATGATGTAGGGTTGTCATTAAAAAATCAAACATCCCATTTAGTTACATATTACAGTTCCCAGATTGTGCACCTTATTTTAATTGGAGCATCAGTGCAGCTCCTTTGTGGCTATTCTAAAGGTATGTGTGTGTGGTTTTTTGTTTGTTTATTTTCTGTTTGTTAGCTGGTGTGACAACACCATGAGCTTGAGGGTCCTACACAAGGAATGGCATAAAGAGGACACCTAACAAATATGAGTCAAAGAAAAGGAAGGGGAGAAAGGTTTAGAGTAAGGTTAAGGAAAGAATTACCACTTTGTTTATATTTTTATGGAGCTCCTCGAGAGACTCATCCCATAGCTATCCTCTGGCTGTTTGGCTGTCCATCAGCAATTTTGTTTTTATCCATCAACATTGTAAACAAATGTCTGCAAGCAGTGTTTCAAGGAATTAAAGAAGCAAATGAATGCCCTTATGAGAGCTGAAAATATGGATTATCTTCCAACAAGCAAGACTATTTGATGTGATTTTAACAGGAGCAGAGAGGAAATGGCCCCTGGTACCTACTGCCTCGCTGTTTGCAGATGCAGCCTGGCTACCACACAGAAGAAACCTCAGTTAACAGTGCTGGAAATGGGAAGTGAGGAGGCTGACCATTTGGCTCTTTCTTCCCCGCTACCCCATTACTGTTTTCCATTTCTCCCACCAGCCTTGGATACTATTTTAATCACTTTCAAACTGGTTTTTGGCAAGAAGAGTTTGAGGTAGAGGAGGGAACAATGCACTAATTATTCTTAGAAAAAGGCAGAGAAGGAAGAGAAACAGAAAAGACAGAACACAGTCTCATCTGTGCTGCAGGGCCCGCCGTCCCCAGATGTTACCAAAGCATCAGCATCTCTCCCTACAAGAAAAATTGGATTAGTCACTGCCTTGTCTCCTAATGGACACACTCTGTGATCTTTAGAGCTTCATTTACTGGGTTAATAGTGCTTTGCCTGAGTTCCTTTGCTATGGAAAAAAAAAAAAAAAAAAAAACCCTGTAAGAAGAAATATTCTGGGTGCCCTCCGCAACCACTGACACGAGTAATATCGTATTCATCACAGACAGACCTCGTATCTCATTACTGCTGAAGAGTTGCCCCGGAGGCATCTGAGCTTGGCCAGGCCAGGCCTCTCATGTGGAACCGTTCAGGTATATTGTGAAATGATTTAATGCGATAATAATGTCCACTTTGCGAGATAGATTATGTTTTTCATAGTGGCTGATGGTTAATGAATGATACATTAGCAAACATCACTAAAACATTATTGGGAAATTCAGATGAAGAAATGGAGTTCTTTTTCCTGCTTCTTCTTGGCTTTCTCCCCAAGTGGTCCTACCCTCGCCCTTCCCCCACTTCGATGCATAAAAATGGAAAGCAGAAGAACTTCCAAAAATCAGAAAACTTAATTTATTTAAAAGAAAGATCCCAGCTGTGTGTTCCTGCCTCTCAGCCTCTTCTTACCAGAAGGAGGGATGAATACTAAAAACATTCAAACATGAGCTGAAATATCTCTTCTTAAATCAAATGAGAATCAATGAAAGTGCGAACCTGAACAAATACATTATATGTTGACCCAGTTTATTAGATGAAGCCGTTTACCCTGATTTGATTTATCTGGCAATACACAGCTCAGCTGTGAAATGAGATAAGCCGAGCCCATTCACCTTATTTACTATATTATCGCAGCTCTTGCTAGCACGGCCGTGGTTAAGGGTCTGTCAGCAGTTCCATTACAAATCCCTATTTTCAGCAGCAGCAAAGATTCACTCCCAGCTGCTACGTGGCATAGCAGACCCTAACCCAGGAGTACAGCATCTGAAAAGATGGATGTAATTCCATGTTATTATTCACTATCTCCATGCTGAGTAACTAGGAGGAATGTGAACGTCCCCGTATCCATGAGGCTTATTCTCACCTACTGAAGAGGTCAGGTATGCTCCCATTTGGATTTTATTTTGATTCTTCTTTTATTGAACTTTTCAATGTAGATAGTTCCAAAAATGTTCTCTTTTCATTTCCATGCACTTTGGAATGCAAAACCCTTCACGTTTCCCCGGATTCATCTCTACCATCGCAGGTCTTCAGCCCGGAAGCAATGAGGGGTTGAGATAATAGAAGACAGGCCCACTGTAGTATTAGCGGTGGACTTGCCCAGGAGGAAGGAGGCAGACCTTGTTATTTTGAGTTTTTCAATAAACATCTACAATCCAGATGCCCATATTCATTGAAGTTATACACAAGGAGAAAGAGAAGCAGGGGAGGGAGGGGAATTTCTATTATTAATGTTTTGTTTAATGGGGTAATAAAAAAGCATTCGTATTATCTTTCAGTTTCATTCCCGGTCCAGTTTCACAGAGCATGCAACCCTATAAAACCACACATGGGTAAGAACCTTCTTGTTGATCCCTCTTGACACATCTCCAGACTTTGGTGTGTGGCACAGTCATGCATAGCAGAAAGCAGGCAGGCAGAAAGTCCAAGGGAACTTGTGGTTAGCATGAGAGCCATCCTGGACGACTTCCCTAGTGGGATCCCCACTGGTCTCTGGTCTGAATCGGGGCATGGCCACGGGGCTGAGAGAACAACTGAACATGAAAGCACAGAGGACTTCTGTGTAACAGGGCTGGCTAACCCCATGCATTATCCCTGCTCTCCCCTGAAATGCCACTAAAATGAGAATGGACTAAAATAGGCACAAGCATATAGGGACAAAGAAAACAGGATGGGATACAGCAGCAGATGAGCAAGTTGAACCAATTGGTTGGAAGCTGGAAAGAGAATGGAAGGCTGATAATTGATGTAGCAGGAGAAAGGAAAATGCTTTGCAACTAGAACCCCACAATGCCTTCCCACCACAGAGCAGGAGATACAGACTTAGTCTCTGAATAGATTCACCTAGAAAGGCTCCAGATACTGGGCGTGGTGGAAGGTGGGTGACACCATCCTAAAAGCAGGAAGATAATGGAAAGTCTATGGAGTGAGTGATGGGCCCCCATCCTCCTTCCCTCACTCTGCTCCCCAAATGCTCATGGCCACACATGTGCTCTCAATGCTGGAGCGTTGTTGTTGTTGTCGAGTTTGTTTGTTTTCAGGTTTGAGAGAAAATATTTTAGGGATAGAGTGAGGAAAGCCAATAAAGAAATGAGGTAAAGTATTAATTCGAGAGAAGCCAAAAACCATGCAAGGAAGAAAAATAAAATGTATACAGTAGGCTCACCAGTAAACAATATTCACGAAGTTTGCAATCATGAACGATGTGGAAAATGGTGATTACAACCAGGTTGGGGAGATAAGGAGAGTGAGATGTGAAGGAAGGTATAAAGGAGCTAAGTCTTCATCTACACAAACACTACAAAAATGCATAGGTCCAAGATTGGTAAATGAGTAAATAACAATATAAGCATACTTAGAAATGTGGAAATAAAAAAACAAAGAAACAGGAAAATAATTATATGTGGTTAATTGCTCAGGAATGGGGACTGTGGAAAGCAGGTAGGTAAAGATTAAAGGTGGGGTAAGGATATTTGTCGTGACTCTGGGGTTTCATTATAAGCATTTTAGCAGTATTCATAAAGTTTTTAAAACAATATGCAAAAAAGTGAATATAGCTAAAATAAGAAATGAAATCCCATTAGATGGGTAGGCTCCACCTTTCTACTTTCTGTTTGGATTTATCTGTGAATCTGAAAATGACTTGGCTGTGGGACATGATAAGGGCGGGGATGGGGAAATAATACTCCTGTCACCAGGATCCGCCTCCATCTCTGCTCTCTATTCATACCCACCTTCCTTCCTTCCTTCAATACTTGACACCTCTTTCTATCACCTATCATGTGTTAAAGGGGGTTTTGCACAAACTGTTCTGTGTCCTCTCCCTTTCTTCTCCCTCCTTACCACTCTTCCCCAAGTTTCAGCTCATAGTATAATATCTTCCTCGGGGAACCCTCCGCTGCCCACCCACTGTCAGCTCTCTGTTAACTTGTTGAACACTGGTTCCCTCGGGTTTTCTGCCTGGCTGCTTTCTGCTATGCATGACTGTGCCACACACCAAAGTCTGGAGATGTGTCAAGAAGGATCACATAGGAGGTTCTTACTCCTGAACTTCTGTCCTGAAGTCAACTGCCCAGTAACTTCAATTCTTTGATTCATGTCTCTCTCCCCCACCTAGGCTATAAGCAGCAGGAGGTCTATATTTTTTCTCTCTCCTCCTAATCCTAAACACTAGCACCGTAGCTGCCCAAAGAAAGCATTCTGAATGAATGAATGAATGAATGAATGAATGAATGAATTACAACAACAAAATAACATAAAATACCGAACAAATGAAGCTGACACTCTGTTAATGGAGAAGCTTGATATTCCCAAACTCGTGAAACTCCAGAAAGCACTTTCCTATGGAAGTTTATGCTTCTCCAACCTTGGAGATCACATGCAAAAAGTATTTAGAGTGAAAATAGGAGCTATTTCTTTGACTCTCTGGTTAAGAAATTCCCCCTAGGAACCCTTTTACACTACTGGTAGAAATGTGAATTGGTGCGTCCACTATGGAAAACGGTATGGAGGTTCCTCAAAATATTAAAAATAGAAGTACCATATGATCCAGCAATCTCCTTTCTGGGTATTTATTTAAAGGAAACAAAGCCACTATCCTGACGAGATATTTGCAGCATCATGTTTATTGTAGCCGAGATGTGGAAACAACCTAGCATCTGTTGACAGACGAATGGATAAAGACAGTGGGGTTTATGTGGAATACCATTTATTTAGCCTTTAAAAAAAAGGAAATCCTGCCATTTGAGATAACATGGATGAAACTGGAGGACATTATGCTAAGTGAAATAAGGCACAGAAAGACAAATACTGTGTGATCTTCCTTATATGTGGAATCTAACAAAATTGAACTCAGAAGCAGAGAGTCGAATAATAGCTACCAGAGGCAGAGGGGTGGGAGAAAATGGGGAGATGTTGGTGCAAGGGACACACTTTCAATTATGAGATGAATCAGATCTGGAAACCTAATGTACAGCATGTTTACTGTGATGGTTAATTTTATGTGTCAACTTGATTGGCCTGAGGGATGCCCAGATAATTGGGAAAACCTTGTTTCTGAGTGTGCCTATTTGAACATATCTGGAAGAAGTTAGCATTTGATTCAATAGGCTGAATGAAGAGATCCTCCCTCACCAAATGCGTGTGGGCATCAGCCATTTGGTTGAGGGCCCACATAGAACAAAAAGGCACAGGAAGGGCTAATTTACTCTCTCTCTTCTTGAGCTATGCCGTCCATTTTTTCCAGCCCTTAGGCATCATATTAGAGCACCCAGTTGAGCCTTCAGCCTCTGGGACTTACACCAGGGGTCCCCTGGTTCTCAGGCTTTTGGCAGGGGACCAGGTATCACACACAACTACTCTGAGTCTGAAAAGTATCAGGAATTATACCCCCTCTTTTCTGGTTCTTCAGCTTGCAGATGGCAGACTGTGGGAGTTCTCAGCCACCATAACTGTGTGACCCAATTCCTTATAATAAATCTCTTTTTACATATATCTATATATGTATCCTATTCATTCTGTTTCTCTGGAGAACCCTGACTTATAGTTACTATAGTTAATAATAATGTATTGTATGCTTGAAATTTGTTGAGAGTATATCTCCAGTGTTCTCACCACACACACACACACACACACACACACACACACACACAAAGTTCACTATGTGAGGTGATGGCTGTGTTCATTAGCTTGATAGTGGTAATCACTTCACAATGTGTACATGTCCCAAATCATCATGTTTTACACTTTAAATACATATGATTTGTATTTGTCAATCAAATCAAGCATCAGTAAAGCTGGGGGTGAATAAAATAAATGCCCCTTATATACTTCCTCAATGGCAAATCCTCAGCAGTACACCATCATATCTCAAGAAACAGAAAATAAGCAGCACTAAAAACTTAATGATTCCTTGGCTGGTAGTAGTTTGGAAACTGGCATTCAAATGGTATTCTAAGTTCTTAAATATACCTGCAGGAAAAAAAACTCATCTTGCCTATTTTAAGGTAAACTGCATAATATGTAGGAGATATATTTTAGTAAGTCCCAAAGTATTAATTAGAACAAGTCACTGATTTGGGGACAGATGATTTCTTTGGGACCTGAAGGGATTCAGAGGTTCATTTTATTCAGTGTTCCAACTGTAATGCAACACTGGTGGTTTACCAGTTTTCCAACAATACAACTGAGTCCACCTGACTTCCTTCTCCCCTGGAGACTTTCTCTATTCTTCTGCTCAAAGCATACAGTTCAAGACCTTGATCTGTTAATCCATACCGCTGTTTTCTGCTCACACTAGAACTTGTTTTGAAGCCTCTGACTATGTGAACAGAGCTGGCTGTGGGCCAGAGTTATTCAGAAGTCCAGAGATAGCTCTAGAAGACCTAGCTGTCTGGGAGCAAATGGTCCATCAAATTGTATCAAAGCCATGGAGCCTCATTCAAAATTTCTTCCATATTGTTAGGTCACACACGGAAGGAACTATGGGGAAACCTCTGGCCTTATAAACAGTAAATGTGTATACTTCTGTTATGACAATACACTGAAATCTACTCTTGAGATGAAATCTGGAAGCAAAGTGTTCTTAGGCCTCCCTTGAACTTAAGGCTTATCCATTTGAATATCTGATTAATTTAGAATGCTGATAAAGGATAGCACTTGTCTTCTGGAAAACTTTTGGATTCCAATACTGTATTTAACCATCTTTACCCAGTAACATTTTGCTATTTAAATTTCTTCAAATACCATATTTTTAAAAATACATTCTTCTAACACCAAATCAAGCTGTGTTTCTACTTGGGGATTATTTTCCCCTTCAATTTATGACAGATATAAATGACCCAAGTTTATTTTTCACATCTGTTCTGCATTCAGAATCTGCCATCATACTTAGAAGCACGGAAATTCCGTTTGGATTGTTTACTCTGGCTGCATACCAGGCTGTGACACAAATTCAGCTGGGAACTACTATGTAGCTGTTGTAAAAGCAACAAAATATTCTAGGAAAGGACCCAGGAGGTCTACATACTACCTATTTATGGTTACACAGAATTCTCTCACCAGGACAGACTAGGCCAGTCTTTCGTTGCAATTTTCCTTTATAGTCGGACCACCACGTTCCTCAGTTTTAAATTGCCTCTGTCTATCACCAATAATTGTCTAGCATAGGAGAAACTTGGAAGAGTCCCTCTCATCAAGGTTGTTTCTTTCCTGAATTCCAAAATGTGGGTTTGTTCTGAGGAAGTCTGAAATATTTTGAAATAGTGAGGACATGGGTTTTAAAGCCAAACACATCTGGATTTCAAACCTGGCTTTGAGTTTGAACAAGCTACCTAACCCTTCTCAGCCATGAGGACAATATTATCCACTTCATGGTTTTGAGATAGTAAATTCAATGAGATATTTACTATCTTTGCCTAAATATAAGACATGAATGAATAAGATATACTCCAATTTTTCCAGCAAAAGATTTTAGGGAAAAGTAGTTTCATGATACATGTATTAAAATTGATTTTAATGTGGTTTTTGAAAGGGGAGCATGTCTTATTAATGTCAATATGCTTCTATCATATACTGACATCTAACTGGAAATCAGGTCGTTCTTTTTTCTGATCTCCGTGGTTTTATATCTTCTTAAAAATGTGGCCTGTAGCACAACTGCCAAGGTTGTATCCATTGTTGATTTCCCCTATCTTCCTTCGTAATAGAAACCCTGGTTTTTAGCTAGGTACATGTTCATGCAAACTAAAGCTTCACCCCCCTTATAGTCATTTTGCCTGCCAGAAAAGTGGCAGTGTGTGTAACAGCTTCCAGGAAGCCCCTTAAAAAACAACTGGTTCCTGTCCTTTGCTGCTTTTGTCCTTCTCCCTTATCCTCCCGGTGGAAAAATTACAGCTACATTGGCTGGAGCCAGGAAGACTTCCTAGACCAGAGGACATCAGACCAAGGCCAGTGGATCAATGAGAGCACCTGACCTGGGTCTCTGACAATTACAGAGGTAGCATACCAGGGTCTACTCCAGAGCTCTTCTGCAGAGATAAAAACTAAACTATCTTGAATAAGACACCATTATTTGGCGGTTTCTGTCACATGCAACTGAGCCAAGTACTGCTTGATACATGACCTTTTCAATTCGCTTCTGGGGGCAGTGTTTGCTATATCTAGCAGCTTTCAACATATTTCCTCTTTTCCATTTTCTTGATTGGTGGCAAGACCAAAATAGTACTCTGCAGCCCATTTGCATGTTTCTTTATAAAATTTGTAACATTGAAGTCTGAACTTTAGCAACCTCAGTTGCTTTAGAATATTAAGTTATAGTAATAACTTGATTCTAAAATATTACGAGAATGACATAAACTCAACCTCATTTTTATAAAAGTTGTCATTACTTTGCCAGCAGTACTCCACAGCCCTATGTAATGTGGGTCACTAAATACGAGAATTTTGAGAAACTTTCCTTGGAAAAGGTATTGGAGGAAATATATCTTTACAACCAAAAGTAGAACTGTAAATAAAGGCCGGGTACACTGCCTGGCTTAGAGCCCACACTTAATGAAAAGTGGAAGTTCATGCTGATGATAATAACAAACCATGACCCTTCTCACCTCAAAGTGAACTTGAACTCAGCTGAGTCCTGGATGTCCAGTCACCATTCTCACATGAGGAAAGTAGTATCAAAAGTTAATGTCCACAAATTAATTATTTACCCCAGAGGTGTCCAGCTGTTGCATGAAGAGTTTCATTATTATTGCTCTTAAATGATTTCTTAAAAGCCTCAAGAACTCACAGAGAGGTGCTAACTGCAGCACTTTTCATAGGCTGCTGTTCACACTCAGACATACCTTAGAACAGCAGGAAGGCAATTGAGCTCCTACCAACATAGACAGTCTATCCAGTTTGTTCTCATGACCAAAGTACAGGTCCTTATTGTCCTGACTGAATGACACCTCACTGTAGCAGCAAAAACAAAAGTATCATCTAAAAGTATCTAAAAGTGTCCATTGCATGGAGCTGATGCAAAGATATCTCAGATTTTTCTCTACCCCAGAATCTCAAACAGTTGGACATGTGTCAAGTCAGCCAGTTGTGTGATATCAGCACGCTTTTGCAACGAGACGAAAACACCAGAAGAAATGTGTGGGTAACGCACCTCTCTGTGTATCTGTATCCTGTATCCAGTCCTGGGAAACTTCTCTTCTCTCAGCTGCAAGGAAGAGGAAGGCCGGCCCAGAGTCTCTGCTCAATCATTTACTTAGCTAGGTAATTTTTCTCAGCCTCATTTCCTGTTATTAGAAATAATAAACTGAAAGATTGGATCTTATGAGGATCAAAAGAAATAATGTATAGGAAAGTGCCTGAAGCACTTTGAACATCCATCCATACAACAGCTGGGGTCAGAAGTGGAGGTGACAGCAGCATTTTCTGAGAAGCTGCAGTATATTCTGTATAGCTCTTCATAATCATGATGTTCAGACCAGAGAAGAGAGAAATCTAAGCTCTCACTTTGAAATCAGTTTTTCAATAAAGATCTGTCAGTTTTGCCACAGTGCCTTCTACATTACTGGTCACAGTTGCTAATACAATGTTTCCCTTCTAGAAAATTATGCAGAAAGAGAATGAATGAATGAATGAATGAATGAATGAATGAATGAATGAGAAAAGCCCACTCATTTTCTTGACCTCTTTCAGCATAACAAGCCAATGTGACTTTCGATTCCATACAGAAAACAAAAGAATCTCTATCATTCTCTTTTTTATGTCAAACTGGTAAGTGATTTTATCTACCACAAAACTAGGATCTTGATAGCAGATTGAGTAAGCATACAAATGTGATGTTGTTGATCTGCAATCCGTAGGACGTGAGTCTTCAAATTAGTCTGTCCTGGAGAATAAATACAGCTACATGGGACAATGCTCATCCCATGGACAGGTAGATCTATGCCTCCTCTCTTTGAATCGGGGCAGGCTCTGTGATAGCTTTGGTAAAGCAGAAGTGGTGAATATGGGTTGATGAATTCTACTCTCCTACAGGTTCATCTTGTGCAGAAGCACATATCTTTGAGATAGCTGTCAGGGTCAAGAACGCTTTAAAAATTACTTCAGTTTCCTCCATCATCACTGTTTGAGACTAGAGTAGTGAAAGGAATGGAGCTCCTGCTCTGTTAAAGGAATTGGTCCAAGCAGGTGGTCAGCACTCTTGAGCATCTCTCCCCATTTCCTTTCCAGACCCTCTATCCATTGTCTTCTTTCCTCCACTTTTCCCCTCAAGGTTGAAAGTAGACATGTGCTTTGAGAGTATATCATGAGTCTGAGAATAAGTACTTTCATTTCCTTTTTCCTCACTTCATCTCTGCCCTGATGAGCAGTAACGAGTTCACCACATACCTACCTGTCTGAGAGCCACCAGCCACACAGCTGTTCTTCACTCCAGGTTCCAGAGTTCCCCCTTTTTCTGACCTGAACAAGCCTGTTAGGGTGTTTTTAATATTCGAGGAAATGAGTTGTCCTAATAGCCTTTGCCCTTACTCTGTCTCAGTGGACACAAGACGTGCTTTCTAATTTTCTTGTTTGGAAGACTGAAATCCTTGATGCTGGCTCTTAAACACACTGTGTTAATAAATACTCCTCAACAGTTCAAAGCATTGGAAAGCCTGTTTAAAATTACAAAAGACTTTACAGATGAATTAATGAGTTTGTTTACTTAAAAGTGACCCAGGACATTTTGTTCCTTGTAAGCACTTCATTTCTTCAGGGGCACAGATCATACATTTACTTAGAGAGACATGCATGTCCCCAAGGATTGTGGGAAAGGGGACATCAAAACAGAAATAGGATGTCATCACTGCCTAACCCAAGCCATCCTGGAAGTCCTCATGTCTGCAATCCTGGAGCTCAATGCTAATCCCCCTTCTCCACTACAGATTTGTAGTTAATAGAGTTTAAGGTAATCTCCTACCAGACAGAGTATTTGTATTTTATGAGGTAAATTCTGAAAACTCTCTCAAGAAAGTGAGCATTACTTACTAGTGAACCTGGTGGAGAGGAGGAGGTATTTTGAGAATAAGCATAAAAAAGGCCCTTTGCTGAATGAATGAATGAATGAATGAATGAATGAATGAATGGATACTCCAGTACTCAACAGGCTAAACTTATATATTATCTTACCATATGTCTATAGTCTTAAATCCACCTACTAGCTTTTAAAGTGAAAGTTTGGGATCAGACCCCCAAATCATTTTGATTAGTGACTTGTAGCCATCTTTTATCCCTTCTGAAGTAATGTTTGTTGAGGTCATAAGGATATTGAGAGTGAGGGATGATTTCCCTTTTACCCATGTTAAGCACTATGCAATTCTGCTGAATGCAAATATTTTGAGCAGGCAATGTGTGGCAATCACATGCTAGATCTGAATCTAGCATGAATGCGGCTAAGATGACCAACCATCCTGGTTTGCCTGGGGGTTGGAGCTCTACAGCCAGATAAGTCCCAGAGCAAACTGGACAAGCAGGTCACTCCTCGTCATTCTGGAGTTACTGGTAGAAAACAGAAAACTTCTAGTAAACACAGAATTACAACTGTGATATATGTTGTTAAAGGAAAGAAGAAAAGTGCTCTAGTTTGATGATTGGGAAAGTTTTACCCAGAAAGAGACACTTAAGTTGATATTCAAAAAGTCAGTAGAAGTTAGCTACTAAAGCAAGAGAAAAACATTCTAAGCAAACCCAAGAGCGTGTGTGAAGGTCTTGATGCTACAGAAAGCATGGTGCATGCAAGGAAATAGGACAAATCCTTTGTGGCAGAATTCTAGAGAAGGAGGCAGACGTTGACTCACAGAGAAGATGCTCCAAGACCAGCTTTTGAAAAGCCTTGCACATAATATAACGAATTCTAGATTGTACCCTAATGGCTATGGGAAGTCATAAAAAGGCTTTAAGAAAACTTATAAATAAAGTTTGCATACCATCAGGTTTTGCTAAAGGCCTCTGCTGCCGAACTATTCATTCTCTGTGAGGGTGCCAATTATATCAATACTGGATCTGAACCAAAACCCCTTTCAGGCACTGTGAAATAAGCTTCCCCTGGCATTGACAAAGTTATACATTCACAGAAAGGAGCCAGTGTTAAACAACTAGTGATGGATAATGTGAACTGCCCAGGCAGACTTTTATAGCTACTTGAAAACACCCTGGAATCCACCCAGCTCACCCCCAGCCATGTAAGAATGCCCAAAATCTTGCCCTGGAGTAGCTCATTGTAACATAGGCTCCCCAGCCACATTACTCTGCCCTTTAAAGTCCTCTATGGTAAACGAGTTTCTTATGACCTCATCCTCTCCAAGGGTGTTAATTTAATGGAAAGCTGGCTTTTCCGAGGTCACTCTTTCTCAAAGGGTGGTCCCAGGACCACAGCACGAGCACCACCCAGGAGCTTGTCAAGAAAACAAACCCTGGGGCGCCTCCCAGATCTACCGAGTCAAAATCTGTGGGGATGGGAGTCCAGCACCCTGTGTTTCTGACACATGCTCCTATTTGAGAACCGCTATCCCTCGCAGAACACTTGCCCCACAGCTGGACCCAAAGGGGGTTGCTGCTCTGTCCTCAGCTCACAGACCGTGAAAAGTTGGAACGACTCTAAATCTAGAATTCTCTCTGCTTCCTCACTATTTCTGAACCTTTCCCTCACTTTTGTGGTAACCTCTAGCCCACTGGCCTAATTCACTTTTCTAGACCTGTTATTCTCCTCCTCAGGTCACCTGCCTTCCTATTTTGCCAAGATCCTACATTTTAACTTCCTCTTACTGACAGCCAAAATGGCCTCTACCCCTTGGCTCTTCACTCTATCTACCTTTCTCTTTTCAAATTGCAAATTAATGTAATTTCATTTTCTTTTTGTTTGTTTGTTTGTTTGTTTGTCTGTTTCCAGATTGCTGAGCTTTATTGCAGAAAGGCATACAACTAAGCTTGAAATCAAAAGCAAGTCCTCCAAGCCCAAAGCATCCTTACCTCTCCCCTTCCTTCCTTCTCTTCTTTCTTCCTTCTCTGTCCTTCCTTCCTTTCCCTTCTCTCCCACCCTTCTTCCTTTCTTACTTCTTTCTTCCTCCCTCCCTCCATCCCTTCCTTCCTTTTCCATCTTGGTAGTCTCCTTATTGAATGCTTCCCACAGCTCGTTCATCCTCTAGCATACAAACATTTTATAAAAGTCTGGAGGAATCCTTCCCATAACCAGGAGTGCTCCAGCAGCTCATTTCTCACAGTGAGGTCCACAGATGGTCTGCTTCAGAATCACCTGGGAAGTTTGCCAAAGATGCAGTTTCCTACTCCAACACAGTACAAGTCTAATTTCTCCTCAAAACCCTCCTGCAAATATTTGGAGACAATTACCACATCTTCTCCAAGGTTCTTCATCAACAAGTCAATTATTTCAGTCATTTTTTTCACATACTAGATATCTGACACCTTATGTAATCATTGTCAAGCTTCTCAATAGTTTCTGATTTTTCATTCCCCTTTTTAAAATGCTCTGGCCAAAATCACTACAAGGTTAATATTTCAATTTTCCTTTTGGCTTTAAATTATTTTTTAAAAATCTATCTGTGAGACTGTCCATGAGACATTATTTTTCAAAACCTATCGATAACATAGACCCATTTGTCCCTGCTCCACCCGGCCAAGTATGACTGACTATAAATCCTGGAAATAGCAGAAAGAATGAGCAAAGATGAACTTTGAAAGGTGGTGAGATGAAAGCCACCCGGTTTGGGACCCAAAGCCTGGAGGAGCAACATAGGGACTCTGTGTCCTATGTCCCACTCCTTTACCCACCCACCAAGCAACAGAAGAAGGCAACCCAGGCCTAGTATTTCCCAGCCCCAACCTAGTAAGAAAAGGCAGCCCAGGTAGGCTCATTCTTCTCCTGGAATGAGCAGCCTCTGAATAACCAGCAAGAGGCAAACCAGCACCATTCGCTCAGATGCTAAGCTTCCAGGAGAAATGTCCGCCTTCTAGGTAGGGCTGGAGACTCCACTCCCCGCACTGAGAAATACCAGAGCTGCTGCCAGCGACAGAGAAGTTGTCCACCTAACCCATCAAAGAGTCCTCTCCTCCAGCATGGTGGGCAGTGGAGAGGGGGCTCACCAGGGGAAACTCCCATCAGTCCCTCAGCAGCAACAACAGGGACCAGTGGGAGACCTCAAGGAACAAGATAAATCAAGCAGACAAAAGAATACCACAAAGGCTCAGAAAATTTAACTGCCATTGGAACCACACCCCACCAAATTAGGCCAGGAGCTAGGAACTAATCTACACAGCATGACTGCCTGCTAAAGTAAGAGATTTAAATGAGACTCAGAATCCCTTAACATAATTGCCAAAATGTCCAGGATACAATCGAAAATTACCCATCATACCAAGGAAATCACAATTTGAATGAGAAAAAATAACTAGCCAACATCAACATTAGATGAATCCAATGTTGGAATAATGTGACAAATTTTAAATCTGCCATCCTTTCTTATTAAGCAATTTTTATGCTTCAGCAATCAAAGATTCTCTTAAAACAAATAAAAAATTAGAAAACCTCAGCAAAGATATAGAAGTTATTTTTTAACCAAATGGAAATTATAAACCTAAAAAAGTAGAACAACAGGGGCAGCAGGATGGCTCAGTTGGTTAGAGTGCAAGTTCTGAATGATCGGGTTGCCTGTTCCATTCCCACAGGGGCCAGTGAGCTATGCCCTCCACAACTAGATTGAAGACAATGAGCTGCTGCTGAGCTTCCAGAGGGGCAGCTGGATGGCTCAGTTGGTTATAGCATGAGCTCTCAACAACAAGGTTGCCGGTTTAGTTCCCGCATGGGATGGTGGGCTGCGCTCCCTGCAACTAAAGATTGAAAACGATGACTGGACTTGGAGCTGAGCTGCGCCCTCCACAGCTAGATTGAAGGACAACTACTTGGAGCTGATGGGCTCTGGAAAAACACACTGTTCCCCAATATTCCCCAATAAAATTTATTTAAAAAATTAAAAATAGGATAACAAAATAACCTCTCTATCCATGAAGAAATCCAAGAAAATACAAAACAAATTTCGGAAAGATTATTAATTTTGTAACTCCAGCTCTGGGCATAGTTGATAGGAAGCATCAGGTGTTCAATAAGACATTGGATGAATAAAACACATAACATTGTAACTTCTCTCCAGAATTCAAAGGTCCAGAAATGTGCAACTTTCAACAAATGGCACAGTAAGGTTAAGGGAAATCTTGGAGAGTATGGTGGTCAATTTTATGTGTCAACTTGACTGGCTGCTGGTTCCAGATTAGGCATGATTTGTGGGTGTGTCTGTGAGATGATTTTCAAATGAAACTAGCATCAGCATTAGTGGCCTCAGTAAAGCAAATTGCCCTTCCCAATGCGACAGGGTGTCATCTAATCTTTTGAGGACCTCAATGGAACAAAAGACAAAGGAAGGAGAAGTTCATTCCTTTTTTTTTTCTTTTTTGCATCACTGCTTGATTTGAGACATCTTACCTCATCTTCTCTGACCTTTAACTGGGATTCACACCATTGGTTCTCAGGTTTTTGGATTTAGACTGAACTACAAACCCAGCTTTCCTGGGTCTCTAGCTTGCAGACCACAGATAGTGGACCTTGTCAGTCTCCATAATCATATGAGCCAATCCTCATAATAAATAAATATATCTATGTCAATATAGATATATATATTTTATTGGTTCTGTTTCTTTGGAGAGCACTGCCTAGTACAAAGGGAAGAATAATTTCAAAAAACACCAATAAAACTGAAATTTATTCTATAGGTTTTCCAATGGTCATTATGTTTTGGGATGCTTGTTAAAACAGCAGAGGTCCAAGCCTCTCACCCCCAGAAATCTGATTCAGTGTGTCAGCCATGGGCCCTGCATATATATGCTTAACAAGCTTCCCAGGTGATACTGAGGCAGCCAATCTGTGGCTTGATTTGGGAGAACCAAACTTCAGAGACCATCACACTTTAGGTATACATGCCTCCTCCATCATTGATCCTTTTAATGGTGCTGTCCTTGTGAGTTCTAAAAGCCTTAGTAACTCTCCCTAGGACCATGAAATAAAATATAGCAATCTCAAAAATAGTGTAGTATACGCTTTCTTATTGTTTTACTAAGAGTTACCATCATCCATTCTCCTACAACCCCAATAAGGTACATTGAAACTGTGTTGGAGGATTGTTTCTTGTTATTTGGACTTCTCTAAGTTGTTACTCCAAAAATAGATGCTGATAGGAGGAGATCCAAGATGGCAGAGTAGATAAACACTGTGCTTGCCTCATACTGTGAACACAACAAAATTACAACTAAATTATTGAGTAATCAAACTGGAGAACCATCTGAAATCTAGCTGAGCAGAAGTTTTATAACTAAGGATATAAAGAAGAAGCCACGTCGAGACTGGTAGATGGAGTGGAGATGTGAGACAGGCCGGCCCCAAACCTCCATGTAGCAGATGAAAACTGGGAGGATACAGAGGTTCTCACAGAGGAGCAAAGAACCCCAGCCATACACCAGCTTCCCTAGTCTGGAATACTGGTGCCAGAAGGAGGAGTCACCACAACATCTGGCTGTGAAAAACAGAGGGGATTCCAACCTTCTGGGTGGGACAGAAGGCTACAGGAAACCCAGGCAGCCTATTAAAGGACCCATGCAGGCCTGGGCTCCAGCAAAGGGACAGTGACTCAGGGAGTGTCGGAGACAACTGGAAAGAGACTAGTTATATAACTTTGGGGCGAGGACTAAAGAAACAGTCCCTATTTTCCGTGTATGGGGCCCTTGTCCCATGCAGCCAGCAGGCAGGTGCCATTTTTACTGTGTTGAGTCCTCTCCCACAGGCCAAATCTGAATCTGATTGACCTGGTGAGCTCCTCTGCTCCAACCTGTTGACTCACTGAGACCCTGCTTCACAAAATTGCATACCACTTCAGGTTTTATCAGTGGCTGAACCTTATAAGAGCTGGCAGGTCACAACAGGCCTCAGCGTGTTCTTGTCTTTTGCAAAGCTACCCCAGACCTGGTACTGGTGGCAGCCATCCTCGGTTCACAGCATAGCCTCTTCCACACACTTCTAGGTATGGCACAGGCAGTGACCAACAGTGGATTGCTTTATAGCTCCTACCAGGTAGTCCCCAGCCAGTCACAGGCAGTGGCTGACCTAGGCCTGCACCGGAACTTCTCCCAGGAGGCCCTAGAACGAACATATTTGGAGGTTGGCTTCAGACCACCACCCAATTAGCCCCACAGGGGGTACACACAAAAAGCAGTCTCAGAAGGCACCAGAGCCCACTGCAGTGAATCCCACTCCATGGGGTAAGACCACCACACAATAGCCCATAAGCTGTGGATGGAGCCAAACTCCACAGCAAGTTAGCCTGAGGGTGAGTACCACCAACTGATGTGCCAACAGCAATCAAAGCTCCACCATAACAGGAGGACACACACAACCCACACAAGGGACACTCCCAGAGCACCTGGCTCAGGTGACCAGGGAGACTGTGCCACTGGGCCCCACAGGACACCTACTATATTAGGCCACCCAGCAAGACTGAGAGACATAGCAGCCTTACCTTGTTTCTATGTAGAAACAAACACAGAGAGGCAGCCAAAATGAAATAACAAAGAAATGCATCCAAGTGAAAGAACAGGAGACAACTCCAGAAAAAGAACTAAACAAAATGGAGGCAAAATACCTACCAGAGACAGAGTTCAAAATAATGATTATAAGATGCTCAAGGAACTTAGTGAGAACTTCAACAGAAAGATAGCAAGCACAGAAAAGGACATAGAAACCATAAAAAAGAAACAGTCATGAAAAAAAAACAGAGGTGAAGACTATAATAACTGAAATGAAGAATGAACAACCAGAAGGAATTACCAGCAGACTAAATGAAACAGAAGATAGAATTAGTGATTTGAAAGACAAGATAGTAGAAACCATCCAATTGGAAAGGCAAAAAAAAAAAAAAAAAGAAAAAGAGACAGAAAGGAAGAAAAAAAGAATCCAAAAAAATACAGATAGTCTAAGAGACCTCTGGGACAACATCAAGCATAACAACATTCACATCATAGGGGTACCAGAAGGAGAAGAGAGAAAGCAAGAGGCTGAGAATATATATGAAGCAATAATAACTAAAAACTTCCCTGACCTGGTGAAGGAAATAGACATACAAGCCCAGAAAGAGCACAGAGTCCCAAACAAGATGAACCCAAACAGGCCCACAATAAGACACATTATAATTAAAATGGCAAAGTCTAAAGACACTAAGAGAGAATCCTAAAAGCAATAATAGAAAAGCAGTTAGTTACCTACAAGGGAACTTCCATAAGACTGTCAGCTAATTCCTCAACAGAACTTTACAGGCCAGAAGTGATTGGCACAAAATATTCAAAGTGATGAAAAACAAGGGCTTACAACCAAGGATACTCTACCCAGCAAGTCTATCATTTAAAATCAAAAGACCGATAAAGAGCTTTCCAGACAAGAAAAAGTTAAAGGAATTCATCATCACCAAACCAGTATTACAAGGAGTGTTAGATGGACTTCTTTAAGATGTAAATATATATATTTATATATATATGATGTACATGTATATAGTATATATATTATATATATGATAGATATATACACACAGAAGGTGCTAAAAAATGTATACACATTTTAAGAAAGGAAAAAACTATACTAAAATTGTAATAGTCAATATATACTGATAACAAAAGATGAATACAAGTCGTGTATACATTTTTGGCACCTCCAGAATATATATGTATATATGTGTATATATATATATATATATATATATATATATATACATACATATATATATATATATATATATATATATATATATATATATAGAAAAGGACATAGAAACCATAAAAAAGAAAGTCAGAAGTGAAGAAAATAATAACTGAAATGAAGAATGAACTATATATATATGAATAATAAAACAGCAGTAATGACCTATCTATCTATCAACAATTATTTTTGATGTAAGTGGATTAAATGCTCCAATCAAAAACATAGGGTGTCTAAATGGGTAAGAAAACAGAACTCTCACATATGCTGCCTACAAGAGACTCACTTCAGAACGATAAACACACAGAGACTGAGAATAAAGGCATGAAAAAAGTTATTTCATGAAAATGGAAAAAAAATCTGGAGTAACAATGCTTATACCAGACAAAATGGACTTTAAAACAGCCTATAACGAGATGAAGAAGGATCCAGTCATCCCACTTCTGGTTATTTATCTAAAGAAACCCAAAACGCTACTTCAAAGAGATGTGCGCATCCGTGTTCATTGGAGTACTGTTCACAATGGCCACGATGTGGAGGCAGCTTGGGTGTCCGTTGACGGATGAAGGGATAAAAAGGAGGTGGTACATATATACAGTAGGATATTGCTTGATCGGGAAAGGGAATGGGTTCTGCCATCTGCAACAGCATGGATGGACCTGCAGGGTATTGTGCTGAGTAGAGTGTCAGCCAGTGAAAGACAGTTGCAATGTGATTTCGCTTATATGTAGAATCTAAAGAACAAAATAAACAAATAAAACAGAAACAGACTCATAGATACAGAGAACATTTTGATGGTTGCCAAATGGGAGGTGGGTTGGCATGGTGGGTGGAAGGCATTAAGAAGTACAAATTGGTTGTTACAAAGTAATCAAGGGAATGTAGGATATAGCATAAGGATTATAGTCAATAATATTATAATAGCTATGTATGGTGTTGTATCCTGGGTGTCTCAGGGTAATAGATGAGAGTGGGGTTGGAGGCAGGTGAAAAGGTGAAGGGATCAAGAAGTACAAATTGGTAGTTACAAAATAATCATGGGGATGTAAAGTAAAGCATAGGGAAATATTGTCCAAAATATGGTAATAACTATGTATAGTGCCAAGTGAGTACTAGACTAGTCAGGGGGATCATTTCTTAAATTATACAAATGTCTAATTATTACACTGTACACCTGAAATTAATATAAAACACGTCAAATGTTAACTGTAACTGAAAAACTAAAAAAGGGGGGAAGGTGAAAGCAGTAAATGTTCCAAATCTCCAGCTATAAAACAAATAAGTCATGGGGATGTGATGTACAGCATAAGGAATATAGTCAATAATATAATGATAGCATGGTAAGGTGTCACATGGTTGCTGAACTTATCATGGTGATTTCTTTAGGTATATTAGTGTTGAATAACTACGGTGTACACCAGAAACTAATATAATATTACATGCTAACTATATTCTTAATAAAAACCTTTAAAAATACACATAGGTGCTGATATAGCAGGAGTCTGATAACATAGTTATATTATGTTGAGTATTACCAGGTGGTTGGAAAATCATATCTCACAGCACATAAAAGAAATTACATGCTAGGGGCGGACAGGTGGCTCAGTTGGTTAGAGCGTGAGCTCTGGGTAACGGGACTGCCGGTTATATTCCCACATGGGCCAGCGAGCTGCGCCCTCCTCAACTAGAATGAAGTCAATGAGCTGCCACCCAGCTCTCTGGTGGCCAGATGGCTCAGTCGGTTGGGGCGTGGGCTCTCAACCACAAGGTTGACAGTTCGACTCCTCCAAGGGATGGTGGGCTGCACCCCCTGCAACTAAGATTGAACATGGCACCTTGAGCTGAGCTGCCTCTGAGCTCCCGGATGGCTCAGCTGGTTGGAGCGCGTCCTCTCAACCACAAGGTTGGCGGTGGATAAAATCTTTTTTTAAAAAAAGAAAAAGAATTACATGCTATAGTTCTCCAGTGATATGCCTCTCCAAATTTAGTCATAAGCCCCACATTTTCAAAACTTACAGCTGAAGAATTTATGACTAATTGCTGAAGAGGTTGACAAAACTTTAACAAAAATCATTGTTCATGTAAGTTATTAGGTTGGTGCAAAAGTAATTGTGGTTTAAAAGGTTAAAAGTAATTGCAAAAGCCGCAAGTACCTTTGCACCAACCTAACGCTTTGGGGATAATGGACTTCTAGAGCTGGGCCTTGACCTTTTTCTAAATGAATACTTGGCTTTTTGGAAGGCCATCTCTGCATCCTCAAAACCACAGACTCAAAGAGTTCTCGATTAATATAACTGATTTTCATTCATCAGTTTTAGTAACATTGGTAAGTAAAGAAGTGCTACAGAACCATATTATAGACCCAAAATAGTCTGTCAGATCCTTTCAGGTTTCCACTTTTTACTTTACAAATTATCCTTTCCTTTCCAAATAACAAAAACAAATTGGAGGAGGGAGGGCTCCAGTTGTTAGGCTCTTTTTCTGGATCTGATAGATGCCCCAAAATAACATATCCCAAACTTGATCAGGATTGTTTTGTCTGGCAAATGAATTATGTAAACCTTATCCACCAGAAACTGTTTCAAGTCAATTAATTGTTGTAATTACTTAAGATTCCTTTTTAATGAATATGGCTCTCCAGGGATTCGATGATATCCTGTCATCTGTAGGGCCTGATAAATGAAATGTGATTTGTGGCTCACTGCAAACTGAACCTTTGTGCTACAGCAATGTCTGCTTCCTGAGTGCTCGTTAAATGGAAGGAATGCCCTTGATGGAGGCCAGGACATTCATTACAAATAGTTCCCCGTTAGCTTGACAGTGAGGGACAGAATGGCTGCACTCACTCTTCTCGCTCTCTTTCTTCCTTCTATCCCTTTGGAAAGGAATTAAGCAAGCCCATGACCTGCACATTATAATCATTATCAGTCTCACAATTCTGCCTCTTGTCTCTCAGGTTCAATAAAATGAGGTCTCAAAGAGCTATTTGGGGATGATATTGGAAGCTAATATAGAAGGTGCAGGATTATTTTCCCAGACTGCTCTCTCTCTCTCTCTCTCTCTCTCTCTCTCTCTCTCTCTCTCTCTCTCTCTCTCTCTCTCTCTCTCTCTCCTTCCCTTTCCCTACATACTTACTCCCTCCCCGACCTGAGTATTATTTCTCTCATTATTGAGGATTTGTTTCTCCAAGAGTTGTTAAAGTAGGGTGACTTCTTTCTTATGTAGATACCCCATTTCCAAGTGATTAATGTAGTATATATAGCTACAGATAAGAAAATTTAAAATGACACAATAAGTTACTTGAAACCAGTCCCAATTTCTAAAATATAGGTACCATCTATCCTAGTAAACAAAACTCTGTAATAAAGCACAATTTTTTAAACAGTTCTGTTATCTTCAGTGGTTTTACTTTTGCCCAAGAAATCACGTAGTCTACCCCAATATAATAATGTTTTTCTGGGACATTTCTACTTGGTAACCATTGTAATCATAAAGTAGTATCTAGTCAAAATTTTCAGAGAGGATTAAAGTAAGGAAACATTAGTGAACCCACAAAACTCTTACAAAATAGCATTGCTATCTTTATTGTCTTCACTCAGACATTTGATTCACAATTGAAAGCAGTCATCTTGGAAATACTGCAAGTAAAATATATATTTGCTTTGAAACTCATCATTTTTTGCTGAAATTTATAATTTCACAGGATTGGATAAAACTGGTTACAATGAATATTTATAATAAAACACATGAACCAAAATTCTGGAAAATGATCAGTTACTACTTCTAAACATTTAAGCAACTTTTGTTGAGTCAAAGGGATTAGGGTTTCACTTGCTCTTTTTCAGGTTGTTACCATTCCCTTACAAAATCATTAGTTTTAATGCAAATTTAAATAGGAAAGATTGTACAATAGACAAACACGAAGTTACGGCTACAAGACTTTTCACTGTAGAGTATCTTTCACTGTCTTAAAATCATAACTCCAGGAAAACCTAGGAATATCCAAAACATTTGAAGATCAGAAGTTTTAGTAAGGCATTCATTCAATCAATAAATGTTTATTGAGTGGCTATTAGAATCAGGCACTCTGCTGGTCCTTTTAATTACAATGGTGAAGACCACACCAATAGCCTCATTTATGGCATGTTTACCATATACAAAGCACTGTCGTAAGTGCTTAGCAAACACCTTCAATTAGGATGCACTGAGCTTTTAAAGCGCACTTTGTTTGAATAAAGGTTATACAACAAGACAGACTAGCTAGATCACAATGTCCAGCTGTTATCACTGCCTATGTAATGTGAGTGCCCATATTCCTGCTCATCCATCCTAATCCACATGCAACAGTTGTTTACTGAGTGCCTACCCTTACACAAATACTAGTTTCCTGATGGTGAAGAGCTGCCCAAAGGCTGGTCCTCAGGTCCACATTAAATAGCTGCGTGACTTTGGGCAAATCATAGAAATCTTTATCTGTTTCCTTCTCTGCAAAATGCAAATAATAGCCATGATGATGATAATGATGATGAGGATGATACCTGCCTCTTAAGAATTATGTGAAGAATTAAATGATTTCACGTATTATAAGCACTTTCTTAAATGATCAATAAATTGCTTGTTATTGTAATATTATCATCATCATTATCTGAATTATTACTGATAAGAAAATAAAGGTACAGAGAAATTAAGTAATGATCCGGATATTATGTAGCTAGAATTAGAGAAAACTGAAATTCAGAACAGCTTTCTTTCCCCAAACTGACAAGTGTTTCGTAGCTAAACTGCTGTGTGAAATTCCGTAGCATATCGAGAGAAAGTCCTGTCAACTTATCAACTCTCCTCTTCCTCTCCATCTTCATCAGTAACCATAGGCATGACAGCTTGCAACCCTAGAGGACATGCCTCCACTAGGGACACTGGATTTAACATCAGTTTAGTTAGCTGAAGTCTTTTATTCCAGGAGTTTATGGAAAGGTAGAGAAGTACTACAGAACAAATTTTAACCCTTAATGAACCCCTGCAATGTATGTATTATTGGCTTACTTTTATGATAAAACTGATGCTCAGATTGACGAAATCACTTGCTTGAGGTCACCTGAACAGTGGTTGAATTAAGACTTTCTGTTTTCCAAAATCCTGTGACATAAAAATGCTTAGAAGGGGTAGTGGGTTGGCACTGTTCCAACTACACTATCTCTTCTGAACTCCCCTTTAACTGATGGTAATTATAGTTAAATATCTAGTAATTAAGTTTCTCATATTTCATTTATTTTCAAATATTTTCCTCAAAATTCTCTCCCATTTATTTTTCTGATTCATCCTACATTTAAGAATCATCTTGTCAAGCACACAGAGTGCATCTTGTTGGAATTTTAATTAGTGTTGCATTAAACCTATAAATTAATTTGAGAAAATTGACATGCACATATTAAATATTCAGTCTTTCCATCTAAAAAATTTGTTTCTTTTCCTTTAATTTGTCAAATTTTACATTCTTCAGTACACATTTCTTTTTTTTTTTTTTTTTTTTACATCCCTCACACCATGAACCCCCCTGCCCCCATCCACCACCACCCCGACCTCACACCGAGCCATCACATTATACACATAAAATTATAGTTGGCATTCATTAATGTTTCAGTACACATTTCTTAATTCTCTTTAGGTAGATTATGAGCATTTCTGGGTCAAAATTTCCTAGGTAGTTATTAAAGACATTTTGGTATTGTAAAAGACACATTTCCCATTATATTTTCTTTTTTTCCCACTTTCTTTTTTCAGTTTTTTTTAATTTTTCAATTACGATTTACATACAATATTATATTAGTTTCAGCTGTATAACATAGTGATTAGACATTCATATAACTTACAAAGTGACCACACCAATAAATCTAGTAACCATCTAACACCGTACGTAGTTATTATTACAATGTTATTGAATATATTCCCTATGCTATACTTTACATCCCCATGACTATTTTTTATAACTGTCAATTTGCACATCTTAATCCCTTCCCCTTTTCCACCCGTCCCCTTCAACACCTTTTCCATCTGGCAACCATCAAAATGTTTTCTGTATATCTATGAGTTTGTTTCTCTTTTGTTTGTTTATTTTGTTTTTTAGATTCCACATATAAGTGAAATCGTGTGGTATTTGTCTTTCTCTGTCTGACTTATTCCACTTAGTATAATACTTACTCACTACCATGTTTCCCCAAAAATAAGACCTACCACGAAAATAAGCCCCCGTTAAGATCATCAGCCAGACGAACATCTTTAGTATATTATAACGATGTTCCAGAAGAAGATGACATGACTGTATTTGAATAAATGTGGATTGTTGTACATGAAAAAATAAGACATCCCTTGAAATATGCCCTAACGCGTCTTTTGGACCAAAAATTAATATAAGACCTGGTCTTATTTTCGGGGAAATACAGTATAAGATCCGGTTTTATTTTGGGGGTAACATGGTAAATCCAACCATGTTGTTGCAAATGGCAAGATTTCATTCTTTTTTATGGCTGAATGATATTCCATTGTATATATGTACCACCTCTTCTTTATCCGTTCATCAATGAACACCTACGTTGCTTCCATATATTGGCTATTGTAAATAATGCTGCCATTAACATATGGATGTACATGTCCCTGAGAAGTAGTGTTTGGGTTTTTTTTCTGGATAATTACCCAGAAGTGAGATCACTAGGTCCTTCTTTGTCTTTTCTTGTAGCTTTTGATTTAAAGTCTATTTTGTCTGCTACAAGTATTGCTACCTCGGCTCTTTCGTGTTTCTTTGTTTGTTTGATATTTTCATTAAATATATTCATTAAATATTTTCATTAAATATCTTTTTCCATTCCTTTACTTTCAGTCTGTGTGTGTATTTCAATCTGAATTGAGTCTCTTATAGGCAGCATATTAAGGGTTTTGTTTTCTTATCCATTCAGCCACCTTATGTCTTTTGATTGGAGCATTTAATCCATTTACACTTAAAGTAATTGTTGATAGGTATGTAGTTATTGCCACTTTATTATTCAGATTTTTATCACTTTTTCCCCTCCTTCTTCTTAAAGAAGTGCCATTAACATTCCTTGTAATACTGGTTTAGTGGTGATGAACTCCTTTATTTTTTTTTCTTGTCTGGGAAGCTCTTTATCTGTCCTTCAATTCTAAATGATAGCTTTTCTGGGTAGAGTATCTTGGTTGTAGGTCCTTGCTATTCAGCACAATGTAATATACAGATGATGCATTACAGAATTGTACGCTTGAAACCTATGTAATTTTACTAACCATTGCCAGCCAATAAATTTTAATTTAAAAAAAGAAAAGAAAACACATCACTTTGAATATTTTGTGCCAATCCCTTCAGACTACAAAATTTCTGTTGAGAATTCAGCCAACAGTATTATGGGAGGTCCCTGGTAGGTAACTACTTTTCTCTTGCTGTTTCTAACATTCTCCCTTTGTCTAACCTTTGGCATTTTAATTATGACGTGTCTTGGTGTGGGCCTGTTTGGGTTCATCTTGTTTGGGACGCTCTGTACTTCCTGGGCTTGTGTGTCTATTTTCTTCACTAGGTTGGGGAAGTTGTCTGTCATTATTTCTTCAAATAGGTTTTCAATTCCTTGTGCTCTCTTCACTTTCTGAAACCTGTATGATACAACTGTTGGTATACTTCATGTTTTCCCAGAGGTCCCTGAAACTATCCTCATTGTTTGCATTTTTTTTCTTTTTGGCGTTCTGATTGGTTATTTTTTGCTACTTATCTTCTGAATCACTGATTCAATCCTCTGCTTCATCTAATCTCCTGTTGATTCCCTCTAATATATTCTTTATTTCAGTAATTGTATTGGTCCTTTTTTTATGTTTTCTATTTCCATTTTCTATTTCTTAACTTTTTGTTGAAGTTCTCCCTGAGATCATTGAGCATCCTTATAACCAGTGTTTTGAACTCTGCATCTGGTAGATTGCTTGTCTCCATTTTGTTCAGTTCTTTTTCTAGTGCTTTTTTCTGTCCTTTTGGGGGGAACATGTTTCTCTGCCTCCTCATTTTGGTTACTTTTCTGGGGTTTTTTCTATGTATTAAGTAGAGCTGTTATGTCTCCCAGTCTTAGTGGTCTTGCGCAATAAGTATCCTGTGGGTCCCAGTAGCACAGTCTCCCTGTTCCCCGGGTGCTCCAAGTGTGTCCCTTGTGTAGATTGTGTGTGCCCTCCTGTTGAGCTGAGTCTTGATTGCTGCTGGTGCTTCAGTGGGAGAGGTTGATTCTCAGGCTGACTGACTGTGAGAATTGGCCATGATGACTATAGTGGAGGTGCTATTGTGCAGGGTCTGACACTATGGAGCAGGATTCACTTTAGCAGGGTTCTTGTGCCTGCCAGTCTGCCCTTTAGGTGTGTCATTTGTGGAAGTGGTTGCGTGGTGCTCTGGTGTGGTCTGAAGCTGGCTTCTTGCGAGGGGCTCTGTTGCAGGCCAAGGTTAGCTGCTGTCTGTGTCCTGCCCAGGGAAGTTTTTATGAGCTATAATCTGAAGATGGTTGCACTAGTGCCGGGCTTAGAGGTGCCTGGAATAAGCTAAGCTGTGAACAGAGGCCAGCTGCCACTAGTGCCAGCCTTGGGCCACTCAGCAAGAGATACGAGACATGGCAAGACCAGGTGCTGCTTGTTTGGGGTTTGTGAACCTTTGTACAATTTTAGGAAAGTTTTCAGTGTGAGTCAAGACAGGTTCTTTGAGTGGAAAAGCTACCAGAAGTGGCTTGGGTGGGCCCACAAGCTAGGTGGCAAAGGTTGGGAGGCTCTCAGGGAATCACCAGGGCTGGGTGAAGGGCGTTAGCCAGGTTGATGAAGACTCAGCTATGGCACTAGCCTGTGTGTGTGGACTGGGTTGGGGGAGGGTTTAACAAAAGAAGAATGGCTTCGGCCAGCACTTCTATCTGGGAAAAAGCTTCCCCTTGAGCCCTCAATGTAAAGCCAAACAATTCAGTTTCTCCTCATATGTCCCTGGAATCTTTTGAGCTGCTGCCCCAGCACTAGAGCGCAGAGTAAGTTAGTACACCAGCGAGTAAGTCCATGTACGGGCCCTTTAAGAGAAAAGTCTCAGACTCCAGCACCACCCATTCTCACTCAGCCATAATCTCCACTGGCTTTCCCACCCAGAAGTTAAGGGGACTTCTCTTTCCAGCACTGGAACCCTAGGTTGGGGAGCCTGGTGCGGGGCTGGGACCCCTCTCTCCTCAGTCTCCTCAGGGGACCTCCACAGCCAAGATATCCCTCCCAATTTTTAACCACCACACGTGGTTGTGAGACCAGCCCATGCCACATCTCTGCCTCTCCTACCACTCTCAATATGTCTTCTTCTGTAGTTGTAGGACTTCTGTTCATCTAGACTTCAGGTGATTCTCAATGATGGTTGTTCTGTCATTTCATTGTAATTTTGATGTGGTCATGGGAGGAGGCAAGCACAGAGTTTTACCTATTCCACCACCTTCACTGGAATCTCTTCCATTATATTTTCTAATTGGCAGTTACTGATATTCAGGAAAGTATTCATTTTTTTAAAGTTCTTATTTTAACCAGTAAGTCAAATTTATAGTTTTCTCTTCCAAATATTTCCTTTTTCTTGGTCACATAGCTACCCAGATTTCCCAGCCTTCCTTGCACTGGTGAGTAGGCAGGTGACTATATTTGGCCAATGTGATGTAAATGGAAGTGATATGTGCAACTTCCAAGCCAAATCCAAATTTTTTTGTATTTTTCTCCTGGAACACAGACTTGAGATGAATTATCTTTAACTGTGAAGAAGTGAACAAAGTTATAAAACAAGAGTTAGTAAACTATGACCTGTGGGCTAAATCTGACCTGTGGTGTGATTTTTTTGTATTGCCTTTGATCTAAGAATGGTTTTAAATTTGAAAGGAAGGAAGGAAAAAAGGAAGGAAGGAAGGAAGGAAGGAAGGAAGGAAGGAAGGAAGGAAGGAAGGAAGGAAAGAAGGAAGGAAGGAAGGAGGAAATTTTATTCAGACTGTATTAGTCACATCCTATAAGTTTTGAGACATAGTGGTCTTCTTTATATTATTTTTTGGGACATACTGATCTTCTTTATATTATTTAAGATAATGTGTGTTGTAATTAGGGTTTCCCTGAAAAACAAACCCTCAATAAGTACTTGGGTGTAGAAAGTTATCTGAGATATGATTCTAAAAAACATATGTGAGGAAGTAACATAGTACTATTGGGCAGAAAAAAAATAAAACAATCAAAGGTGAGTTAATAAGTGGTTTAACGCTATGGGCAACTTTCTCCATCTCTGAGAAAATGTTTGTAACATGTCACAGAAATGTCCCATTGAGCAACGAGAAAGCTGGGTTATATATCCATAAAAACTCCTAGGAGTATTAAATTCTCAGTAATTCCAGGCTGCCATGTCTGTGAGCTAAACACACTGGAGAATTCCTCCAGGCAGAAAATATAAAGCCAAAGTAGTTCCAAGTAGGAAACTATTTCTATTCATGGATACTGTTCACATCAGCTACAAGTGAACCTAGAAAGGGATGAGGAGCTAGGGATGATCATATGTAGCATCTGCTACAATGTGTAATTATAGATTTGCTTTCATTTTTATTTAGTAATCTTTTCCCCAAGTGGTTTGTTGGGTCTTAATTTTTTAAATGTGTATTCATATGTTTTTAAATGTTAATATAAAAACTCTTTACACATTAAAATATGCATTCTCAGGTTGCAGTATGAAAGGTTTTCTTTAAATGGAAGAAAGTATTACAGATTAATCTTTGGGAAACTTTACATTTTAGAGCAATAAACACACTTTTTTTAGCATAGGAGTTTTATAGATTTCTTCTACCCATTCAATGAGTATTTATTCTATTTTGTTATTGTTCAAATGACTTAACAATTTTATATTCCAATCCTTAAATTTTTTATTTTGACATAATTTCAGAGTCAAAGAAAAACTGAAAGAATACTATAGAGAACTCCTCTATAAACTACATCCAGATGTGTGGGTATATTTCTGGACTCTATTCTGTTCCATTGAACTATTGGTCTATCCTTTTGTAAAGATTATTGTAGTTTTATGGTAAGTTTTAAATTTAGAAAGTATAAATGTTTCTATTTTGTTATTCTTTTAAAAATTATTTTCGTTTTTGATTCCTTTGATTTTCATAGAAATTTTAACAAAAGCATTTAAAGTTGTAAATTGTCCTCTAAGCCTAATTTTGTTGCATCAAATTTTGATATGCTGTACTTTTGTTATTAGTTAGTTCAAAATATTTTCTAATTTCCTTTGTGATTTCTTCTTTGACCTTGGGATTATTTAGAAGTGAGTATAGTAATTTCCAAATATTTAGGATTTTCATAGATGTCCCATTGTTCATATGTGATTAATATGTATTTTAATGTAATTACATTCTGTGATCATAGAATGTACTCTGATTTCAATCTTTTTAAATTTATTGAGATTTGTACTGCACAGCATATGCTGGCCTTTATTAGATAGATAGATAGATAGATAGATAGATAGATAGATAGATAGATAGATAGATAGATAGATAGATAGATAGATGATAGATAGATATAAATGTACTCTTCAGAATAATGTTTTCTGCATTTGTTGGATCTAGTATTCTGTAATATCAGTTAGTTCAAGATGATTGATAATGTTTTTCTGGTACTTTATGTCTTTAATGTATCTTTTGTCTAGTTCTATCAATTTCTAAGAAAGACATGTTAAAATCTCAAGCTATAATTGTGAAATTGACTATTTCTCCCTTTCATTGTATTAATTTTTAATTAATATGTTTTGAAACTGTTATTAAGCTTAAATATATTTATGGATGTTATCACTTCCTAACAAATAGACTCTTTTATCACTATAAATGTCTTTATCACTGATACTGTTCTTTGTCTTGAATTCTGTTTTATCTAATATTAATTTCACTCCACTCTTCTAATGGCTACTATTTTCATGGTATATATTTTTCTATCTATTTACTTTCTATCCATCTCTGACTTTATATTTACAGCGCATTTCATGTAGACAGCACATACTCGTAGTTAAATCTTCCTTATTATCCAGTCTGATCATCTCTGCTTATTAATAAACATTTAATACATTAATATTTAGTATACTTATTGGTATAATTGGAATTAGGTCTACAATTTTATTACTTAAAATTTTATTTTAATTTATCTATTTTTTTAGACTTACTGCTCTGCATTATATTTTAGGGGTGACATAGGGATTATAATACATACCTTAATTTTTCAGTCTTTTAACAATATCGTACCTCTTTCTATTATCTGGGCTACAGTCGGCATATACATTACCTCTACATCTACATACAATATACACCCCACAAGAACATTTTATAATAATTTCTTTAAACCAACCTAGTTTAAAAGAAACTAAGAGAGGAAAAATTATTTTATATTTACCTAGATATTTACCATCTCCAATATTTTCCATTCCTTCCTGAAAATGAGTTACCATCTGGTATTATTTCCTTTCAGTTAGAAGAAACTTCATTAACATTTGTAGTGCATGTCTGCTATTGACAAATTCTCTTCTTGTTTTATATCTGAAAATAAAATGCCTCCATTTAAAGATATTTTCACTGAATATAAAATTTAGGGTCAACAGTTTTTGCTTTTCTTTCTGCACTTTAAAAAAGTTATTCCATTCCTTCTGGTCTCTAGAGTTTCTAATGAAAAATCAGTGATTATCCAGAATGCTAGTCCCGTGTATATAAAGTGTTGTTTCTCTGGCTGGTTTAGATATTTTCATTTTTATTGTTCTGACTGCAATTATTCTTTCTGCCAGTTCTCCTCCTCCTTTCTTTCTGGGATTCAGATTACAAATCTATTAGGTATTTTAATATTTTCCACTGTTTCATGTGGTTCTATTCATTTCTATTTAAGTTTGTCCTAAAAATTGGATAATTTCTGTTATTAATCTTTAAGTCATGATGTCTTTCTGTTATATCCAGGATACTGTTAAGGACATACAGTAAGTTTTTAAAATTTAGACATTGTATTTTTCAGTTGTAGACTTTCCGTTTGGTTCTTTTTTTATAGCTTGTAATTTTCTGCTGAGATTTCCTATATTTACATTTATTTTGATCACATTTTCCTTTACACTTGACTATGATTATAATAGTTGCTTTGAAATCCTTGTCTGCTAATGTCAACATCTGGATCATTTTGATATCACTCTCCATTGATTTCTTTCTTGCTTGAGTACGAATCACATTATCATTTTTCTTCACGTATCTGGTAGTTTTAGGTAGTATCCTAAACACTAGAAATGCTACTCGTGTACTATAGAAACTATAGATTCTATTCATTGCTCCAAAATGTATTTTTTAAAGAAGATAGCTATCCCAACTAAACTCAAATGCCAAACTCTGAAACAACAGATTGGTTTTCTTAGATTTAACTGAGATGCTTGAAGCCTTTCCTTCACATGTGTTGTTCATGGGTTATCCATAGATTTAAACAAACTCCCCTTCTCTGGCTCTATCCTTTCAGAGATCTCCCACGTCAATTTCCAAATGCCATGGACCTGGAATTCTATCCTATGACTCCTTAAACCAATAAGATGATGAGTTTCTATCCATGTTGTAGTAACCCCCCATGGTACCAACTAGGACTTGCCCCCCAGCTAAAGGCTTAAAACTGTTAGACTCGCTCAGTTTCATTCCGCTGGTCTAGCTTTTAATGTTCCTCCACTATCTGCCTGCTTTTCTTTGTTCCTTAGTGACTTCAAGTAGTTGTTTGGTTTTTTGTTTGTTTTTGTTTTGTTTTGGTTTGGTTTGGTTGCTTTGTTTGTTTGTTTTGGGATTTTTTTGTATTTTTGTCCCTACGTTACAGTCTTCAGTTGCTAAAGAACCGATTTAATAGCAGCTACTCTACCATTTCCCAGTTAATCGCTATTGACCATTTTTGTCTGTGTGATTTTCATAAATCTGGTATATCATGCAACTCAATAGTCATAATAAAAGTGAAGCATTTTACAAACTTCAGATAAAGACCCAAGTAATGGAATACTATATCTTTTTGCACGAAGGTTAACCAAGATGACAAACCAACACAGCCCTTGTAGAGCATATGCTGCCTTTAATTAGGCAGCAATTATTTAGAATATAATGGGTTTATGGGGTTATGATAGTCTTTCAAATTTGGGTGATATATATGAATAAAATAATTTAATCGCTTTTTTCTTGAAACCGCCACTTTGCCTGTGAGCTCCTTGGAAACCCCCAGGGACTATCAGAAGTTTTCAGGGGACACTTTGAGAAACTCATCTGTCTGTATAATATATATACCTTTTTTCTTCTTCCTCACCACATTTCACTCTGTTTTTCCTCTTTATTGTAATTCCTCAGTCCCTGTTCACTCTCATTTCAAATAGACAAGCATTCCAACATTTGTTCTCAAAAAAATAAAATATAATAAGATAAATCATTAGTGTTAATTTTGATGCACTTTATACTGAATTTATCCCTCCACTTCATCTACTTAAGCATAGAGCAAATGTTATCATCAACTATTGCTGTTTCTTTCTTCAAAATAGTATGTGCATTCTTCTTCAGTCCTAAAGCAAAAGTAACAGATGCTGTTCAACAAAACTCATGAACAAAACTCTCAACACAGTAGGTAAAGAGGAAACACACCTCAACATAATAAAGGCCATATATGGTAAACCCACAACTAACATCATTCTCAATGGGGAAAAGCTGGAAGCTTTCCTATGAGATCAGGAACAAGACAGGGCTGTCCAATTCCACCACTTTTTTCAGCATAGTATTGGAAGTCCTAGCCACAGCAATCTGACAAGAAACAGAAATAAAATACCAAATTGGAAAAGGTGAAGTAAAACTCACTTTTTGCAGATGACATGATATTATATAGAGAAAACCCTAAAGACTCCACCAAAAAGTATTAGAACTAATAAATGAATTCAGTAAAGTGGCAGGATACAAAATTAATATACATAAATCTATTGTATTGTACACTAACTATCAGAAAGAGAAATTAAGAAAACAATTCCATTTATAATTGTATTAAAAAATAATAAAATGCCTAGGAATAAGTTTAGCCAAGGAGGTTTTCAGGTCTTATATTCTGAAAACTATTAAGAAATTGATAGAAGTAATCGAAGATGACACAAATAAGTGGGAGGATATACCTACTCATGGATAGGAAGAATTAGCATCATTAAAATGCCCATACTACAAAGCAATCTACAGATTCAATACCATTCCTATTAAAATACCAATGACATTTCTCACAGAACTAGATAAAATAATCTTAAAATTTGTATGCAGCCACAAAACATCCTGAATAGCCAAAGAAATTTTGAGAAATAATAACAAAGTTGGGGTATCACACTCTCTGATTTCAAACTATACTGCAAAGCTATTGTAATCAAAACAGTATAGTACTGGCACAAAAACAGATGATCCATCAATGGAACAGAATAGAGAGCCCAGAAATAAACCTACATTTATATGGCCAATTAATCTATGACAAAGGAGACATGACTATACAATGAAAAAATTAGTGTCTCTTCACTAAATGGTGTTGGGAAATTGGACAGATACAAACAAAAAAATGAAACTGGACCATTTTTCTACACCATATGTAAAATTAAACTCAAAATGAATTAAAGACTTAAATGTAAGACCTGAAACCATAAAAATTCTAGAAGAAAACATATGCAGTACACTCCTTGACATCAGTCTAAGCAATATTTTCTTGGGCTATGTCTCCCCAGGCAATAGCAACAAAAGCAAAAATAAACAAATGGGGCTACATCAGACTAAAAAGCTTTTGTACAATGAAGAAAACCATCAAGAAATTAAAAGACAACCTACTAAATGGGGGAAGATATTAGCAAATGATTTATTTGATAAGTGGTTAATATCCAATACACGTGTATAAAAACAACTCATACAATCTGATTAAAAAATGGACAGAGGACCTCAATAGATGTTTATCCAAAGAAGATATAAAGATGGTCAACAGGTATATGAAAATATACTTCACATCACTAATCATCAGGGAAATGCAAATCAAAACCACAATGAGATATTAGAAAGGCTATTATCAAAAAGTCAACAAAAACAAGTGTTGGCAACTATGTGGAGAAAAAAGGACCCCTCATACACTGTTGGTGGGATTGTAAGTTGATGCAGCCACTATGGAAAACAGTAGGGAGGTTCCTCAAAAAATTAAAAATAAAACTACCTTATGACCAAGCAATTCCACTGTTGAGTATTTATCTAAAGACATCCAAAACACTAATTTGAAAAGATATATGCACCATTATGTTCACTGCAGCATTATTTACAACAACCAAAATATGGAAGCAACTTAAGTGCCTGTCAATAGATGATTGGATAAAGAAGTGGTACATTTATACAACAGAATATTACTCAGCCATAAAAAAGAATGGAATCTTACCATTTCCAACAACATGGATGGACCTAGAGGGTATTATGTTATGTGAAATGTCAGAAAGAGAAAGATAAATACTGAATAATTTCACTTATATGTGGAATCTATGGGGAAAAAATGAACAAAACAAAACAAAATAGAAACAGTTGTAAATATAGAGAATGAACTAATGGTTGCCAAGAGAGGGGAGGATGGGAAAAAAAGGTGAAACGGAATAAGAAATACAAACTTTTAGTTATGAAATAAATAAATCAAGTGGGTGTAATGTACAGCACAGAGAATACAATCAATAATATTATAATAACCCTATAAAGGCAGATGGTTGCTGGACTTACGTACATAAACGTTGAATACATGAAATTAATATAATATTGTAGGTCGGCTATATTGTATTTTAAAAAATAAATAATAAACATGTAAAGTAGACTGATAAAAAGACTAATCTGCTGATTTATAGTATATGACCAATATACTATAACGTGAATGAAGGAATCTCATCCATCGTTATGCTTTTGTAAATTTATTTTCTGGGGCCACCGCTTCAGCCATGAAATTCCTTTTCTAAGAGGTAAACATGCTTATTTAAATACTTCTGCATTGCCTTGGCTCTAAATCTGAAAACCCAAATGAAGTTTCTTTAACTTTCCTCTTAGTAAATATTTAAATTTCAAATATAGTTGATAACAAACTAAAAACAGAGAGGCTCAGGGCTTCCTTAGCAGAGATTTATTGTTCCTCCCTCTATGCTCCCCCCAGTTCTTGGCTCATTTCCTTGGCTAAGGCTCACAGATGGCTGATAGGTCTCAGCAGCTTCCTGGGCAACAGGGCAGATGAGCAGACAGTAGGAGTGCACAAGGAATGCAGAGGTGAAAGGTGCCTGAGATCTGCTCCAATTTGTGCTGCTTTTAATCCCTCATTTGGGGGAGTCCATTCCATTATACACAGTGATGGTACAGGAAGTGATCATTTTCCAGAAATCTGTTTTTGGTGTCAGTTGCCAAATTCTTTGCAGCAGGTGGATATTCCTTTCTTCTCATCTGCCTATGAAACTCTCCACCTGGACAGATGTCCTCCAGTAGCCAGAACCAATAATCAAGCCTTCTGCCTCTCATTTGTTTGCACTCTGCTGTGATACATACGTTTACTTTTCCATATGAATCATTTTTCTTTAGCTACTATCTCATCTCCTAATTAATAATTAATGATTTTAGATTTCCCTCTTCTATACCATCATCTTAGGTAGTTTATAATGTTGAATTACAGATAGATGATAGAAAGATGATAGATGATAGATGGTGATAGATTGATAGATAGATAGATAATAGATACTATATACACATTTATATATTAACTAAATAAATATTTTTTACCTGTTCACCTCGTACTTACCAATCTGAGCTCAAATATAATATTTCTACAGCACCCTGAGCAAGAAATTTAATTGATACCAAGAATTTTGAGAAGTAAAGCTTGTTCACAGAAAGGGGGCTCCTGCATCCAAAGATCATCCCATTAACCATCTATCTCTGTAACATTCACTAAATTCAAAATCTCTCTGTTCAGCCTCTGCTCCAAGGTTTTCCAATGTCACCCAGCTCTTCAAACCACATTTCCTCTAATTGCACCAAATGCCCCTACAACTTCTCACCTCTCTTGCCCTCCAAAGGTCTGAACTCACAAATACACCACAGGTCTTTCTTTTCAAGTTTTCTAGGATCCATTCCCTCCTTTCAAAACTTCCTGCAGTCTCCTATTAAGAGAATCCTCTTAATTTTTTGTGTCTTTTTTGAGTCTGTCCTTGATATGTACACAAACAATCACAAAATAGCTAGTCAATTCAGGCAACTCTAAGAGAAAAAAAACATAAACAATGTGTGGCAATGACAGATAAAAGAGGCAAACTGGGTTTTCCCCTTTAAGCCTATTATAATATTTGTAGATGTAAATCCTAATTCCCTATTCACAGATGAGGTCTTTGTTTATTTCATTGAGGTTTCACAGCCCTGTCTGTTAAAATAGTGCCATATTTTATTATGATGATCATTATAAAATAGATTGCTAATACCTTCTCCAAAAAAGCTATCTGAGATATATTAGGTATCACTGCACCACTAACCCAAGCTGTTCATATAGAATGAAAGTAATCAGAATTGAGAGGAAAACTAGGAAAGAAAATAAGAACCATTTTCCAAAAGTGCAGGAGCACATGAAAACTTGTCTAGGCTAATCATCAGGAGTGTAAAATTTTTATTTCTCAGTTAATAAGCACCACCTGTGTTTATAAAAAGTCTCTGATGACTTGTTTTGTCTCTTGCAAAGAATATAAAATGCTCTTAGAATGGATTCCATAGAGAACACATATTATTAATATACTTTAAAATCATTCCATATGACTGATGCAACCTTCATTATCCTCTTTCCGCTCCCTACTACACACTTTCTTCCTTACTTTTTTTATTGAAATGATATAATATATATAAAAAAAAGTTGACTACATATAAATCAATTGTCTGTGACATGTTACAGGGAAAAGGAAAACATCAAGATTGCCAATAACAGGCATTCAGTCTCATAAAACTTGTAATCAACTTCCAAGCCAAGGCGTAAACTGTAATATACTGCTACAACGTATAACAATAATAAACTTTTTGAATTGCACCTTCACATTCTGTCGTTAATAACAAATAAGCATGAAAAAAATTGGCATTCATTTTAATGGATGTCTGCTTGTGTATCAGCTGTGTCATCTGGCATTATGGAATACAAGCTTATCCTTGGGAGGGTATGAGGAGAGAGGGTGCCTAAGCTTTGGATACTAACTACAGCAATGAGAGCTCCATCCACAGGAAAATTCTAAGACTAACTTATTTTTCATCTCGGTTCAAACAAAGATTTGACCAAGTCTTCTTTCGGCCTAAGTGAACATAAAAAAGCAAGTCCCCAATCTGATTAATTTGTATTATTCAGACTCTTCCAGACATCTATTGCTGCATAACATCCACTTCAAAATGGTAGTTTAAAACAATAAACAATTGTTTATCTGGCTTATACATCTGGAGGCTAACGGGCTCAACTAGGCAGTTCTCCTTTGAGGCTTTTCATATAGTTGCAGTCGATCCGGGGTGGGAGCTGAGGTCTGACTGAGGTCATCTTGAAAGCTTTTGAATCATGGTTAGTGTCTGGGCTGGGGAGAGCCAAACAGCTGGGCGCCGGAATACCTGGGGTCCCATCAGCATCTCTCCTTCCTCTCTCCCTCCTTCCCCGTTCCTCTTCCTCTCTTCTCTCCATCTGCTCAGGTTGGCCCAAGGGTAACCAGACTTCTCCTACAGTGACTAAATGTTCAGAGTCCTGAGAAGAGGTGGAAAGTGCATCACCTTTTATGACCTCACAATCACACTCCTTCTGGGCTCTACTCATCAAGACTGTCACCAGACACAGGTTTGAGGGAATATAGATTCTGCCTCATGATGAGGAGCTGACAAGGTTCTGAGAGATTCCCACTTGGATGCCATCGACACGTGTGCAAATTACAGCCTGCCGTACAGACTTACACAGCACTTTTACACACTCCAATGCACACGTGCTCACACCAAATAAACAGAATTCTTGGTTGACAATGCCGTGGAATACCATGAGGGTAGTAGTGGAGTGTTTCCTCAGCTGCATTCCAAAAGCTTTCATAGCTGTTCTGTAGCTAGACAGTTTTGTAAATGGCCGTGTTGACAATGGAACTGGGCAGCTTAGTCAAGGATTTCCCAGTGCTTTTAAGAGACGGAGAGGCAGAAAGGATCTTGTAAGCTTTGTTCATCAAAATAGGATTCATGAGCCAGCAGCGTAACATCACCTGAGCACAGGTTGGAGATGCAGAATCACAGGCCCCACGTGCCCTTGCAGGCCCACCGAGTTGGCATCTGTATTGTAACAGGATCCCCAGCCAATTCGTGGGCAAAGAAACTTTGAGAAGCATGGCCTTAATGGATTGTGTACTGTGCACTCTTTTACAAATTTGTCCATGGAGCCCTGATTTTACCATGAGCACTTCCTGGGATTTCTGGGGAATCATTTGGGTGTTGTCATACCCTGAGTTTCATTAGGGAACAGTACCCCCTACACACACACACACCACCACCACCACCACCACCACCACCACCACCACCACACCTAACGGAGCTCAACTTTCTCAAACGTCTCCCAGAAGAACTGGATGGTTCCACCAGACCCCCAATCTCGGGCCAGAGAGTGGTGAAAAGAGGGGTCCTGGCCTTCACTCCATACACTGTCCTTCTGACTCTCTCTTCTGCTCCCCACAGGCTTAGAAAGGTGGTTTTTTCTGTAAGCTCCTCTCCCATTGGTAGGACTTTCCCCTACATCATAATCTAATTCACACCTTTGTTGCATTCTCTGCTGTATCTCAGTGCCTGCCCAGTGTCCCAAACGGTGCCATTCACATGGGAGGGAGTCATTCAAAATCTTCAGAATGAAAGAATAAACAAGTGCATGTTAGCACAAAGGGAGCAGGGAAAGAAGCCAACTTGTGAATTGTGGGAACATAAGTCCAGAAGAGCAGCAAGTAGGAAAGTAGTGCTTCTCCCATGTAACTGTGCTGTCTGTCCACCAGGAGATGGAGCTTCCAGACGACTAGCCCTTGTCTTCCTTAGATGGGTGTTCCCTGTGGCAGCCAGGCCAGGGGGAGACCAGGGGTCATTTGTTCATCCTCCTAGTCAAGATTGTGTAAACTCCTGCAGCCTTTAGAACTCTCCACACCTTTCCTCCTCCCCCTTGCACCCCACAGCCATCCAGGTTGGTTTGTTTATTGTGAACAAGGAGAAAGAGGAGAAAGAGAAAGAAGAGGAGGGAGGAAGAAGGGGAGGAGGTCGGGGGTTTGAGGAATTTAGGGCTGATAGAGGGAAAAGATAAGACCACAGGAGGCAGTAACACACAGCTTTCTCTGGTGGCACTGGCTTGGAGGGTTGTATACGGTGATGTCCCTCACAGCATGGGGGTCTCATTCCCAAGGGAAGGAGAACAGGGAATTCCTGGGAGCCAAGGAGGCTTGTGTGTCTGGGGGATGGCTCTCAGCAGCACAGTGGGGTCTCTGGAACAGAGAGCTCAGAGGGACACAGCAGCTTGAGATCTTATAACTGCAGGGCCCTGTCCTATCAATAGGTAACAGTCGTTGGATGAGATTTCACTGCGTATGTAAAGCAGGCAGTCCCTAAATGACTAAAAATGTGCATGTTTGGGTTAATTTTTAAATAACTGGTGTGTAAAAATTTGCATTTGGCATGGGTGGACTTTTGTGGTAACAATGAAGGAATAAAACCTAGGAGTCAATCCATGCACAGAGGCCTTCTATGGCTCGTTCATAAACCAGGGGATGAGAGTGTCTAACTGCAGAGTATTCCACGGCAAAGTAGAGAAAACACGGAAGAGGCTGCGGGCTTTTTCTTAGAAGCTAGGATTAGTCGATTCCACATCAAGTTACCCAGTTTGGCCCAACCCCTATTGTCCTGCAGTGGTGATTTAAGAATCATTGGAATGGATCAAACCATCGAGAACCACAAATTACTCTCATTTTTAAATTATTTGGGGATGGCTAATAACATGCCAAATCCTATCAAAATACCTATACTGGCTGAGAAGATCTGATTATTCTGCTTTTGTTTTATCCTTGACTGGAAAATCTGAAATGTCAACCAGAATCTCTCTTGCTTATGAAAATAGTGTATACATGGAAATGTGTATTGTTATGATGACAGTATTGACTGGGTTTCTGTTATGCATTTTTTTTTTGTTTTCAATAAGAAAATCACTTTAGTGGAGTTTGTGTTTTATTTTTTAAAAAAAAAAGGCAGTATCATTAGTCGAGCAGTCAGACTGCGTAACCCTTCTCACAACAAGCTCAGTCACCAGGAACCATGTAGATTGGAAAATGTAACACATGACTGCACACTTGTGAAAGCAAGCGCCTTTGTAAAAGCATGGGGGCTGGGGGTGCGCCAGCGAATCTAGATCAATCAGTCTCAAACACGGGATTAGACATCGTCCAAAGAGATTTCACTGAAACTAACAGTGATCAGCTCTCAAGTTCAACTGTTTTCTAAATACATTGAACTTTTCATTAAAAGGTAAATGCTTAGCTGCATTGTGCGGGAGGGGATTATGGAAAATAATAATTTTACAATGTTCATGTATCCTTCCATAGAACAGAAGGAGGGGCCTTTCAGACCCAAATAAGCATGCACTTCAAGAAAGATAAAGCCTTTCGTGTTGGAAGAAAAATAAACCAATTTTTATACTCGAGAATACAATAGCTATTTCCGTTTTCAACCTGGTGGTTTATTTAAACTGTAGGGATCATTAGAAATCTCCTACAAGGTAGATGAAGTGGATTTTGGTTTTGCTGTTATGATCCACAATAGCTGTACTACAAGAAATAGAAAATTCCCCTCCTACATCAAGTTCTGCTAAGTGAGGAGATAACATGGGATTTACACGAACATGGGAATGAGTGTATACATGAGTTTTTCAGGCAAAACCACTCCTAAGTTAAGCTACCTATTTTTCAATTCACGAGGGTTGAATATAGTAACAAACTCATTTACAGATGCTAGGCAATTTGATCCAAGGTGACCTGTTACCGTCTCTGCTCAGAAATACATATTTGTCACAAAGAAATTCTCCTGGCTTTGAGAACAATTAATCCTACCTAGTAACTCACAAAATCTACTGGTGGGGGTGGACAATGTAGGTATATTGGATATTTTTTCCTTTCAGGGGGGAAAACAAGTCACAATTTGGAAAGAAAAATGAAGAAAGTTAAGGCTCGTGGTTAAGACAGGACAGCACCACCCATCCAGTCCTAGAGAGGTCCCTCATTTACTAAGGGATCCAAGAAGCACCTTAGCTGCTCTGTTCCCAGGGTCCCTCCCAGTACCCCACTGATGGACAGGTGAGGAGCATTTCTTCAAAGTGAGACCTTGGTTCCTTGGGCTAAAGCTTTCGCACCCAAGTAACTCTGCAGAAGCTTATTTATATCAAAGGTCAGAAATCTTTTCTTACTTACATCCTCCTAAGATAAATTATTATGTCACTAAAGGCTCAGGAAATTTTTCATTTTACATAAACATGTGCGTTGCCACAAAAATGCTTCGCCCATTTAAAAACAATAACACCTTCTAGTATCCATCTAAAACCTCCGAAAAGCAAAGAGAAAGTACAAGATGTAATTCAGAGTTGCTGGAAAGCTTCAGCGCCTTCTGACTCCCGTCCAGAGCTCTCACTCATCACCCTCACCCCTCCCCAGTGCAAATCTCTGAGCCTGTGAAAGTTTGTCATGCAGGTGTGTTTCCCATACCTGCCACAGTGTGAAGCCACCCCCGTTCTGGCCCCGAGAAGTTCTCCTTCCTTGCAGCAAGATAATGTTTTAAAAAGCTGACTTTTAAACCTCTTACTGAATTTTTTAATGGATTAAATTCATCATGTCACCAGCTGCTGTGCAGCTAATAGAGCCATAAAACACTGTATTAAAGGATTACCCATGCAAAATTTCCTCTTGTGCTAATGTGAATTTTAATACTTTTAACATTTAGTTGAGATGGGAATGTCCAAGAACAGCTTGTTCAATAGGTTGTTCTATAAAATTAAGTTCCTCATCTCATCAGAAATGCCAGGACTCCATTAAGTTAAAATTTTACAGAGAGGCTAAGATGATTCACTGTGCAGCATTTGTGAGGAGGAGACAACATCTGTTTCCATATTAAAGCTCTTTTAAAAAAAGAAAAAAGGAAAAAGAAAAGAAGAGAAAAGCAAGACAGTCATGAATCCCGTAAGTTCATGGAGACTAGGCTGAACAGAGGAAAGTGCTAATTTCAGGTGTGTGGAAAGTCAATTTATTCAGCCCCAAAATGGTGCTAATAATTGGGAACACCTAAACTGACGTCCTCTTGAATGTCATTTGTAAGAAGGTCAAAAGGTGTTAAAAAATACTAAGTGCCAATTATAAGAAAAGTACTACTTTGCATTAAAAATGTGATTACATGTATCTAGGAGGCAGAATAGAGAACAGAAAAAAAAATATGTAGCGGATAGAGGATAAAAGAATCACGGGAAATGACAGTAGAAATTATGTGGTTCAACTTCTTTGTTTTATAGGTGGGGAGGCAATGCTGAGACCCTAAGAGTTGCCAGCTTGCCCCAGGTCACATGCAATCCATGCAGAGTGAAGAATGAAACCCAGGTCCCCTGCCAACTAGACCAAGAGACTACACGTGTACCTTCCATATCTATAAATGTATATATATATCAATTTTGTATATATGAAATGGCTTACATGGTAAACAACAATAAAAATCAATAAGCAAACAGTGATAGGATCACCTTTCCTTCTGAGAAAGCTTTCTAAATAAGGGAACAAAGCTCTATGTATTCCATATCATTTCCCAAATATTTCCAAATCAGACCACCTTCTGAATATTTAACTTGAAATTTTCTACTCTAAGTTATGTCTCCTTACCTTCTTTTCATGAATGACTCTTCAAAGCCTGATTGTAACTGTTACCTGTCCATCTTAAATGTTACAGCTTTTCATTATTTACTAAAAAAATTGTATCTTCGATGAGGTTACTAAAGATAACACAGACTTTTTTTTTTAATGTTGTTCAATAATTGGTCTAAATTTAATCATCGACAGAAGCTCCAAATTCTCATAACAATTAAAGTGGACATTAGAATGTGACTGTGCCTGATTTGAAAATATGACCCAAGGATGATGGGTTTTCATGGAAATTCTCCAAAGCCAGTGTTCTTTACCTCAGCTGAATTTTGTCCGCAGTTCCATATTTTGTACTCTGTATGTATTACTGTTCTGAGAGCCTGTCATTTCTTATCAGAATGAGAAAGGCTAAAGAGATAATATTTCAATAACATACTGGCCTGATCATAAAATAACTCAATGGAAATGTGTAACTGCCTCAGGCAGCCCGGCAGGGTACTCAGCACTCAGATGATTTCTATTCTGTTTTTTTTTTTTTTTTATGGTTACATTTTCTGTTATATCAGACATCCCCTCAAGTCTTAGTTATGCTTTTATTCAAAAGGGAGAACGATACTATAAAGTACTACAAAACTTGGTATGATATATTACTATAAAGAAATAAAAGTAGCTGCCACGGTAGCATATTGATAAGGACAGGCCTGCCACATTAATTGACCTTTTTTCATCTCATCCACCAGGGCTGAAGCTTGAGTTTCTCGGTTGCTAGGCAACGGGGGTCACAGTTTTCAGGTCTTAAATGCACAACCTAGTCAAAAAAGATGATGTGATCTTCAGAGAGAAAGCAAATGTTTGGCAGTCGTAAGAATTTCAGTAGGTACTGAGATTTTTGATTTTTTATTATTATTTTTTTTTATCATGCTAAAGGCTGAAACAGAAACTTCAACTTGTCAAAAATTGTGGGAACAGACTTTTAAGTTCTGGTGATTAGAATCGATTGCTGAAACAATATGAAGAGAACATAGTCAAGCTTCTCCTTCATAAACACACTGACATGTGGGTTCGGATTTTAGCTGCGAGTAGAAGAATGACCAAGCTCTCACTCAAAACACGCGTGCACATGCCGACATGTCAGAAACACACACTGATCTTGGGAGATGAATTTGGGGCTGATGTGGACAGAGGGGTTTTTTGTTTCTGATTTTTTTAAACATTTTTTTTCTACAAACATTACTACATGCTGCCAGGCTTAATGAGAGTGCTGCAGGCAGCCCACCAGCTCCTAAAGGTCAGCTGCAAGAAAGCTCATTCCCTACCCCTTTCTCTTCTGCCAAGTCAACACTTGCTTTAAAGTTTAATAAAGGGCATTAGAAAAAACCTATTGCTCAACCGGAAAGGAACACTCCATCCTGTGTGACTGCATTTGACTGTATATTCCATTCACACGTATTTAATTTTCATTGTATTACCTTAATACAATCTCAATAATGACAACTTTTTAACCAGAAATTTGGTTGATTTAGATATTTGTCAAGATTAGGATTTCGAACTTCCTGCTTGATAATTTATTTGAATGTCTTACCCCAGGCAAAGAGCAGCTATTTTGTTTTACTTTATTTCGGTACCTGCTCTGTAAGAATGTGAATATCTTGTGAAAAAGACGTGGTAATTAACTCCTAAAGGTTTACTTTCTAATGTAATGCTTTGAAGGAGACAGGAATAAAAATATGAAAATGTGTGTATTGGGAAAAGAGTAACTAATCATAAACTGTAGGTGAATAATCTGGACTCAAGAAATTAAAAAGACAGTTGTAAGGGCTTGCTGATTTCTTTTACTCTGTGCCATATCTAACTTCCTATGAATCCCACCTGGTTTCAACCCCGGCTGCCAAATAGACATCCTGGCTCATATAAATAGCAATGAGATAGCCGGGAGGCAGGTCATGTGCCTGGAGACGGAGGCTGTCAGATAGCTCTAATGATTTCTTTGGCCCTTCAGGGTGAAAAATTTACTTCATACTTTTTTTGTCTAATATTTGCCGTTTTCCTTTCCCTGAAGATAACTGTCATTTGCAGATATGTCTGCTGCCTTTTCCAAGTTGTCAGCATTGAAAGAACATAAAACGAAGTCATTGGAAAAGATATCGACCCCATTCCACTGAGTCAGACATGTACACATGCCCGAAAAACAGAATGACTCAGTCTTCTCAGCTATTGCTCAGAGTCATTTTGCACCATCTTCTTACTAATTCACAGATCCTGCTTTTCGTTAAATCTTGGTCAAGACTTCCAGAAATTCACAGGTCAGAGGGCAGGAGAGGAAAACATGAGCTCTCTCCAGAGCCTCCTGTGATCATGAGGACAATCTCAGATGTATATTCTGAGGACAGTGGACCAAAAGCTGACCAGAAACTTCTGACTAGTCTACAACGGGGACAAAACAAAGAGTATAAGTTTAGAAACTTCCAGCACAATTGGGTGCAGTAATTTCATGCCTGTTGAATCAGATAAAAAAATACATTTGAACTGGTGCTTTGCATCTTTTTCTATTAAACTTTTAAAAATGTATTATATTTTATATGACTGAGTCAACAATGGATTGGCAGGGGAAAAAACTGGTTCTTGAAAAGTACTGTACTCAGCTGAGGTCATTATACCCAACTTACCATGGTCCTGGTAAAACTGACAGATCAGACCTCTCGGCGGAGAGTTTTACAGCAGGGGAGACAGGAGCCCAGGGAGGGAACTAGTAGAACCTTTTTGCCAGTTTGTTACTTTGAGCTAAGCATTCCTTCCCTGAGAATCTAAGAGTCCAATCAAAGTAAACACATGGAAACCTGTCTGGATTCACTGGGGCTGATTTCCTCTGAGATCAGGAGGCCGATATTCAGCTCTGCTGCCAGACAAAGAAGTTAAAAGAATTTCTTTTGAGGTGAGAGTAGGGCTTAGCAGAGAATCCAAGAACCTTGGTTCTGAAAGGGGTTTCGATGAAACTGTGCGTCTCCCCTGCTTTGACTTGCTTATCTCGGCTGCTGTCCATGAGGTATCTCCATGGTAGACACACACACACACACACACATACACACACACACAAAGTGATACTGACCTTCTCCAAACTTTCTTACTCTGCTGCAATTAATGATAAATTCCTTCAGAGAACAGCTGAGTTTGCCCTCATTGGACTATTTGTTCTCAGATCCAGTCCCCTTCCCCCTCCTCTTCTCTGGATGAAAGAAATGGTGGTTTCCAGGCTCCGCTGTCCTCTTGGCCTCTCTTTAGGCTTGTTCAATGGGAGGCGCTGACAGGAGACCGCAGGGCACTTCTGGACGCTGTGCCCAGTATGGAGACGAATCACTCTCAGCAGCTCTGGGCAGAACCACCGCCCCCACGTCAGTGGACAGTTCCTCGTCCGTCACCTAGTCCAAACGGCCTCCAGAGGCTACACGGTTGGCATTCCTGAACCAAACGCCAAGCACCACCGAGACAGACAGGTGTGCAGTCCCAAAGAAAAGCTCATGACATCCCTGAAGAGTTGAATCGACAACTGGAAGACATCATAAACACACATCTGCTGCAGGCATGGCAGGGAGAGAGGGGCCCGCCAAGACCCAGGAGCAGCCTGAGTGCAGAACCACTGACCACTGACGACAGGGTCGGGCCAGGGAGGACACCACTGAAGAGACTGAAAGGAGCCTGTGGTTTCTGGAGAGTCACCCACAGCCAACCAGCCCATCAGCAATAAAGAACAAATATTGTAAAAGAAAATTCTAAACAGATTGGGCAAGTACCGTAGTTATGTTCTAATTTATGACTTTTCCTTGAATTATTTGTAAAAGGGGGCACTTCCTCCAACTTTACTAAAAGCCACATGTACTATTTGGATAGCTCCAATAGCCTGCTTCAGAGTCTCCCTACACCTTCTCTTGCTGGACTTGTCCCTAGCCCTTTGCACTCAGTGGAGCTAACATGAACTTTTCACCATGTTCCCCAAGGGGGAAACCAGGGATTCTCTCCTTGCTCTGTTCTGACAGTCATCTTTAGCAGCACCTGCATCTGTCCAGGACTCCAGTTCCTACCAGGAGGTCCCCGCTGTGGTTCTAGAACCACCCACAGGAGCCAGCTTCTGGAATCTGAGAACTTTTCCCTGAGTCCCTCCAGAAATTGCTCCTGTTGCTGACCCCTGAATGCCTGGGTGTCCTGTCTGTCTCCTTAGCTCTGCTATGGCCTGTGTAAATAATACCTTCCATTGAATCCCTCTATTTGACATGCCCCAAAAGATAGTTACTTTCTTGACTTGACATGTGCATTTTATTCTTACTGGTAAGTCTGTATGGGAAACTATGTAACTAATATCCAGGAATAGCATGGGCAGAAAAATCTCTGTAGTACACATACTATACACATGACCACGAGCTTCTCAGTGGACTAGAAGCTCCTTGGGCAAAAAAGATCCTGTCTTGGTCATCACTGTAGCACCAAGACCTAATACAGTGTCGACACATAGTTGGTGCATAGTGAACATTACTTGAATATTTTTAAATGAAGAGTAAGGAATATTTTACTTAAATATTTTTAAATGCAGGAAGAACTGACATGTTCATTTTGTACTGTGCAAAAGTAAGATTAGAGACCTTCAGGAAAGGTTTTATACCACAAGAATCCCTGGGCACACTGTTTTATTGACCAATAACTGGTCCATTCTTTTAGTGATGCAATAAGCCCAAAGGAACTTAAGTTTCCAATTAAAAATTTTAAAGTCAATCAGATTTGGCTTCAAAAAAGCAAGAAAAATTGTGTCAGCAGAATTCCTTTCTGAAACCCAAATTTTGCTAGTTAAATTCTACCTGGGCAAAGTGTACGGGGTAAATTATCACATCATAAAACTGTCTGGTGGGATTCTTGCTGTTTGAGGTGTTAAATACCTATGTCTGCCTTCAAAGAAAACTACTTTTGACATTTACTTCTTAGAAGAAAGGCAACAGCAAACATAGGCAGGGCTGGCCTGAGGCAAAAGGGAGAAGTCAGAGATTTTTCTTGGTTTACCTGCCTCCCTCCTAACTCCACAGACCCCTTTCGAGTCTCCAGAACTTTCTGCAGCTGTCTCTCCCCGCCTCTCAGAGGCAGAACATGCACTTAAAGTCTTCTATCACACTAAGCTACAACTGACAATAATAGCTTAGAAATCTGTCCCTCTCTGGAATATATACATTTTCACAGTATCATCAATCACATTGGTATTTCTCAAATTTTAGCAACTATTAGAATCAGTAATTAAAGACACACACAATAGCCAAACACATTTTAAAATTACAAATTCCCCTGGATTTACCCCAAGGTTCTAATTTATTAGGGCTATGGTGGAATTTTGAAATTGGTATTTTTTAAAGCTCTTCATTTGACCTTGAGGCTCAGGCCTTTGGGGGCCCCTCTCTCAGGAAGTCAGTAGTACAGGGAAAAGAACTCAGGCAGACCTGAGTTCAATCCCAGTGCCACTTTTTATCACCAATAGAACTTTGGATAAATTACAGAAACTCTATAAGCTTCAGTGTGTTCATCATAAAATGTAATCTTCAGCAGCCTTAAAATTGCCTCATGTCATCAATCTCCTGCCTGCCTATTTGGAAAGCGACCTCCATCTGAGGATTCTGAAAGACAGAAAAAAAGGAATTATAATGCATCCGTCAATGACAAAACTTTAAATGTGGAGTCCCCCACCAAAATTTCAGAAGTGGGAGAAGAGGGAACATACTTTTTAAAAAATTTTATTGAGGAATGTCGGGGAACAGTATGTTTCTCCAGGGCGCATCTGCTCCAAGTCGTTGTCCTTCTATCTAAGTGTGGAGGGCACAGCTCAGCTCCAAGTCCAGTTGCCGTTTTCAATCTTTAGTTGAAGGGGGTGCAGCCCACCATCCCATGTGGGAATTGAACCGGCAACCTTGCCGTTGAGTGCTCGCGCTCTAACAACTGAGTCATCCGGCCGCCCCAAGGGAACATACTTTTTAATCTTGTTTTAGTTACAAAAACAAACAAACAAAACAAAACAAAACGAGAAATGCTTTGCCAACAAATGAAGAATTGGCTCCCTGCACAGTGGTGGCCACTTGGGCAAACAGAGCAGCTTGGAGACTCTTCAGCTGGAGTAAAGGTTACGTTTCCTGATTACCTTTAGCCACGAGCTTTATTTGTGTAATTATCCCCTCATCCCCAACTCCTAGCTATTTTTTTCTTTTATTTGGGGAAAAGCCTCTCATCAAAACATTTTGAAAAAAGAATTGGATGCATCATTCTAAACTTGTCAGATTGATCAATAGATTTTTGCCTCTTGCCACAGAAAATGACACGTGACTTAGCAGGTCACTTCATTTGTTTATTACACAGTGTTCAGAGTGCTCTGCATGAGGGCTGTGAAGATCAATAAAGCCAAGCCCTCAAAACACTCATGGTCAATGACAGTAAGTCATTTCAGCAAAGCCCTCTGATAAAACGCTGTAGGTGCCAGGCTAGAGCATGTAGGCGGTTCCGTTTCTCGCTCAGGGGGGTGCCCAGTCATAGCCCGTGGGACAGGATGCTAAGTGTGTTTCAAAAAATCACTGGCCGAAGCAGAGACCACTTAAGACACAGCTTTTTGAGCTTCAGCAGGCCTAATAATCACCTTGAAAGCTTGATTAAAACCATGTTCCTGGGTCCCACCCAGACTCAGAAAGTCTAGAAAGACCCTGAGAATATGCGTTTCCACGAAGTTCCCCAGCGGTGCTGCTGCTACTGGTCCTGGACCACACTTTGCATGAGAGGAGCTAGGAGGGGCTGAGAGAGCAAACAACCCAATTGAAAAATGGGCAGAGGACCTGAAGAGACATTTCTCCAAAGAGGACATACAAATGACAAATAGAGATATGAAAAAATGCTCAACATCACTAATCATCAGAGAAATGCAAATAAAAACCACAATGAGATATCACCTCACCCCAGTCAGAATGGCTATCATCAACAAGACAAATAGTAACAAGTGTTGGAGAGGCTGGGGAGAAAAAGGAACCCTCATACACTGTTGGTAGGAATGCAAACTGGCACAGCCGCTATGGAAGGCAGTGTGGAGGTTCCTCAAAAAATTAAGAATAGAATTACCATATGACCTAACAATCCCTCTCCTGAGTATCTACCCAAAAAATCTGAAAACATTTATACATAAAGACACGTGTGCTCCAATGTTCATTGCAGCTTTGTTTACAGTGGCCAAGACATGGAAACAACCAAAATGTCCTTCGATAGATGAATGGATAAAGAAGTTGTGGTATATATACACAATGGAATACTATTCGGCGTTAAGGAAAGATGATATAGGAGCATTTGTGACAACATGGATGGATCTTGAGAGTATAATGCTAAGTGAAATAAGTCAGACAGAAAAAGCAGAGAATCCTATGATTTCACTGATATGTTGTATATAAACCAAAAACAACAAAGGAACAAGATAAACAAATGAGAAAGAAAAACTCATAGACACAGACAATAATTTAGTGGTTACCAGAGGGTAAGGGGGTGGGGGGTGGGTGATGAGGTAAGGGGGATCAAATATATGGTGATGGAAGGAGAACTGACTCTGGGTGGGGAACACACAATGGGATTTATAGATGATGTAATACAGAATTGTACACCTGAAATCTATGTAACTTTACCAACAATTGTCACCACAATAAATTTAATTTTAAAAAAATGTGTTGAGAGGGTTCACAATCAGGTGGCAAGGTTACCTGTTGGAAAACAGATCACTCACAATACAGAAAGCATTCAGTCCAGCAAACACAAAAGCACTAGATTCTACTGTGTTTCCCCCAAAATAAGCCCTAACCAGAAAACAAGCCCTAGCGTGATTTTTCAGGATGACATCCCCTGAACATAAGCCCTAATGTGTCTTTTGGAGCAAACCTTAATATAAGACCCGGTCTTATTTTCGGGGAAACACGGTAAGGGCAACACAAAGATTGGGGACAGCAGAGCACAACAGAGAAAACTGGAGTCTATACTCACACATCTAAGTTCAAATTTCACCTTTACCACTTACTGACTGGGTGATTTTAAGCAGGTGACTCGGTGTCTCGGACAATTTCTTCATCTACAAGATAAGCAAAAACAAACCAAACTCCCAGAGTGTTTATGAGACTAAAGGAGATGCTGCACAGAGGGGAACTTGGTACAGAAGCTGGCACATAGTAGGTCATAAATGGGAGCAGCAAGTGGTGTAGCCTCTGCTCTCTAACTGCACACAAGCTAAAGGGGAAGACTGGCATTTACAAAATAAATTTCACACAAGGATGATTACAATAAACGCTGTATTTGTGGTTAAAAAATAAAGTTCAGTGGAAGAACAGACTACTAACAACAGCCACCTCACAAAAATACTTTGAGGAGTCAATGAAATAATGCAGCTAAAGTCCCTAACGTGTACTTTTTAAATAAGCACTCAGCAAATGTTAGTTTCTTTCTCCTTCCCTCCCTTAATTCTAGTTGAGAGGATTCCTGGGAGAGTCTCCTGAAGTGGATATGGTTTGAGCAAAGCTTAAATTCTCCTAAGCTGGGTATTGCTTCTGTGCTTTTCCCCAAACTTTTCAAGAGATAATGTCCTGTTAGATTGCCAGACCACCCAGATAGTATTCATTCCCAAATTCTTCCTGATCAGTTCAACATCACAGATTGCAAAGCATTGTTATTCCCCTGCTAATAAACACCCCCTACCACCAAATCACTCTCATGTCTGTGTGATGAAAGGTAAGGGGGAAACCTGCTGAAGTATAACATTTAGGATCAGAAACTTAAAAACACTTTTTAAAATTCTATCAGAAAGATCATGAAAGCTGCTTTGGTCAAATTCACGGTGTGTGTACAGGGCTTTTTGAACTTTTTACCTTTTGGTGATGCTTTTGATCTGCAACACACACGGTCTCATTAAAAGCATATTATTTAGCTTAAACTTCAAACACTTACCATTTTTCCCAGTAGCCTGCGGCTTGGGGCAGTGTAATGCAGTTCGTGGGAGCTTTATGTCATGGCAACATGTCATAAAGTATCTGCCAGGATATTGTGCAAAAGTATGCTGGAGAGGAGTGGATTCCGGCTCAGACACTTTAGAGAGTTTTGCAAGGTGAGGTCAGAACCTGTCTTCCAATGAACTGACTCCTAATTACTCAGGAATGCTCAGCCTGGGCTGGCTGATGTACAGGGCAATAAATCTTAGCGACAAAACCAGACACCTGGTTCTCAGATCAGCATGACTTTCCCAGGTCCTGTTAAATTAATTGTCCTGTTTCTCAGTCCTCAGAGTCTTTGGAGAAAAAGTACAACCTAAATTATGTGACCAAAAATTGATCTGTGGCTTAGCTTTCCTTATTGGACTGAAGGTGGCTGGAATCCTACAAAGCAAAGTAAAGCAAGTTGTTGTTAATGTGAGCACAATGTACATGTATAATTATTTATAATTATATTTGATAGAATTGCTATATGTGATACTTTATGTACTCCTATGTGGTGGGTAGAAAATAATTAGAAAACAAAATATGCAGGGCACAGACCTGATCCACTCTGATCAAGAAACATTTGATATCAAGGAAACATAGGACACCAGATGATGCTGGTGGTATTTTTCCCAATTAATGTCACTTTCTCTTTGTGTGTAAGTCAATGGAATCATGATTATTTGGGCATGGAATCATGATTATTTCTGAGGATGGATCGTGATTTGCCCTTTCTACTTCAATATGGAATCCACTATGGAAGAATAGATAGTTCTTCTTATGATGCTGCCCAAAGTCAGGAACTGAGTAGGACCTGATACAACAAAATGTCCAGAGGTCAGAAGTTCAGAAGAATTTGTGAGCCAAAGAAGCGAAAGACATGGGCTCCTTCAATCTTTCCTCCTTATCACCCCAGTGACTTCTCTCCTCATGCAGCTTCAGGTATTACATTCCAGTTAGAGGCAGGAAGACACAAGGAAGGGCAAAACGGAAGGCGTGGTATCTGCCACTGACATCTGCTTTTTCCAGGAGCCCCTACCACAGAATTCCTCTTGTCTTATTGGCCAGAATTAGGACACATGGTCATTGCTAGCTGCAAAGGAAGTGTGGAAATTCAAGGGCAAGATTATTATAATTGCTTGGGCAAATCACGATCCATCCTCAGAAATAATCATGATTCCATGCCCAAATAATCATGATTCCATTATCAAGAAGGAAGAGGGAAATTGGTATCAGGTAAGTAACTAACAGTGTGTGTCTGCACTCTCCATTTTGGGGTATTCAAAAATTCTTATAAAATCATGCATAAGACAAGTTGACTCACTGAGAGTAAAGAGAACCTTCTGGATATCTTTATGATAAGGACAAGAGTTTATTGGGATGGTGAGTGATTTGAGGTGTGATTCTTCAAGATGTTTATTGTAAGAACTTGATCTCAATCGTGCCAAAAACCTCCCTGTAGCCGTAACAAGAGACTCAAAGCCGAGCATCTTCCTTTAGTCCAACTGCAAGGTCCTGGAGTGAACCCAGTGCTCTGCCAAGCTCTCCATATGAGCAAAGCGCTCCTCATCGCTTTTTCCTCAGGATTATTTTCTTCCCTTCCCTTTATTTTTGGCCCTTCACATTCCCACCATCTCAACTTCCCACTGACTCCCAGTATGAAATACACATTGGCTCTCAAAAAGGAAACTCTAGAACCAACTTTGAGAAATAACAATCTAGTCTCTTTTTAAAGAAACACTGGCAACATTACAACTCCAGGGATTTTATAAACTGATGGGTAAAATTATTTACATGTCTAAGAAGCAATGTGGAGGGAAGATGCAAAACTCCTAGGCTAACTCCAGTGCACCCTCTAACAAATTACCTAAAAATATATTCAGGATGCCTTCACTAAAGGTTTATGTGATCAACAGTGAATAAAGGCTCCAAGTTCAATGCGTCACCCAACAGCGCTATTGCTGAGAGCAACAGGAGTCTCTGAAAAAAAAAACAAAACAGAAAATTCACAGTAAATTAAGTACAATTAGCAGAGCAAACATCAACACCACTAGCCCAGTAAAAAAGTAATCACTCAGGCTTCATTCTCAGCACCCATTAAGACTTGAACCATTTCTCAAATCAGTGATCTTTGTAAGTGATCATTATCATGAACGCCTGCCTAAATTAGGGAATCCTCATTAAGGGGTACCATAATGATATTAAACTTCAGCCTTTGCTAAGAAGTAGAGGTAATAAAGCTTCCCAAGAAGTGATAGCATATATTTTTGATACAACCCATAAAAATAGCTAAGTACTTTCTAATGCTTTGATAAGCTAGGCTTTTTTTTTTTTAATGTTCCTTTAAGAAGCATTTTCTCAAATGGTAGACATTTAGAGCTGAAAGGGACCTTTGAAAGCATATAGTTCTATTCCCTCATTTAACAAATCAGAAGATTGAGGCCCAGATATGTCAAATGATTTACGCAGTATCTTACAGCCAGTTAGTTCCAGAACTAGCTTACTATATGTAAATATAATCAGAACAAAACCTCATAGAGACAGAACCCTGAAAGCATCTGCACTTGTCTGCTTTTGCCCCCTCAAGTAGGTACCAGAAAGAATCTGCTCAATTCAGGTAAATGAACATGACTATGACAAACATACTCCAGAAAGGCTTGTCGGATTCAGCAAATGAAAATACAGGACACCCAGTCAAATCTGAATTTCAAAGAATGAGTAACTTTCTAGTACAGCACGTCCCTAACAGGACATTTCATTTTGCTTTGTTTTGTTATCTGAATATTTATTTTTATCTGAAATTTGTTTTTATCTTTAAGCATCTTGTCTACTATCAGCAAATCCTAACTCAAGCCCTTATGAAGATGATAAAAAGAAGTAATGAGAACTGTCAAACCTGTGACATTATAGTACAGATGTGTGAGAGCCGCCATAACAGCACCACAGACTGGGGGCTGAAACAACCGAAGTTGGTCATCTCACAGTTCTGGAGGCTGAAAGGCTGAGATCAAGGTGTCAGCAGGCCTGGTTCCTTCTGAAAGCTGAAAGGAAGAATCCGTTCCTGGCTGCTCTCGTAGATTCTGGTGGCTTTGGGCAATCTTTGCCTTGCTTGGCTTGTAGCACATATCCTCCCAATCTCTGCCTTCATGTTCACAGGGTGTTTTCCCTCAGTACATGTCTATGTCCAAAGTTTCCCTTTATATAAGGACAGTGTTTGTATTGAATCAGCACCCACCCTTGAACAACATGGGTTTGAACTGCATGGGTCCACTTGTACGTGGATTTATTTTCAATAAGGACAGTAAATGTACTTTTTCTTCCTTATGACTTTCTTAATACCATTTTTTTCTTTAGCCTACTTTATCATAAGAATGCAGTATATAACACATGTTACATACAAAACTATGTGTTTGTATTATTGATAAAGCTTTCAGTCAACAGTAGCCTAATTAGTAGTTACATTTTGGGGGAGTCAAAAGTTACACATGGATTTTCAACCATGCAGGGCTCAGCACCCCTAACCCTTGTAATGTTCAAGGATCAACTGTAATTATATCTGTAATGGCCCTATCTCCAAATAAGGTTTCATTCTGCAGTACTGGGGGTAAGGATTTCAACATATGAATTTGGAGGAATATGACCCAACCCATTACAAATATCAATGAGAATTACATATGGCTTGTAACACATCTTTAAGTACAGTTGACCCTTGAACAACACAGGTTTGAACGGCATGGGTCTGCTTGTATGCAAATATTTTTTTCAATAAATACGCAGTCAGCCCTCTGTATTTCTGGGTTTCTCATCCATGGATTCAACCAACCATGGATAGAGAACAGTATTTTCGATTCACAGTTGGGAATCATAGAGGCAGAGGGCCGACTGCATGCATTGTTCTACACCATTTTATATAAGGGACTTAAGCATCTGCAGATTTTGGTATCCACGAGGGTCCTAGAACCAATCCCCCAAGAATACTGAGGGACTACTGTAGTTTAGTTTTGGGGAGTCAAAAGTCATATGTGGATTGTTTTACTGCATGGGGGCTCACTACCCCTGACCTCCACATCATTTAAGAGCCAACTGTACTATGGTCTATAAAAGGTACACAAGACAACTCTAACAGCAATCAGTTTCCTCCTCACTCCGCACAAGTGATAACTCAATCTATTTTGATGACAAATACTTCAAAATGAAGCTCCTTTTTTTTTTAACAGATCAGGCATTTAATTAGGTTCTTTGTAGTTAATTGAGAACACCAATTTATGAGGATAAACCCCACTTGTGAGAGGAAATACAGAGAGGAGGTAGCCCTGGAGCTGAGGAACAGCTTTGATTTTTGACAGAATTTGTGAGTCCGTGGCTTTCTGATTAATTTTGCGCTGCTCTGTAATCTCGAATTTCTCCTTCTTTGTGTTGAAGATCTCCCACTCCTGGTGCCTGGGCTTACGCAGCTTCTTCTTCTTGAAGTAAGCAGCAGTGAGATGTTTGGGGATCTTCACACCACTGATATCAATTTTGGTGGAGGTGGTGATGACAGATTTCTTGTGTGTTCTACACAGAGGAACTCGATTGAGGGACATAGGTCCAGTCACAAGTAGCAAGCCACTGCTCCAGGAAAACCACCCTCTTGCCTCTATGGCGCCCAGTGAGGATGATCAGAATGGTCCCAGGAGTGGTGCTGGCCCTCAGTTTTCTCACGTGCTGACTGAAGAGTTTTTTACCATACCTCAATAGCTTTCAAGACACATCTTCAGTAGGACAGTATCTAGGCATTTTGTGAAGTTTCACCACTCGGGTGCCACCATTCTTGTCGCCACCAACTGCTTTTGTAACAGTAGCAAGAACCTTCTCCTTTTTCTTTTCAATCCTAGATTTAGCTGCTGAGTACTTCCTCTTGTACATGGCCTTTCGGGAAGACATAGCTGATTGAGAATATCTGCCGATTCCTTCGACCAGGACAGGGTTTTCGCTGCAGTGGGGCTTCCCCATTTTAGCTGTTTTGGCCTTGAGGTTAGCCTTCTTAACCTTGCCACCAGCATCAGACTTCTTGGCTTCAGGTTTCTTCTCCTTAGTGTCCAGCTTCTCAGCTTTTTCACCCGCCATCTTGCAGGATGGGAAAGAGAATGAAGCTCTGGATCCTCTTCTATCTCTTAGCACTTTTCTCTAAATGTGACCTTCTTGCTACTTATTGCCAAGCACAGAAATATTCTTAGACTTTGCATGTAGGCACTGTCCTTGGGATCAGAACTTGATTTCTGAAGAGGAGTTTGAGTCCCTCTTCAGAGGTTGGCTGCTTGCTTTGCTTACTAAGAAAGATGACTACATAAGGCTGCTACCTTCTGCCTCCTCCCATCTGAGCTCTCACCCTGTACCTCGAGTGGCCTTGTTCCCTCTGACCCCATCAGCTTGATAAGAAGCATTGGTAATGTGAGGGGCATGTGAGAGCCCTTTTATCAAGAAAACTCTCTTCCTGCTTAAAGTTTGAGCTGAAAGTGGATGACAGAATCTGGTCATTGTAATTACTGTCTAACTACTTTAGGCACCAAACTACGTTATGCTCCATATGAGGCCCAGATATGTCAATTGATTTGCTCAATGTCTTCAGATAGTTAGTTGCAGGACTAGTTTAATATGTAGGAAATCTAGGAAATCTAGCCAGAAATAAACCTCTTTGAGACCAAAGTCTACAAACATTTCTACCAACAGAGAGACTCCAAGTGAAATTTCCTTTCATCTACACTACGCAGCCTCCTACTATTTCCTGGAAAGTTAACCAAAGATGCAAGACTTACTTGAGTATAACCTAATCAAGATGATTTATTTAATCAATAATGACTTTGTACAGTGACTTCCATAGCCTTGATTGAGTTGTGATATTTGCTTTGAAGTTTGCACCAAAAACTGTAGGTGCCATTCATTCGCAATGTTGAATCATCTGACTTTGAAGGAAGGACTTATTATAATATAACATGACATTATGCCCTTGATAGGACATTTCACTAATGTTGTTATATTAGAAATGAAGGTAGATTAACAAGATATTTTCTCTTTGACCAAAGATGATAAATTGATCTCTGAATAAAGAACGTCAAAGTTTCAAAACCAGAAATGAATCATATTTTCTATTTTACATTTCTGCACAAAAGAGATCATTATTCACAATTAATATTTTTTTTATATATATAAGTTTAGTACCTATGTTTTCTTCTGTGCAGTTTATTGTGTCAGGTCTTTTTTTTTTTTTTTTTTTTGAGAGCCCACTGGCCCATGTGGGAATCGAACCGGCAGCCTTCAGAGTTAGGAGCACGGAGCTCCAACCGCCTGAGCCACCGGGCCAGCCCCACAATTAATATTTTTAAGGAATCAGATTAATGTATTTCACTCTATCTAACAGTGTCTTTGCTTCTGTTGAAATGGAATGTAAATGTATGCTGTAACATCTGTGATTATGACCTATTATTATTTAAAAGCCTCCATAACCTCAAGGATCCTGCAGGGTAGGAAATGTTAAATAAGAGTGTTATTGTTTTTAGCCAAAGGCCTGTGCAAAGCTAAAGAAAACATCCACAATTTGACATTCAAAAAAGTTTAAAAATTTCCAACGGAACAAAATTAGGATTTGATTGGGAATAGGAGAATATGTGATTTCTAGTTCAATTTCATAAGGCAAACCTCAGAACACTATATAATGGGGTTGGTTTAGCTCCACTGTCTAAAAATCTTTTGGCTTTGATTTTAAGGTAGTGTTTGCAAAAAGACCAAAAGATACACCCAAGTCTGCGACAGTAAGTAAATTACCATTTCTGGAATTTTTCTTCAGTGTTACTAATTAGGATACCCCCAAACCCCCACCCAATGAAATTTCAGCCAGGGTTTCAGATATATGAGGCACAACACAAAGTAGAATGAAAATCTTAAAATCCTATACCGAGATCAAGGACAATACAACAATAGATTCTGTGGGCTAGAGTTCTATAACCAATCGGCCGTACACACATGATGGCCATAGCCATAGTCTAGAATATAAAAACTTATCCAGACTTGAGAAAGGTAAGGTTAAATAAGTATAGTAATAGTTTGTGATCATTACTGATTGTACTCTACCAAATAGATAAAATGTATGTGGAAGAGGCTGAGCATTTGATTAAAAGTCAAGCTATGGAAATCAATGTTCAAATATATGGTGATGGAAGGAGAACTGACTCTGGGTGGTGAACACACAATGTGAGACATAGATGATGTATTACAGAATTGTACACCTGAAATCTATGTAACTTTACTAACAAGTGTCACCCCAATAAACTTAGAAAAAAAATCAATGTTTATTTGAAAAGTGAACTGGTTGTCCACAGAGATGAAATAACTTCTAGTATCCTAATATACAGCCCCTCATAATTCCATAGCTGGAGATGGAATCACTTTTAATATATAGTTCTTAGTGGTATCTGAATAATTAAATGACATTTATTGATATTACTCAAATGGCAAATGTTCACAGATATACATGATTAAAGCAGCACATTAGAGGTGATTACTTATTTAAAGTAATTTTAAAATCGTTTCTGATTTTCAAACACAAAAATAGTACCTGATGAAGACTCTTTAGACTAAGAAAAATAAATCTGTCCGAGGAGGAATGAATTGGTAGTTAAGGAAAAAGTGGCTTTAAATTCTGTAAAATAGGATTCGGAGAATCTACCATGCCAATCCACGTTCAACCACGAGGTGGCACACTACCGCCTTCTTTCCACCATTCGACTGCAGAAAAAGAAAATCCATTGGAAGACGTTGGGTTTAGTTTATTATTTGTTGTTTTTTTATGCTGAATACGCACCCAAACCAATTTTGCATCATAAAAATATGAATCTACAAGTGGTTCCTTCTCAGCTTTAAGATTTTTACTACTATCAGTGGAAGCTATTTTGCTTTGCTTTTTCATTAAGCTTAGAGTCAACAAGATAGAAACACGAATGAGATAGAAACAAAGATAGAAATGCCAGTAAGAATAAACCCACTGACTACTCTTTACATAGAAACAGAAACAACTGGAAAAATAATTTTATCTTTCAAGATACTCGAACAAGGTTTACTGGCCTTTAATATTCTATACTTGCATTTTTATATTTGCAAAGTATATTACTATAAATTTGTAATTCCAAAAGGCAAATATGATAAAATAAGAGAAAAATCATATACAATCTGCCTAAAATTTCGCACATTTAACATTTATTAAATGATTTTATTGCCAAAATCATTCATGAATATTACCTAAATTTTTCAAATATTTTAACAGATCCTCCATTTATATTGATTCAGATTCAGGGAAAGAGATTGTCATAATGCCTTAGAAAATAGTCCTTCTTGCCTAAAAGTAAATATGTCTTTAATGCCAATTTACTGAAAAGGTGCCCTTTTTGTTCACTGGGGTATATCAAACACGTTTTGGATTTATCCCAGTTGACTAAGAACTAGCAAGCCTTAGTTAAATAGCACTTTATACAGGACTTTTAGTGTCCATTGATCAAATGGGCTGCACAAATGGGAATTTTGCTTCCTTCAGTTCTAAAATGATCACAGGACAGAAGGAGGTGAGTTCTAGTCCCCGTTTTGCCACTAGCTAGCTTGAGCAAATCATTTAAACTTTTTATATCTTCTTTTCCCCAAATGAAAAATCAAGTAAAGTGGAATATGTCTAAGCCTCTATTTCACTTATAAATATATTATTTTATTATCTATGACCAACCCCTAATGAAGATAACAGTGTACAGATTGCCTCCCATCCTCTCTGATAAGTAGAAGAACCAAGAGCTCTAAACACATAAAGGAAAGGGAAACCCTTTGGTTTAGAATTTGATTACTTTCTCTGGTCTGCTTGGTGTGTAGCCACCTCCGAATGAATTCACTGTGATTTTTCTCTAGCTGTCTTGCACAGAATCTTCAGTAGTACAAACGCTTCATAGATTCCACTTCCTGGAACCCACAACTTAAGCGTCCAGTAAGAATGATAGCCATAGCTTTAGAACTATGTGTTATGCCCATTTAAGAGGATCCTATACGCACTAAGCTCTTTTGCTTTGAATGTGTTCCTGAATTACTCTAACTTAGAGCTCCATGATATCTTTACATTGAATTTACAGAAGTAAAAATCTCTGAATTCCTCAAATTTGAGAATGATTCTAGAGCATGCATGCGCTATATACAAAATCTATGCTGAGCAAATAACAGATCCATATTTTAGTTATACATTTATACTTCCATCTCTTCCATAATAAGCTAATTACTGCATGAATTTAAAAATGTGTTCAAGAAACACATTTAACAGGATAACCATGAGAGGATATGTTTCCTTTTTAGCATACAAGGGTTTCTTTCCCTCTTGTGCATTTCTGATGGTATTTTATTCTTAAAAAGATGTTCACGAGGGATGGGTCCTTAATTAAGACTTTAAAATGAAGGCAATAAATATATTTTATTGGTTATAATACCTTTTACTTTGTTAAAAGGATAACAGACTGCTGGTTAACTGGTCATGAAATATTAATTAAAAATAAAAATATATGATGGAAACAATCTCATTGGTGCTAACTCATTTTTTCACTGGGTTTGTTTCAGCATAAGGTGAAAGGCATATGGAACCAGTCATGTCATGCACAGGGAAACCCCAGCTGGCCTCACAGCTCTTGCGCCAGCAGCTCACCCAGTGACAGCAAGCTCCAGAGCGTCTCTGCACCAGCATTCGGGGCCCACACAGAAAGTCTTATTTGGACGTTAGGAGTCAGCAGACATGCTCAGGACACAGTATTCATGGCAGCTTCCCACAGCAGTGTGTATGAACACAGCAGCCCTGCATGGACAGGTTCTGTCCCCAGCAAGCAATGGGACACAACAGGGAACTCTCTGCCTCAGGCACCTACATTTGCTAACTAGCACTTCCCATAACTTCCAGTTAAAAACCACATTTCTCACAGGTTCTATGCACTCCCATCAGCCTGCTCCCCTCAACCTGGCTACAGAGATGATTTAAATCTTAAATTTAAGAAAAAAAGCAGGTGCTTTAGGACAACAAGGGTAAGTAATCCTCAAGTACCGCCTATGATATTAAAAATGGAACTAAGATAAGCTTCTTTGGGCAACTCTGATATACAGGTATCATTTTGCTGGACAAAATCCTGGGGAATAAGCCCTCACTCTTAACTGCAGGGAACAGGGGGAGTGTGTGAGTCACTCCCTGAGGAAGGATTTACTTGAGACCTCAGTAGCAATCTCCAGGGGAACCAGCTATCTCCAGCCAGTGATTCTCACACTTCCATGTGTGTCTAAAAGACCGCTTCTGGGTCAGAAGCTTCTGTGCAGAAGGCTGGCCGCCCTCCCCTCACCGGGAATGGTGCGGAACCTGTTCTCTCCATGAAACATTGAGCCAAGTAGCCTTTATCTAGTAAAGGGAAGGAAAACCTCTGTCATTACAATATCATTTGTGTAAGAATTTTTAAAACCTTAAAAAGAATTGTTTTAAACACCTTTCAAAATATTGATAATCCGAAGGTGCTCTTTCGCTTTTCTTTTCAGAATTTTCCATGTACGGTCACTGGCTTCTTTACTTTCAACATTTGGCAGGACTGAGTGTTTTGTTTTGCCCCTGGTTAACTATTTTATGTTTTAAATTATAACACAGTAAGGTTGACTGTTTTTTTTTCTTTTGGTGTGTAGCTCTTTGAATTTCAATACATATATTGATTCATTTAAACACCACCACAATCAGTCCATCTCCAACCGCCCCTCCCAGAAACAAAAGACAAGATTTTCGTTCCAAAATTTCTACAGTTTTCTCTTTTTCCCCCTTTCTCTGGTTCCTCTCTTTGTCCCCAGACTTTCAGACAACATTACAGGTGTTTGGATTTTTAATAAAAGTAAAATGAAATTAAGTATCATTTTGAGAAAATTTTCAGAAAATTCCCATTCTCCTTGAAGTAACAGGAGGCACCGGAGGGTTGAAACTCTTAGGTGTTTCCACTGTGATACAACTACTATGAAGGTCACAGAATCCAGCCTGGAAACAAACATAGCCGCCTAGTTTGAGCTCAAGTCGGTCTCTAGTGTGTTGCCCATGTTGAGAGATTCTCAACAATAGTCTCTTTATTTTACTGCCAGGGTCAGCCCAGAAGAGTGAACGGTCTGTCTCAGAGCCTGCAGTGACCAATAAACTCCAATCCTCAAAGGCTGGAGGGCAAAGCACCCCGCCGAAAGGAGGCTGCATCAGAGAGCCCCAAAATAGGTCACTGGCGGAAGGCAGAAACGAGATAAATAATTTATTCTGTTTCAGCTCATAGGGCACTGGAAACTGTTGAACCTTCACCCCCAAAAAACAGTTTCAAATCACAGAAAAAAATCTCAGATTCTTCAATGATTCTTATTAACAACTACAGGTAAAAGAATAAACCTTCAGAAGATGACAGAAATGCTTTAATTTGGGGTTTATTTCCAGCCCCTGTATACTTTTAGCTCCATTCGTGCCACAAAACTACAGGTCTTGTAATACTGCCTTTGATTTATGGAAGGAAAAAAAGATGACATTACTGAAAAGACCCATTACTCCTGTGCCTCCTCACGTAGTTCAATGTTAAGTACTCTACAAAACGGAATCCTTGGTGGAATGCAATTCTGTAATTCAATCGAGAGATCTTGCTAATGTCCCAGTCTGCAAGAACATAGCTTAAGGGTTTAGGTTTAGCAGGAAACCTTGCAAACCAGAGACAGAATTACAGCCTGCCTCTTCAATCGGGGATGAGTGAGGGTTGTTGGCAATGTAATATGAAACAATTATTAAGACTTTTTAAAGAAAGTGCAAGAATTATAAGGTTAAGTTTGTCTCAGTCAGAGCCTGGGGATCGCAAGGTAAAGGGTGGAGATAAGACAAGACACCAGATGAAAAAAATTTGGTAATAGTTGAAGTCGGATGATTACTAAATGAGAACAAGCAAACCATTCCCTTTATTTTTATGTATGTCTGTGTACGTTTTGTACGTTAGTGTATTTTTGTGCATGTTTAAATGAAAAATAATGCCACCAAAAGTACAATGGGATTAAGGTTTCCTGAAAACCACGGAATTTGTAGATATGTTAAATGTAAATATGAATAAATATTATGTGATAACTTTTGTAAGATTAGACGTCAATTAATTCGTGTAAATGGAAACTTACTGTAAATACAGGAGTAAGACACCATGGTACACTAAGATAACTCTTACGTAATGAAGTCTGTGGAGTTGTGTCATCCATATAGTAATCGTACACACACACACACACACACACACACACACAATATTCTATATGTAGTCAGACTTCCAAATGGAGAATTAGGATGGTGGGAATATTGATTATTTGTGTCACAAAAGGGTCACTGCAGTATTTCTTTAAACAGTGCATATTAATAATATGGCTCAATAATTTCTAGTTATGTAACAAACTGTGTCTAAGCTGTAGCTACAGTTGTAATCATTTAGGGAGTATTTGAAAAATACTTATTACCTGGCCCTAATGCAGATCAGTTAATCAAATCCTCCACACTTTTAAATACATCTGGAATTAAGGGTTCCTAATTTACTGCTCTCAGAAGCATGGCTGGGGCTGAAAGTGAGAAAATGTCTTCAAGTCTTGTCAGGATCACCATATTGTTTGGAGAATCTCAAGCATCCATGCTAAGTAGGGAAATTAAATTATAATTAAAATCATAATATGCTCAGTGTCCAGTAAGTAGGAAGAAAAACAATATCCTGGAGGTTGTCCAATGGTGGGTCTGGTGGGACAGTGATGGATTGAGAACCTGCTAGTGCAACACACAGCATGAGGGAAATTACAACATAGTGAAAAGGTCTAGGACGAGACTATCCTAAAACACTGGAAAATTCAGCCAGGGCTAACTGTACATTTTCAACGACACTCTCCCCATCATACTTCATGCCATGGCCAACTCCAAGAAACTCCTTACCCATAGTTTTTTACAACTTTCTTCCAGGGAACCTCATGCCCTGTAGACCTGGAATTGCTGGGCCTTGCACATCCCGTTAGTTTTGTTTCTCTAATCTCAAATAAGATAAGCTTTCCTTTACTCTGTCCTCAGCATATACTTTTATTTGGATGAAGGTGCTTTTTATGCTCAAGGCTGTCTGTTCTTGAACCGGTAGTCTCACCTGTCACATGACATCTGAAGGGGGACTAGACTGATCCCAGTTGCAACCAAGTCAAAAAACAAAATTAGCTCGCCCCTATTCCATTAAGGCTGTTAAGAATCAGTTCTTGCTAAACATTAATGAATGCCAACTATAATTTTATATATATAATGTGATGGTTCAGTGTGAGGTCGGAGGGATAGTGGATGGGGGGAGGGGGGTTCACAGTATGAGGGATATAAATGATGAACGTCTAAGTATTACCTTGTTTTGTACACCTGAAACTAATAAATAAATTAATTAATAAAAAAAAAAAAAAAAAAAAAAAAAGAATCAGTTCTTTTCTTAGAATGAAAATGCCTCAAGTTCAGAAATGATCGTGTACAAATAGTACCATCACAGCTAAATTCAAGAAGTAATTACTGAACACTTTAAATTAAACATAAACAGTAATTTGCTTGATCTTCACAAATCCAATTTATTGGATCCTATTATATAGGTAAGACATAAATTAATGTCCATATTTTACATAGGCTCAGAAAGGTTATGGCTCACTCCCTCTGACACTGCCTGTCACAACCCAGACAAACCTGATTGTCTGATTCCTAATCTAGTGTCCATTGGACCAGATCCCAGTTGCCCCCCAATGTCACTAATCAATACGTACATTGAGCAAAGCGTCACACCAGATACCATGGAAGAGACAAAAGGTCCCTGTCTGAAACAGCTTGAAATCTAATTGGGAAAATGAACTATTTCATTTTGTGAACAAAATAAAAAAACTCTAATACCTTCATTAAACGTTGGAAAATAGATAATAAAACACAATAAAGGCAATAAAAGCTCTAAGGACCTGATGACTCAAACTTAACAAAAAGGAAGATTCAACAAATATTCCTTCACACATATTTCTTGAGCACCTACTATGTGTTGGCACTTTTCCCCTACTATGTGTTGGTATCCACTATGTGTTGGCAGTGAGGACTTTATCCTTCTCCTACCCAGCCTCACACAGAATTTGGAGAATTTAGGTGGGAGAGATACTTAAAACATACTCAGTTGATTTTTCAGACCCCATGAAGTGCAGAGCTGACGGGACCATCCATAGACAGTGAAGGGTGCCGGGCTGGGAACCAGAATGTTACGCTAAATTAACATGGCCAGATGGCTCTGCCATGCCCTTACCCCATCCCTGACTTGTTGGGCAATCCATACCTTGATAAACGCACTGATAAAACATTCATGGGACGAGATGATGTTTAAGTTCTACCTGATGTAGCATAAAATGTGTAGGGCTGGCTCCAGCAATCAAAGAGGCTGTGCGGACATGTTCTGCTCTGTAGTTGTGTTGACCTATCAGGCTCTGGAGCCATATTCTTCTGGGTTTTATCCTTTCATATCACTGGGAGGAAAGAAATCTCTGTGCAGCTCCTTTTAGCTCATCTGTCTTACCATTTCACCTGTACCTACACCCTTTGTTTTTCTGTTTTTCTGTGGCAGTTTCTCCTGCATCCCATTCTAAGCCCATTCCCAACTATGATATCTGAGAGGGCGATCCCAGAAGGGATTGGGCAATATTCTTTTAAATGGAATTGTGTTTATTTTAATAAAATATGTTTTATTTTATTTGTTTCTCAGTGATAATACTTGCTACAGAGAAAGCTGCTTGCTTAACACTGGGTTCTGAGCTGAACTTAATGGTTTTTAGTTAAATTAAATTAAACTGAATTAAATTAGCTAATTAATTTATGAAGCAAATGTTATCTGCCTACTATGTGTCAGGAATTGCATATAGAAAAAAGAATTGATTTTTTTACTTCACAATAAATTTCCAAGGCAATTGTTAGATACATTGACGTCGATTATAAGATTGAAAGAGTTGTTATTTGCCTGGGTGTCATTACCCCATTTTCATCTCCCACCACCTCAGTGTAGACCCCCTGTTCTGTCAGGCCTTCTCCTCACACACAGCACCTCAGATCCTGAGTCCTGGCTTCCATCACCCTGGCTTGGAATGTCCTCACAAATGCTTATGCACACCCCACTTATTCTTTACTGTCAAGTAAGTTCCCAAATCCTATTAATGTTCACTTAGTCCTCAAAGTTCTCGCTCCCCTCTGGATTCTTTTCTATAGCAGTCATAGGTTTAAGCTGTACCATTTTTCCAAAGCATTGTTTTCTGGAGCTTTGATGGCTAGTACTGCATGCTGTATTTGGTACCACTCAGTGTTGTGCATGTACTAAGCACTCAATAAATACTTACAGAGTGGCTGACTGACTGTAAAGCTGTGTTGTTAGAGAAACTGGAAAGAAAAAGTGGGTCCTACAAATCTTTATTTTTCAATAAACCTATTTTAATACTCTTATGTTATAAAATAGTAATTTAATCTATCTCCTTTTTGCATTCTGTCTTTTGCCATACTTTCCAAAAACGTCTTGATTACAGATGATACAGTGACAGATTACACTGTCAGTAAAAAATTTCATTCCTTGGACCAAATACAAACCTGAACTTGGTGATTCCAATTAATTATACGGTGTTCTTACAAACCAAATCAGAGATTCTCTATCTAGGAACAAAACCCTGGTAAAAGTCTTAAAATCCACGAAATAAATCTGCAACTTCTTCTGCTGCCCAATTCCCAGTCATATCTCATAATCAGAACTGAGTTGTCTTTGTTCCCGTAGAAATTTTCGGCTGACACCCATCAGCTCCATTAATGTGTACATAGGGTTAGGTAAACTGGGACCTGGAAGATTTTTGCATGCCACTCTTTGTGTCGCATAACTACACATGATTTTAAAGATCTTAACCCACCGCTCCTTCTCCCTGCCCCCCAGAACTAATCTATATGCTAATTTGTACTTGATAATGCCGCCCCACAATATGGTAATTGCTGTAATGTTTTCCAGGGAGAAAAAAAAAAGTAGAAATTGAGCCGGTTCTCCATGTCTGAAGGCTGTGCCTTCATGAGAACCTTCGCACAAAGAGCAGGTTATCGAGCCTGAGCCCACACTGGTGCTTTGCCACATTGAGGTCAAAGTGAAATCATTCTGGAAAAACTGGAACTATCCTCCTAGGCTACACTATTTTGAAATGATCCCAGAAGCATGAATTGTACGGGGAGGCAGTGAGCTGTAGAATGTTGTAGGCAAGTTAAAAATGGCTTCATTCCCCCATGTGAGAGGGCTTCTTGATTTATAAGAAATCTGAACCCTTTGACTCATCCTCTGAAGGATGGCCAAGTCTTGGAATAGCAGGCTGCTTCTCCACATAACCTTTATCTGCACGGGGGTCCTTCCATTCTTGCCCTGTTTCCTACTTGTGCCCTCTAATGCTATTAAGATATCAAATGCAGAAATGACAACAAGAAAACCCTAATTAAACAGCAGCAGCAACGGCCCTCAAAGGAACAGCCTGAACCCAAACAAGAGGAGCCTGGGACTGGAAAGGGGGAAAAAGACAATGGGGCTTTGAAATCAGCTGGGTTTGAGGCAGTGGGTTTGTTGTGTGTAGTTAAAGGGCCTGACGACACAAAGGGCTCCCAGTGCTGTCAGGCCAGAGACCAAGCCCGGGATTTACTAAGACAGAAGGGATAACACTCACTGAGTCCTGTGACCAGAATCAAATTGTAATTGGTCTCAGAGATCACTTATGGCAATCAGGGAAGTAATATGCTGCTGAATAATTATGAATAATTAGGCACATTTATGAATAATTACACTGATAATAACTATCTAACTCATTCCATTTTAAAATTGTAATTCAGTCATTATGCATTGAGTAGTCATTCCCTTCATCCTGCTTTCTGCATATTCATGGCCTTATCCATCTGCCAGTCTTACAGTACTTGAGCCTCTCTCTCCAAGTCACGACTGTTACAGCAATGGCCAGGTCCTGCACTCACTTGGGGCAAAGGAACAGACGGGTGCTCAGGGCGGGAGCTTCATATCCTCCTTGAATGGCGTGAGAGGACTGGACAGTAGAAAGCAGCAGAAAGGACCTAAGGAAATACGACCTGAAACACTGGAGCTTTGCCATCCTGTGGCTCATTTACTATTATGCAAATGACTTCAGAGTAATGTCCGGGAGCTCAAGGCTGGTTTGAATACTGGTGGTAATAATAAGCTGTTGTTTCCACGTGTCATTGTAAAGAATACCAGTAAACTGTAAAAATGCTGCCTTTTTTTTCTGTCTTTTTTTTAAGTTTATTGGGGTGACAATTGTTAGTAAAGTTACATAGGTTTCAAGTGCAAATTCTGTATTACATCATCTGTAAATCCCATTGTGTGTTCACCACCCAGAGTCAGTTCTCCTTCCATCACCATATATTTGATCCCCTTTACCCTCATGTATCACTCCCCTCCTCCCTTACCCCTTGGTAACCACTAAACTATTGTCTGTGTATAAGGCTGTCTATTTATAGTGTCTTCTGATCAGAGTACACGGTTGCTTAGAAAATCAGAATTCCCAGTTGGAAGATGGAGTCTTAAAGTAAAGTGTGCTTCCTCAGGCTTTAAAACAAAATTTGACCTGGCCTTATTCCTGTACTCTTTTCTCCTTCCTTTTCTTCTCTCTCTCTCTCTCTCTCTCTCTCTCTCTCTCTCTCTCTCTCTCTCTCTATATATATATATATATATATATATATATATATATATATATATATATATATATATTTCTCTCTCTCATTTCTCCCACCTTTACTAACTTCTCTCTCACCTTCATGTCTCTTCAGTCCTAACAATGATAATCATAAAAGTTCACATTTTCTTGATTCCAAAGTAATATCTGTTAAACTCAGAACTTTGAGAAATATCAGGGGGACACATAAAGATAGAATTTTAAAAATCAATAATCTCAGCACCTGAGAGATCCAATATTAACTTAATATTGTAAAATTTATTTTTTGTATATACATTTCACACAATGGAGATTATATTATAAAAGCAATTTTGCTTACTGACATTTTCCTTGACACTTTCCATATGATTGCATTTTCCATATTATTGTATATTATTTGCCATTTATTAAAACTCATGTTTTAAAAGTTTCATGTTTGATATGGCCAAGTGATACTATACGAAAGTGTACATGATAATCAATTCCTGAAGTATTGGGTACCCATGCTTCCAATTTTTGCTAATTTGCTGTATTACATTGTGGAGCAGTCTTTTGTTCTTACTTCTCACCCAATTATTTCCATGTTCCCCTCTCTTCCTCTTAAATTAAGACTTAGCATGGGCATAAGAAGGTATGCTATTCTAGAAATAAGACAGGGGAATTAGGTAACTGGTTTAGTGCACAGGCAGGATTACAACATATAGTTTTAGGTATGAGCAATATTAATATCCTGCAGTTTAAATCTTAACACAATTTTCTATACAGAATTAACCATAATAAGATCCTATCTTGGACCTAAGCCAAAAGAGCTCAGTAACTAAAATACATTATGACACAGCCTTTCCTTTATTACAGAGAAATGGAGGCGCACATGGCGTCTTACTAAACTTCTGGAATAGCCGTTTCCAAATGACTGCATGAGATGCATCAGAATTGCCTGGAGAGATTTTTACAAATATTTCTGCCTGAAGTCCACGAATTAACGTTTTGATTCAATAGAATCAGGAGCAAGGATCCAGCTGGAAGAGAAGCAAGCAGCAGATGAGGAAGCATCATTCACGCCATGCCAAGAACCCCGGACTTGACCACAGAAGCAATGTGGTTCGTCAGCAGATGGATGAGTGACATGGTCAGGTAGACATATGTGAAAGTTGATTCTGATGCAAGTGAACAGAAAAACGGAGTGGCTGTGAGATCAGGGATGATGAGTTGCAAAGAGAGGGACGGCTCTACATTGGATTAGTTGCACTATTGTGGTAACCTGGAAATCTGGTCAGCCAGCAATGGGAACATGACTGTAGTGGTACAATGTGAGCAGGGGAGTGGAAAAGTAGGTAGATATGAAAGCCATAATGGTAGAATTAATAAGATAGTGCAAATGTTGGGTCTGAGAACTAAAAGACAAAGCTAACGGGACTCGCAATTATCCGGTTTGCACAAAAATATAGTAGGAAGAGAAGCAGCAGTTGGGCTCAGTGTGACAAGGGGGCAAGTAGGAAGGATGATATGTGTTGTAGGGCCCTGATGAATTCCTTTGGAGACAGCAAGTTACCAAAGAAAACGGAATATGGACTATTCAAATATAATCACCTTCTAAAATTATTGTCTGGATTGTCTGTATAGTTAATAATTCAAATTAAGGTTTTGCCTTCTTCCTTTTCCTGTATGAATGAATGTTTCTCTAATGGCTGCAGTGTGATGGCACCCCAGAGAACGTAAAACCTGCTTAGGTGGTTGGCCTTCTACAGGGGAGTCATCAACGAGAGGAGCTCTCCTGAGGCAGATAATTTGTGTCACCTATTTCCTCTATGATACGGAAAGGAGTAATCCCATAATCCTGTGACTTGTCTCCCCAGGTCATGGGGGGGAGGGGTGGAATGAAGGGAGGGGACAAAAAACGCAGGGCTTTGCAAGCTCTCTCTCCCGGCATGATGGGACATCTCTCTTTCTTGCATTAGGCAGCTCTACAGGACTTCCTGTAGACACTGAGCAGACCTGACATTCAGAACAAGAATTTGCTGGTAAAATCCTAGGAACAAAACTCAAGGAATGCTTGTTGGAATACATTAATCCAAATTTGGCAGAATTGAAAGTTGTACTTAGAGTATTATACATGGACACATGAACTCTAAAACAGAATCATCCAGTTTTTTGGTTTGGTTTGGTTTGGTTTGAGTACTTTATCTCCAAGGCACTGGGCTAGATTCTGATTCTAAAAAAAAAATAAATAAATAACCCTGATATTTCAAAAGGCAACTAATAGGAGGAAGTCAGGGGGAATTTTTCAGTGGAAAAACTGTATCTCAACTCCAGTATCTTTTCTAGGTAGAATAAATAGAATGGACAAAGAAATATGTCTTGATATTATAAAGCCATGGAAAGTCATGGTTAGGAAGATAATTTAATAACCCAGGAAAAATGCACAAGAGCAAGCTACAAAACTAAGTATTCACTATGATTGCAACTATATTTTTTAAGTGTACGGAAAAATGGGAAGAAATATAGCAAAATACTAACAAGAATTCTGTTACATTCATGAAAATACATTTTTTGTCTATATTATAGATTTTTTTATAATATGGTCAAGTCGAACCAAACAGCAGCAACAACTAAATAAATAAACAAACAAACTGTGCTCTGGTCAGATGAGGAGAAACTAGGATGAAAGGAAAAAACCCACAGAGGTCAAGGGTCATACTATAAATCAATTGAAAGAGCTAAAAATAGAGCATATAATTACTAATAAGCCTCACGCCATCCCTTGATCCAGCAGTGAGAAAAATGCAGCCTAACCAGGCCAGAAGCAACTCAACTATCACCTGGGATGGAGGCCCCTGCTTGGAAAGGAAGCAATGTGTGCCCTTTCAGCTGTAGCTGCAAACGTAGGTAGACCCTGAAGTGTGTGGAGGTCCAGCCTGGAAAACAGAGGCCTTTCACTCCTTAGTAAGGGGCCCAGCCGCACAGTGAGAGCTGTCAGTACACACCATCAGCATCTTGAAGACAGCTTGAGTCCCATGTCTCACAGGGCCCCTATCCTCCCTTCTTTCCTGCCTCTCACTCAGCACAAAAAGGCCATTATCTTTTGTTTTTTGAACGAGGAATTTGGATAAAAATTCTGCTGCCTATCCAACCCCTCCTCCCCCCAATTCCCTCCTGCCAGCTAAATTCCAATGATTGATGGGGGCAATACTTTGAAATTTTGAGATGTGAGGACTGGAGGGGAGAGGGCAAGGGAACACGGTGGACAGGAAAGAGACAGGAGGGGCTGCTGCTGAAGCGCTGGGCACATTAGAACATGTCAGGACTGGGAAATGATTCATTGGGGTAATGATGATAAACATTTGTCTCTGAGCATATATGTGCATTTTACCTAACGATCTCAAGCGTCCATAAGTGAAGAAAGGCTCAGAATCAATCATGCAAACAGGCCCTAAATGGGACTCCCTTAGGAACGGAATCTGAATTGTAAATGCCTGCCAGAATTTCACACATCAAATTACAATAAGCGGAATGATATTTTAAGCAGCTGGGTACTTAAAGGCTACAATGTGGAGTCCTGAGGTTCTACTTTAAGATTTCTCTCTGCAGCTAATCGGAGTTTTGTGTATCTCACTCACTAGGGCTTCTGTTGTGGATTCTGAAGCTGAGCTTAAAGAAGCATTTGTCACGCGTGGGTGACAAATTTACTCCTAAGTAGCCCAGTCCTCCTGTTGCCCCACCTTAGTTTCCCTTACAACAAGTACCTTTGCTACCCAAGGGTAAAGCCCAAAACATGGACTCCCAGAATGTTTTATTGAGAAAGAGCCAATCATACCAATCTTCGAGGAGTTAGGGCACATGCTCTGGACCTGACCCTGTAACTCCAAAGGCTTATTGGAATAAGAACACACCCTGAGATGACCACTTCTATATTTCACTTCTCCATTTTTCACATTGTGCATTACCTAGCCTTGGAAAAATGTACACATGGAGAAACTCTCAGGGCAGTAGCCTTATAATGTCCCTTGAATTATTAATCAAAATGAGTCAGGGCTGGCTCAACTAACACCACAAAATAATTGAATTCTTAGCTGCAGTTCAGCTCTAATCTTTTGTTCAGTATCATAATCCCTTATCATCAGCAGCAAGCACATTAAAGACAATTCTGGTATACGGAATAATAATATTGACCTTACAGATTGTGATTTTTTTTAGGGTACTAGGAATGTTATTTTGAGGCCTCAAATGACCTCCTCCACTGGTCTGTCACTGTGCCTGAATTTTCCTCATTAGAGAGGAATTTCTTTGGGTAAAGCACTCTTTAGGGCCTATACAGCCAATAGACTGGTGGCACCTCACAACAACTTGGAACATTTTCATAAATTATTGCTTTTCAACTCTACACTAGACCTATTTTCTCTCCCAGGATGTGGTCTGAGGAAATACACTTTTGAATTCCCAAAGTGCCTCCTGTGTAAGCAGGTTTGGGAACTAGACTTGTCCCACCTCAAAGGCATGAGGATATATTATTTCTCTCAGGATTCTCAATGCCTAGCTAATGTGCTTAGCACATAGTAGGTTTTCAATAAATGTTTTGAATTTAATTAAGAGAGAAAACATCAGTCGATAATATTTTTCTGTGAAATATCATCATACAGTTGCTTTCCTAGGAAATAGAGGGAGCAAGGAGCAGAGCGAGTACCCTGGGATACAAGAAGAAACTAGAAAGAGCAGGCAGAAAAGGGAGAGTCACAGCAGAGAGGACCAAAGACCAACACTGCCTGGCATGAAACTTTTGTTCAGAGTTTCAACAGGCTTCATGGTGACCACCTTGTACTCTAAAATTTAAGATTGAAAATACAGGACTGACCATTTTTATGTCCACAAAGACACTGAATAAGTATCTTCTTGTTCATACACATTTTCAAACATATGGTCATCGAGAAGGCTGGCCTCAGGCACAGTTGTGTTATAGGCAGTTCCCCCAGCAGTTGACTTCGAGAGAAGGTAATTTATTTGGAAGGTGATCCTAGGGAATAATGGCGGAGAGGAGAGGAGTAAAAAGAAAGGAAGTCTAAAGAGTGTGCTGTGGACCAGGTTACCAGTGGGGCAGCTGAGGCTCAGTCCCACTGGGAAAATCGGGAAGACAGTAGAGAGCCAGTGATACTCAAAGTACCATCCCCAGGCCAGCTGTATAAGCATCACCTAGTGTGATGGCGGATTTCATGTGTCAACTTGACTGGCCCACAGGGTGCCCAGATACTTAGTCAAACATTATTCTGATGTGTCTATAAGGTTGTTTCTGGACGCGATTGACATTTGAGTCTGTAGACTGAGTAAAGCAGATTGCCCTTCCTGACATGGGTGGACCTCATCCAATCAGATGAAAGCCTGAGTAGAAAAAAAAAGGCTAAGAGGGAATTTTCTCTCTGCCTGACTGTCTTTGATCTGGGACATTGGTCTTCTCCTGCATTCAGACTTCAACTTGTTCCTGCCAAATCATATTGTGTATGTAACATGAACAAGATATAGACTTCTGTGTGTTAAGCCACTGAGGTTTAGACTCATAATGGCCTCACCTCACTAGCATAGACACTGTCCACCTAAACCCCAAACAGTCTGTTCACAAGTAAATAATTTTGTCAAATTAATGATACAGCACTTCATAAAGCCAATTCTCTTTCAAAGGTCAAAGAAATTTATAGAGAAAAGAAAATTTAGGAATAACTAGTTAGACCCTATTATGTAATTATTGCCAATATTTATTAACCATTATTTACTATTAGTATTTGTACGTTTTACTCACTACTCATAATTGATTTATAACTTCTCTCTATTGTTGCTTTGCCCGATGGGACACAGAATATACTAGGAAACATAAAATTATTCAGCCTAGTCAGGTATTTCATTAAATATTTCAGTAGACCAAGGGTCACTATATATAACATAAACAAACAATTTTTAAGAATTAGAATATACTATAATATACATATCCTTCAAACTATACTGCCCAAAATGTAACTTTTTTTCGATAATTCAGAATTTTCCAATGCCTTTTGATCATAATTGTGAACATCATTTATTTTAGGGACATTCATCATTTTTCTGTGATAAAGATTTACAGATGAGAAATGTTAAATAACAGAGAGCTCTCTATAGGGGTAATAATGATAATGATAATGAACATAGCAACATTAGATAGTAACATGAAACCCAACTACCTGACAAGTATATAACTCATTTTCTCCCCACAATTATCCTAACACAGAGAATCTTCTATGATTTCTTTTTACACTTGAATGGAGATTTCAAGAGACCAGGAAGTCTGCCCTGGTCATGCAGCCAGTAAAAGGCAGAGATAGGAATTTTAACCCTGACTTATCTAACCCCCCCCCCCACGCTCTTCTATTTAAGGCTCTTCTATGAGCTTCCGTAGCAGCATTCAACATGCAAAAAAACTCAAAAAAAGAAATATTGTATTGATAAGCAAATAGAAAAATAGTCTGTTTTACAAGAGCAAAATCACAAAGCTAAAACTTTATTTAAAAGATTTTCAAAAGAAAAAACAGCTAAAGAAAACCAAATTATAATTAAAATGTGTTTAAAAAAAAGATGCTTTGTTATCTCATTAAAGACCTTACAAACATAGCACATTATACAGTTTATTTAAACTAATACAGAATTTATAACCTTACTTTCTGTTATAAAATTGGAGCTGAAATAGTGGTAAGTACTTTAAGTTTAAATTTCTAATATAATGGCTAACTTTCATTTTACTGTAACTTTTATCTTCCTCTACCCAGAGGTTGATGGAAAAAGATAAGTTAAATGTTACAGGATCAGTAGAACGACTAATGTCAAATAAAATGCTTTATGTGTTGTTTCTGTTTTAATTGTATAGCATCTTACAGACTTTGGTCTCTACCACAATGATCAATCTGTCACTTGAGCTATTTGACTATTGATTAATTCTCAGAAATGTGTTGACATAAGTCTTCCTGTAAATAGAAAATCGGCTCCCCTGTCTCCCACTACCACGATTCTGAGTCTCATGTCTTTGCCTTTTTGCATGATTAATGTTGTTCTGAAAATCCTAAAGAATCAATAAATATTTTCTGAAGCCGAGATATCTACATCCCCAAAGAGGGTTGACTATTTAGTTTCCTACTCAATCTACAAAATGCATTACCCTTTGAAATGGAAGGGTCAGGCATGGCTGTTTGATGAGAATCAGGAATTTTGTTCAGATTTGTTATCCTTTTCAGTGTGAAAGTCCTATGACTAGAAGTACACCATAGTTTCCCTGGTGGCCTGGAAGAATAAATACACTTACACATGTTTATATACATCCGGGAATGACCCAAGTTAATGCTGCTGACATCACACACACACCATATAGGATTCTCTGGAATAGACAGGATCATCTCTAAGTGCTTAGAAACCCACCTTGTTCCCACAGACATCACTCACTTAGATTGAGAAAAACCCTCTTCTCTACTGAGGGCATAGAGTTGGACTCCTCTGCCTCTTCAGTGGGGGAAAAATGTGGCCTTGCTGGAAACAAACACAACTGTGTCCAACAGGCAAGAGCCCAGGAAGGAACAGAGCTAACAAAGCAGTAGATGTGGAAGACATGAGAGAAGAGGATCTTTGGAATCCTCTCTTCTCCACACTACTGTGTTTCCCCTAAAATAAAACTGGGCCTTATATTAATTTTTGCTCCAAAAGATACATTAGAGCTTATGTTCAGGGGATGTCATCCTGAAAAATCATGCTAGGGCTTATTTTCGGGGAAACACGGTGTTACATGGAATTGTCATCAAGGATAAAGCCATGACTTCAATCTTTTCAAGTGTAGGACTCCTTTCTAAATAAAATGAAGGAAATAATGTGGAAGCAATGTTTAAAATGTATAAAGGGAAAAGGAGAATTCACCCACAAATGCCAAGTACCCTTGGATCGCCTGCCCCCTACCTTCTCAATCATACTCCCCTGTGCCAAGGAATGTGACTAGAAGATCCAACCTTGAGTAATATCAGACATAGAACCCCTCTCTCACTCCATGTCATTCTAGATCCGGGGAAGGATGAAGAGAAACACATGACTGAATGCAACTCTGAGCATTTTGTCTAGCAGGAATGAGATTCATGTTGTGATTCTGGTCTCCTGAGTTGGGGCTGATTCGAAAAATAAAGCAAGCCAAGGAGACGTGATTTGTAAGATGAAAAATGGCTTTGCCAATTCACTCAGCCTGAATGAGGTCCCTGCCAAGACCTTGTCAACCTATTGGATTTGAGCTCAAAAGTTGTAAGAGAAGGCTTTTTCTTTGTGCTCAGTCCTGGGTCACCAGCTCAGAGAGAAAGGATGGGAAGACTCCATTTTCTTAAAGAGGATGCCATGACTCTGCCTTTCACACCACAGTGATTCCTAAATCAGCAAGTTTCTAAGTCTATTTGTGGCACAGATCTTCCGAGAGAATTCTCTCCATGCCTGGAAAAAATAAAAATTTGCAGTCCAACCATGTCATGGAACCAACCTGGGATATTATTTAATATATCTAATCACATGCGAATTAATTTCATTAGCACCAGCTTTCATTTGAATATGCTACAAATGGTCAAAAAACTTTTTCTTTCTTTACCAGAACATATCCATTGTGGAATTTTGCTACTGAAGTTTTACTCCACATGACAATTACAAGGTACCGCATTTTGTGCTAAATGAATACATTAAGTAACCAGGCAGTATTTCTTGGGTTCCGTTAATTATCATTATTTACCAAGTATTCTTATAACCACCGGGCAAATGTCATTAAAGTCACATGTGTAATGTTAGGGAGAGGATCCAAGTGATAGACACTTTTGCAAAGGCCAGGGCCACTGACTTTCTGCCTTTTTTTATTAACAATCCATCTCTCCCGAGGTGGAAACTTGGATTAAAATGCACAAGAGCCCCACACACCCCCTTGGCCACTTCACAGAGCCACTTGCTTTCTCTTATGAAGGTGCAGTGACCTGGGTTTCTGCTCTGGAAATGTGTCACAAATGAAATGTGACCAAAGGCAGAAAATAAAACTGTCCTTTTTTTTTTTGTCCTCCTCTCTTCCTCTTTCTTCTTCTTTCTCTCTTTCCTTCCTCTTTTTCCTTTCTCTCTCTGTCTCTCTCTCCTCCTTTTTTTCCCCTCATTTATGCCATCCTGTTGTGTTCTCCACTCTCAACACAGCAGAAAGTAAACATTCAATGATGAATCTTACTATCTAATAATGAAAGCATTCTGATTTTAATTTTAGCCCAGCCCAGATTCTCAAGATATTTCGCTGTGTTATTTATAGAGAATTAGATCATCCTATGAAACCTTAAAGAGTAACCAATAAACATGTAAAAATACAGTTTATACAGTATCAAAATGCTAGCCTGGGAAGTTGTCATTAACATCATTTTTCATTAACTTTCTATGACTCGCCAAACTGCCATCTGCCTCTTCAGACCCCTTCTATTACCAGTGTCCCTTTCTGTTTTATTTTTCTTCTGCACAAAGTTGAGACATGCATCTCTGTAAATCGCCACCAACTCCCTAATTACTTAACTATATCTGGTATTCAGTAGCACTGAAATGCCATTCTATTGGAATCAGCAGGAAGGGGCTGCTGTTACAGATGAAAGCAGGCCACCAATAAAACCTCATTAATACCTGCAGCTTTAGAGAAAGAACGTGAGCAATGGCCATGCTTCAAAAATGTCAAGAATACAAGATTACAAAGGAAGCATCTCTCCCTCCCCAGGTCTATCCGCCCCCCAAGACCAGATAATGTTTTATCCATATTGAGTGAGAGAGAAAAGACATCACCGCCCCCCCCCAAAAAAAAAAACCCAAAAGAAAAACGCACTAAATTCAGTCCTTTTCCACCTAAGTCTTCACCATAAACATGTTCAGTCTGACAGAGTCTCTAGTTGGGCAAAAGAAAGTGAGCTTCAGGTGAAAGGTTACCTACATTTATAACATCAGGCACTGGGCCTACCGAGGTAAAAGGTAAATGGTAATTTTATCATTAGCATGCCTGACCCCTTGGCCACACCATGTCTCAAAGGAAACGGTAAGAGCGGCTCACCTGTCAAGACGCAAACGCTTAAAGGTCAATGCTCACAGAAATCTTCCAGAGCTTACAACTGAATTGCTGACACCTTTTATTATTGCCGCTTAAATAAATGATTCAGGGGCGAGTCAAAGAACGACAGGCTTAATGTCGAGATTTACATGAAGGACTCTTAGGGGTTTGTTTCAAAACTATAAAAAATACTTTTGCTGTGGTTTGGGATCAAGGAGCAAGCAAGGCCTTGAAATTCACAAGTATTTCTGGACTTGGAGGACTTCCAGTATTCCTCAAAACTACATTATTAATTTTTAATATAATTGTGCAAGAAACGTCCCTCTTTCGCTTTATATTCTCCATAACGAAAATTTCAACATTTTTTCCTCCTTTTTATTAGGGGTAGGAGGGCAGATAATAAGGAAACTTTTCTCAGCATCGTGTGAACATCGCCCAATTTGAAAAGCAAGAAGGATGAAAAAGATTTGAATGAATGTTCCACTTATTGTTCTGTTTTTTGTCACAATTAAAAGTATAGGAAAAATATGTTGCTTAAAAATAAGCATGGCAGTTCCTCAAGTGGTTAAACATGGAGTTACCAGGTGACCCAGCAATAAATACCACTTCTGGGTATTTACCCAAGAGAACTGAAAGAAGAGACTCGAGCAGATACTTGTACAGCCATGTTCAGAGCAGCATTATTCACAATAGCGAAGAGGTAGAAACAAACCGTGTCCACTGACGGAAGAATTTATAAACAAAATGCAGCATATATGAACAATGGACTATTATTTGGTCTTAAAAAGGAAGGAAATTCTGATCTATGCTGCAACATGGATGAGCCTTGAAAACATTAAGCAAAGTGAAAGAAGTCACACAAAAGGAGAAATAGTGTATGATTCTACTTATATGAAATGTCCAGAATAGGGAAATACATAGTGACAGAAAGTAAATTAGTGGTTACCTGAGACCAGGGGTAGAAAATTTAGGAGGTGATAGCTCAGGAGTGCTGAGTACCTTGCTGAGCTAATGACAATGTTCTAAAATTGACTGTGGCAACAGATGCACAACTCCTTAAACATAATGAAGTCCGTGAAATTGTACGCTTTAAATGGGTAAATTGTAGGAAATGTACATCATATCTCAATAAAACTGGTTTTTAAAAATATAAGGATGATAAATTTGGTGGAAATGCAAACGGGATAAAGCTAGAACTGCCAGATAAAATACTGGCGGTGTTTTGGGTTTGTTGTTGTTGTTGTTTTCCTAAATCTTTCAACCCTCACTAAAGAGCTCTGACAAGTGCTGCAAAAAATACCTTAAAATTATTATTCATGTTATACCTGTTTGATTCACTTGCAGAATCTTTTTCTCTGAACTTTAGATTTTCTCCATATGTTGTTATCAAAGAACTGAGAATCCCTCTGAATTTCTATCTGCATAACAATCATCAACCCTGATATTCAGGCAGATGGACCATTGCAGTCAAAGGCCACAGAAGCACGGCCAGAGTGACAGATATTTCTAGCTCTCCACCAGAGAGTTGCAGGCTCTGGTTAGGTGTTATTCCTTCACAAGTGTTCCTGCTGAGCCACTGGCACTTCCAACCATCTGGAAGTATCTGGGAAGGTTAGCTAACTGTCACCAGCTGCCCACCAGGGAGGAGTGACTGATCTGAGTCATGAGCTTGGGAAAGGGGTCCTGAGAATTTTAACTTAGCCCTTTCTAGGCTCGCTTTCTCAGTCTCACCTGCCTACAGAACGTGCACATTCTTCCCCAGGTAGAAAGCAGCCTGCACCTGCCAGGATGCCTGTATCTCCCCACTGTTCAGCATGGGGCTAGCTAATTAAGCCCATCCAATTCAAAGAGGAGAAATAAGAAGACTTTGCTTTAACACTATCCTGTATCCGCCAGTCCATCTTTACTGGCAATAAAGTGGATCCTTATCAGGCTCCTGTACCTCACTTGGTTCAAAACCTACTTAGAAAAGATAGTGCCCACTTAACACTTCCAAAACCCAACAGACCATACTGGTCAGGAAAATTGATCATCACCCTTGGAGTTGTCCCCACCTTGTATTTAAGTAAAACCTTAACCTCTTTCAAGTTACTTTATCACAGGCACACTGTTGGAGCCTGAGGCCATACTAAGAAAAAGATCACTAGAATGCCAAGCAAAAGATAGGGTTGGTCATTCAGAGGAAGGACCATAAAAATGGGTTCATGGAAAGAAAATATGCAGAAGGAAAATCTACAAATAGTCTTGATATGGGCCAAGAAATTAACCCCCCCCCAAAAAAAAAAAACACAACTTTGTTTTCTTTCCTATAGAGATTTTAAGTTTCCTTTTCCCCGGTTTCTTAGCTCCTCTTCCCCGCACCTAGCCCTCACCCCACCCTCCCACCCCCTTCTTAATTATTTTGTAAACCAGTTTCTTAATCTTACGCAACAGATTGTTTTTAGCCTGAATCATAAGAAGTGTTTTTACCCCCTGCTTTAGATAATTATTCTGAAAGTTGTGATTTATACTTGCTGATTGTAATCATTGAAGCCTAATGTTCTTTCCAACCCATTGTGGGCCCAGCTCCTGAACAATTAACGCCACCTGAATGACTAGTTGAATGGCCATAGGCTCCATAGAGCTCATGGATTTTTCATCAAGTAGCCACCCTGCATCAATAGCTTTGAGCTCTGCTCTTTAAGCCAACACTTTTAAATTTATTATTTAAATTTATTATTCCTCATTCAGAGGCCTTGAAGATACAGATGATACCCCAGCAAGATTACCAGTCCTAACCGAAGAAGTCAACACAGTCTTCTAGGCAGATCTTGAGAACCCTTCCTCTCATCTAAGATCAGATAGGAAGAGAGTCCCACGGATCCCTGACAACGGGACAATGTAGGGACAACAATCAGATTCAGCAGGAAGTAAATACAGAAGAAAAGACCTCCTGTCCCTCAACTTCCCATAGAGGTTTTATGGAGATCACGTCTCTCAAGGGGAAAACAAGGCAGGCAGTTAGAGAGAAGCATTGGGTCTCTGCATTCCTACACGTCCAACACAACCCACAGAACGGGACCACCCAAAAGACCTCCACTCTTCACCCAAAGCTTCCTGTTTTATCTACCCCTATGAGGAAACAAATGGGTACAAAATACCCAACTAGATTAGACTGGTCGCTCACACCTGTGCAGTAAAGGCCACAACGACCTTCATTTCACCTGGGCATTATTATACTATCATTACAACATCATACATAGGCCCGGAAGTTCATGAATATCATTATAACAGGCTGAATTCTGAGGAGCATATGCAGTCTAAAAAGATGAGGCAATAGCCTCTTGTTAATCACAAGTGTCAATCAGGTGGCCCCACACCTAGGGAGGAGTAGCCCTTTCTAGAAAAAAAAGAAATAAAAACTCCAAGTCCTTGTCATTCAGCCCCCTTTGAGCCACACTTTTGCTCAGGCCTGCTCCTATACTTTTGGAGTCTACTTTCTCTTCTAATAATGATACCCTTGAGCCACTGCCTTCTGCTCAGGCCCACTCCTACTTCTTTAAAGTGTACTTTTTCTTCTAATAAACTGCTCTTTCACCACTTTATTTCTGTGACCTGTTCAATTATTTGTTCAAGACATCAAAAACCTGGACACCGTGCCAAGGAGGGCCCACCCTCCAGCAGCATAGCAGCTAGGATTCCAGGTTTTACTCCAGGAGGCCCAGTTTTGACCCCCGGTGTGGGAACCTAGCCTGGACACTGCCGGTTCAACCCCGGTGTGAGAATCAAGCCTGGGCATCACACCAAGAAGGACCCATTCTCTGGTAACAGTCTTAAATACAAAGTTATTGAAAACTGATTTTTAAGGATATCAGAATTTTATCTTCTAATTTTATCTTGAAAACCCAACTTAAAGCAGAAGGAATTATCAACTGTAAACCTTCTATCTGACTGTTTTTTTGCTATTCTCAAGGAAACAACCAACTTCCAAGAATGTCTGTTCGAAACATCTCCCTTCACAGACATCCATGACCATGTCATAATGTATTAAATACGTGGATGCATTACAATCTAGATGACTGGGAAAACAGGGTGTGTGTGTGTGTTGAGGGGGTACATGATCACCACCAAAAAGGCATCGGCCTATGTCTTCTCAAGGATGTTCCCCCAAGCGACCCAAAAGAAGTAGTTCTTTGTTCTAATAACTGTCTTTCACCCTCATCTTTCAGACCATATCTTGGGTCTTATACCTTCCTCCGGACCATCTCATTGGTGGTGCTCTTGTACCTACTCTTAACTCATGTCATTTTCAAAATTAAACTGAAGGCTCTTACCATCCTCACCATCAGAGAATCCAGAGAGATTCTCTCTGCCTTAGAGGAAGGTGATATCCTAGGTGGGCCTCATCATTTCCCTTCTCCTCTTTTTGCCTTTCTTCCTCACTTCCTCTATCCTTCCCCTCTTTGCTTATCTCAGTCTCCTCCCCACTCCTGCACAATTTGTGTTTCTCTCTGATTTGTAAAGAATTTACTGAATGAAGTTGGCAGTTAGGGCAAGATACTCCAACAACTAGTATTACCATGCAAAAGGTCTGGCTGCTCAGCACACTAAAGACAAAACTCTGAGAGGCAAAGTTGATGGAAAGAAAAGCAGGTTTATTCCAAAATGCCGTATTAAGTCTTTTCACAAAGACTGCCTTCAGGTCTTACTACCTACCTACTGCCAAAACATTTTATACATTTTAAACGCATGTAAGGAGAATCAGAACAAAGGAAAGGAGAAGTTGGCCAAGCAGCTCCCAGAAAAAGCACTTCCCAGAGGCTGATGTGTCTCAGGGTCAGGAGCACATCCCATACAGATACAAAAACGTCTCCAAATCACCAGGCCAGGCATGCGCTCAGCTGGCCTGAAATAAATAGAACCATTCCAACTACCGGGTATGCACAGTAAATGTATAGTCAACAGAGCCATTAAGGTTTGGTGGGAGAGAAACAAAGAAAAGAAAAAAAAAAGAAAGCTTTCAAAAAGTCCCAAGTCAATCCACACTGTCAAATCGAATTACGTCAGAGGTTTATCTATCTCAAAAGCATTCTACCAAAAATTCTTACTGCTGTTAGAGGTACTAAGAGCCTGTGAATAAAATGAATTTGCTACAGACCCTCTCAAGATCTTTGGTTTATTACCTGTGTAACTGACCATCAGGTACCCAAAATGAGAGGCCCAACTTGTAAACAGTCTTCGAAAGTTTGAGCTCTAGTAAAGCTCTGCACCGTACCCAAAGCTGTCTTGAAATGCTTGCTTTCCTGTCCCCCACATTCCCATCATCTGGGATCAGAAGAAAGACGGGGTTAAGACTTCACTGGGCTGGTACACAAGTGAATCAATTTGAATATTTGAAAGTGTTATGGACAGTCTTAAAGGAGTAACAAATAAACTATTCACTTTCTAGTAAGTTTGGGAGTTGGAATCAGTATGCAGAGCAACAAGCCACTGAGAAGACACAACTGGATCTGAGCATCATTGATCCTGAGCAAGGAAGACGCTGTTGCCATGTGTCTAAGGGGTAAGATACAGCCCCGCTAAATTTCATGTTTTTTCCACCTGTCTTTAGAGGTATCAAAACCACTTATTTAGGTAATTTCTAGAGACTATGAATACAATCAATAATTTCAAATTTTGAACAATAATTTATCAGTCCAGCTAGCTATAAGATACCATGTAGATCAAAGTTAAAAAAAGTGAGTTATTCTCTGTTTAATGACCAGTTTTAGCAATGATTAAAAAAAAAAAGTTTGAGCATTATTTTACTTATTCTGTTTGAATGAATGAAAAGGTGCTGAAGCCAGGACCCCTACAAAAGAGGCCTTGCAATGCCGCTGGCCTCGCCTCTCCCTGCCCTAGAGCTTGACAGTTGATCAAACCCCTCCCTGCGGTTTGAGCTTGGAATGTCCCCTGTCCCAGTTCCCTGCTTTAGATGATTACCCTGAAACTTATGCTTGCTTACTAGTCATAATGCCCCCATGCTTGCCGAATACAATCTTTATAGCCTAGCATTCTTTCCAGGTTACTGTCATCACTGCTCCTAGGTAGGTGACCTAGGAGAGCCACATCTCCTAAGGAAAACTCCATGCAGACCCCTGGAACCATCATATAGCCTCTGGAGGAATGTCTTGATTTTCCCTTAAATACCCCCAGTCAATCTGAGAATGCTAAGGCAGTTTTTGGAGGTGTTAACCTGCTGCCTTCTCAGACCACCAGTTCCCTGATAATAAAAGCTTATTCTGTGACCCATTTCCTGTGTGGGTCTATTGGCTGAGCGGTGCAGGCAGCACGAGTCTGGACTCATTTGGCCTCCGGTTTCAGTACCAGAGATTATTCCATGCTGGGTGGCCTTCAAAACCTAAGATCAGATCACATTATATCTTATGTCATTATAATCCCATATCTATATAACCCAATGATTAAAATCCCCTACATTTGTATATGTTATATATATACATATGTGTAAATATATGTTTGTATACAATTATTTGACTATGAAGAAAAATAAAGATACATTCTAGGTTGTATAAATATCGGTTGGGAGTGGTAAGGGAGAAAAAGATGCAGAGAGAAGGAATTGCGAGTCAAGCAAAAAGGCAAAAGAATAGGGTGAGATCACAAAACATTAATATATGTGATATCCCACTTTTATAATTTTAAAGTTTTTTTAATTTAACTTTTTTAATTTGTAGAATTTTAAAATTAGTCAAGTATGCAAATCAAATTTTTAAAGAGAATGATCATGGCCCTTCTATACTTGGGTTAAATTCCTGTGTTCCTGCTGCATTTTCTATTCCTGCCATCACAGAATTGTAACACTGAATTGTGATTGCTCCTGTGCTTGCTTCTAAAACTTAGTCTGTTAGCAACGTGAGGGCGGGAGCTGTATTACATCCTTCCCCACTAATACGCACAGCTCATGGCGTTACAGATGTTCAGTAGATTGTGTCTGATAAGGACTTCACCTCTAACGGATCTTCTGATAGACCAGCAAAAAAAGAAGAGAATGATGTCAAAGGAAGAAGGTGAATCCTAAGACTGCACTGCAAATCAGTAGCATACCAATTAGGGGAATTTTTAAAAAATATTTTCCCTTTTCTAATTCCAGATTGGATGGAAATGTTGTTGTCCCATTTTAAGAAACAAAGTAACTTGATAACAGAAAATGAGGAAAAATAAACGTCACTTGCCTTTTGGACCACTTAAGCTTTTTCATTTACCTTTTCCTCCATTACAATCTGATACTTGGTGCCATAAAAAAAGATCAGAGGTAAACTTTCAGGAATATTTTTTCTTTGAACACAGAGTAAGGAGTAGAATTTTCCATTTTGATGCACCATTTATACCCTCATCATTTAGGACTTCTATGCTAACCTTAACATGAATAAGAAAAAAAAAATTGCTGTGACCATACTTCATCGTTGCTTTTTTAAAAACTTCTGCCCAAGTGTAATCATCATTCAACACTGGTGTGGGTGTCTATTTAATGAGAACCTCTTTATAATTTTCTAGCCCATTATTAATTTATAAGAATTTATATCATTAAGTTCGTTAACCTATGTTATTTGCTATGCGCTATTAAAGAGAATGCTAATAATTTAGACTTACTCCCTGATGCTGCAAAAAAAAAGAAAACAAAACTTGATGTTGTGTTCCATTTCATTATACCCTCATTCTGGCCTTTTTAAAAACTAGACATGTTTATCTTGATTTTTTTTTCAATTTTTCAATTGTTAAGTTGTTCAGTAAAAAGACACCATTGGCTTGGAAACAACCTTCAATTTAGATGAAAAAGCTTCCAAAACATTAGTAATATTGTTTTATTTCACTCCACTGATTATTTAAAAGGTGATATTTACACTTGTCATCTTCTCTTTGTCAGCAAGTGAACACGGCCTCATAAACATGGTTCACAGAAGCAAATGTGTTTAGCTGTGTCAGATTCCATTGGCTTCCAGAGAGCTGCAGACAAGGAACGTAAAAAAGGTCAACAGTTTCAGAAGCCACTAAAATTTTATACTTCGCTTTGTGACTCAGAATTAACACATTTTAGCAAAACTTTGTAAGAAAGGCTGGCTGTTCTGCGGTGCACCTGTCACAGCCATCAAAACTCCCACCGTGCTGGCCTTCCTCGTAAACAGTAAGGATATAATAAAACCCTTTATAGCGGCTATAAAAATATTTTGACTATTTTACCCAAGGACCTGAGTCAGACACACGATGCTAGTTAAGGGGGAAAAAAAGATTCCCCTTTCCAGTCAAGCTTTCCAGAATTTGGGGGAGGGTAGAGAAAATGAATGTCACTTTTCTATATCTGTTATAATGATTCATCAAAAAAAGTCTCTTCTTCTCATGGTCTCTATTTCTAACAGCAACTATAAGAAATACAGCTTCTAGCTTCCATTTGACAGAGGACAAATATTTTATTGGAGTGGAGTCCAAACTACTGTTTATCAAAAGGAATGTAGACACCAAAAATCCATATAGGACATTTTCAGGGATGTCCTAAACATATTCTGAGCCTTACAAAGGTGCTACTTCCTCCAGGGGATGTAGCCCTCAGAGCAGCAATCTGAACTCAGCTGCACTCCAGCCCCTACAGCCTAGCACACTTGTGAACACCTGACCTTGCACCTGACCTTCACACTTGTGAATACCTTGACCGTGCATGTTTCCACTCTATATGCAGCTCCTCCTATACCTTTTGTATCCCATGTGCTTGGGCGTTGACCAAAATGACCCTACGCTTAATGCTAACCAGAAATCCAGGAGCCAGTCCTTATTTCACGTATATGGATAGAGAGCCTGTATATACAGACAATGGCCAGACCATCTATAACACTTGAACTCTGACCCACAGCCTGCAGCAACCAGCCTAGGAAACCAACCCCTTATCTATAGTAACCAGCCCAGAAGCCAGCCTTCTATCTACAAGTCAGACTTATAAGAAGTCAGACCACTACTTCTAATCATAATCTAGGAAGCCAAACAATAACCCCTGTAACAATCATCCCCAAAATGCCAAAATTTAATTAATAACTGATAGCTTCCCTAATTTTTGTCCCCATTTCCAATTTAGGACTCACCAGGAAAATCAAAATCTGGACCCCTAACCAATTGCATAGGATCCCCCGCTTCCAGTTAGCCTACCTACAGCTTCTCCAGACCAATAGCCTTTAACAAGGGCACATCTGAAGACTTCCGTTTTTCCTACAATAAAGCTTTCCCACTCCTCTGCCTGCCTTTCAGTCTCTGCCATACACAGTCTTGGTGGCTGACTCTTTCATTAGACAAAGCTCTGAATAGCCTTTGCTTGTTCTGCTTGGTCTTCATGTGTTTCTGCAGAACAAAAGAAATTCTTTCTCAATGCCTTCAGGCATTTCTTCAAGGGCAATTCCATTAAGGAAATAGACTCAATTTATGGAAGGACATTCTTGCATTTGCTGCAAGTAGAAACAGATTACTCCCAAATTTGTTTAGGATTTTCCCAGAAGTCTACGTGAGGTAAGTGACTTGTTACACTGTCCTATGAAAACTATGGATGGGTCAAAAGAGGAGAATAAAAGTGTAAATTTCACAGCACTGACGCCCAGGGACTGTTGGCCTAATGTGACTATTCAAAATTCTAACCAGACTCCAGGATTCCTGACAAGCTCTATTTCTCCCCAAAAATATTCCCAAGCCACTCTTAAAGAGGTTAAATGCCAGGACTCCCCACCCAGCCTCAGACCTCAGCCAACGCTTCATGTCCAGCCATCCTGATCCTACTGTGTCCCAAATACAAAGGGCACTTTCATCTATTCGAGAATGGGAGTAAATGTTTGCCCAATATTCAAGGCCAGGTGAAGCATCTCTTCCTCACTTTATCTTTACCTGTCTTCCCCCAGCAAAGTTACCTGCTCCCTCATATGTATTTGTAGACTGTATGTAAATCTCTGTGACAGAACTTGACATAGGACAGCACAGCAAATTGTTTATGTGACCATCTCCTCAGGTAGACTGAAACTGCTCAAGGCCAGGAACTATATCATTGTCTGTCTATCATATTCCTAAACAGAGTGAAATATACAAAGGAAGGAGGGAAAGAAGAAAGAGAGAAAAGAAGGCAGGAAGAGAGAGAGGGAAGGAGGAGAAAAAAAGAAAGGAAGGAAAGAAAAAAGGAAGGAAGATAAACTTTAAGAATTGCTTAGCACATTCAAGTTTTTTCATGTGCTTCCGGTTTTTATAGAAAGCTTTCTTCTCTGCAGGGCCATTTCTATTCATGTATACCAAATAACATTGCAGTCATATAGTGTGTATGGATTGCTCATATTAGAACAAAGTGCATACCTCCCCAAAGTCAGTAAGACAACAACCCTTTTTCTCAGTACAGTAGCCAGTCAGATGGATTTGGTGACTATTCACCAGACTCCACCCTTCACTAGCTCTGTGCTGTACTTCCTAAACTCCCTGAACACTCACTTTGTCATCTGTAACATGAGAAAAATAGCACCAACTCACAGGACTATTATTGTACAATTAAATGAGACAAGTAGGTAAAAATTTTGGCAGTCAATCTATGTTAATTTCTTTTTCTACTTTGATTTTCTCATTTTTATTCAAGCATCCAAAATCAGAATTCTGTAGCCCTGGTAGCTTAAGTTCTGGATTGCTTCCGGCACCCAATCACACAAGTTAATTTTTCCTCTAGAGGAGCCCAAATTTTAAAAGCTTTAATATTGTTGATCAATACCTCCAAAAGAGGAAGTTACATTTTCAAGCAAATCCATCCCCATGGATGAAATGGGGTCAACGATCACAGAGATGACAGCTCTGTGCTCTAGTCTTAGAGATCCATTTCTCCTCTGGACTCCATTTATCCACCTTTCCTTCCTCATCCCTGCTCCTCTCCCCATGTCAGGAGAATGGCTACCCAGATACACATGGTTCCACAGATATAAGCCTCCAAAGGAACATCACATTCCAGGGAGCTGAACAACACTAAAAACAAAAATATTGCCTGAGGTGAGGATAACAGCAAAGAGATGTCAGGGCTTAAAATAGGTTGTCCGTGTGACTTCCAGCAGCTTTCAGAGCCCAGCAGCTCAGAAAGGTCAGTGACCTCACCCCTCCCCTGGAATACTTGCTACCTCTCTGGTCACCTTCAAATGAAAGGGTTAAAAATGGTTTAGCAGTTTGAGGGATGGGGAGGGGGTGGGAAGGTGCAGGGAGAGTGGAAGAAAGAGTAGCAGTAAAGAGAAAAGGACTTAAATTTGCATTAAATAGAAGGGGGAACTTCTACTAGGAAACGATTTAAAAGGGTTCCAAAAAGTAGCTCGAAGTGAGTCTGAACAGGCAAGGCTATTCAAACTCTCCTTTTGAGGTTATTGTCTATAAAATTAGCTCAGTAGGCAGAAAGATGAAGGGCTGTAAAGATGGGTGATCACAGGTCACTGAATGCTGGCATCACTCTGTCTGGCATTTGCACACCTGTGAGCAGGACTGCAGACTTCTTTAAATCATGAGGAAGTACAGTGTGAAATCTGCCAGTTTCCATCCAAACAATCGCCTTTTGCACCAATCTAGGAATGGGGACAACCTCAAGCTCAGAGCCCGTCTGGTTCATGTAAAGTTGACTTCATTTTCAGATGTTCCCTAGGAAGCAACATATGTGGGAAGCCCAGCAGGCAGGGGAGCAACAAGCCATTTGGCTTTAGTTCTGAAAGATACTGTTCTTTTGAGTAGACCCTGCTGAAAAAGAGTGGAGTGGCCCTGAAGTTGTCAATGAAACACAGAGGAAAGGCTGGAGACTCACTAGTATCCTTAAGACCCTCGTAAGGGCCCTGCATCACCTTCTGAAGTCTATCTTGACCCCAGCAGAGCTGAATTTTCCCTGTTCTGTGTTCCCACACCATGTAATCCACACCTTGATGGTATCATAGGTCACTTATTATAATCTATAGATCCGTACATCTGTCTGTCCAATAGATTGTGAACCTCTCAAAGATAAGGAGTATGCCTCATCCAACTTTTTACTTCTAGTGCTTAGCACAGGCCCTGGTATATTGTAGAGATTCAGTTAATGTTCCTTCATAAATGTATTAAATCAAACACATTCTAAAGGAGAGAGCTTCTTCCTCCTTCAGTCTCTGCTGACACCAGAAGTTTTAGTGAAGAAGTCAATAATTAGTCCACTTTTATATTTCTACTTTAGAACTTCTGTTGTACTTAATAAGGACTGCCAACATAATTTTTAAAAGTAAACTATTGACAAAAAGATGTAGCAAATATTTTCACTTAAATTCATTTGTGCTGCCCCCAAAGCAGCTGAGATTCCTAGAACTTTCATCAAGAATTCCAGTGGTACAGGATGGCCTCAGGGTTTTTTGAGAATTACTTTGGGGAACTTATTCAATAGTGTTTGGGGATTTTGTTGGGTGTCCGATGGACATGTGTCCTGTTTGGGAGACCACCTCAGGGATGCTGTGGATGCCTGGTCATGGCATTGTACACCAGAGACTGGACATTAATGAATGCCAACTATAATTTTATGTGTATAATGTGATGGCTCGGTGTGAGGTCGGGGTGGTGGTGGATGGGGGAAGAGGGGTTCACGGTGTGAGGGATGTAAAAATAAAATAAAATAAAATAAAACTAAAAAAAAAAAAAAAAAGAATTCCAGTGGTAGTTTTCAAATACGATAGTCTCTGATCATTCTCTAAGGCCAATCTTTAAACTACAGACC